>NC_081297.1:120417864-121042864 GCF_030435805.1 Mustela lutreola
TTAGTGTTTAGGAGTGCTTACTTTTATCAAACTCTTTGGTCATTTGATGGAAAATGTAGGCTCAACTTATTATAAAATTATATGATTAACACTGTCAAACACTGCAGGGGTTTATATGTGAAAAGCATCCTTCCCTCCTCCTAGTTCTATTGTACTCATCAGAGATAAGCCCTGTAAACAGTAATATAACAGTTGCTATGTGCCAAACAATAATCTATGTCTTAATTTCTTTAGTATATTGTAGGTATTTTTTAATAGTAACTCTTATAGAATCTACCTCATTCTTTAAAAATCACAGTATTCTATTGCAAGGGTGTAATAACAAATATACCAAATGTCTATTTATGAGCACTTAAACTGTTACAGTATATTAATTGTGCTACAATAAATGTGCTTGCATATATATCTTTAAGAATTTGTCCATATATATCTAAGGACAAATTCAAAGAAGCAAAAATGTCAAGGCATGTACAATTAAAAATTTGATATCTACTACCAAATAACTCCTAATGAGGAATGTTGATACATTTTCATATCACCCAATTTCCACAGGTAATTCAGAGTACATGAAACTATTAAATAGTAAAATCACAATAAGATTGATATGGTTAAGTTTTACTATCAAATACATACTCAATTTTAAATCAAATTAAGTAATCATAAAGTGTTTTAGGGATGGAGAAGGCAAAGTCTTTTCTACACTCTTGACCTTAAAGTTCTCTGTCCATCAATAGTCAAAAACATCTTTAAGCAACTTTCCAGGGAGCACTGAGAAGTTATTTTATTACAGACATTTTATAGAAAATGACTCAGAAGAAAGTGAATCTATGAAATCTTTCAAATTCCAAGTATCTATGTTGTAGCAAAGAAATAAAGACACAACTAAACTAAAGCAAGAGAACCATCATTAATGAAGTAAGTTTTTACCCTTAAATTTGAACACTTGGGTTAACTTTGAGACAGTATGATTTATATTGCCTGTAGTAAAATGCATTGGCCAGTCAAGGATGGATTATTTCTGTGACTAATGTGAGCAGTAAAAGAGGAGCAGTGGATAACTAATAATGTCCCAATTATCCTAAGGAGCAGTTGATTGCTGACACCAGAATCATAATGTTCTGGGCTCTAAGTTATTAGTATTTTGATGTCAATTTATGCCCAAGTTCTAGGTGTCAATTAAATAACATATTCTCCATATGGAATTGTATGGTCACCCTACATTTAACAGATCATTAATATATATTAGTGTCTCTCTTATTCTCCTAAAATTAATTTTGTAATACGGGTTGCCCTTTTCACTCATAGAACTGCATCTTTATTAAACCTATAGACAGAAGCAAGGACTTAAGATGGTGGAATAGTAGGAGGACTTTATGCTTGTCTCTCCCTTGAACACAACTAGATAATTATCATTCTGAACACCCAGGGGATAGCTCTGAGTTCTGAAAGAACACAACTGGAGGGGGAAAAGTGGCACATGGTGGAGGGCAGAAGGGGCAGTGCTGTGATTTGGGGGTGAAAAGACTGGGGGTACTGCAGAAGGGAGGGGCCCTGATTCTGGAGAGAAGGGAGAGAGAGACAGACAGACAGACAGACAAAAAGACAGAAGATTGTACAAAAAAACTTACCTAAAACCACTGACCGAAAAAATGAGAGGGGCCAATTATTACAAGTGTCAAAAGCAGCAGAGCTGAAGGTCTGAAGTTTTAAAAATCTGTGCCACCTCAGAGTGGAGTCTTGTGAGCATAGTGGTATTCCTGTGGGGAAGGGGGGCAGAGGCCTGGGAGTGGAAAATGTGGTCTGAGGATCACCTGGGTTGCACCAGGAGAGACAGTTCTCCTTCTTGGAATGCATTTGAGAGACATGGCACTTTGTCTCTGGAGACAAAAGAGATGGTAGGTGTCAATGAACTGTCCCATTCATTAATACAGAAGCAGAGATGCCAGCTGAGTGCAGCTAATCTAGATGCTGGGTTTTTGCTAATGCTTTACCATAAATTGCAAGCCCCTGCACATTCATGTGACTGCCATTCTGGGACAAGCCGGCAGCACCCACAGGATGGCGAGTCCCTCCCCGAGAGGATCAGCATGGGTCTGCACTGTGCTGGGTCCATAAAATTTAGTCTTTTAGAACCCAACCGCACTTCTGAGGTAAAACACAGGAGCCCTGTGCTGCCAGGTGGGCAGATGGCTCAGACACAACCAGGACACTGACTGAGTCCTGGACAAAACAGGAGAAATTGTTCACTCTTCTGTTGGGCTTTCCAAACAGTGGTAGATGTGAACTCCACTCTCCAGGAAAGAGAGTAGGATGGTGCCATTTCTTACCCCATCCCATCACCACAGGCTGACTTCATTGAGGCACACAGTGCACAGAGTGGAGACTTGAGCTGCTTACACAAGCCCTGCCCCCCTGTGCTCTGCAAGTGCCTTTTTTTCTCTTTTTTAATTTTTAGTTTTTATAAACATATCTTTTTATCCCCAGGGGTACAGTTCTGTGAATCGCCAGGTTTACACACTTCACAGCACTCACCAAAGCACATACCCTCCCCAATGTCCATAACCCCACCCCCTTCTCCCAAACCCCCTCCCCCCAGCAACCCTCACTATGTTTTGTGAGATTAAGAGTCACTTATGGTTTGTCTCCCTCCCAATCCCATCTTGTTTCATTTATTCTTCTCCTACCCACTTAAGCCCCCATGTTGCATCACCACTTCCTCATATCAGGGAGATCATATGATAGTTGTCTTTCTCTGCTTGACTTATTTCGCTAAGCATGATAAGCTCTAGTTCCATCCATGTTGTCGCAAATGGCAAGATTTCATTTCTTTTGATGGCTGCATAGTATTCAATTGTGTATATATACCACATCTTCTTGATCCACTCATCTATTGATGGACATCTAGGTTCTTTCCATAGTTTGGCTATTGTGGTCGTTGCTGCTGTAAACATTCGGGTGCACGTGCCCCTTTGGATCACTACGTTTGTATCTTTAGGGTAAATACCCAGTAGTGCAATTGCTGGGTCATAGGGCAGTTCTATTTTCAACATTTTGAGGAACCTCCATGCTCTTTTCCAGAGTGGTTGCACCAGCTTGCATTCCCACCAACAGTGCAGGAGGGTTCCCCTTTCTCCGCATCTTCTCCAGCATCTGTCATTTCCTGACTTGTTGATTTTAGCCATTCTGACTGGTGTGAGGTGATATCTCATTGTGGTTTTGATTTGGATTTCCCTGATGCCAAGTGATATGGAGCACTTTTTCATGTGTCTGTAGGCCATCTGGATGTCTTCTTTGCAGAAATGTCTGTTCATGTCCTCTGCCCATTTCTTGATTGGATTATTTGCTCTTTGGGTTTTGAGTTTGCTAAGTTCTTTATAGATTTTGGACACTAGTCCTTTATCTGATATGTCGTTTGCAAATATCTTCTCCCATTCTGTCAGTTGTCTTTTGATTTTGTTAACTGTTTCCTTTGCTGTGCAAAAGCTTTTGATCTTGATGAAATCCCAATAGTTCATTTTTGCCCTTGCTTCCCTTGCCTTTGGCGATGTTCCTAGGAAGATGTTGCTGCGGCTAAGGTCGAAGAGGTTGCTGCCTGTATTCTCCTCAAGGATTTTGATGGATTCCTTTCTCACATTGAGGTCCTTCATCCATTTTGAGTCTATTTTTTTGTGTGATGTAAGGGAATGGTCCAATTTCATTTTTCTGCATGTGGCTGTCCAATTTTCCCAACACCATTTATTGAAGAGGTTGTCTTTTTTCCATTGGACATTCTTTCCTGCTTTGTCAAAGATTAGTTGACCATAGAGTTGAGGGTCTATTTCTGGGCATTCTATTCTGTTCCATTGATCTATGTGTCTGTTTTTGTGCCAGTACCATGCTGTCTTGATGATGACAGCTTTGTAATAGAGCTTGAAGTCCGGAATTGTGATGCCACCAACTTTGGCTTTCTTTTTCAATATCCCTTTGGCTATTCGAGGTCTTTTCTGGTTCCATATAAATTTTGAATTATTTGTTCCATTTCTTTGAAAAAGATGGATGGTACTTTGATAGGAATTGCATTAAATGTGTAGATTGCTTTAGGAAGCATAGACATTTTCACAATATTTATTCTTCCAATCCAGGAGCATGGAACATTTTTCCATTTCTTTGTGTCTTCCTCAATTTCTTTCATGAGTACTTTATAGTTTTCTGAGTATAGATTCTGTGCCTCTTTGGTTAGGTTTATTCCTAGATATCTTCTGGTTTGGGGTGCAATTGTAAATGGGATTGACTCCTTAATTTCTCTTTCTTCTGTCTTGTTGTTAGTGTAGAGAAATGCAACTGATTTCTGTGCATTGATTTTATATCCTGACACTTTACTGAATTCCTGTACAAGTTCTAGCAGTTATGGAGTGGAGTCTTTTGGGTTTTCCACATATAGTATCATATCATCTGTGAAGAGTGATAATTTGACTTCTTTGCCGATTTGGATGCCTTTAATTTCCTTTTGTTGTCTGATTGCTGAGGCTAGGACTTCTAGTACTATGTTGAATAGCAGTGGTGATAATGGACATCCCTGCCGTGTTCCTGAGCTTAGCAGAAAAGCTTTCAGTTTTTCTCCATTGAGAATGATATTTGTGGTGGGTTTTTCATAGATGGCTTTGATGATATTGAGGTATGTGCCCTCACTTTGAAGAGTTTTAATCAGGAAGGGATGTTGTACTTTGTCAAATGCTTTTTCAGCATCTATTGAGAGTATCATATGGTTCTTGTTCTTTCTTTTATTGATGTGTTGTATCACATTGACTGATTTGCGGATGTTGAACCAACCTTGCAGCCCTGGAATAAATCCTACTTGGTCGTGGTGAATAATCCTTTTAATGTACTGTTGAATCCTATTGGCTAGTATTTTGTTGAGAATTTTCGCATCTGTGTTCATCAAGGATATTGGTCTATAACTCTCTCTTTTGATGGAATCCTTGTCTGGTTTTGGGATCAAGGTGATGCTGGCCTCATAAAATGAGTTTGGAACTTTTCCTTCCATTTCTATTTTTTGGAACAGTTTCAGGAGAATAGGAATTAGTTCTTCTTTAAATGTTGGGTAAAATTCCCCCGGGAAGCCGTCTGGACCTGCGCTTTTGTTTGTTTGGAGATTTTTAATGACTGTTTCAATCTCCTTACTGGTTATGGGTCTGTTCAGGCTTTCTATTTCTTCCTGGTTCAGTTGTGGTATTTTATATGTTTCTAGGAATACATCCATTTCTTCCAGATTGTCAAATTTGTTGGCGTAGAGTTGCTCATAGTATGTTCTTATAATAGTTTGTATTTCTTTGGTGTTAGTTGTGATCTCTCCTCTTTCATTCATGATTTTATTTATTTGGGTCCTTTCTCTTTTCTTTTTGATAAGTCTGGCCAGGGGTTTATCAATTTTATTAATTCTTTCTAAGAACCAGCTCCTAGTTTCGTTGATTTGCTCTATTGTCTTTTTGGTTTCTATTTCATTGATTTCTGCTCTGATCTTTATGATTTCTCTTCTCCTGCTGGGCTTAGGGGTTTTTTCTTGTTCTTTCTCCAGCTCCTTTAGG
The DNA here is from genome assembly GCF_030435805.1 of Mustela lutreola. NCBI lineage: Eukaryota > Metazoa > Chordata > Mammalia > Carnivora > Mustelidae > Mustela > Mustela lutreola. Next base: position 120,423,429 of record NC_081297.1, read on the forward strand.
TGTAGGGTTAGGTTGTGTACCTGAGACCTTTCTTGTTTCTTGAGGAAGGCTTGTGCCACTATATATTTTCCTCTCAGGACTGCCTTTGTTGTGTCCCACAGATTTTGAACCGTTGTATTTTTATTATCATTTGTTTCCATGATTTTTTTCAATTCTTCTTTAATTTCCCGTTTGATCCATTCATTCTTTAGAAGGATGCTGTTTAGTCTCCATGTATTTGGGTTCTTTCCAAACTTCCTCTAGTGGTTGAGTTCTAGCTTCAGAGCATTGTGGTCTGAAAATATGCAGGGAATAATCCCAATCTTTTGATACCGGTTGAGTCCTGATTTAGGACCAAGGATGTGATCTATTCTGGAGAATGTTCCATGTGCACTAGAGAAGAATGTGTAATCTGTTGCTTTAGGATGAAATGTTCTGAATATGTCTGTGATGTCCATCTGGTCCAGTGTGTCTTTTAAGGCCTTTATTTCCTTGCTGATCTTTTGCTTGGATGATCTGTCCATTTCAGTGAGGGGAGTGTTAAAGTCCCCTACTATTATTGTATTATTGTTGATGTGTTTCTTTGATTTTGTTATTAATTGGTTTATATAGTTGGCTGCTCCCACGTTTGGGGCATAGATATTTAAAATTGTTAGATCTTCTTGTTGGACAGACCCTTTGAGTATGATATAGTGTCCTTCCTCATCTCTTATTATAGTCTTTGGCTTAAAATCTAATTGATCTGATATAAGGATTGCCACTCCTGCTTTCTTCTGATGTCCATTAGCATGGTAAATTCTTTTCCAACCCCTCACTTTAAATCTGGAGGTGTCTTCAGGCTTAAAATGAGTTTCTTGGAGGCAACATATAGATGGGTTTTGTTTTTTTTTATCCATTCTGATACCCTGTGTCTTTTGATTGGGGCATTTAGCCCATTAACATTCAGGGTAATATTGAAAGATATGAATTTAGTGCCATTGTATTGCCTGTAAGGTGACTGTTACTGTATATTGTCTCCGTTCCTTACTGATCTACCACTTGTAGGCTTTCTCTTTGCTTAGGGGACCCCTTTCAATATTTCCTGTAGAGCTGGTTTGGTGTTTGCAAATTCTTTCAGTTTTTGTTTGTCCTGGAAGCTTTTAATCTCTCCTTCTATTTTCAATGATAGCCTAGCTGGATATAGTATTCTTGGCTGCATGTTTTTCTCATTTAGTGCTCTGAAAATATCATGCCAGCTCTTTCTGGCCTGCCAGGTCTCTGTGGATAAGTCAGCTGCCAATCTAATATTTTTACCATTGTATGTTACAGACTTCTTTTCCCGGGCTGCTTTAAGGATTTTCTCTTTGTCACTAAGACTTGTAAATTTTACTATTAGGTGGCGGGGTACGTGTTATTCTTATTGATTTTGAGGGGTGTTCTCTGAACCTCCTGAATTTTGATGCTCGTTGCCTTTGCCATATTGGGGAAATTCTCCCCAATAATTCTCTCCAGTATACCTTCTGCTCCCCTCTCTCTTTCTTCTTCTTCTGGAATCCCAATTATTCTAATGTTGTTTCGTCTTATGGTGTCACTTATCTCTCGAATTCTCCCCTCGTGGTCCAGTAGCTGTTTGTCCCTCTTTCGCTCAGCTTCTTTATTCTCTGTCATTTGGTCTTCTATATCGCTAATTCTTTCTTCTGCCTCATTTATCCTAGCAGTGAGAGCCTCCATTTTTGATTGCACCTCATTAATAGCTTTTTTTATTTCAACTTGGTTAGATTTTACTTCTTTTATTTCTCCAGAAAGGGCTTTTATATCTCTCGAGAGGGTTTCTTTAATATCTCCCATGCCTTTTTCGAGCCTGGCTAGAACCTTGAGAATTGTCATTCTGAACTCTAGATCTGACATATTACCAATGTCTGTATTGATTAGGTCACCATCTTCGGTACTGCCTCTTGTTCTTATTTTTGTGGTGAATTTTTCTGCCTTGTCATTTTGTCCAGATAAGAGTATATGAAGGAGCAAGTAAAATACTAAAAGGGTGGCAACAACCCCAGGAGAATATGCTTTAACCAAATCAGAGGAGATCCCAAATCGTGAGGGGGGGAGAAAGGGGATAAAAAGCGGTTCAAAAATAAAAGAAAAGAATTTTTAAAAAAGAAAAAAAATGAAAAAGAAAAAAATTAAATTAACTGCAAGACTAAAAAAAATCACAGGGAGAAAGCCATGAGTTCCATGCTTTGCTTTCTCCTCCTCTGAAATTCTGCTGCTCTCCTTGGTATTGAAACCACACTCCTTGGTAGGTGAACTTGGTCTCGGCTGGATTTTTTGTGGATCTTCTGGGGGAGGGGCCTGTGTAGTGATTCTCAAGTGTCTTTGCCCCAGGTGGAATTGCACCGCCCTTACCAGGGGCCGGGCTGAGTAATCCGCTCAGGTTTGCTTTCAGAAGCTTTTGTTCCCTGAGCGCTTTCCGTAGAGTTCCGGAGGACGGGAATACAAATGGCGGCCTCCTAGTCTCAGGCCCAGAGGAGCCGAGAGCCTGGGGCCCCACTCCTCAGTGCGCTTTCAGAGAACAGCGCCCAGTTACTCCCATCTGCCTGACCTCTGGCCGCGCTCCGAGCTCACCGAGCCTGGGACCGGTTCAAGGTAACCCCGAGCTGTGAGCTTACTGTCGGCTCTGTCTCTGTAGCCGGTTTTCCTGTTCCAATACCCGCAAACTCTGCGACACTCAGAAACCCCCGATCCTTCTGTGACCTTGCGGGACCTGAGGTCACCTGACCCCGCGTGGGCTTCGCCCCGGTTTAGCCTCTGGAGTGATGTCCCTCAGCGGAACAGACTTTTAAAAGTCCTGATTTTGTGCTCTGTTGCTCCGCCGCTTGCCGGGAGCCGGTCCCTCCCCCTGGGGTCTATCTTCCCGTCGCTTTGGATTCACTTCTCCTCCAGTCCTACCTTTCAGAAAGTGGTTGTTTTTCTGTTTCCAGAATTGCTGTTCTTCTTCTCTTCTATCTGCCGATGGATTTGCAGGTGTTTGCAATCTTTAGATAAGCTATCTAGCTGATCTCCTGTTAGCTGAAGTAGTTCAGCCTGCTACTTCTCTGCCATCTTGACTCCCTCTTTTTTTTTTTTTTTTAAATAGGACAAGTGTGACTGGGAGCCAGAGCACAGCAGACCCCTCCCGTAAAAGATTGGCACAATTCCCACAGATAAAACAAGTGTGCTGATCATGAAGTGTTGCAAATCTTTAGCTCAAGTGGAAATAGGACTAGGCACACACTTTCCTAACACACAAAAGACAGAGACCTAGACAAAATGCCAAGACAGAGGAATTCATTCTGAAAGAACAAGAAGAGGTCACGGTCAGAGAGCTAATCAAAATAGATATAATATGCCTGACCTAGAATTTAAAACAACAATCATAAGGATACTAGCTGGGCTTGAGAAAAGCATAGAAAAAACCACAGAAACCCTTATAGCAGAGACAAAAGACCTAAAAACTGATCAGGTCAAAATAAAAAATGCTATAGCTGAGATGCAAAACCAACTTGATGTAATAACCACAAGGATAAAGAAACACAGGAAGAAATAAGTGATATAGAAGATAAGATTATGGAAAATAATGAATCTGAAAAGAAGAGGGAAAGAAAATGTTGGATCATATTGGATCATGAAGGTAGACTTAGGGAATTCAGTGACTCTATAAAGCATAACAACATCCATATCATAGGAGCCGCAGAAGAAGAGAGGGGGAAATAGGACTGGAGGTTAATTTGAGGAAATTGCAGATGCAAACTTCCCTAATTTGGGAAGAGAAACAGACATCCAAATCCAAGAGGCACAGAGAATACCCATCAAAATCAACAAAAGCCAGCCAACATCAAGAAAGGTAGTAAAATTTGCAAAATACAGGAATAAGGAAAGAATCCTGAGAGCAGCAAGGGAAAAGAAATCCCTAACCCACATGGGAAAACAAATCAGTTTAGCAGTGAATCTATCCATAGAAACTTTACAGGCCAGAAGAAAGTGGCATGATGTATTCAACATGCTGAATGGGAAAAATATGAAGCCAAGATTACTTTATCCTGCAAGGCTATCATTCGAATAGAAGGAGAAAAAAAAAAAAAAGAGTTTCCCAGACAGACAAAAACTAAAGGAGTTCATGACCACTAAACCAGTTCTGCAAGAAATAGTAAAGGGGACCATTTAAGTGAGAAATACCAAAGGTAACAAAGACTAGAAAGGAACAGAGAAAATCTCCAGAAACAATGACTTTACAGATAATACAATGGAACTAAATTCATATCTATTGATAATCACTCTGACTGTAAATGGACTAAATGTTCCACTCAAAAGACATAGGGTGTCAGAATGGATAAAAAAGAAGGCCCATCTATTTGATGTCTACAAGAGACTCATTTTAGACCTAAAGACACTTCCAAATTTAAAGTGAGGGGATAAAGAACCATCTATTGTGCTAATGGATATCAAAAGAAAGCCGAAGTAGCCCTTCTTATATCAGACAAACTAGATTTTAAACCAAAGGCTATAAGAGGATATGACGAAGGATATCATATCATAATAAAGGGGTCTATTCAATAAGATCTAACAATTGTAAACCTTTATGTTCCTAACTAGGGAGCACCCAAATATATAAAACAGTTTATAACAAACATAAAGAAACTCATTGATAATAATATATTAATAGTAGGGGATCTTAATCCCCCCATTATAGTAATGGACATATCACCTGAGTGGAAAATGAACAAAGAAACTATGACTTTGAATGACAAACTGGACTAGATGAACTTAAAAGATATTTTTGGAACATTTCATCCTACAACAGCAGAATTCACATTCTTTTCGAATGCACATGGAACATTCTCCAGAATAGATCACATTATGGGTCACAAATCAGGACTCAACAAGTTCAAATAGTTTGAGATCATATCATGCATATTTTCTGACCACAAAATTTTCTGACCATGAAATTTGAAGTCAACCATGAGAAAAAATGTAGAAAGAGTACAAAAATGTGGAGATTAAAGAACATCCTGTAGAAAAATGAATGGGCCAGCCAGGAAGTTAAAGAAGAAATAAAAAAGAATACATGGAAGCAAATTAAAATGAAACATGACACTCCAGAACCTTTGGGATGCAGCAAAGATGATCATTAGAGGGAAATATATAGAAATATAGGCCTACCTCAAGAAGCAAGAAAAATCTCAAATACAGCCTAGGCTTACAACTAAAAAGAGCTAGAAAAGTAAGAGTAAATAAAACCTAAGGCTAGAAGAAGGGAAATAATAAAGATTAAAACAGAAATAAATGACATAGAAACAAAAAGCCCAGGAGTACAGACCCTCAAAACTAAAATGTGGTTCTTTGAAAGAATTATGAACATCAACAAATTCCTAGCCAGACTTATCAACAAGAAAAGAGAAAGGACCCAAATAAATGAATTCATGAATGAAAGAGGAGAGATCATAATCAATTCCACAGAAATATAATTATAGGGCACCTGGGTGGCTCAGTGGGTTAAACCTCTGCCTTTGGCTCAGGTCATGACCTCAGGGTCCTGGGATCGAGTCCCACATCAGCCTCTCTGCTCAGCAGGGAGCCTGCTTCCTCCTCTCTCTCTTATATGCTAAAGAATTGGGCAATATGGAAGAAATGAATAAATTCCTAGAAACATATAAACTACCAAAACAGAAACAGGAAGAAATAGAAAATTAGAAATGACCCATAACTGGCAAAGAAATTGAATGAGTAATCAAAAATCTCCTAACAAAAGTCTCAGGCCAGACGGCTCCCAAGGGGAATTCTACAAGGCATTTAAAAAATAATTAATACCTCTTTTTCTCAAACTGGTCCAAAAAATAGAAGTGGAAGAAGCACTTCCAAACTCATTCTATGAGTCTAGCATTACCTTGATTCCAAAACCAGACAACGACCCCACTAAAAAGGGGAATTACGGGCCAATATCCCTGATGAACATGGATGCAAATATTCTCAACAAGATACTAGCAAATCAAATCCAACAGTATATTACAGAATTATTCACCACAATCAAGCAGAATTTATTCTTAGGCTACAGGTATGGTTTAATATTATAAATCAATCAATATGACACACCACATTAATAAAAGATTGGATAAGAACCATATGACCCTTTCAAAAGATGCAGAAAAATCATTTGACAAAGTACAGTATCCATTCTTGATAAAAACCCTCAACAAAGCAGGGTTAGAGGGAACAAAGCTCAGCATCATAAAGGCCATACACAAAGACCCCCAGCTAATATTACCCTCAATGAAGAGAAACTGAGAGTGTTTTCTCTAGGGTCAGGAACAAGACAGGGTCTTCACTCTTAACAGTGTTATTTAACATTTTACTGGAAGTCTTAGCCTCAGCAATCACACAACAAAAAATAAAAGGTATCCAAATTGGCAAAGAAGTCAAACTTTCACTCTTTGCAGACAACATGATACTTGTTAGAAAACCCATAAAGCTTCACCAAAAAATTGTTAGAACTGATACAAGAATTCAACGAAGTTGCAGAATTAAAATCAATTTATAGAAATCTATATTTCTATACACTGATAATGAAGAAGTAGAAGGAGAAATGAAGAAATTGATCCAATTTACAATTGCACTAAAACCCATAAGATACTTAAGAATAAACGTTACCAAAGAAGTAAGAGATCTATACTCCAAAAACTATAGAACACTGATGAAAGAAATTGAAGAGAGCAAAAGGAATGGGAGAACATTCCATGCTCATGTATTGGAAAAACAAATATTGTTAAAATGTATATACTACCCAGGGGTGCCTGTGGCTCAGTGGGTTAAGCCTCTGCCTTTGGCTTAGGTCACAATCTCAGGGTCCTGCGATTGAGCCCCACATTGGGCTCTCTGCTAAGCAAGGAGCCTGCTCCCTCTTCTCTCTCTGCCTGCCTCTCTGCCTACTTGTGATCTCTCTCTCTGTCGAATAAATAAATAAAAATCTTGAAAAAAAATGTTTATACTACCCAAAGCAATCTATACATTTAATGCAATTCCTCCCAAAATGTTGATAATAACATTTTTCACAGAGCTGGAATAAACAATCTTAACATTTGTTTGGAACTACAAAAGACCCAAAATAGTCAAAGCAATCTTGAAAAAGAAAAGCAAAACTGGAGACATTATGATTCCAGATTTCAAGCTTTATTACAAAGCGGTAGTCAAGACTCTGTATGGTACTGTCACAAAAACAGACACATAGATCAATGGAACAGATAAGAGAACCCAGAAATGAGACTACAACTATATGATAAACTAATCTTTGACAAAGCAGGAAAGAATATCCAATGGAAAAAAGACGGTCTCTTCAACAAATGGTGTTTGGAGGACTGGATGGCCATATGCAGAAGAATGAAACCGGACCACTTTCTTACATATACAAAATGTGAGACAGGAAGCCATCAAAATCCTTGAGGAGAACACAGGCAGCAACATTTTTTACTTTGGTCATAGCAGCTTCTTACTAGACATGTCTCCAGAGGCGAGGGAAGCAAATGCAAAAACAAACTATTGGAAGTTCATCCAGATAAAAATCTTCTGTACAACAAAGGAAACAATCAACAAAACTAAAAGGCAACCTTTAGAATGGGAGAAAATATTTGCCAATGACATATCTGATAAAGGGTTAGTATCCAAAATCTATAAAGAACTTACCCAAAACACCCTAAAACCAAATAATCCACTTAGGAAATAGGCAGAAGACATGAATAAACAGTTTTTCAGAGAAGACATCCAGATGGCTAAAAGACACATGAAAAGATGTTTAACATCACTCATAATCAGGGAAATACAAATCAAAATCACAATGAGATACGACCTTACGCCAGTCAGAATGGCTAAAATTAATAAGTCAGGAAACAATAAATGTTGGCAAGGATGTGGAGAAAGGAGAACCTCTTATGCTGTTTGTAAGAATGCAAACTTGTGCAGCCACTCTGGAAAATAGTGTGGTGGTTCCTCAAAAAGTTAGAACTACCCTGTGACCCAGCAATTGTACTGTTCAGTATTTACCCAAAGGATACAAGCATGCTGTTTCTTTTTTTAAAAAAAAATTTATTTATTTATTTATTTATTTGACAGACAGAGATCACAAGTAGGCAGAGAGGCAGGCAGAGATAGAGAGAGGAGAAGCAGTTTCCCCGCTTGAGCAGAGAGTCCGATGCGGGGCTCGATTCCAGCACCCTGAGATCATGACCTGGGCCGAAGGCAGAGGCTTTAACCCACTGAGCCACCCAGGCACCCTCAAGCATGCTGTTTCTAAGATGCACCTGCATCCCGAGGTTTATGGCAGCATTATCAACAATAGCCAAATTACGGAAAGACTCAAATGTCCATTGACTGATGAATGGATAAAGATATGGGATGTGTGTGTGTGTGTGTGTGTGTACTGGAACATTACTAAGTCACCAAAAAGAATGAAATCTTGCTATTTGCAATGTGGATGAAGCTAGGGTATATTATGCTAAGCAAAATATAGTTAGAGAAAGACAAATGCCATATAATTTCATTCATATGTAGAATTTAAGAAAGAAAACAGATGAACATGGAGGAAGGAAAAAAGAGAAGGAAGATAATCATAAGAGACTCTTCATTGTAGAGAACAAACTGAGGGTTGGTTGAGGGGAGATGGGTGGGGGATGTACTAAATGGGTGATGGGTATTAAGGAGGGCACCTGTTGTCTTGAGCACTGGGTGTTATTTGTAACTGATGAATTACTAAATTCTACTCCTGAAACCAATATTATCAACATGTTAACTAACTAGAATTTAAATAAAAATTTGAAAAAATAATCAAATAAAATTGAAGAAGTGGTGATGCAACATGAGGGCTTAAGTGGGTACGAGAAGAATAAATGAAAGAAAATGGGATTGGGAGGGAGACAAACCATAAGTGACTCTTAATCTCACAAAACAGAGGGTTGCTGGGGGGAGGGGGCTTGGGAGAAGGGGGTGGGATTATGGACATTGGGGAGGGTATGTGCTTTGGTGAGAGCTGTGAAGTGTGTAAACCTGGTGATTCACAGACCTGTACCCCTGGGGATAAAAATATATGTTTATAAAAAATAAAAAATTATATAAAAAAAAAACTATAAAAATCCCCTTTCAGGTATTGTTCAGAGCAAAATATTCAAAGAACACCAATGGCGATTTGTAGTCCTCTTAAGTATCAGCATGTAAGCTGCTTAAGAATCTGATTTCCTTATAAAACAACACCTGTACAAGATTTGTCTTGGCCAGGCCATCAAGCTACCTGACCTGGTTTGCCCCTCTCCTGAAATTGTGAAAAGGCAGGCACATTCCTGCAAAATATGTTTGCCTATTTATATATGTGTATGGTGGTGATGGTGGGGGTTGGGGGAGTGAGGTAGGTTCTCTTGTGCTGGGGCCAACTCACTATCCAGGGTTCTTTGCTTTTCTAACCCTGAACACTGATGGTGGGAAGACATGATGCTGGACTCAACCAGCTGGCTTGAGTTGTGTCCTTTTGCACTTGTCCTATGTTTTTTTCCTCAGAGCTGGACCCCTTTCTGTTCTCTCATGTCTTATTTTCAAGCAGAGTTCCTAGCTCTGCAATTCACTTTATGTCCCCTAAATTCTTTCCATCTGGCCATAAATAGCCTGTATCTACTTGTGTTTCCTTGGAGACTGTCTCACTTGCCTCCTCTCCACTATTAGGGCTTTAGCTTTCATTCATGTTTTGCCCACTAACTCACACTAATTCTACTACAGCAAACATGACACTTTCCTAGCAGGCTTTATGGCCGTCAGAGCACAATGGTGTAGCATCGTGCTGGGAGCTAGAGTTGACCTATCCAACAAAGAGGTAAGATCCCTAGCATTTCCAGGTGGGAGAGTAGAGAATAAACCCAGAAACTTAGTTTCAACATCCTTCTATCTGGAGACCTCTGTTTCCTAAAATTATTAATAATGGGTTCCAGCTTCAAAACAAATAGTTTCAAATAGTACACTATTACATAACATGTAGGAATGATGATTCAAATATTTTAATTTTGTAAACAGTTTATGGTGCATTATAATAAAGCAGAAAGATTTTTTAAAAGCCTTGTAACTTTTACTTTGCCAAACTTTGTCTTGCAGAAAAAGGTAGAATAGCAAAGATCTGGAAATGTTGTCTTCAACACAGTTTATTTATTTTTTTTATTTTGGTTAAAAATTTGCATAAAGACAGTAGTCAAAAGGTGTATGTCCATTGCTTTCATATGTTAAAGATTCATCATGGTGTGCTGGAAAAGCCAGGGACTCTGGTCACACAGATCTGAGATAAAAATGTAGGGATAAAAATGTAGCTGTGACATTAAACAGCTTTCCTGAGGCTCATTTTTATCTCATCTGTATTAATGATAGTTAGATATCCTCTCTTTCAAAAGTTTAAATAGGAAAAAATACATCAAGGCACTTAGCAAGTGCTGGGCAGTGTACATTTCCAGAATGCATTAGTTATTTTCTCAATCTGGTTTCAAAAATGAACAATTCTTGGGGTACCTGGGTGACTCAGTCAGTTAAGCATCTGTCTGGCTCAAGTCATGATCCTGGGGTCCTGGGATGGAGCCCTATGGTAGGCTCTGTGCTCTCTGGGGAGTCAGGCTCTCCCTCCCTCTCTGCGCTTCCTTCCATGCCCAGCCCTTGCTCTCTCTCTCTTTCCCAAATTAATTTTATTTAAAATCTTTAAAAAAATAAAAACATTCTTCATTCAGATGGAAAATTATACATAAACAAGTCTATAGATGCTTTCAAACTTCTCTACTTTTCTTCTTTTTTATTTCTGCAATACAACTCTTGGAAGCAACATGTGATGAGGACACATGAGTGGCACCAAAGAAATCTGGGAACTTTAAGACCAGCAAATTACAGAAGATGCTTATGAATAAAACAAGTGAGTAACTGTTTCACTCACCAGTAATGGAATTGATTCTTAATATCTTCTAATAGGAAAAAAAAAAGTTAATAAATGAATGAAACAAAATGTGTCCACCTAGACCTTTCATTTAAATAGCATTTGGCAGGGCACCTGGGTGGCTCAGTAGGTTAAGCCTCTGCCTTCAGCTCAGGTCATGATCTCAGGGTCCTGGAATCGAGCCCTGCATCAGGCTCTCTGCTCAGCGGGGAGCCTGCTTCCACCACTCTCTCTCTCTGCCTGCGTTTCTGCCTACTTGTGATCTCTGTCTAATAAATAAATAAAATCTTTAAAAATATATAGCATTTGGCTATTTGTACCCAGCGCCTCTCCCTTTCTTTCCACTGAAAGATATATGAAGACAATGATAGAAAAGGTTACAAAAACAACACTGAACACTAAGGTTCATAGGCCACCTAAACTCAGATTTTGCAAAGAGTCTTTGGTAAGGACCAAAGTAACTGAGAGTAGGTATGATTAGAAAAAACAAAAACTTTCTGAAGGTTACCTCATGGAGGATCCAGATTTCACCTCATAAACAGAGATGATACTTTGCACCTGTCCCACTGAAGTTTCAGTGATTGGATCTTCGACATCAATAGCATGCAGAATATTAATTACTGTCCTTCTGTTGTGCATCTATTGTGTTTTGGGACAACGGGAATACTGTGGTTACACCTCCGTCTTTTTGCCTCCTGACTCCTGTTCTTTGGAATCAAAGAAAGAATACAGAAAGTCAGTGGGACAGGGCACGTCTAGTTATAAAGCATTATTGCCAAAGATATAAGTTTTCACAAAATAAAACACTGCAGCAAGAACTGAAACATTATCAGAAATTTCTATAAGAAATATGTCCTGAAAATTGCAGGAATTTATACAGCTTATCATTCAGAATAGAAAAGAACAGGAAATTTTCTGTAGGATAAATAGCAGCCACAGGGGTACACAGCTGAACTAAGCATATTCTTGCAAGAAACTGGTAATTGATTCAGGAGCTGTTTATATCAACCTTCTCTCCAGCTATCGATGTGAAAGAGATATAACCATTATCTAAGAATATATGAATTGCACCAAGGGTAATTCACACAATCTGTCTCTTGACCAATACAAAAACTGAACAGGATTTGGCTTCATTCAATGATGATCAAAAAGATCAAGAGAGAGAGATGAAAATACTGTAGAAGAAGGGAAAAGAAACAGCGACTAAAAACTCAAAGGAAGACAATAATTCTGAAAATGGCCCAATATATAGTCTATTCTAAGGTTTAGAAAATGAGTAGACATTCTTAATCAAATACAAGAAATCTTGGCCTCTTTGAAATGGGAGCAGAAAATGGTAAGGGGGAATCATGATTAGCTAAAAGGAGAGCATAAGAGATAAAAAGAGAGGTGACTAAATAAGGATTTCAAGACAGTAAGAAAAAAATAGCATGGTTAAAATTCACTGCAGAAGCAAAGAAGCAGAAATAATATTACATAAAATTAAATCAGTGAATCAAAGAAGCTTCCAAAGCTTTTCCAGACACGGTGAGAAAGAACAAAGATGAGAAAATTATAATAAAGAAGATAAAGCATGGAACAAAAATAGAGAATCAATATGATTTGAGAGAAAATGGAAATCCCAGGCAAATCAGAATAATAATAGTGAAAATGTAAATAAAAAACAGTTTCCCAAACTGAAAAACTACCTGCTTATGTGCCCAAAGAGCTTATCACATTCCAGGAAAAAGCAAAAAAAGAAATGAACATTTAGATATATCTTGGTGTAATTAGTTGTAATAATAAATTAAAAGTCCTCATTCTGTCCAGAATACAGAAAACAAACAAATAAGCAACTGAATCTTGACCTCAGGACAAAAATTAAAAATAAGGTACATTCAGATTGTTTATAAATAAGCAACATCTAATAATAATCATATTTATTATTCAATTGAGTGCCTGCTACATATAGCATGGCTTACACATTTTATCTCATTAATTAAAGCAACAGCCCTGGGAGATGGGTTATATATCTCTATTTGGGGAAACTGAGATTCAGACAATTAGCATGACCAAGATTCTATAGCCAGAAAATTGTGGAATTAAAATCTAACCTACATTTATTTTATTTACCTAAAACATGTGCTCTTTTTATTGTAATACACAATCTCTGTAATACTTTGGGGAAAATACCTTTGATCTAAAATTTAGTACCAAATAAGTTGTTTTTAGCAAAATGTACTTGTCAGAAAGAGAAATCTATTTAACTTCATGGAAAGGAAGCTACGCTGGATAGGTCTTTTGAAAAGAATCTCACCATGGCCTTTGTATTTCTAAATCCAGGACTACTTTTTAGGTACAGAAAGACCCCTTGGTCTGTCATGTCATTTTGGTAACAGACTAGGAATAGGGTCAGGTTACACACTTTTACCTCTGGCTTACTTCCCCACAAGTCAGCCTGCAAAGCAGCACTGGCGCTCCACCACTGCTCCTGAAATAGAATCATGTCATTTTCCCCTTGAACATATAAAGAGATGCAAGACACTGATACTACATTGTTGCGAACTGTACCAACGTCAGCAGGTCACCATCCACTTATCTAGATGACCCAGGAAAAAGGAGTCCAATGACAGACCAGTGGAATATATGATGAGCAAATTTGTGTGATCAAATGAAATGCTACAAAATGAAAATATATTGTGTGACATTGAATGAAAGATTGCAAATACTCTGAAGAACTTGTTCCACTATATCTTCTAGACTTCTTTCTTTCTCCTCCCCTTCAGGGATTCCAATAATTGTGACGTTGGAACGTTTCATGCAAATACTCTGAAATGTTTTTAAAAAAGTGAAAGAAAAACAATTTTCCAGGATTATCTTTGGAGAGATGTTTGGGTTCAGTTTGCTTCTCTGTTCATTTTTAGGAAGAATTGTTTTCACAGATTCACTTCTGAAGAGAGTTGCTATAATCCTCACACTTCCCTACTCTGAGAGAATTAATTGTCAAATTATTTCTTTTGCATTGATATGTTTTTGAACACATGTTAATGTCGCACCCAATGAGGCTTAGAACACCTTTGGAAAAGAAGACATAGATGGAAATGCGCATGCAAATAATAGTGTGACACAGAGAAGCAAGTTCTCAGCATCTGGACATTTACAAATATAATCGACTGAAGCCGAGTGGTTTGAGGGGATTTAAACTTTCCAGAACAGTTCAATGTTCAATGTTAACTATTATTTAACTCAACAATCTTTTCTAAGGCTTTGTCAGAAAATGTAAGATCCTGATAGCTATAGATTACTGTAAAAGTTGAGGGAAAAAAGGTGAAAGAGGACAGTTGAAGAAAAGCCTGCTGAAGCTTTATTAAGTTATGTGTTTACTTCCTAACACACAGCATGAATGTATTTGTCTTTTATTATCACATTTAAAAATGCTTCAATAAGTTGATGTTAAAATGTTTTAAGGACTTAAGAAAACATATGCAGATGGCTCCATAGGATAAATTATTTGATGACCTTTAAATTGGCTAGTAGCGATGAATTTACTGAATGCAGTCCCAATTGGATATTTGCAATAAAAATAGTGATATAAAAAAATACTGACATAATAGTTTAAACTTCTGATTATCTCCACTAAATCTGATAATTCTATAAATGTGATGAGAGAACTTGTTGGTAAGATTTGGTTGGCCCAGTTTCTCTTATTCAGCTAACCAGTCTATAAATTGGAAAATCCTGAATAACGCATTTGACAAGAGCCTCTTTCTCATTTGGAAAGAGCCTCACCACCATATTATGCATAACAAAGCTCATAAAAGTAATCCAGCTAGTCATAAAGCCATCTCAATAGAGAAAAGGAGATCAAACAGACTGGAATGTTTTCTCATATTTTGCCATAAATATTTTCTTGAGATAGATCATTGGGTAGTCATTAATATTTTGAATTATGAAGCCTCTTTTCACTTTATTTTTTTTTTAATTTAATTTTATTTTTTCAGTGTTCTAAGATTCATTGTTTATACACTATCACGTTGCCTGATATCAGCTTTACTACAAAGCTGTGATCACCAAGACAGTATGGTACCGGCACAAAAACAGATACACAGACCAATGGAAGAGTAGAGAGCCCAGATATAGACCCTCAACTCTATGGTCAAATAATCTTTTCACTTTAATCCTATCTATCAGCCCTCTGTTCAGGACAAATGTACATGTGTTCAAGGAACATTCTCATATGTCTTTGAGCCCATTCTTGGACCTCTTGGGGTTTTCTTGGATGGGCATTAAGAATCTTTATGGTGGACTAATATCTGAAATATTACTTTTCTGTCATCATTAGATCACTAAACTTCACCGTTAACTTCTCCCATCTTATCCTCATTAACTCCTCTTCCCTCCTCTTCCCAGAAATAGTTATTCTTTTTTTTATTGAATTTTAAAGCACAGTATAAATGTGTTCAGACCTCTAATTGATTTTAATACTTAAAAATTCTCAAATATTCACATAGATATGAGTTCTTCCTTGAGTGTCACTAAATTGAATTTGTTTCCGATTTGTTTCAGATTCATGCTTCAGAAGTGTCACGGGTGTTTAAATAATGTGGAATCTCACCCATGATTAACATCTGGTGGCATACTTGATGCAGTAAAGAATTTTAGATGAGTATTCAAATTCTCAGGTCAAGCTAAACTAGTACATTTACTGTTTGTTGTGAAATGAATTTTAGCTTTTGGAGCATGAAAGGCCAAAAACTGTTGAAGGATTTGGTTAATCTGGTTAAAGGTTTTATTGAGGTAAAATTAACACCCAATCACTACACATATGTTAAATGTACAATTTGAGGCTTTCTCATGTGGTATAGCCCCACTAAACCATAACCATAATCAAAATGATAAACATATCTATTTCCCCCACAAGTGTTCTCATGCCCCTTTGTAAGATCTCCCTCTAGACACTTAATATTTGTTTTATCTCCGCACCCCCCATCATTGTCAGGCAATTACTAATTTGATTTCTATCATTCAAGGTCAGTTGGTAATTTCTAGAATTTTTAAATTAAATCATAGTACTTGTATTCATTTTGGTTTAGTTGTTGTCATTCAGCTAGGACTTACCCATGTCTTTAATGTGATCAGTAGTTCATTTATTTTTTATTATTATGTAGTATTTACTTGTACAGATATACCACAATGTATTTGTTCATTGTTCATGAACCAAAGAATGTGTAGAGCTTCTAGAATCTGGAAAAGGAAAGAAAAATGGATTATTTCCTGGGATCTCCAGAAATAACACAGCTCTGTCAACCTATTTTAAACTTCTGATCTCTAGAACTATAATATGTTTAATAAATTAAAATTTACCTTGCTTTAAGCCATCAACTTTGCGGCATTTATTAAAAAAAATTTTTTTTAATTTACTTGACAGACAGAGATCACAAGTAGGCAGAGAGGCAGGCAGAGAGAGAGGAAGGAAAGCAGGCTCCTGCTGAACAGAGAGCCTGATGCGAGGCTCGATCACAGAACCCTGGGATCATGACCTGAGCCAAAAGCAGAGGCTTAACCCACTGAGCCACCCAGGCGCCCCTGAGGCATTTCTTATAGTAGCAATAGACGACTAATGTAATGATTTTTATCAGGTTGAAGAAGTTTCCTTATGTTTCTAATTTGCTGATGGCTTTTGTAAAAATCAGCATGAGATTTTTGTTAAATGTTTTGTCTGCATCTGAGATGATAATATGGCTTTAATTTTTTATTTTTTGTTGATATGGTATATTAATTTCTAAGTTAAAACCAACCATGCATTTATAAGATTAAATATAGGATTAGTTAAATATGGAACAGAATAGAAAACCCAGACATGAACCCACAACTGTATGGTCAATTAATCTTCAACAAGGCAAGAAAGAAGATCCAAAAAACTCTTCAACAAGTGATGTTGAGAAATATATACACCTGAAACTGATATTGTACTCTATGTTAACTAACTGGAATTTAAATAAAACCTTTTAAAAATTCCCCAAATATCTAATGTTAAACCAACCATGTATTTATAGGATTAAATATCCCATTTGGTCATGGCACATTTTCTTTTTATTTATTGTCCAATTTGTGTTGATAAGATTTTATTAAGAACATGAGGATGGGGTATCTGGGTTGCTCAGTCAGTTAAGTGGTTGCCTTCGGCTCACGTCATGATCCCGGGGTCCTGGGATGGAGCTCCACATTGGGTTCCTGGCTGATCAAGGAGCCTGTTTCTCCCTCTCCCTCTGCTACTCCCCCTGCTTGTGCTCTCTCTGTCAAATAAATATATAAAATCTTAAAAAAAAAAAAAAAGGAAAATAACATGAAGATAATGCTTTGTTTTCTTTTCTACTAATATTTTTGGTTGTAATATCAGATTTCCTTACTTTCAGTTCTCTGGATGAGTTTGTATAGTATCACAATTATCTTTTCCCAAATGATTGATAGAATTCACGCTGGAATTATTTGGGCCTAGAATGTTTTATATGAGAATTATATAAAGTACAAGTTTAATTCAATTTAGTAGATATATTGTTCAGATTATCTATTTTCCAGTGAGTTTGATAGACTGTGTTTTTCAAGGAATTTGTCCATTTTTGTCTAACTTACCAGATTTACTAACAAAAAGATTGTTCATATTCTCATCCTTTTCACATCATAAAATTTCTAGTGATGTCATCTCCCTCATTCTTGTTATTGGTAATCTTTCCATTCTCCACCACCCCCCTCCCCATAACTCTGGTTATATAGGTCGACTGACTTTATTGATCTTTTCAAAGAAGCAGTTTTTTGTTTTATTTTTTGCTTCTCTGTTTATTTCATTGAGTCATTGATACACACATTGATTTTTCTTTTTCTTTCTTCTCACATAAAGTTTGTTTTTTTATTCTGTAAAAATGGAGATAACTTTGTAATTTTGATTAAATAATTTTAATACATTGAAATATATTCATTCTTCATAGGTGCTTCATAAAGTAGAAGTTGAAACCTTTCATTTAAGATCTTTTCATTTCCAATCCAGGCACTTATTACTAAAATTTTCCCTCTAAGTACTGCTTTAGCTATGTGCTCAAAAAAATTGACATATTGTATTTTCATTTTCACTCAGTTCAAACAAGTTTATTGGATTTTTTCAAACTAGTTTGTTAGATTGTTGTTTAGTTCCAAATATTTGGGGATTTAAAAAAAAGCTTTTATTTAAATTCCAGTTAGTTAACATAGAGTTTAATGCCAGTTTCAGGTGTATTGGTTTCCTAACACCACTTTTTGAAGAGACTATTTTTTTCTCTTGGACATGCTTTCCTGCTTTGTCGAAGATTAGTTGACCATATAGTTGTGGATTCATTTCTGGGTTTTCTATTCTGTTATTTCTATTCTGTTTTTCTATTCCATTATCTATGTATCTTTTTGTACCAGTACCATTCTATTTTGATTACTACAGCTGTGTAATAACTTGAGGTCCAGAATTGTGATGCTTCCAGCTTTGCTTTTCTTTTTCAAGATTGCTTTGGCTACTCAGGGTCTTTTGTGGTTCCATACAAATTTTAGGATTATTCATTCTAGCTCTGTGAATCGTGTTCTTAGTATTTTGATAGGGATTGCATCAAGTGATAGATTGTTTGGGGTTGTATAGACATTTTAACAATATTTGTTCTTCCAATCCATGAGCATTGAATGTCTTTCCGTTTCTTTGTGTCATCTTTAACACCTTCCTTCCTTCTTTCCTTCCTCCCTTCCTCCCTTCCTCTCTCTCTGTCTTTCTCTCTCTCTTCCTCTCATATTCCTTTCCTTCCTCCCTTCCATCCTCTTCCTTCCTTCCTTCCTTCTTTCCTTTTCTTTCTTTCTTTCTTTCTTTCTTTCTTTCTTTCTTTCTTTTCTTTTCTTTTCTTTTGGGTGGGGTAAGGTAGGAGCAGAGGAAGAAGGAGAGAGAGAATCCCAAGCAGGCTCCATGCTCAGTGTAGAAGCCAAAGCAAGGCTCAATCCTACAACCCTGAGATCATGACCTGAGCCGAAATCAAGAGTCAGACTCAATCAACTGAGCCACCCAGGCACTCCTTCAATTTCTTTCATCAGTGTTTTATGGTTTTCAGAATACAGTTTTTTCATCTCTTTAGTTAGGTTTATTTGTAGGTATCATATTATTTATGGTGTAATTATAAATGAGATTGATTCCTTAATTTCTCCTCATATTGCTTCTCTTTGGTGTATAAAAATGTAACAGATTTCTATACATTGATTTTTGTATCCTGAAATTTACTGAATTAATTTATCAGTTTTAGTGGGTTTTGGTGGAGTCTTTTATCTTTCTATAATTGATTTCAAATTCAATTTTACTGTAGTCAAGAACATACTTTGTATGACATGAGTAATTTTAAATTTGTTGAGACATTTTATGGCTCAGAATAGGGCCCTTTTTCCATGTATACCTAAAACCAGTATGTATTCATCATCATTAGCCATCGGGGAAATTCACATCAAAACCACATTGAAATACCACCTTACTCGAGTCAGAATGGCCAAAACCAACAAGACAGTAAACAAAAGTTTTGAAGGGGATGCGGAGAAAGAGGAACCTTCTTACACTGTTGGTGGGAATGCCAGTTGGTGTAGCCACTTTGGAAAATAGTGTGGAGATTCCTCAAAAATTAAAAATAGAGTTACCCTATGACCCTTCAACTGCACTAGTAGGTATTTACCCCAAAGATGCAGATGTAGTGAAAAGAAGGGCCATCTGTACTTCCAATGTTCATAGCAGCAATGGCCATAATCATCAAACTGTGGAAAGAACCAAGATGCCTTTGAACAGATGAATGGATAAAGACGATATGGTCCATATATAAAATGGAGTATTATGTCTCCATCAGAAAGGATGTATAACCAACTTTTGTATCAACATGGAACCATGAGAGATGGTGGACTCTGAGAAACAAACTGAGAGTTTGGAAGGGGAGAGAGGTGGGAGGTTGGGTGAGCCTGGTGGTGGGTATTATGGAGGGCACGTATTGCATGGAGTACTGGGTGTGATGCATGAACAATGAATTCTGGAACACTGAAAAGAAATAACAAAATAAAAAAAAAAAAAACATGGATGGGACTGGAAGAGATTATGCTGAGTGAAATAAGTCAAGCAGAGAGAGTCAATTATCATAGGGTTTCACTTTCTTGTGGAGCATAAAGAATAACATGGAGGACACTGGGAGAAGGAGAGGAAAAGTGAATTGGGGGAAACAGGAGGGGAAGATGAAATATGAGAAACTGTGGATTCTGAGAAACAAACTAAGGTTATTGGAGGGGAGGGTGTGGGGAGTTAGGTGAGTCTGATGGTGCATATTAAGGAGGGTATGTATTGCGTGGAACACTGGATGTGGTATATAAACAATGAATTTTGGAACACTGAAAAAAATTAAATAAAAATTTAAAAAAAACAGTACATATGCTTTGACTGGCTATAGTGTTTTACAAAGGTCAATTGTGTCATGTTGCTTGATAATATTATTTTCAAGTCTTGTTAAATTCATCTTGACTTTAATTCATAAAGAAGAAGTGCTAAATTTACAGAAACTTATTGTCTCACAGTTCTGAAGGCCAGAAGTGCTAAATCAAGGTCTCAGCAGGGCCATGTTCCTTTTATGTTGCTAGAGAAGAAAACTGGTCCCTTTCCCCCTTCACAGTTCTGAAGGCCAGAAGTGCTAAATCAAGGTCTCAGCAGGGCCATGTTCCTTTTATGTTGCTAGAGAAGAAAACTGGTCCCTTTCCCCCAGCTTCTGGCAGCCTCAAGCATTCCTTGGCTTGCAAATGAATTATCACTTCAATCTTCTGTCTTCAAGTGGCATTTTTTTCTGTCTTCACATTGTCTTCCCTTTGTGAATGTCTGCCCTTTGTTGTCCCTCCAAATATCCCCTATGAAAAAGGACACCCATCAAATGACCTCATTTTAATTTAATTATCACTATAAATATCTTTTTTTTTTTTTTTTTGCAAATGAAGTCACATTCTGAGATATTGGGAGTTAGAACTTCAATATGTATTTTTTGAGGAGACATAATGCAACTCATGACATGGGTCTTTCTTTTTAAATTATCCAGTCTGACCATGAATCCCTTTTCATTGGGATGATTTGACTATATGCAATGTTATTATCGAGATGATTGAGTTTAAATCTATAATCTAGCTATTTGTTTTTATTTGTTTCATGTTATTGTCCTCTTTTCCCACTTTTCTGCCTTCTTCTGGATTAATTTAGTATTGATTTTATCTCCTTTGTTGCCTTGTTATCAATAACTCTTTGTTGTGTTACTTAATGAGTTGCTCTATGGATTAGAGTAAAATGTTTTAACTATAGTCTACCTTCAAATACCATAAAAATATTATGGCATATTTCCATCTCTGTCTTCTGAGACTTTGTGTTAGTGTTGTCATATATTTTAATCTACATTTGTTACAAAGCCCATGTTACATTGTTATTATTATTGTTTTAAACAACTGATTATTTTTAAAGAGAATTTATGTAACAAGAAAAATGTTTTATATTTGTCCACGTATTCACCATTTCTGGTACTCTCTATTCTTTTTGAAGATCCAGTTTTTATTTATAAGAAATTAATTAGATAAATTAAAGATCCATAACCATCTAAAAGTAAGTAAGAATAATAAAACATAACCTCTGTCTCTTGAGCTTATGTGAAAGATTTTTATATTTTAATATCAATAATAGTTGAGTTACAAAACTTTTTTGAAAATATACTTATTTCAAATAATAAGCACTATATTTATTTCAAAAAATGATAATTATACTATTTGAGTACTAACAGTGGGAGCATATAAAACACTTGACAATGTGATTATTGAGTAAGAATTCCTTTGATTAATTTTTTAAAACATTAGACCAGTGCTTTACAATCATTTTAATATTATGGTGGACAGAGAATATGATCATATCACTGTGACATACTGAAGTATACTAATGAGGCTATTTCATGGCCTAGGAGCTCTATCATTGGCTCCACAAAGTTCTCCAAAAGGTCTAAGTGTAAATATCAGTATAATTCTGACCTATTGAGAAACTTCACATTAAACCACATTACTACAGTTGGTGACTCCATTGGCCATCCGGTCTTATTCTAGCTTCACTTAACATGTCCTTATGATTTTTTTTTTTTTTTTATGTTAGATGGTAGGGAATAGGAACAAAGCCTAACCTGTAAAACAATTTTTATTAAACTTTGACATTATGGATACTCCAACTGCAAGTACCATAAAAAATGCTAGACAAACGGAAATAATGACCAAAGACAGAATATAATTTGTCGTAGGGTCAATACCTGATGATTTCTGGGAATCATGCATATCTTTACATCCATGATTGCATCTGACTAAAAAGTGGATTTATAACTGAAAGGAAGAGATAAAAATCATAAGCCTAGAGAGTAATATTGTCTTTTTTTCTTTTCTCAATTCATTGAAAGTAGAAAGTTTCTCTTTCTAAAAGAAGCAGAAAGAGAACTAAAAATGATATGACAAAGGTGAATAACAGCATCTGTAAAGAAGACTAGAAATACTTAGTAGATAAATCTGCCTATCTTTATACTCAGGTTGATCAAATGTTATTGAGACTACAGCTTTTAGTAATACTGAACAATGAATGGTTCCAGCTGCTGGATTAAAATTGTAGTCCATCATATACCTTCTGAACTTTTTATAAGGTTTTATCTAAAGAAGTAATAGCCATTGTTGGCAAAAACTCATGCTCCTTGCAAAGAAGTGCTTTGGTCAACAATAATGTCAACAAGAGTATTAGTCTTCTCTTTCTAAATTCAATATTATCACAGTCTCCTAGAAATAATAAAAATAGAGTATGGTACTTGGGTTTGTACAATGAAGCTGTTGTGTTTGAATACTGAGAGTAACTAGAGTGCTACTGAGAGAAAACTTAACCCAATAAATCACTGTTCTCTACCCCAAGTGTAAAATCCTTCCTAAATGAAAAAGAGAAATGTTTGAGCTTGAGTTCCAGTCCTTTTTTTTTTTTCCCATTTATTGAGGTCTAATTGACATACCATATTACATTTTACATTTTTTTTTTTGAAGACTAATCTTTCCTGTGCCAGCTTCGATTTCATGGCACCAAACAATTTTTGTGCCAGCCATATGTCAGTTCTCAATGAACTAAATAGTTATATATTCATTTGTTGTACTGATACTTGGGTTCTTTGATTTTTTTTTTTTTTGTACTGAATACCAAAATCAACACTTAAATTTTATCTAATTGAATCTTTAAAAATGGGGAGATTATTCTTTGAGTAAATATATATTTTAATTCTTTATGTTATAATTTATAAATGGAGGCCTTGAGTCCAAGAATTAAAGGACCTATGCTCAATTTCATCTAGTATAAGGGTCCCTAAGCTCTGCCTTTTCACAGCCATTCTCATAAAGCCATTCTCATAAGTCTTAAAAATGTAGGGGCACCTGGGTGGCTCAATCTGTTAAATGTGTGCCTCTTGTTCAGGTCCTGGGATTGAGCCCCCATATCTGGGCTCCCCACCCAGCAGGGAGTCTGTTTCTCCCTCTCCCTCTCCTCCCTCCCACCATAATTTATGTTCTCTCTCGCTCTGTCTCACTCTCTCAAAGAAATGAATAAGACCTTAAAAAAATTAGGTGGGGGAGGAGTCAAGATGGCGGAGAAGTAGCAGGCCGAGACTACTTCAGCTAGCCGGAGATCAGCTAGATAGCTTATCTAAAGATTGCAAACACCTGAAAATCCATCGGCAGATTGAAGAGAAGAAGAACAGCAATTCTGGAAACAGAAAACAACCACTTTCTGAAAGGTAGGACCGGCGGAGAAGTGAATCCAAAGCGACGGGAAGATAGACCCCGGGGGGGAGGGGCCGGCTCCCAGCAAGCGGCGGAGCAACCACGCACAAAATCAGGACTTTTAAAAGTCTGTTCCGCTGAGGGACATCGCTCCAGAGGCTACCCGGGGCAAAGCCCACACGGGGTCAGCGTGGCCTCAGGTCCCGCAGGGTCAGAGAAGGATCTGGGGTGTCTGAGTGTCACAGAGCTTGCGGGTATTGGAATGGGAAAGCCGGCTACAGAGACAGAGCCGACAGTAAGCTCGCAGCTCGGGGTGACCTTGAACCGGTCGCAGGCTCGGTGAGCTGGGAGCGCGGCCAGAGGTCAGGCAGACGGGAGTAACTGGGCACGGTTCTCTGAGCGCGCACTGAGGAGTGGGGCCCCAGGCTCTCGGCTCCTCCGGGCCGGAGACCAGGAGGCCGCCATTTGTATTCCCGTCCTCCGGAACTCTAGGGAAAGCGCTCAGGGAACCAAAAGCTCCTGAAAGCAAACCCAAGCAGATTACTCACCCCGGCCCCAGGTAAGGGCGGTGCAATTCCGCCTGGGGCAAAGACACTTGAGAATCACTACAACAGGCCCCTCCCCCAGAAGATCCACAAGAAATCCAGCCGAGACCAAGTTCACCTACCAAAGAGTGCGGTTTCAATACCAAGGAGAGCAGCAGAATTGTAGAGGAGGAGAAAGCAAAGCAAGGAACTCATGGCTTTTTCCCTGTGATTTTTTTTAGTCTTGCAGTTAATTTAATTTTTTTCTTTTTCAGTTTTTTTTTTTCTCGCATTCGGGTAAAAAATTTTTTTTAACTGTTACCTTTTTCTTTTTTAACGATTTTTTACTAGTTTATCTAATACATATTTTATCTTTTTTATATTTTTCTTAGGTGTTTTCTTTCTTTTTAAATTCTTTTCTTTTTTTTTCTTTCTTTTTTCTTTTTTTTTTTTCTTTTCTTTTTTTTTCTTTCTTCCTTTTTGAACCTCTTTTTATCCCCTTTCTCCCCCCTCACGATTTGGGATCTCTTCTAATTTGGTTAAAGCATATTTTCCTGGGGTTGTTGCCACCCTTTTAGTATTTTACTTGCCCCTTCATATACTCTTCTCTGGACAAAATGACAAGACGGAAAAATTCAACACAAAAAAAAGAACAAGAGGCAGTACCGAAGGCTAGGGACCTAATCAATACAGACATTGGTAATATGTCAGATCTAGAGTTCAGAATGACAATTCTCAAGGTTCTAGCCGGGCTCGAAAAAGGCATGGAAGATATTAGAGAAACCCTCTCGAGAGATATAAAAGCCCTTTCTGGAGAAATAAAAGAACTAAAATCTAACCAAGTTGAAATCAAAAAAGCTATTAATGAGGTGCAATCAAAAATGGAGGCTCTCACTGCTAGGATAAATGAGGCAAAAGAAAGAATTAGCGATATAGAAGATCAAATGACAGAGAATAAAGAAGCTGAGCGAAAGAGGGACAAACAGCTACTGGACCACGAGGGGAGAATTCGAGAGATAAGTGACACCATAAGAGGAAACAACATTAGAATAATTGGGATTCCAGAAGAAGAAGAAAGAGAGAGGGGAGCAGAAGGTATACTGGAGAGAATTATTGGGGAGAATTTCCCCAATATGGCAAAGGCAACGAGCATCAAAATTCAGGAGGTTCAGAGAACGCCCCTCAAAATCAATAAGAATAGGCCCACACCCCGTCACCTAATAGTAAAATTTACAAGTCTCAGTGACAAAGAGAAAATCCTGAAAGCAGCCCGGGAAAAGAAGTCTGTAACATACAATGGTAAAAATATTAGATTGGCAGCTGACTTATCCACAGAGACCTGGCAGGCCAGAAAGAGCTGGCATGATATTTTCAGAACACTAAATGAGAAAAACATGCAGCCAAGAATACTATATCCAGCTAGGCTATCATTGAAAATAGAAGGAGAGATTAAAAGCTTTCAGGACAAACAACAACTGAAAGAATTTGCAAACACCAAACCAGCTCTCCAGGAAATATTGAAAGGGGTCCTCTAAGCAAAGAGAGAGCCTACAAGTAGTAGATCAGAAAGGAACAGAGACCATATACAGTAACAGTCACCTTACAGGCAAAACAATGGCACTAAATTCATATCTCTCAATAGTTACCCTGAATGTTAATGGGCTAAATGCCCCTGTAAAAACACACAGGGTATCAGAATGGATAAAAAAACAAAACCCATCTATATGTTGCCTCCAAGAAACTCATTTTAAGCCTGAAGACACCTCCAGATTTAAAGTGAGGGGGTGGAAAAGAATTTACCATGCTAATGGACATCAGAAGAAAGCAGGAGTGGCAATGCTTATATCAGATCAATTAGATTTTAAGCCAAAGACTATAATAAGAGATGAGGAAGGACACTATATCATACTCAAAGGGTCTGTCCAACAAGAAGATTTAACAATTTTAAATATTTATGCCCCCAACGTGGGAGCAGCCAACTATATAAACCAATTAATAACAAAATCAAAGAAACACATCAACAATAATACAATAATAGTAGGGGACTTTAACACTCCCCTCACTGAAATGGACAGATCATCCAAGCAAAAGATCAGCAAGGAAATAAAGGCCTTAAATGACACACTGGACCAGATGGACATCACAGATATATTCAGAACATTTCATCTGAAAGCAACAGAATACACATTCTTCTCTAGTGCACATGGAACATTCTCCAGTACACATCCTCGGTCCTAAATCAGGACTCAACCGGTATCAAAAGATTGGGATCATTCCCTGCATATTTTCAGACCACAATGCTCTAAAGCTAGAACTCAACCACAAAAGGAAGTTTGAAAAGAACCAAAATACATGGAGACTAAACAGCATCCTTCTATAGAAATAATATTATTTGTATAAGGATGTCATACACTTCTTTACATTTATATTTTGTTGCTGTTGAAGCACATTTATAACTCTATTTTTCATGCAAACACTTATTCAGTAACACTTATTCAAAAATGTACACTTTTAAAATACTTGCCATGTAGTTTACCTTTTGCAGAAGATGGGAAAATTGATGGAAAGTCATGGTCTCTGTTTTCCACAACTTTTTGTTTATTTGGGGGGCTACATATTTAAAATGCTAATTACTATTGTGTAGTAAGTGTACTTATAAAGGTATATTTTATGAACGAAGTGAAAAGAAGTATGTGAATGAAGTTTAGAATCACAACATTAAATAAAAAAAGTATATCTCAGGAGACAACTTAAACTATGACAGTATTTTTATAAAACTCAAAAAAAAAAAAACCAAAACAAAACCCCAAGCAAAACCAAATATTTAGAGATACCTCTGAAACATAATAAAATCATAACAATGATGATAATGATAATGATGATGATGAAAATTTTAAGGGGATAATAAAAAGTCAGGATGATGGATAAAAGGGAAGAGATCAGGGAGGAACACTAACTAGATAAAACAGTATTTTTTATTATAAGTTGTGTTGGGTGGTGGAGTCAAGTGTGCGCATTTCATTATTATAATTCATAGCATGAATATGTTTTTATGTATGTATGATATTGTTGAAATGCTTACATTTTAACAAGGAGAATTTCTATTCTATAGAAGAGTAGGGAGACTAGTATAATACACTTCATATTCTTATCACTCAGGATAAATGAGGATCAACCTATGAACAATTGTATTTAATCTAATATCCCACCTACATTATTCCCCATAATTTTGAAGCAAATATCAGACACCATAAAATTTTACCTGTTTAATATATTGGTATGTATATCTTAAAGAAAAAGATTATTTTAAAAAGTAACCACAGCTTCATTATCATACTTAAACCTAATTCTTTAGATTTATCAAAAATCCAGTGTTTAAATTTAAAGATTTTGTTAATTTATTTGACAGAGAGAGGCACAGGGAGGGAGGGAACACAAGCAGGGGGAGTGGGAGAGGGAGGAGCAAGCTTCCCGTTAAGCAGGGAGCCTGATATGGGGCTCCATCCCAGCACCCTGGGATCATGACCTGAGCTGAAGGCAGACACTTAAATGAGCCACCCAGGCACCTCTCCAGTGTTTAATTTTAAATTTCTCCTGTTATTTCATTAGTCTTAAAAATTTTTACATATTTGGGGCACCTGGGCGGCTCAGTGGGTTAAAGCCTCTACCTTCGGCTCAGGTCGTGATCCCAAGGTAGTGGGATGGAGCCCTGCATCGGGTTCTCTGCTCAACAGGGAGCCTCCTTCCCGCCCCACCCCCGCCTGCCTCTCCGCCTACTTGTGATTTCTATATGTCAAATAAATAAATAAAATCTTTAAAAAAAAAAAAAAGTTTTTACATATTTGTTTTCTTATTCAGGATCCAAATAAGGAACAACCATATATTTAATCTGTAGGTTCTCCTTCATATTTTTAAACTTTAATTTTTTTAAATGGGCTTTATTTTTAAAGTCACTTGATATACACAGAAATACTGAGCAGAAATTCCCATATACTGTCTGCTCTCACACATGCATTATCCCACATTATCTCCTATTATCAACATGCCCCACTAGAGTAGTACATTTGTTATGACTTGTAAACATAACTCGACCCATCATAATCACCCAATCCATAGTTTATATTAGGGCCTACACTTGGTGTTGTACATTCAATAGGTTTGGGCAAATATAAAATGATATATATTTACCATAATAGTACCATACGGAATATTTCCACTTCCCTAAAATTCTTTTGGGCTCTGCCTATTCATGCCTCCTTCCCTTGTAACTCCTGGCAGTCACTCGTATTTTGTTTTTGTTTTTGTTTTTACCATGTCTATGGTTTTGCTTTTTCTAGAATGTCATCCAGTTGGAATCATCCAATATATAGCCTTTTCATATCGGCTTTTTTCACTTTGTAATATTCATTTACGTTTCCTCCATGTCTTTTTCTTGCTTGATAGATCATTTCTCTTTATACTGAATAATATTCCATTGTTTGGATGAACCACAGTTTGTTTATTTTTTCAGCTAATGTGGGACTTTTTGGCTGCTTCTAAGTTTTGGCCATTACACACAAAGCTGCTAGAACTCACTCTGCACAGTGCTAGAACTCACTACGGACATAACTTTTCAGTCTTTGGGGTAAATATCAAGGAGTGTAACTGCTGAGTCACCTGTGAGGTATAGTATTATTTGAAAACAGACTTAGAAGTGGGTACGAGAAGAATAAATGAAAGAAGATGGGATCGGGAGGGAGACAAACCATAAGTGACTCTTAATCTCACAAAACAAACTGAGGGTTGCTGGGGGGAGGGGGTTTGGGAGAAGGGGGGTGAGATTATGGACATTGGGGAGGGTGTGTGCTTTGGTGAGTGCTGTGAAGTGTGTAAACCTGGTGATTCACAGACCTGTACCCCTGGGGATAAAAATATATGTTTATAAAAAATAAAAAATTATTTAAAAAAAAAAAAAGAAAACAGACTTAGATTCGTTGTGTATTGCAAACTCCAGGGCAAATGCTAAAAAAAGTTGAGAAAGATGTATAACTGATATGTTCATAAATAGTGAGAATACCTTATAATAAAACAACCCTAATTCCTTCCTCTTGTCCCTTGTTTTATCGCTGTCATTCATTTCACTAACATAAGAATAAGCATATACATGTATTTGACATTTTATTTTTTTACATTTTTTTTATGTTTAGTTGGCCAGCTTATAGTACATCATAAGTTGTTGTTGTCGTGTTCAATGATTCATTAGTTGCATATAACACCCAGTGTTCATCACTACATGTGCCCTCCTTAATACCCATCACCTGGTTACCTCATCCCCCTCCCCGCTTCCTT
Source organism: Mustela lutreola (assembly GCF_030435805.1). NCBI lineage: Eukaryota > Metazoa > Chordata > Mammalia > Carnivora > Mustelidae > Mustela > Mustela lutreola. Next base: position 120,453,030 of record NC_081297.1, read on the forward strand.
CTGTAACCCTCAGTTTGTTTCCTAGAGTCCAGAGTCTCTCATAGTTTGTCTCCCTCTCATATTTTTTCCTACTCAATTTTCCCTCCCTTCCCCTGTGGTCCTCAGTGCCATTCCTTATGTCCACATATAAGTGAAACCATACAATTGTTGTCTTTCTCTGCTTGACTTATTTCACCTAGCATAATCTCCTCCAGTTCCATCCACGTCGATGTAAATGGTGGGTATTGATCATTTCTGATGGCTGAGTAATATTCCATTGTATATATGGATCACATCTTCTTTATCCATTCATCTGTTGAAGAGCATCTTGGCTCCTTCCATGGTTTGGCTATTGTGGACATTGCTGCTATGAACATTGGGGTGTGTGTGCCCCATCTTTTCACTACATCTGCATCTTTGGGGTAAATACCTACTAGTGCAATCACACTTTAAATCTTTCACTCACTCTCTTCTTCCTTGCATGGTTTCTAAGAAGTTAGGTGTAAATCCTACCATTGCTGGTCTATAGTATTATAGAGCAGCAATTATATAGGTATTTTTTCTTTTGGCTTCTTTCAGGATTTTTCCTTTATCTTTGATTTTCTGTAGTTTGAAAATGATTCTCCCCAGCTAAGGTTTTTTGTTTTCTTTTGTTTTGCCATTTATTCTATTTGGTGTTCTCTAAGCTTACTAGATTTGTGGTTTTATGTCTGACATTAGTTTGGGGACATAGTCGTTATTTTCTCAATATTGTTTAAATTTCTTTTGTTCATTTCTCTCTTTCTTCTCTATTTAGAATTCCCATTACACATATGTCATACCTTTTTTAGTTTTTCTGCAATTCCTGGATATTTCTTTCTGGTTTTTAATCTTTTTTCTCTTTGCTTTTCAGTTTTGGAGGACTTTATTGAGATCTCCTTACGCACAGAGATTCTTTCCTCAGCTGTGTCCTATTTACTAATGAGCCCGTGAAAGGCATTCTTCAGTTCTGTTCCAGTGTTTTTGAGCTCTGTTATTTCTTTTTGGTTCTTTGAATTTCCATCTCTCTGCTTAAATAGTTTATCTGTTCTTACATGCTGTCTATTTTGTCCTTGGAGCCATTACCATCCTTTCCCAGTCTCATTGAGATATATTTGATGTATAACACTGTATAAGATTAGTGTGTACCATGAGATAATTGATATACATATGTAGTGAAATGATTACCACAATAAGGTTAGTTAACCCATCCATCACCTCACATAATTACCATTTTTTACTACTGTGGCGGTTTGGTCAACATGGAAGTCTACTCTTTTTTAAACACCTGAAACTAGTGTAACATTTTGTGTCAATAATATTTAAAACAGTTTACTCTTTTAGCAGCTTTCAAGAATACAATATGGTATTGTTGTTAACTACAGTCATCATGCTGTACCTTAGATCCCCAGAAGTTATTCATCTTATAGCTGTAAGTTGGTATTCTTTGACCCACATCTCTTCCTTTCCCACCGCCCCCAACTCCTGATATCCCCCAACCAGCTGTTTCTATAAACATGAGTCCCTTGCATCTTAATCATTAAATTAAACTCCAATCTGTAAATTCAAACATATCTGCCATCTGAATCGTTCTGATGCTTGCTCTCTTTCTTTAAATTGCCTTTGCTTTTTACAATGTTTAATAATTTTTTCCTGGTAGTGGAAAAGGATATACTGGGTAAAAGGAACTGCTGTAAATAAGCCTTTGGTGATGTGGTGAGGTGTGGGGTGAGGGAAAGATTTCTATAGTCTCATGAGCAGGTCTCAGCCTTTTAGTGGATTTGTACTTGGGCTGTGAACCTCACACCCAAATGAAAAACATTTCATTTTTCAATTTCCATTTCTTATTTTCCAATCCCTTTTTAAGTGGGATAGCGTGGTCAGAGGCAGCTGGAGCTGTTTCTCTTCCCCCAGGTCTGATAAACACGCCAGCAGGTAAGGCTCCGGTTAAATAGTTCCTCCTGTGGGCAGACACCCTATTAAGAAGAAGGGTGCTCTGGCATATTTCAAAGTGACTGCTTTTCCTCTTCCCCAGCCAGAGACAGAAGGTGAGTTTCCTCCCATAGCCACTGTGAGAACCTAGTTGAACTGTTAGAGGTAAAATTCACAAGGCGCGCAGCCCCTCCATGACTGGGTGTTCCTTTTGTTTCTATTTCTCAGATGTGTCTGTGTTGAGCCTCCAGCGGTTCTTCAGTTGAATTCAGATTTCCCTGCCTTGGTGCTGGTTCCTGCAGAGACTCCTGCTCCCAAGTATTTGCTCTGGTAAGTTGTGATTCTCTGTATTTGTCTGTTGGTCTCTCCAAATTTGGGGGACATTGGTTTGCCCTATGACCTCACTTCTCTTAGGAAGCTAAGAAGAGTTGTTGATTTTTCACGTTGTTTACTTTTCTACTTTTTGTTAGGACAGTGGGGCGACTTCTAGCTTCTTATATGCCAGACTGGAAAACAAACCAGAAGTCTCTTTTTTCTTAATCAGTTTGCTGTAGAGAGTCCTGTGTTAATCTAGCTGCATTTTATTGAATTTCACCAGTTCTGTTCTTATAGTATATTGAATGTATTTCTCTGTATTCTGCAAATTGGTAATTAGAGGTAGAGGCGTCTGATTCAGTTTTACACTTTGACAAGATTGCTTTCAGATGGTACATAAGCTTTGTTAAGGAGGTGTATAGTATCTGGATAGCACTATTTTTGTGATTTTAGCCACTGTTGATAATTGCATGGTTTCACTGTTTCCCCTGGGGTTGCAAAATAATATTCTATTGCATTTTGTGTTTGTTATTTGATTTGTTCTCTAAAAAGTAACTTCCCCTTATCAGCTCTTTAGTGACCATAAAATGCAGTTGATATAGGAAAGGCAGGAAAAAAGCTTGATTGTTTCCCTTTATTTACCAGTTTTCAAGAATATAAGCTGGTTCTTAAGCATTCTGTGAAAACGTACACGTTTTATCTATCATTATGAACTTAAGGATTAAGTACACTCAATGTGATTCAATTTATTGCAGTTATTATCTTTAATGAAAATCAATTTTTCTCATCTTGGGCCAGGAGAGTTTGGGCTTTTTGTTTGTTTATTTGTTTTTGACATAATAGACTTTGATGATATCCTTATTGTCTGGTATATCAGGTTATTTCCAGTTCATCTTACACAGTTTTGGGGAATCACCCATTTTACTAAGCCTTGCTTATTTTCATGAGAAATGTATTTTCAGATCACAATTGGGATACTAGAGATATTCATCACTCAACTTTGAGATAAGCAAGCTATTTGGGAATTGTTTCTGGGCCTTTTCACTAGAAAAGCTAATTATCTGTATATTGATAAAATTATCATTCCCTCTCTTTGAAGCCTGTTCTATTGTCATTACTCCCTACCTTAAGACAACAACTATCCAGAAGTTGATCTATATCCAGACCATGTTTTTAAACTGAGTTTATATCCTAGCTTTGTCATTTAACTGTGTGGACTAGGGAAAGTAACTTGAACTCTCTTTGGATTGTTGACTGAGAACAGAGGCAGAACTGAAGTAAAACAAAACCATTTATTTGGGGTCTTAGAACTGCAATTTGGGGAGCACAGATCTGGGTAGCAACCTAAACTGTGGTATTACTAGGAAACAGAAATCAGGGGTCCCTTAAAGACAAAAAGAGAATGCTTGTATTTTCTGTTTACAAATTTTGATGGGTATTGCTTGCAGAAAACTCATCTTGGCCAAAAATAACTGGTTCCTACATCTATCACTAAGCAAAAGTCCATTACTGTAGCAAGCTGTAGGTGTTGGGAGAGTCCTTGAAACAACTGAGGTTTGGTCAGGTTCAGAGGCTTATTGTTCCACTCAGTGAGGGCACGGACGAGGCTCCTCTTAATGGCCTCCCAGTTCCATTTTAAAATTCTTAACATGGGCGCCTGGGTGGCTCAGTGGGTTAAGCCACTGCCTTCGGCTCAGGTCATGATCTCAGGGTCCTGGGATCGAGTCCCGCATCGGGCTCTCTGCTCAGCAGGGAGCCTGCTTCCTCCTCTCTCTCTGCCTGCCTCTCTGCCTACTTGTGATCTCTCTCTGTCAAATAAATAAATAAAATCTTTATTAAAAAAAAAATAAAAAAAATAAAATTCTTAACATAAGTGACTCCCATTTTATTTTCCCTCTCACAGGTTCAAGTTTACAATATATTAAAAAGGATTATTGTACTAGTATACCAATCTCAAAAGTTTCTTGTAATTACATACTTAGTATATAAAATGTGCTTAGAAGGGGGCCTGGAATATGAGAACAAGATTTTTCAGCCATCATTAGTGTTAATCACCCAGAAGCAATATATAGACTTGCATTAAATTTTGCATAAAATGTCAAAACTTTCTTTTTTCATTCAATATATTATATTTTCATATGCTATCCATGTTGATATTTAAAGAATGTTTCACTCACTCTGAAATATGTGGTAATATATCGACTTAAATATAAAAATACTATATAATAAATGTTGCGGTAATAATGTGTGTATGTATATTTAGTTCTCTCAAGATCATCATTTTCATAATTTTAATTATCACACATATGTTGATATTTACAAAATATGTTCTTAATTTCAACTTTCTCCTACACTCCAAATCCTTTGCCTCCCTATGGTAGACTGAAGTTAATGGCCATCCTATTTTTCATCTCCTTTCATCCGGAGACTGAATCTTGAATCTGGGATGACCTATGTTGACCAATAAAATGTGGTGGAAATTACGGTGTACAACTATGGCACTTGCAGCTAGCAATTTCCCTCTCTTTGGAATATTACTTTGTAAAAAATCCTGTTTAGCCTGTTGGTAGATGAAAAGATACATGGGGGTACATCAGGTGGTGAAAATAAAAGGTGGAACCAACTTCCAGTCCTGTGAATAGGGCCATTTTGCGCTCTCCACCCTGTTGAGCTATTAGAATGGCTACAGCTATGTGGGTGGCTGAGTACATATAACCCATGGACTAAATCCAGCCCACCGCTTGTTTTTTCATTTCCCTTCATTGCTTTTTGTACCACGACAGGAGTTGAATAATGTGACAGAGACTTAGGACCCACAGTTAAAAATAGCTTCTCTCTGGTCCTTTTACAGAAAAAGTTGGCTGACTCTTCTTTTAAGCCAGTCGGTTTGTTTGTTTGTTTGTTTGTTTTACACAGCCCTGTATAGCCAATATATTCTGCTATTTTCTGGGCTCAAATCCGTCCTTTCTTCTTCATTTATTAGCTCTAACAATATTATTCCTATTTGTTGACCTAAACTGAAACATTAGGGAGCATGTAAGCATTTCTCCCTTCTTTCTCTTTCATATCTCCCCAATTTATCACCAAATTTTATAGACTATATATTTTATATCTCTGTTTAGTTCATCTCTTTTATAATACTCTTCCTCAATATCCTATAAGATCTTTCCTGGATAATTATAGTTGTCTCATTTATTCATTATTTATTTTCTTATGACCTAAATCCATGTTTATCCTAGATCCTGAACATAAGTGGATTAATAATCAGAGTCCATGTGATCAAAAATAAAATGGTGAAATGAAAATGTCAGCTTGGGGGCACCTGGGTGGCTCAGTGGGTTAAAGCCTCTGCCTTCGGCTCTGGTCATGATCCCAAGGTCCTGGGATCGAGCCCCACATCGGGATCTCTGCTCAGCAGGGAGCTTGCTTCCCCTTCTCTCTCTCTGCCTGCCTCTCTGCCTACTTGTGGTCTCTGTCAAATAAATAAATAGAATCTTAAAAAAAAGAAAATGTCAGCTTGATAAGAGCTGGAGAGACGAACGAACAATCTTATGGAAGTACAGATGAGGGACATTTAATTCAGTCTAGTTAGATATGTCAGGGAGGAGCTTTCTAGTTAAGGTAATGTTTGAAATAATACGGAGAAGAAAGGGAATTTATATAGAGAAGACACTGTAGTTAAATTTACAGTGGTGAGAAGCAATAGAATTTGTGGATAGCCCTGGAAGTAGTTTGACATCACTGGAGTAGAGAGGAATGGCAGTGTAGAGAAGTAAGCATAAGCTAAATCATAATGGGAGGGGCTTTATCCTAAAGATACACAAACATTTTCACTGGGCGCACCCAGACATATTTTGTTTAAAATGCATTAATTTTGTTTTATTTTTTTCCTCTCTTCCGCTCTGTTCTGTTTCTTAAATTCCACATATCAGTGAAATCCTATGATAACTGTATTTCTCTGGTTGACTTATTTCGCTTAGCATAATACTCTCTAGTTATATACATCCATGTTGTTCATTGCAAATGGCAAGATTTCTTTTTTTCTTGATGGCTAAGTAGTGTATATCTTCTTTAACCATTCATTTGTCTGATGTACATCTGGACTCTTTCCATAGTTTGGCGATTGTGGACATTGTTGCAATAAACATTGGGGCACAGGTGCCCCTTCAGATCACTATGTTTGTATCTTTGTTGTAAATACCCGGTAGTCTAATTGCTGGGTCATAGGGTAGCTCTATTTTCAACTTTTTAGAGTAACCTTCAAACCAGAGAGGGAGACAAACCGTAAGAGACTCTTAACTATAGGAAACAAACTGAGGGGCGCTGGAGGGGAGTGGGGTGGAGGGTGAGGTAACTGGGTGATAGGCATTAGGGAGGGCATGTGATGTAATGAGCACTGGGTAGTATATAAGACTATGATTCACTGACCTCTACCTCTGAAACTAATACTATATGTTAATTGAATTCAAATTTTAAAAATAAAATTTAAAAACCCCATAGCTTTTTTAAAAAAGAAGTAAATCAAAAAAATTAACAGTAAAAAGTAATAAATTCAAAAGTAACAATAAAAAAATAAACACCACTGGGGAGTGACTCTTTAACTAGTACTTTCTTTAGCTGGCTACTGCTGATGTTAAAAAGAAAGTTATTTTTTGTACAATCTTTTGGTTATTATATACCTTCCTAAATGTATTGCTTCTAAAGTTGTTAATTCTCATTGTTATTTTGCATCATAAGATCATATGATAATATAACTCCCCTTTTTTTATTTAAAAAAACATATATATTAATTCTGTTATCTTTGATTTCCACACTTGTTAAAATTGATCAGCCCGAGAATGGTTTGCAGTTAAATTATTCATGTCAGTTCTTATTTCCTATCTCCCTTCACAATCACACTTAACCTACTAAGACACAGAGAAAGAAAGAAAGAAAGAATGGCATGGGTTAGCTATCAGTTTATTGCTTCTTAACTCCATATTCAATATTGATTAGTCTGCTTGTGATCCTAGATCTCAATCTTTTACACATTTCTTTTTTTGCCAGTAGAGGGGGGTGGAGTAAGATGACGGGAGATAGGGGTTTTTGTCTTCTAGATTCAGGTACCTCCACCTATTCTCATCTTGCTGCTATAGGGCTTTGCAGTCAGCAGCATACAAGGCACACAATGGTGCTCACCTTCAAGTGTGCCAGGCCAAAGATGTATTTTTTTGTCTCTGAGCCTTGACCTTGTGATTATGGGCTAGCTCTGCCCATTTATCACCATCCAGTTGGCTGAAACTATTCTTTCTTCAAAGAGGTCTGAATCCTAGCTCTAAGAAAGGGGCCTTGTTATATATTTATTCCTTCCTTTCATACTCTCTCACAGTCCTAAAATATTCTTTTAAATTCTCTTTCATTTTTTAATAGCTAATTTCCTGTAAATATTTAGTATTTCTTTTCTCCTATTATAGCTCTTCTGATTATAGTTTTTTTTTCCTCCTGGTTGAATTCTGAGAGATACAGAATACTATTTAAACATCCATAATATTTACATGGCATAACCCTGTCAAGAATAAAACCTTCAGTGTGCCAAGAAAGGAGAAAATGTGCAGTATTGGGAAGTACAAAGTCTAATAATTATATTAATATTAATCCATGGTGATGTCTCATGCCTTTTCCTGTCCTATGTAACTTTTGCAAGGAGTGTCACGTGAAATGAAAAGTAGAGTGTTTTAGTCTATGTTGAGATTTAGTCTATGTTGAGATGAAGATATATTCAAGAGTGGGGAAATGATATTTCTATGTTTGGTCATGATAGACTAAGATGAAGCAGCTATCACCACCAAGACCAAAACAAAACAAAACAAAAAGCCCCTAAACCAAAAGAAAACATAAGGAACAATAGTTTTCATACATTGGACAAAAGGTAGTACAGGACAGTGATAGAGATTCCTTCAGAGGAGGAAACAAATGAACAATAGAATGGTCTGACCTTACAGTCTGGATTGAGTTTTCAGGGCATAGAACAAGTATGGGGTTCCTAAACAGAGCCTTCTAACACACAGGATATTGAGGAGAGTCCTCAGAACAGTACTACCTCATAAAAAGGTAGTGAGGCCAAATTATCCCTGGACTGAAGACTGGGAATGCCTCACAAAGCTTACAAACATGTCCTGAAATGATCAAACTGTTTCCAAGTAACTTTACTGTGTCTCAGAAAACAAAAACACATTGAGGTCCTTCATCCATTTTGAGTCTATTTTTGTGTGTGGTGTAAGGAAATGGTCCAATTTCATTTTTCCGCATGTGGCTGTCTAATTTTCCCAGCACCATTTATTGAAGAGGCTGTCTTTTTTCCATTGGACCCTAAAGATACAAACGTAGTGATCCAAAGGGGCACGTACACCCGAATGTTTATAGCAGCAATGTCCACAATAGCCAAACTATGGAAAGAACCTAGATGTCCATCAACAGATGAATGGATCAAGAAGATGTGGTATATATATACACAATGGAATACTATGCAGCCATCAAAAGAAATGAAATCTTGCCATTTGCGACAACATGGATGGAACTAGAGCATATCATGCTTAGCGAAATAAGTCAAGCAGAGAAAGACAACTATCATATGATTTCCCTGATATGAGGAAGTGGTGATGCAACATGGGGGCTTAGGTGGGTACGAGAAGAATAAATGAAACAAGATGGGATTGGGAGGGATACAAACCATAAGTGACTCTTGATCTCACAAAACAAACTGAGGGTTGCTGGGGGGAGGGGGTTTGGGAGAAGGGGGTGGGATTATGGACATTGGGGAGGGTATGTGCTTTGGTGTGTGCTGTGAAGTGTGTAAACCTGGTGATTCACAGACCTGTACCCCTGGGGATAAAAATATATGTTTATAAAAAATAAAAATTATAAAAATGGAAAAAAAAATGCCTGGCAAAGAGAAAACCCTAATGTCCAATAAACATAAGGAAAGACAAAAAAAAAAAAAAAAAAGAAAACAAAAACAAAAACTAAACCAACAAAATAAAACCCAACACCAAACACAATATTCACAGTGAGTAGAATTCAATAAAAAGTCAACAAACTTGCAAAGAAACATGAAGTTATGTCTCAGAATGAAGAGAATAGTTAGACAATACAGAAACAAAATGACTCCAATATTAGAACTCGGCTATTAGGTGGGTAGGTGTTTCAAGGAATCCTATTAAATCCTTCATTGTATCAGAAAATAAGTGAGGTATTTTCTAGAAAAAAGTAGATCTGAATTCGTTGGTTGCCTTGACCATTAGGATTAGACTTGACAACGTATATGGTAGTCATTTTTCAATAATGAGGTTGATCTATAGTTAGAATGTTGAGACAAAAACTAAATTAAAAAATGTGATGCAAAATTAGTGTTGACAAATACATACATATATATTTATATTAACATCAGCAGCTTCATGTATTTGGGTGTTCCCACATTGGGTGTATGAATATCGATAATTGTTCTATCTTCTTGTTGGATTGTTCCCTTTATGATTCTATAGTGTCCTTCTTTGTCTCTTGTTTTGGTCTTTGTTTTGTCTATTTTGTCTGATGTAAGTATTGCTGCCCTGGCTTTCGTTTCTTTTCCATTTGCTGATAAATACTTCTCCATCCCTTTGCTTTCAATCTGCATGTGTCTAGGTCTGAAATGAGTCTCTTTTAGGCAGCAAATAGATGGGTCTTGCTTTTTTATTCATCCTTTCACCTTATGTCTTTTGATAGGAGCCTTTAGTCCATTTACATTCATAGTAATTATTGATGGGAATGTACTTATTGCCATTTAAAAAATTTTTTTTATTTTTATTTTTTTTAATTTTTAATTTTTAATTTTATTTTTTTTAAGATTTTTTTTTTATTTTTTATTTGACAGACAGAGATCACAAGTAGGCAGAGAGGCAGAGAGAGAGAGGGAAGCAGGCTCCCTGCTGAAGAGAGAACCCGATGCGGGGCTCAATTCCAGGACCCTGAGATCATGACCTGAGCTGAAGGCAGAGACTTAACCCACTGAGCCACCCAGGCGCCCCTTATTGCCATTTTTGTTACTTGTTTTGGGGTTGTTTTTTTTAGCTCCTTTCCTTCTCTTGCTCTCTTCTCTCATGGCTTACTAGCTTTTTTAGTGATGTACTTGGATTCCTTTCTCTCTCTCTCTCTTTTCATATATCTTACTGGTTTTTGGTGCATGGTTACCATTAGGTTTATATATAACGTCTCATGCATATAGCAATCTACATAAAGTTGATGGTCACTTAAGTTTGAACTCATTCTAAAAGTGCTACATGTTTACTCCTCCCCCTGACCACGTTTTAAGTATATTGTCACACTTTACATTCTTTTATTTTGTAAATCTCTCGATGGAGTTCCCCTCCCTTGACGGATTTTTATAGGTACATTTATTTTTACTGCTTTTGTGCTTCCTACTTTTCTCAATCCTGCTTATGGTTTTTCCTTTCCACTTGGAGAATCCCCTTGAGTATTTCTTGGAAGGCTGGTTTAGTGATTATGAATTCCTTTAACTTTGTTTTTCTGGGAAACTTTACATATTCTATCACTCTGAATTATGGCCTTTCTGGATGGAGTATTCTTGGCTTCAGGAGGTGAGAACAGATTTTTGGGGAAAATCATCAGTTTTCCTGACATGTATGCATAATTGGGTTCAAGGCGAGATAGTACTTCACCTCTTTTTCCATTCAACAAGTATCTGGCTGTTTGTCCTCACCCTCCAAAACTATCTCTAAATTTAATTTCACGGAACTAATTCTTTTATCCATTTTTTAAAAGATTTTATTTATTTATTTGATAGAGAGACAGGATAAGCAAGGGAGAAGCAGGCAGAAGGTGGGGAAGAAACAGGCCCCTTACTGAGTAAGGATCCAGATGTGAGGCTTGATCCCAGGACTCTGAGACCATGACCTGAGCAGAAGGCAGATGCTTAACCAACTGAGCCACCCAGGTGCCCCTTTCATGTATTTTTATAAGTGTCATGTCTTTGTTCATAGAACTACTATTGAATAGAATGTTCTCTCCTCAATTTTGTTTCTTTTCAATAACTTGCTGATGTCTTTTTATCCAATAATGGATGGATATGGTTGGGACTTGGACTTTGATCTTCTTATGCTGAGTCAAATATAGCAGATTACAGGGATGAGGCTTCTGAGGGATGATTCTGGGTAGGGAAAGTATGAATAACATATTACACTTAATATAGAGTTAAGCTACCCTTTTATGAAGTTGGTGCTTAGGAGGGTGACAATTGTTTCCAATAAAATGGACAGCGGATGAGAATCAGCGCTTAGATATATAGGGATTTGTGAAGTTTCCCCTCCGCCCCCTTGTCTTTTCCTCTCTCTTTGGTCACCCATATACTGAATCTGGTATTTGATTGCTATGTTGTTCCTTGTTTGTTATTGCTTTTCATATATTATTTAGTTTCTCTATTACTGGGGATTGTTTTAAGAAAGGAAAAATAACCAACAATATAACCATACATTCTTGTATTTTTTTCTAAAACACTTGAATTGCTTTCTGAGCAATCTTTTCATTTGTATTTTTCTTCCATAGTTCAATGTCCTTTGGCAGAAAATAGAGCTTAAATTTTACAGTTAATAGTTTAGATTTCTAGTTTCTCATTTTATATGAACTCTCTATATTAATTGGCATCCACTTTTAAGACATTCATCTCTTATTTGATTTACCACCAACATGGTTTTGAGGACATTTTATTAGGAAAAGAACTAAGGTCTTTCTTAACTGTTGTTCTTTGAGAGGATTAAATACTACTGAACAATTATTGGAGTAACTATTTTCAATTCTCCCATAGGTGGTACATAGCTAATTCCACTCTAAATGCCTAGAAGTTGAGTTAATTCATTGCATGTAACAGAAATCTTGGGTTATTGGGGCTCAATTTTTTCCCAGTTCAGGAGTATGACTAAGGGATTACAATTTTCTTAGGAAAGGCATATCCTACTGAAATAGAACCATGACATTTTTATCTTGACTTTTAATGATAGAAGTAGGCAGATGTGAACCAAAGGGTTTATTTTGGGATTTCAAATGCATGAGATTTCCTCTTTTCTGTTTAACTGCATCATGGGCAATAGTTTTAACATTACTTTCAGAAGTGTATAATTCCAATGAAGGGAAATATTTTTAAAAGACTGGAAGTACTGGAAAGCTAAATATAACAGATTTTGGGGAATAAGGACAAAAATACTTTTTTAAATATTTAGAACTAGAAGAGTTTGGTTGTTGCCAGAGTTTTGGCCCATCCCTGTCTTTTTTTTTTTTTTTTTTTAACTTCTAAGAGCAGATAAACACTAATATTCTTTCTTTTATGTATATATGAATTTTACAAAATCATTGGCGCTCAAAATCTTCATATCCCGTTTGAACACAATGCCTATTACATAGAAGATACTCAATAAATATTTCCTTTTCATCTTCTCCTCCTCCTTGTTCTTTTTTTTTTCTTCCCTCTATCCTTTCATTCTTTTCTTAGGAAAGAAAATATGAAATTGTACTCTTATGCATAAAAGGATTTTTAAGAGATATGGAAGGCCAGAAAGTGTAGCTTTTCTAGAATCGCTGGGAAAGCCTGTTACAGCCCGAAGACATCTAATGTGTTTTTATCCCAGCTACTAAAACATATTGGGTTTTTTCCCAAGCTAATACCTGTCATAAATTATATTGAGCTTTACATCACGTGTTCGAATTGTTTGGTTTAGATTTATTCTAGCAGTTCTATTTGCTACTATACCTCAACTAATGCTTAGAGATAGTTGGAAGAAAATTAGAAGAGGTGTGAGATTTTCTCTGGATTAGAAAGAAGAAGAAAGCTTATGAAGAAAACTTAAGAACACACAGATTCTTCTATTTAATGAAGATTGGGGGAAAAGGACCAATATTTACCAGGTACCTACTCTTTACAGATACTTTGCTTTATAGCAATTGTCTCATTGAATCCTCAAGATTACTTTTAAAAAATGACTATTTTTAAAAGCTGGTTTAAGTTCACAGCAAACTTGGAAGTCCAGAGATTTCTCCTATTTTCCCTGTCCCTACACATGCGTAGCCTCCTTCATCACCAATGTGACTCATCAAAATTGTACATTTGTTTCAGTTGAGCTTACACTGACTCATCCAAGTTATCCTAAGTTCACAGTTTACATTAGGGTTTGTGGTTGGTGTATAGTCTATAAGAGTAGACAAGTGTATAATGTTCATTATAGTGTCATACGGAGTATTTCCACTGCCCCCAAAACACTTCTGTGCTCCACTTAGTTACATCTTCCCCTCCCTACCCTGGGAAACCACTGATCTTTTTACTGCCTCCATAGTTTGCCTTTCTCAGAATGTCCTATTGTTAGAACCGTTCAGTATGTAGCCTTTTTCCGATTGTCTTCTTTCATCTCCTAATATGCATTTGAAGTTCCTCCATGTCTTTTCTTGGCTTGGAACATAGATTCTCTTTACCACTGAATAATATTTCATTGCCTGGATGTACCACAGATTATCCATTTGCTTACTGAAGGGTGTCTTGTGTGCTTCCAAGGTTTGGCAAATATGAATAAAGCTGCTGTAAACATCCTTTACAGATTTTTGTGTAGACATGTGTTTTCAGTTCTTTTGGGTAAATATTAAGGAGCATGATTTCAGGATCATATGGTAAGATTATATTAAATTTTGCAAGAAACTGCTAAACTGGTTTCCAAAGTGGCCATACCATTTTGCATTCCCACTAGCAATGCATAAGAGTTTCTGCTGCTCCGTATCCTCACCAGTGTTTAGTGTTGTCAATATTCTGGATTTGGGCTATTCTACTAGTTGTATAGTGGCATCTTATTGTTTTAATTTGCATTCCCTAATGATATATACTTGGAGCATCCTTTCAAATGCTTATTTGCTATCTGTATATTTCTTGGTTGAGGTGTCTGTTAATGCTTTTAGCTCACTTTAAAATTGAGTTGTCTGTTTTCTTATTGTTGAGTTTCAAAAATTCTTTGTATATTTTGGATAATAGTCTTTTATCAGATGTGTCTTTTGCAGATATTTTCTCCTAGTCTGAGGCTTATCTTCCCATTCTATTAACAGTGTCTTTCCCAGAGCTAAAGTTTTTAATTTTAATGGATCTTGCATATTAATTCTTGTTTAATGGATCATGTTGTTGTATCTAAAAAGTCCCCAGACACTCCTATACTATTGTCTAGGAGTTTGATAGTTTTACATTTTATATTTAGGTCTGTGACCCATTTCAAATTAATTTTTGTGAAGGGTAAAAAGTCTGTGTCTAACTTCATATGGATGTCCAATTATTCCAGCACCATTTTGGAAGAAACTAACTTTGCTTTATTGTATAGCCTTTGTTCCTTTGTCAAAAACCAGTGGACTATACTTATGTGGGTCTATTTCTGGACACTCTCTTCAGTTTCATCAGTCTACTTGCCCATTCCTTTGCCAATACCACAATGTTTTGATTGGTATGCATTCTGGAATGCAAATGTGATGTCTGGAGTTCCAGCAGCTCTCTTGGGCTATAAAGTTGAGTTTTAAGATGCAAGCCACATTTTGTGAAGACAGGATAAAAGGAGCCTAGGTCCCTAACACTGTGAAGCTTTCATATTTCCCTGGAAAGCATATCCCTGGATTCATTTTATATGAATGAGGAATAAACATATGTAAGTCACTGTGCTTGAGATCTTTATTTTTACCCCAGAACCTCATTCTCTCTGGTTCAAAGCAGTATATTTGCTTATTATTACTTACAAGCTGGGACATTTTGCTGGGATCTTGATTGGGACTGCATTGAATCACTAGGTTCAGTGGCCAATTTGGGAAGAACTGACATCTTAGCAATATCTTGACAACATTGAAAATGCTTATGATATTTTGAAGTGTATTTCATTATCTATTATAGAGAGACCTGAGAATAGTATATAACATGCTTAAAGTCTACCAATCAGTTACTGACAGTACCAGGATTTAAACCTTGATTTGCCTAATTCAAATGTCTTTAATACTAAATTATCTTACAACAAATAAAAAGGAAGAAAAATAAAAAACAAAACATTTTGGGGGCAAAACTGTATGTGAGGCCTTTTTAAAAATGCATTACATACACCTTCTTTCAACACTTCACAGACCTCATTCATCTACCATTGAAATTTTTGCCACTAGGACTAACATTTGCCAAAATTTTTTTTTTTTAATATTTATTTATTTATTTATTTGAGAGAGAGAAAGTGAGACAGAGTATGAGTGAGGGGAAGGTCAGAGAGAGAAGCAGACTCCCCGTGGAGCTGAGAGCCCGATGCGGGACTCGATCCTGGGATTCCAGGATCATGACCTGAGCCGAAGGTAGTCGTCCAACCAACTGAGCCACCCAGGCGTCCCTTGCCTAATTTTTTTAAGGCAAAGCAAAACAAACTGCTCTCAGCAATGTGCATGAAGTTGAGTATATAAAAATCTTCTCTAATGGTACAAATCACATCTCTTATTTAGACTTCTGAAGAGTTATTCTCAATGTTTTTGAAGGTTTGAAATATTTCTAGATATGCTCAAACACTATGTCTGTAATCTATGCTGTCTAAATTGGATTCCCATAGACCTACCCATTTAACTCCAAATTATATAATAATGGGCATATTTCATGTATAGAACCACATTTTAAAATAAAAATTATTATAAATATATGTAATTATTAAAATTGAAAAGATTCCCATAGAAACTCTCTCAAATATATATGAGGTTAACTAAACATCTCAACTTATCCAGGACTGGGGGATTTTCAGTACTAAAATTGGGACTGTCCCAGATGAACCAGGAGATTTGGTAACCCTACATGTATATATTGAAGAAACCTGGCATTATCTCATCTAACATGCATTCAACTATTCAGTTAGATATAATTAGCCCTCTTCTAAGATGAGAATCCAGGCACAGTGTATCTGGTGAAATAGTAACTATTAAATCAAATATCAAAATCCATTTAATTGACTTTAAAATAGATTTTTTAAATACCACACTTTCACCCAGCACATTACCTTAGCAGGAAAATAATACCGACAAATATTATATCTAATTCAGACTCTAGCAAGAAAAATTGGAGTGCTCTAACCACACGTCACATTTCTCTCAACTGGTTTAGGAAGGAAATTCACTGAGTGTCTTCCATCAACTCAGGACATGCTCTGGGCCACTATTATGATGCCACCCTGTCTTCCTCTTCCTGTTCTGTTCCCTATCTGTGTTGTCACTGCTGCCTGTTTCCCTTTTGGTTCCCTTCCTAAGCCACCATGGTCCCCTTCTATTTAACCTTTACTCATATGGTCCTCTCTCCATTGCTATGTGTTCTCATTATCTTGCAGAGATTTTGTTGGGAAACCATTTTATTTTGTGTGAAATCTTTTTATTCTAAGTACCTTATAGGAAAAGATGGAAAGGTCAGAACAAGACAATAGAAGAAAAAGAAGTATTCATATTGTTATAGACTAAATATCTATCTCCCCCTACAAACTTTTTGTTGAAAGAAAGCTCAATATGATAGTGTTAGCAGGTAGGGCCTTTGGGAGGTAATTGAGTCATTGGGTGGAGCCTTGAATGGGATTTGGGAATTTATGAGACCCCACAGAGCTACCTTGCCCCTTCTGCCATGTGAGGTTATAATGAGAAAGCGCATCTATAAACCAGGAATGGGTTTTCACCATTCAACTGAATATGCTGGAGCCTTGATCTTGGACTTCCCAACCTCTAGAACTCTGAGAAATAAATTTCATTGTTTATAAGCCACCCAGTCTATGGTATTTCTGTTATAGCAGCCTGAACAGAGACAATCTATTTTTTTAACATCTTTTTTTAAAAATTTGAATTCAATTAGCCAACACCTAGTACATCATTAGTTTCTGATGTAGTGTTCAATGATTCATGAGTTTCATACTAACACCCAATACTCATCACATCACATGCCCTCCTTAATGGCCATCACCCAGTTACCCCATCCCTCCACCTGCCTCTTCTTCCACAACCCTCAGTTTGCTTCCCACAGTCAAGAGTCTCTCGTGCTTTGTCTCCCTCCCTGATTTCTCCCCATTCAGTTTTCCCTCCCTTCCCCTATGATCCTCTGTGCTATGTCTCGTATTCCACATATGAGTGAAACCATATGATAATTGTCTTTCTTTGGTGTATTTCACTTAACATAATCTCCTCCAGTTCATCCATGTTGATGTAAATGGTGAGCATTCATCCTTTCTGATGGCTGAGTAATATTCCATTGTATATATGGACCACATTTTCTTTATCCATTCTTCTGTTTAAGGAAATCTTCACTCCTTCCATAGTTTTGCATTGCTGCTATGAACATTGGAGTGCATGTGCCCCTTCTTTTCACTTCATCTGTATCTTTGGGGTAAATACCTAATAATACAATTGCTTGGATCATAGGGTAGCTCTATTTTTAACTTTTTGAGGAACCTCCATACTTTTCCAGAGTGGCTGTACCAGTCTGCATTCCCACTAACAGTGTAAGAGGGTTCCCCTTTTTCCACATCCTCGCCAACATTTGTTGTTCCCTGTCTTGTTAATTTTAGCCATTCTAACTGGTGTAGGGTGGTATCTCATTGTGGTTTTGATTTGAATCTCCCTGGTGCCAAATGATATGGCACATTTTTTCATGTGTCTTTTGGCCATTTTTGTATGTCTTCTTTGGAGAAATATTTTCAAATCTTTTCTTCTGTCTCACTCAAAGCAATGATCTTGAACAAAAGTGTCTTTTCAACTTTCTTGGCTAAGATAAATTCCACCCTTTTCCTCTAAGATATTTCTTCACACACATGAATTTCTGACAGATCTATTTCACTGGCTTCCTAAATTTTGTAAGGTAATATGGCTATTAAGAACTTGAAATGTTGGGGTGCCTGGGTGGCTCAGTGGGTTAAAGCCTCTGCCTTCAGGTCAGGTCATGATCCCAGGGTTCTGGGATCAAGTCCCACATCGGGCTCTCTGCTCCGCGGGGAGCCTGCTTCTCCTCTCTCTCTGCCTGCCTCTCTGCCTACTTGTGATCTCTGTCAAATAAATAAATAAAATCTTAAAAAAAAAAAAAAAACTTGAAATGTTGCTCCTCCAAATTGAGATATGCTGGAGTTGTAGAAAATACATAAGATTTTGAAGACTTAGTATGGAAAAAAAGTAAGATCTCATTAAAATATTTTATATTGATTACATGATAAAACTAGCTTTTTGTTACCTCTAATTAAACATAATATTAAAATTTCATTTGTATTTTAATGTGGTTATGGAAAACTTTAAAATGACATATTTGGCCCACATTCCTATTGGATAATTTGTTCTATAGTGTTATGATATCCTCACATAGCTAGGGTTTGAGAATGTATCTACTGGGAGAGACCTCATCCATCCCTCCACCCATCCATCTATCTAATCATCCATTCATCCACTTATGTAACATATACTTACTAGGTTTTATAGATAGAATCATGGGGAAGTAGACATGGCTATCCTCTTCATGTATCATACAGTTTAGTGAAGGAAAAATTCATTAACTATTCTACTAACTAATGTATAATTAGAACCTATGTTAAGTTGAAAAGGGTGTATGGGTCATGAAAGTCACACAGAAGGAATGAAGCTTGGGCTGGGGTGAGTGAGAAAGTCTCCCTAAGGGATTGAACATTTGGCCTCACAGCCAAATAAACTAGGCCAGAGTCTGATGGGAAGAGAAGAACGATGAAACCAGATGGTCCCTTCAGGGCCTTCGAGCAGCATGGCTTATGACACAAAGAAGAACAAGAAGCATTCCTCAAGATGAGACTGAAGAGATAGGTACAGGTCAAAACAAAAGCTCATTAGGAGACCAGTGGCTGCGAAGGAGAGCACACTAGCAGTGACTTGCAAATTGTGTTGACACATTGGGAGCTGGTGGACAATTTTTGTTAGGGTAAGGAGCTCTGTAAAGGTCATTTTTTGTTGTTATATTATTTGCTTTTGGTCTTTTAGCACCACTTACAGATTTGGAATTATGGTGGCTTTTATGCCAGATCTATTTTTTTATCTTTGGCATTTAATTGCAAAACTCCTTCTGACTGGGTTATTCTGATTTAGTCAGGTCAAAACAAGCAAGGCCATAAGAATATGAAGGGAAAAATACTCTGGAAATTACATGTAATCATTCTCCTTCCTGTCTGGACAGCCAGACTGCAGTCCAAATGAAAGAACAACAACAACAACAACAAAACCCAACAGTGTTCTGAAGGGGAAGGAGGAGATTACTTTTTGGTCATTCCTTTCCCATCAGAAGATTTTTCTATCTGAGTTATTTGCCCAAATCTTGGTGGATTGAGAGAATTTTTTCTTTTTTTAAGAAGGCAGATTCTTTCTTTACTTGATCATCACTAAATATTGGCAATGATTCTGAGTATGATTGCGGTAATACACGCAAATAAACACTTTAAGTTATAAACTGCATGCAAAAGTTATTTCTGTAGTCCTTAACCGGTAAGGATCATAGTTTCCCACTCAAATACTAACTACTGCATTATTGTAGTCATATCTTTTTTTTTTTTTAACTTAAATTGAGGGGGAAAAAAACCAAACCTCACAGTAAAAGATACTAAAAGCAACTTCCCATAGCTTTAAACTGTTCACTTTAACTATAAATTATTCTAGGAAAAGATCTATAAATAACCATGAAGCCGAGGAATGCATGGGAAATTAAAGTTAATGCAGAATGCTCTGCTTGTTTCTTTGGTTTTCAAATAAAGTGCTCTCTGCTTTGTTTATTCAACAACACATGATTAACCTGTTTGGCATGTTACATAACAGAGGGGAGACTGATCTATTTTTTGATACTCTATGCAAATTATGTTCAAAGTATGTTTAGACATATGTGATGCTGTGCTTTATAATAAGAAATGTGTATTCGCTCTTTATCCTGTTAGGCCCAGAGCTTCTAGAACCCTTAGAGTTTCCTGAGTGATGAGAGTGATAAAGGCATCTGGTTCATGAGGTGACTTGGACCTCACCTAAGGATGGGGGCTGGTTGCCAGGAGACCCAAAGATGTGCTTAGAGGGTTGGAACTTATAGTCTCACTCCAACCTTTTTAGCAATATGATACTTATCCAACAGTCTGAAATGCAAAGTCCGTTGTTATACATTCTTCCTATTAGCCAAAGGAACTCATCCGGCTGTAAACTAGCTAAAAAAGCCATATGTTGTCTTGATAATTAGTTATCTCCAAAAGTTATATATCCAAGGGTTGCAAATATCCAGCCATGGACAAATGAACTGTTACCAAAATACTTTTCACCAGGTACTATATTGTCCATTTTAGATTAGTATTTGATCGTTTATCATGTTAATTGGTAGACAGGATCAAGAAGGTCCCAATCATTCAACTGTTTTTTACTGATGCTCTGCTCTGTGCAATGCTAAATGGCATTTGTTAAATCAAAATCCATCTCTTAATTCCTGTGTACAGCCTAATGGGCTGCAAATTGAATTGTCTTAATTTTGTCACTCTGTTAAAGCTGCCATTGTCTTAAAAAAAAAAAAAAAAGCCAGTTTAAGCAATAAATTCAACTGGAACAATCTACCTACATTTATTACTTTAAAAAGAGCTTTGCTAACACATATATTCTGATTTATTCTTCTCAGTTTGGGGCTTTTACAAGATGTGGCTTGAGGCTATTTACAATACCTAAATGCCTATCACATAGCAGTCCTGTGTTAAGTGGCAATTGGGTAGAATATGTACTATATAAGAGAAGGTGGTGTTTTGGGAAATTTATCAGATAAGATGATGCTGATTTTATATTTCATGGATTAACATCCATTTTTTAAGACTCTAAGTTTTTTTTTTTTAACTTTCACTGCATGTTTTTCTTCAGGTTTCTAAAGAAAAAAAAGTAAAGCTTTAACCAGTTTGTGATATTTAAGCCTATGTGTAATAAGTGTACTATGTTAAACAACGTTGTTCTCAAATTTAGTCTATTCCTTTGTCTTGCTTTGTACCTAATTGGATTTTAATACGACAAATGTAATGGGAGGTTTTCTGATATTTCCTTGAAAATATATAACTCTGCCTGGAAGTGTCCTTGAGAAACTTGGAAAGGTTTTTATTGCGTCAAATACTTGAATACTAATTAACATAGTAATGTTTATCTCAACCATAATACTACAGCTTCTTCAAAAAACTCTTTTGGCCTGAGGAATTCTACAATATCTGATTTGCTTCTAATCTGAAAAGAATATCTTTCCCATAGCTAATAACTTTCCAGAGCTGGAGAACAGAGCTACCAACCTTAGTTTTCAAAAGAAAATTTAATTTAACACCTAATTTAACAGTGTACAAGAAAGTAATTATCAATTTGGATCAGTTTTGAAGGTAAATTATCATTTACTCCCTAGTGGGTTTAGCTTATCAAGATGCTTTTTCAATAAACTGATTTCTAGAAAATCTTTTGGAATTTTGTTAAGGACAATGACATCCATGGAAAAGGAAATATTTGTGATTAAGTAAACCTCTTGAGCCAAGGTCAATAAATGATTCTCTGTTTTATTCAATTATTGGCTTAATTTATCAGAATTCTATTAAAATGAATTATAATAGACCCCAAATTGCATTCCCTTTCCCTGGGAACTCAGATTGCATTCATCTGTTGACATTCCAAATATACTCTTTTCTTCCTCCCTCTGTATTCTCTAATTGACCTCAGCAACATTCATTGCTGTAAATATGACCTCTGGTCAGAAATCTTTTTTTTTTTTTTTTTAAGATTTTATTTTCAAGTCATCTTTACATCCAACGTGAGGCTCGAACCCACAATCTGGGGATCAAGAGTCACATGCTCCACCAACTGAGCCACCCAGGCACCCCTCTAGTCAGAAATCTTGTTTGAGCTCTAAACTAGTATATTTAAGTGTCATCCTGATATTTGACGACTAAGTTTCATAAGGCTCTTAAAATTAACATGTCCAAACCAAGTCTTCTTTTCCCCACCTCTAAGTACTCCAATGACTATCCAATTCCAACTTTTCCAGTGAATCTCTCTTTGTCATTAGCCAAGTGAAAAAATGGGCATTATCTTCTTCCCAATCCACTTGCCCAACTCTGGTACCAAGACCTTTACCAGCCCTGATTAATTTTATCTCCTAAGTGTATGTTTTGTCTTCTTGACCACCACACTAGTCCTTACCATTATCACCTCTTGATTACACTACTACCTGCGTCATAATTTGTACTGTGAGAAGCCCAGCTTACTTGCCTCTTTCATCTTCCTTGTTTCCATTCCTCTCACTGTAACCAGAGTGACCATTTAGGAATCTTTCTCTAATCACATCACCTCTCTCCCCTTAAAATCCTTCAAAACCTTCTCACTGGGCTTAGAATAAAGACCAAAATACTGAGCATGATCTCCAAAGCACTGCATAATTCAGACTCTGCCTATTCTCCAACTACATCTCCTACCCATGATTCACTATTTTCCAGTCATTGGCCTAGGCTGAGTTCTGCAACATGAAAAGCTCTTTGCTCCCTCATGGCTGTTTCTTCTACCTCACAACCTCCCCCCTCCCACTTCACATCGTTGGGACCTCCCTTAGATATTTATGGATGCTATTTCTTGTTCTAAAATAGATCTTTCTTATTCTCTCCCATGATTGCATCCTTCAAAGAACAATGTGTTTACTATTTAATCATTGCTTCTTTTCCTTCCATAAACCTTGTGTTCTATGAAAGAAGGGGACAGGACTGATTTCTTCACAACTCTATATCCAGCACCAAATAGCATGCCTAATATATAGAAAGACTCAGTAAGTATTTTTAAATGAATAAACATCCAGACCAAAAAAAAAAAAAAAAAAAGGCAGGTAAAATCTTATTCCATGGATCAAGGGTGTTAAGATTGCCACATTTTTTTCCTTCTTTTCTTTTCTTTTTCTTTTTTTCTGCCTTCCTTCTTTTCTTTCTTTCTATTGAAATGTCTTTTTTTTTTTTTAAAGATTATATTTGTCAGAGAGAGAGCAAGAAAGCACAAGCAGGGAGAGCAGCAGCAGAGAGAGAAGCAGGCTCCCTGCTGAGCAGAGAGCCTGGTGCAGGACTCAATCCCAAGACGGTGAGATCATGACCTGAGCCAAAGGCATACGCTTAACCAATTGAACTACCCAGATGCCCCGAAATGTCTATCTTCATTTAGGGTTTTATGGATTAGTCCAGGGGTGGTAATAATGAGTAAGAAAATTTAAATGAAAAATACTCATGAAGAATAAGAATTATACTGGAAAGAATCTTAAGAGATATAAAGTTCTAACAGTCTAGTATTCTAAATCAGGAAAGAGCAACTTTGGAGGCAGAATGTCAAAGGCAGTTTAAGGGCAGAGGTCTCATCTTCCTTGTTTATTATATATATATATATATATATATATATATATATATATATATATATATATTTTTTTTTTTTTTTAACAATTTATTTGAGAGAGAAAAGGAGAGAGCATGAAGGAAAGGGGCAGAGAGAGAGAGAGAGTCTTAAGCTGACTCCAAGCTAAGTACAGAGCCTGATGCAGGGCTTGATTTCATGACTCAGAGATCACAACTTGAGCTGAAACCAGAATCTGGACCCTTAACTGGCTGTGCGATCCAGGTACCTCTTTCTTGTTTTGTGTTTTGTTTTGTTTTGTTTTTATATAATTATGTAATATGATAGCAGTGCTAATTATTGCTACAATGACAATCCTATTACAATATATAAGTGTAACAAATTAACATGTTATACACCTTAAGTTTATACAATATTATATGTCAAAATTATTTTAATTAAAAATGAAACAAAACAACCGGCCTCTTCTTGGGCAAAGCAATCATATTTGCTTTTATTGAATAAAATCTGTGGCTGAGATCTCAAGTCATAGGAAATTCAAACCCCTATGTTGTTGAAGGGAATAGTCTCCTATCTCCAGAAACACATGGAGATCTTTGAAGTTTATGCAGTACCCATAAAAGTGGGGGAAGTGTCTTTATCTTCTGCTCTTAATTACAATCGTCTTTACTGTCATGCCTACACTACCCTTTGAAGAGAGGTTGCTCTGCTGCTCTCAGGCTAAGCTTGAGCAAAGGAATCTCTGCTGATTCTGTGAGCCTCAATGGTGAGGGTCGAGCCTTTTCATGGACTTATAGCAACTGCCTTTTGAAAATTTGTCTTTTCCGAGGGACAGGACCTAGATTACTTTTTCTGTTTGTCGTCATATTCTAAGCTCTGGACTTTGGCTATAATTGGAATTCTTTTTTATAGCTCAATTTAAAAATCTGGTACGGAAAGAACATTATCAGTGAACATTCTTCCTTATAGAAGGAGAATTTAGAGAGGGGAGCTCTGCAGCCAACTTCTCCCAAGGCCAAACTTGTCATGCAGTGAACTTTGGACCATACCACTCCTGGAACCTGAAGTGTATCTACAGAAAAGTTTCTGTGAGTGAATGAGAAAAAAGTTTCTGTGAGTGAATGAGAAAATGAGAATGACAATGAGAAAACACTAAATAAAGATCAGCACCCCAACAAATGATATCTGTAGTTTTTAAAAAACAAAACCCAAACAAGATCTAGAAATGAGATCCATTGCACAATATGTAAAATACCCAAATGGAGTTTATTAATTTATGATATTACAAAGATAGCAAATTATTATTATGAATGATAGGTTCAGCTCTCTGGAACTAGAGTTATTGACATTTTGCTATACTGTTAATAGAAACATAAACATTTATAGTCTACTGAAAATAATATATGGTGGAGATCTGATATAACCTTCTGTTCCAACTGGGATTTTGTGGAAACTCTTAGAAAATTCCTTTATGCAAACTCTTTCTCTCTCTTCCTCTCTCCCCGCCAAATTCTATTGACCCTTTTCTTTGTGCTCCATGTAGTTATATATTTAACTTACTTCCTTATATTAAGATCCTTAAAATGTGTAACATTTTTAATTCTGATTTATTAAGATCCTTAAAATGCGTAACATTTTTAATTCTTTTTTTTTGAAAATGCATAACATTTTAAAAATAAGAGGACTTATCAATTGGTTATTTCAATTTTTTCCTACAAAATACATTTCTGTCTTAAAATACTTGAAAAATACTGAAAGATAAAAATTAAATAGTCCTACAATAATAACCAAATGCCATCAAATCCTTATTATAATGGCTTAATATGCTCAAGTCTTCAAAACGCTTTCTGTCAATTATGTATTAGTCAGGAATGATCCTGTCATCTGAATATGTAGAGCTTTACTGCTTTCTGACCCTTGCTGCACACCCTCTGCCTATTGTCCCTGTTTTCCACTGACCCTGAGGTAGCAGGTTGGATTGTATCTCAACTTCTTTTAAAAGAAAGACCAGTTTCTAGTTTGATTCCCCCCAGCAAAAAGATACCTGTTGGAGAACATCGAAGATGCCTTTGTACTTTGTGGTTGAGGTTATTAAGTGCTGTCTCTGACTACAATTACTGTATGACATTTTAAACATTTTTATCTCCACCTTCCTATAGACTGGCACTTAAAGTACAGAAATTATATTCTTAATGAAGTAGAAGCAATTTTGTATATCAGCATGCATAGTAAGTGGCTAAAAGCCATGTTTCTATGACTCTGAGTGGTTCTGATATTGTGTCTACTTCTGACCTCAAATGACAGGTGTGTGGCATGAGTGAGAAAGACCTCTTTGTTGTGTAAGCCACAGAGATTTAGGAGATTTTTATTACTGCAGTATAATCTAGATTTTCGTAAGTGATACAATTACCCTGCCACAGAAAACTTCAAGTGCCTAAGTACAGAGTGCCAAGTCCCAGGAGAGAGCTGCTGCTAAGGTTTTTGTTCTTCATCTTACAAGAAGTTTGCGTGCATGCCAATGTTAACTTGCTAACCTTGAGCTTGACATGGCAACTGCCTACTCACCCCGAGCTCTTTGACCGCAGCAAAAAATAAAATGTCCTTAAACCTGATCTATCACAGCAGCATTCTTCCCTCAAAGGGATGGCATGAAGGAACTGGGAGGGAAGAGGTAGGGTAGGACTAGGATTCCCCCTGGCATATCTGGCTCATATTCAACAAATAGGAGAAAATACATATTCAATGATACAAAGTACAAACCATCAAACGATGGAGATGTTACATAAAAACACTGTTACATAAAAGTACAGTTGCAACACTTTATCTAGAAATGAATAAATCAAATTATAAATTGGAAGGAAAGGATAAGAGGTGGTGTTATTTTTTTAAAGTACAGACTCTTAGGGAAACGAAAAAAATTTTTTAAATTTTTCAAACATGAGGACAGCCAGAAACTCTGTTATGAACTGTTGGATATTTAGGAGAGCTATGTAGGGGGCGCCTGGGTGGCTCAGTGGGTTAAAGCCTCTGCCTTCAGCTCAGGTCATGCTACTGGGGGATGAGTCCCCATCAGGCTCTTTGCTTGGTGGGGAGCCTGCTTACCCCTCCCCTCTCTATCTGCCTGCCTTTCTGCCTACTTGTGATGTCTGTCTGTCAAATAAATAAATAAAATCTTTAAAAAAAAAAAAAAGGAGAGCTATGCTTTACCCATTGCCTTTAAAATAAAAACTTTTTTTTTCATAGAAGCAAATTTTAACTGTATAAAATCTAGGAATATTTTATTTAATTTTTTATTCAAATTCCAGTTAACATATAGTGTAGAATTAGTTTCAGGAGTCGAATTTAGTAATTTATCACTTAGATATAATACGCAGTGCTCATCCCAACAATGCCCTCCTTAATGGGCATCCCCCATTTAGTGATTCCCTCCACCCTCCCCTCTAGCAGCCCTCAGGTTGTTTTCTATAGTTAATAGTGTCTCAGGCTTGGCCTCCCTCTGTGTTTTTATCTCCTTTTATTTTTCCTTCCCTTCCACTATGTTCCTCTGTTTTGTTTCTTAAATTCCACATGTGAGTGAAATCACACGATATTTATCTTTCTCTGACTGACTTCTTTCGCTTAGCATAATATACTCTGGTTCCATCCACTTTGTGCAAACAGCAAGATTTCATTCTTCTTGTTGATTAACTTGTATACAGACAGTACATCCAAGATCTGAATACTTTTGGTAAAACATGATTAAAGACTTGTATCTTGATACACCAAATACATTTTTTAACATTGAGATATCTTAAAGCCTGTGTTGGAAGTACGTACTATGGAAATAATACATTTGGCAGTTACTTTGAAAATTTATTTTGATACAGTTGTAATCTTATTGAACAGTTTATGGTGTAATTTCCTTGGCTTTTATCCTAAATATTACTACTGTGTGAATTTGTTTTCGAAGAGAAATGCAGTGTTTTTAATTTTCACCGGGCTTTAAGCTGAAGAAACTGTAATTCTAGTCTGTGTTACTTGCTCAGAGAGAGTCTGCAAAACATTTTCATAAATTGGTAAGCTTTTAGTACATGTTTATTCATTGGGTTGCAGTGACTATATTTTTACAAAATTCTTCTTGAATTTCTTAAGGACTTTAAACTGTGTCTACATTTTTCTGTCATTTCCTTTTAGTTTCCATGGACCTCTTAAGCATTTCACTTAGCAAGGTCTGCAAGTTATCCTTCAAAAAAATAAAGCTAAAATAACATTACTCCAGAGACACTGATCAATCCCTTAGTTTTGTAGCTTTAACCTTTTATGTCCTTGTATACCTTATGTAGTGAAGTTGAATGCAGCAGGATTTCCACAACGTCTACTTATATTCTGCAGATGATAATGCAGAATATGTTTTGGGGGCAGTTTTCCCAAGCTGTATTTATAGAATGCCCCAGAGTCTGTCCTTAGGAGAATAAGAGATTAAACTACACCGTTTGAGGATGTAACTATCTGTAAGCAAGTATATTATACAATTGACATTTTACAGTCCAACATTATATAACAGCTAAGCAGTGATAAAATCTCTGTGCTTATTCAGCAAAAGCTAAGTAAACTGGTGTAATTTTAGAAATTTTCAAGAACCCTGTAACTGGATGGCACCACAATCCTAACAGAGACAAGTTTCCATCTACAAATTACAAATTTCATTACAACTATTTGTGTAAATTACTCTCAATCCAAGACCTTTTAAATATGCCTTTGTTGTGCCATTGTTCTTAATGAGAAAGCTACTTAAAGTATACTTATAGATGTATTCACAACTATTACAAAAATAAAAAGTGGATCAATTGGTTGGTTGTACCTCAGTTGACACATTTCAACCTAATAATTTATAAAGTATTATAGATTTGCTAAGCTTGTCAAAGTGGTAAAGGAGATATGTTTATTTATTCTGGGGGCTGGTTGTTTTTAATATCTTTTTTTAAAGATTTTATTTATTTATTTGACAGACAGAGATCATAAGTAGGCAGAGAGGCAGGCAGAGAGAGAGGGGAGGGCAGAGAGCCCGATGTGGGGCTCCATCTCAGGACCCTGGGACCCTGACCTGAGTCGAAGGCAGAGGTTTTAACCCACTGAGCCGCCCAGGCGCCCTTTAATTTCATTTTAAATAAAATCAGCAAGAGGAATAAATTGTCATTGAGGCTGAGGTTTTGTTTTGTTTTGTTTTTTCCTCTTTCACACAGCAGTATAAAACACAAAATTGTCTAACTTCTGTTTGGTGGCACTTTCAAGCTTTGGCTTTTAGATTAAGCTAGACATGATTAGATGCCTTTTGTGAGCATCTTACAAGAGTTAAAGAATTGAGGTTCTAGCCTTGAGTCTATCACAAGGTAGTTTTGAATGGGGCATCTTTCACTTCGTCTACCTGAGGCTGTTTCAATATCTACAAAAGGAGTGGGCTAAGGGGCACCTGGGTGGGTCAGTTGGTTAAGTGTCTCGGGTCTTGGGATCAAGCACTATTGGGCTCCCTGTTCAATGGGGCAGGGAGCCTTCTTCTACCTCTGCGGTTCCCCCTGCTTGTGCTTGCTTTCTCTCTGTTTAAAAATAAATAAATAAATAAGGCGATTGGCTGGGTCAGAGGTTCTGAGGTTTGCTCCAGCTTTGTGTTCTTCAGTCCATGATATATTGCTCATATGAGTTTTTAACATTCTTAAACCTAAAATTTGTTTTATTTAATAGAGTTGGTTTCTTAAAAAAATTATTCAACATTTTTCATCCTAGATGTGTGCTTTTCAGTGTAGTCGTGAGAAGATGTTATCTGCTGTAATTACTGCATCTAATGACTCAGTGTCCACTTTTTTTACCCACGTGCCGGTCATGAGCCTGTCCGCCCTTAGATTCTTTCCTCCTTTTCCTTCTGCTCAGATCTGCATACTAGGGTTCGAAATTAGCAATCTGTGTTTCCAGGCTCCCTTGCAGCAGCAGCCATGGAGGTAAGATGCCCACACCTTCCTTCAAGAGAGGACCTGACACAGGGGGCATTTGGGAGGCTGAGAGTGTCCAGCCCTAGTGCCTTCAGGATGTGCCTCAGTCTTGGAGTTTTGCCTGAAGCTCTATGATTGTCTGATGTCCTCACTGCCCAAAGCTCTGATCTGCCTCTCCTTTCATAGGCCTCATATTAGCCCTGGGCTTGAAGGCTTTCCCCTCTACTCTACTACTTCTCCCCCTTATCTTCCATAGGTGTTACCCCAACAAATCTCTTGCCCATCTAGATCCATCTTGCCATCTAGTGCTCACAGGACATAAACTCACACATTTGTGAATTACTTTTTATTCCACTCAGCCAATGGAAGAGACTGGAGAGCTGCTAAAGGGAGGAAGGAAGACAGAACCAGGATACGTGTCCCATCTCTACGGAACCAGGATACGTGTCCCATCTCTCCACCTCAGGGAACATCACAGTTGTGCCTGTTCTTCCTCCATGGCACCAGCCCCTGCCCTGTGGCTCCTTATTTGTACGATTCTCAGTTCCTGTCAAACTTACTGGTTTCTAGGCTCCAGTTACACCACCTGCTCCCATCACCTTCAGGAATAATAGTAGCTTTCCGTTATTTTTAACATCTTGGTTGCCTCGCCATCCTTTATCCCTGAAATAACCTCCTCGCACTCGGTAATTACTAAGCACTGTCTTTTGCAGAATACTTTATCTTCCTATTGCCTGTCTGAGATCTGGGTCACGGAAGGGATGTTAGTTCCCTTGTTCTCTAAGTCTCCTTTCAGACTGCTTCCTAAAATTGGCTCTTTTGAGCCCTGTATCCTTGCTTTTTATTTTTTAAAGGTTGCAGGGGAGGCCTAGGTGATACAGTCAGTTAAGCATCTGACTCAGTTTCAGCTCAGGTTGTGATCTCAGTGTAGTGAGATCGAGCCCAGGGTTGGGCTTTGTACTTAGCATGGAGTCTGCTTAAGACTCTCCCCCATTCTCTCTATCTCCCTCTGTCTCTCTCCTTTTCTCTTTCTTTCTCAGGTAAATAAATAAATCTTTATCCAAAAATTTAAAAAAAAATGTGGGAATACGAAACTGTTACCCAAGTAAAACCCAACTTAAGAAACTATCACATAGTAAAAGTCTTTCTCTTCTAGCTTCCTGAAAGGGAGTTTTGAATAGAGGGGCACTGTGGTAGGAGAGGGAGGTTGCTGGAAATCTAGTTTAGGGTCACAGGCACAGAAAAGGAGGGTGTGTCTGGGTGCCTGGATGATTGCTGACAAGGGAACTTTTGAAAACACCACCCCAGCAGAAGTTGACTTTTCTCCACATTTTCATTTCTGAGTTTCTGGTCCTTTCTGCCACTTATGATGTATGCAACACCCTTTCTTTTTATTCTAGTGTGGCTCATCTCTAACTCTTTGAAGTCTGAGCCCTTTATTGTTTGCTACCACCAGGGCTGATGTCTGTGACTCAGCTCTCTGGCTGCCTTGGGATTTTTTCGGACCAGGTGCCCTAAATCAGAGCAAAGGAGCTCACTGAAGATTAAACTGTTTATTCATAAAACAGCAACATTTTGTTTGTGGTAGGAAATAAAACCACTTTTCAATGCCAATGAGCGAACTATTGAAAATAACATCTAAACAATCATCCATGTTTTGCTTAATTTTGAACAAATTGCTTTAGTTTGTTTTCTTTCATGCTGTAGTTACACTGGTTATGATGTTGCATAGCTTACTCCATGCCATGAATGGATAGGTTTCTGAAAGGATCTCAGCATCAGCTCAGACTTAAGAGCGGTAATTTTTTTTTAATTGGTTATATAAACTTAACTTAGGCTAAGAATATTTTCTTTTTTTTCTGCTCTCAGCTTCTGGATCAGAGTAACCAAGCTGAACCCTCACTCTGACCCTGCTTTAGTTTTCTGCATGGACACCTCATGAAATGCTATCCTGTCTTAGCCTTGATCAGAACACTTATCATTTATGCTTCCAAGTGAAGCTCTGTTTGAATCAGCTAGAACTTTTATTTATTTTTATTTTTTTATTAAAGATTTATTTATTTATTTGATAGAGAGATCACAAGTAGGCAGAGCGGCAGGCAGAGAGGGGAGGGGGGCAGAGCAGAGAGCCCGATAGGGGGCTTGATCCCAGGATCCTCCCTGGGATCATGACCTGAGCCAAAGGCAGAGGCTTTAACCCGCTGAGCCACCCAGGCGCCCCTCAGCTAGAACTTTTAAAAGGGACCATGTTTATTGATGTGTTCTTATATGTTCATAGTGAATCATGTAATTAATGATTAAAATAAGTTAAATATGTTATTTATAGATTAATTAAGTTTATAGATTATTAATGGTAGTTGACTATAAATAATTATTCTCATAAGCAGCATGATTCTGTGAATTATGATTTCAGAATTTCAACTGACTCGGACTCCTCTGACTCCTCAGAAATGAGTAGATTGAATCTTAAAGGGTATTTCTAGTCCTGAATGCTGGGTATGTGGTTATTCACCCCAATATTGTTTATCTACACATACGTTTTTATGTGTTATAGTTTCTAATAGTTCTTTATTTGATAATAAAAATTGCATGTGTATATTCTTATGTAGACTGATCTTCCTTCTCTTCTAGCACAATTCTTTCTCTTATTGTGGTGGTGGGAGTAGAATGGGAAATAGGCTCTTCTTTCCCACTTGGATCTCAGAGGGAGGAGGAGCCTATGAATATTTGCATACAGACTATCTTTGTTTTGTGAAATCTGTTTCTCAGTGTCTGTCTCCTTGTTTGATTGGGAACTCTGCAAATGCTGGGATTGCTTCTGGCCTCTTCTCTGGTGTAGTCCCAGTGTCCAGACAATACTTTGCTCATTGTAGACACCCAAAACCTGCCCAAAGAAAGACGTATAGAATTTCGCCATGAACATAACATTGAATAAGTGTATTCCTCAAACTTTTTTACTCAAACAAAATTCAAAACCTAGAGTTCTTGTTTTCTCTACATCTTTGGATAAATTGATCTCTGATTCATTTTTCTCATCATATCACCTTCTTTAGTGAGGTCCTGGAGATCAAACCTAATTGGATAAAATAGCAAGCATGGTGTTGCCATCTACTAAGTCCTCAATGGTTACCATATTGGATATCTTTTGCAGCACTGCACAAATATCAAAATTTAGAAAGCTAAAATGTTCCTGCTGATTTTTTTTTCTCCTGTCAAATAGGATGTTCGGCCACTCTCCCATGGTATTTCCACCACAGAATTCAGTTGTACAACAAGGACTGAAGACAAAATGGCTCCCGAGCCCAAGTATTTCTATACAAAAGGAGTAATAGAATTCAGCAGCTTATGAAAATGTAGTATAAGGTAAAGCAGTTAATAAACACTTTGGGTATAGTGCTTAAGCAAGGAAGTGAGATTTGCCCTGCCCATGTGAGGACACATCCAGGAGCAGCCAGATCACCCCTTTTTTCCCATGTTTCACAGAAGGTCCCAATAAACTTTCCACATCCATGAGATATTATAACAACATGTCAGGGCAGTTTTAGATTTAATGGTAGAATGCACATTCTGGTGCAAGGGAGATAAACGTTGAGCTGGGCAGAAATGAATGTCTTTTCCAGTTGAGAAGAAACAGGAGGCACCAAAGCCTCAACTGTCATCAGAGCAAAGTAAAACAGTACCCAAATGTTTGGGGATTCCTTTGGCACCAAATTGTAATGGGGTGTAGGAAACTAACACCAGACACCTCGTGCTATAACTGTGCCAGCCAGAGGGGAAATCTAGCATCAGTTGAGGTGTGCTCTTTTACAAAATCAGCCCCATCTTTTCCAGCTTACTTTTTGCAACGTTGAAATGAATTGCGATCTCCTAAATCTGCTGGACAGAAAACAAAATAAAGTGTAAAAGTTCAATGAATTTATCCAGCAACTAAAACCCCGGGGTTGAGCTATGTGATTTTTATGAGTATGGAGCATTTAGCCTGTTGGCTGCAAAAGTCATTTTGTGATCGCCTGTTGTTTCTTTACGTTCCAGCCCATGCCAACAATCCTTTCTCCAATCTCGATGCCCTCTGGTTATATATAACTAAACTTAGAATCAAATTCCCCTCCTCTCCTCTTCTCCCTCCTCTCTGGCTTCTTCCTTTCCTTCCTTTCTAGAAACATTTATTGAGCACTAAATAGTTGGGACTCCTCTAACAGCTTTTAATAAATTATCTCATATTCTTGATAAACTTAGGAGGTAAATAATATTATACTTCCCTAGGGAACAAAAAAGAGCTACTAGAAAGTAAGGTTTAGGAAAAGGGAAACGTGTGTTCAAGGACACACAGGTAGGAGGGGTAGAGCTGAGCTAAGCTTCATCCTCACTTCATCTCCACATTTTGAGTTCTTAAATACCGAGCAGTGCTATCTATCAGTTGTGTGCAAGGAGAACCAAAACAGAGAGATCAATGTATTTTTAATGTGTGTAGAACGTGTGAGTAGTCTCATTATCTCAGAAGCCTGCATCCTACATTTTGCCAAGTGTGCGTTTTTCACAGCAAGTCAGAGGTTGGTTGAGCATTTTAATACAAAAGGATGCAACCTTCCCTTTCCAAAACAGCTCACTGCAGGACAGTTTGATTTGATGTAACATGCCTTAGTTTTCTCCATTTGATTTGCAAAATGTTACCCTCTGATGGTTTTATAGGTCTCTAGGCAAGTACTGAAGTGATGAGGTATGCAGAGAGCTTCAATTTGTAATTAAGAATACCTTCATGAGGCCTGGAAGGTAATCTTTGCTGTATGTTTACCACTTGCATTGAAAGAATAGCTTTGGCATTGCTTAGCAAAAGACTCTCTTTGTTTTGTCTGCTAAAGCCTGTGCTCTTGGTACTGTTTGAAAAAGTTTGCCTTAGTGCAGAAAAAAAAAAATCACGTGCTGAAGTTTTTATTAAACCAACATACCAATGAAACTCAGATGTTTAAACAGACTGTCCAGACATGAAATAAACATAAGTCATCTTTCATTTCGTATTTACCCAGTATTTCAGGTTATATGGGATGAATTTATATATAAAAACATAGATATAACCCTAGAAAATTTTAACTACTTTTTGGACTCGTGACAACAACATTATGCATATTGTGCCTCGTGGTTACAATTTTAAGTGGCATTAAAAATACTACCTTGTAGATCTTAATCTATAAAACTCAGGACAAGTATAATCATCTTGACTCCTCCCTGGCAGGAAGGTATTCTAGGCACTGCTCTGTTTCTTTACAGATAATACTGTCTGTTGCACATTTCGAAAGACTTTCTCGAGGCTTTGCCCTGTGTTAGAAGCAAGTTCCAGCAACTCCAGTTATATAAATGATGCCACACTTATATAATGTTCTTTTGTTTTTCAACAAAGCAGAACATCTTTAAACTACGATGAATTCTCTAGGGAACTCTAAGATTGACCAGTTTAACACTACTAAAAATTAGAACTTCAAAAAGGAGTGCAGTTCAAAATAATAGAAGTTTTTCTCTCTACTTTTATAATTTTACATGGTACTTGATTCTTGGGTTCAAATGATGGGGTTACACAGTAGAACTATCATATGGACTTAGTGCCCTAGATATGTGTATATGTGTATCAGTAGCTTGCTTCTAAATGAGCTACTTGTCCATGTGTCTTGACATATATCTCTCTCTGGCCCCAATTATTCTCTCTTCCATTGGCATGTAAAATTCTTAATTTGTCCAAATGAGTCAGTAGATCCAGGAATTTGTGTGAGCAAAGGGGTGTACAAGTTGCTCTGGGGGAAAATATCTATTTCCTATATCAGAACAAATTGCACTGAACACACCCAGGACCATGGAAAGACAGAGGCTCTGTAGTGACACACACTTCGGTTCAGCTACACTCTTTGCCAATAGTTAGTTCCATTACCTTGAGCCTCTGTCTCCTCATTTTAAATGGGGATGACAACCTCTGTTAAATAGGACTCTTAGGAGGATACATGTGAAATGAAGTGAAAATTAAAGCAGGTTCAGAGATAAAATCAGCTGCTGCTGTTCAAGCCTGGACTAGGTACTATACCAAGTGCTTCATATACACTCTTTCAAATCTCTCAACCCTGGGGTGCCTGGGTGGCTCAGTGGGTTAAACCTCTGCCTTCGGCTCAGGTCATGATCTCAGGGTCCTGGGATTGAGCCCCACATCAGGCTCTCTGCTCGGCAGGGGGCCTGCTTCCTCCTCTCTGCCTCCTCTCTGTCTGTGTCTCTGCCTACTTGTGATCTCTGTCTGTCAAATAAATAAATAAAATCTTTTAAAAAAAAATCTCTCAACCCCATTTATGATTTGCTATTCTCCATTTACGCAAGGCAAATGATCCTTGTGGAAGTTAAAAAAAATTGTCCAAAGTATCACCACTAATAAGTGGTAACATGGGATTTTGAAGCCAGATCTTAGTGACACTAAAACTTGGGCTTTAGAAGCTTCTATGAAACCTCTGGTGTAGTACTTGGGAAAGAGTATACACTCAGAAGAGCAGATACTTCTGCAGATGTGCAGATGTGCATATTTTCCTAGAAGTAAAGACTTTTTCTCTGTTATCTCATGATAGCTACATGGTAGGGTTCAAATGTCCCACATTGCTGTGTGACCCATACTTAAGTCATTGTCTCTTACTATTTTTAATCTTAAATTTCTTTGTTATCCTAAACTCCCAAATATTCTTTAAATATTTCTTCAAGTATTTTTTTTAAAGATTTTAATTTATTTATTTGACAGAGAAGATAGAGAGAGAGGGAACAC
Organism: Mustela lutreola; assembly: GCF_030435805.1. NCBI lineage: Eukaryota > Metazoa > Chordata > Mammalia > Carnivora > Mustelidae > Mustela > Mustela lutreola. The sequence continues at coordinate 120,489,426 of NC_081297.1, forward strand.
AAGCAGGGGAAGTGGGAGTGGGAGGGGGAGAAGCAGGCTTCCCGTTAAGCAGGGAGCATGATGTGGGACTTGATCCTAGGACCCTGAGGTCATGACCTGAGCCAAAGGCAGACACTTAATGACTGAGCCACCCAGGCGTCCCTTCAAATATTTTTGATATGAGAAAATTGGTGGAGTTTTCAGAGTACTATAGCTTTTCAGTTAATAGTGAACCCAGAGAAGAAATAATGAGAATCTGGCCTCAAAATCACTTGGAACCTTTGTGTCTCTGAGTTTACCAAGATTAAATACTTTTATTTAAATCTCTTTAGGGAGGCCTGGGTGGTTCAGTTGGTTAAATGGCTGCCTTGGGCTCAAGTCATGATCCCAGAGTTCTGGGAATGAGTCCCACATTGGGCTCCTTGCTCAATGGGGAGCCTACTTCTCCCTCTGCCTGCTGCTCCCCCTGCTTGTGCTCTCTCTGACAAATACGTAAATAAATTACACACACACACACACACGAAATAAATAAATCTCTTCAAGTTTTTTTTTTTTTTGTTACTTTTAATAAGGTAAGTTCTAAGAGGAAAAAAGCTATAAGAGAAAAAAGACAAAATATGGGAAAGTTTTTGTTGATTGGTTTTTCAAAACCTCTAGGTACAATAATTTAGTAAATAAATGTTTTAGCCTAAGAATCTTAGTAAATAGTTTTTCCTCCCATGAAAAATACAATTAGCAAATATTTAAAAACTGGTAATAAAAAGGAATGTCAAATTATTTGCCTTTCTGAAGCACCCTCCTATCTCGGTACACAGGTGAAAATTCCCGGTGGAGCTATTAGTCAGTTTTCTGTATCTGTGATGCTCAGAGAAGTCTAGACCAAATGGGTAACTCTGAGAGTCACTGATGTAGAGATGAAAGTCCAAGCCATGGGAGTTGGTAGAATGACATTAATCAGAAAGTAGAGGTTAGGAAATGAGTGGTGTTTAAAACAGCTTTGCAGAACTCTAATATCTTATTTTCAAGAGAGTGAAATTGACTAGGGGACTAACAGGTGGGAAGACAGATAGGAGGGATTTCCCAGAAGATTATTAGGGAAGAGCATATATATATATATATTTTTAAGATTTATTTATTTATTTTAGAGGGGGGAGGGGCAGAGGAAGAGGGAGAGAATCCCAAGCAGACTCCCCATTCAAGGTGGAGCCCAATGCAAGGACTTGATCTCATAACCTGAGTCCATGACCGGAGTCGAAACCAAGAGTCTTGCACTTAGCTGGGTGACTGAGCCACCCAGGCACCCCAAGGGAATAGCATATTTTAGAAACAAAGGAGAGGCCAATTGAATGCTACTAAGAGGTTAAGTAAGATGAAGACAAAATGTTACTAGATTTAGCACTAGGTAGATAATTGGATAAGGAGACCTTGTGTCCCAGTTCACCCTGGAGTGTCCTAACTGAACGCTGCTGTCCCTGTGACAGTGTTTCCTAGTCATTGGTAACTCTTACAACAGTCATTTCAATAGAGTGATAGGAGCAGAAGTCAAATTTGAATGGATTAAGGAATGTGTAGGAAGTGAGGAAATGGAGACATTAGGGAAGATAATTTCTTGAAAGAAGTGCGACTACAAGGAAAGAGTAGGACCAGGATGGAATTAATTGTGAGGTCAAAGAATTTTTTTCTTAAGGTGTGAGAGACTGGGATGTCTCTCATGGGAATATCGGGCAGAGCGGGAGAAATCAAAGAGACAAAAGTGATAAGGGTTACTTAAATGGATAAATCTTCTAAAAAGGTGGCAGAGGATAGGATCCAGAACACAGAAGGTAGTTGGGCTGTAAAAGGGAGGAGGGGGACCATAACAATGGCAACCACAAGGGTAGAGGGGATAGGAGTGCAATCGCTAGTAGATAGGCATGTTTGCAATGGGAAGTTAACGTCATTTCAATCTATTCATGTATTTTCTCTGAAGCAGTGGAGAATGTTTTCCGAGAATGAGGGGGAGAGGTGGAGGTGTTATGGACTCAGAAGGGTAGGGAAGGTGTGAAATGTTGATGTGTGTAGTGTGGTGGTGAGAGTTGGATAAAATCCTGCAACAATTGCTTGATGGTATTCAGAGCCCAGTTGAGGTATGTGACCATTATAACGAAAGCCTTTTTGCAGTTTGCTCCAGGGGCACCCAGATGCCCAATGTCCAACACAGATAGGGCAGTTGTATCATTTCAAGTAGAAATAAAGGTAAGGTTTTGTCAAATAGATGTAATAAAGAACCAAAGTACAAAGAAGACGTGAGAATTGATGATAATATGAAATGAGAAACCATGAAAACTAAACTTGATCGGGGGTACCTGAATCCAGGAGGAGGGGTTTATAGAGAGGGAGAAAATACAGAAGACAAATAGGTTTCCAGCATTAAGGTCATGGTAGAAAGAGCTGGACCAACAAGCTGAAAAGATTGGAGGTCGTGGTCAGAATCTGAGCTGTTTGGATCAGTGATTTTGAAAATAAAAGTAGATCAGTTATCAACAAAACATACATCTACCTACACTCTTAGGATTAAGGTTAAATGGACAGCCTGCTTTCTAATCTCTATCCTACATCTTAAGAACTCATGTAACCTATTTCTGTATATTAATTTTGTATTCTGTGACTTTACTGAGTTCATTAACTATTTTCAGTCCTTTTTTGGTGCAGTGTTTAGGGTTTTCTATTTATAGTATCATGTCATCTACAAATAGTGACAGTTTTACTTTTTCTTTACCAATTTGGATGTCTTTTATTTGTTTTCCCTGCCTGATTGCTCTAATACTTCCAGTAATATATTGAATAAAAATGGTGAAAGTGGAGATCCTTGTTTTGTTACTGATCTTGGAAGAGAGGCTCTCAGTTTTTCACTGTGAGTATGATGTTAGCTGTGGGTTTTTCATTTTTCATATATGGCTTCTATTATGTTGAGGTATGTTACCTCTAACTCTACTAAATTGAGAATTTTTATCATAAGTGGATGCTATACTTTATCAAATGATTTTTTATATCTAAATCATATATCATATGGTTTTTATCTTTTCTCTTGTTAGTGTGATGTATCACACTGATTGATTTGCTAATATTCATCCTTGCATGGGATAAATCCTACTTGATTGTGGTGAATGATTTCTTTAGTGTATTGTTAGATTTGGCTTGCTAATACTTTGAGAATTTTTGTGTCTATGTTCCTTAGGGCTATTGGCCTATTATTTTCTTTTTTGTGTGTGGTGTCTTTGTCTAGTTTTGGAATGAGGGTAATGCTGGCCTTACAGAATAAATTTGGAAGCTTTCTTTCCTCTTTTCTTTTTTGGGAATAGTTTGAAAAGAGTAGGTATTAACTCTTCCTTTAATGTTTGGTAGAATTCATCTGTGAAGCAAACTGGTCCAGGACTTTTGTTTGTTGGGAAAGTTTGATAACTGATTCAATTCATTGCTAGTAATCAGTGTGTTCAAATTTTCTATTTTTTCCCAATTCAGTTTGGGAAAGTTATGTGTTTCTAGGAATGTGTTCATTTATTCTATATTGTCCAATTTGCTGACCTATAATTTTTCATACTCATCTCTTATAATCCTTTCTGTAGGATGTTATAATCCCTCTGTAGTTGTCATTTCTCCTCTTTTTCTGATTTGATTATTTGAGACCGCCCCCCCCACCTTTTTGATGAGTCTGGCTAAAGGTTTATCAATTTTGCTGATCTCTTCAAAGAACCAGCTCTTGATTTCATTGATCTCTTTACTGTTTGTTTTAGCCTTTATTTCATTTATTTCTGCTCTACTATTTATTATTTCCTCCCTTTTGCTGGGTCTGGGTTTTGTTTGTTCTTCTTTTTCTTGCTCCGTGATAGTGATTATCTTTTCATGTACCCGTTGGCCATTTGTGTATCTAATTGGAAAAATGTCTATTCAGGTCCTTTGCCCATCTCTTAATTAGATTATTTACAATTTCCTTTTCTTTTCTTCTTCTTTTTCTCTTTCCTTGTTGCTATCGAGTTGTATGAATTCTTTTATATTTTGGATATTAATCCCTTATTTGATAAATAGTTTACAAATATTTCCTCCCATTCCATAGTTTGACTTCTCATTTTATCAATTGTTTCTCTTGCTGTGCAGAAGCTTTTTAGTTTGATGTGGTCAAACTTACTAATTTTTGTTTTTGTTCCTTATGGTTTGTGTATCATATTAAAAAATCATTGTCAAGGTCAATATTAAGGAGCTTTCCCCCTATATTTTCTTCTAGCAATTTTATGGTTTTAGGTCTTATATTCGAGTCTTTATTTTGAGTCCATTTTTGTGAGTAGTGTGAGACAGGGGTCCATTATCATTCTTTTACATGATTGGCTGTCCAGTTTTTGCAGTACTATTTATTGAAGAGACTATTCTCTCCCCACTGTATCTGTTTGGTTCCTCTGCCATATATTAGTTGACTGTATATGTGTGGGTATATTTCTAGGGTCTTGATTCTGTTCCACTGGTATATGTGTTTCCTTTTTATTCCAGCATCACACTATTTTGATGACTATAGCTTTGTAATAAAGTTTGAACCTCTAGACTATTTGGGGTCTTTTGTGTTTCTATATGAATTTTTTAAAATTGTTTTTTTTTCTTATTCTGTGAAAAATGCCACTTGAGTTTTGATAGGGGTTACATTGAATCTACCCATTCACTTTGGGTAGAATGGAAATTTCAGCAATATTGATTCTTTCAGTCCAGGAACATGGGGAGTATTTCCATTTATGTGAGTCTGTAATTTCTTTCACCAGTGCCTTACAGTGTGTGGCATACTGATCTTCTACTTTTTTGGTTAAATTTATTCCTAAGTATTTTATTCTTTTTGGGGGGGGATGCAATTGTAAACAGAACTGTTTTCTTAATTTCTCTCATAGCTCATTTTTAGTATTCAGAAACACAACTGATTTTCATATGCTGATTTTGTATTCTGCAACTTTACTGAATTCATTAGTAGTTCAAACAACTTTTGGTGGAGTCTTAGGGTTTTCTGTATATAATATGTTATCTGCAAACAGAGACAATTTTACTTCTTTCCTAATTTGAATGCTGTTTCTTTTCTTTGCCTAATTTCTTTGGCTAGGACTTCCAGTACTAGCTTAAATATAAGTGTTAAAAGTGGGTTACCGGTCTTACTCTTAATTGTAGAGGAAAAGCTCTCAGCTTTTGACCGTTGAGTATGCTATTTGCTGTGGGCTTATCATATATGGCCTTATTACCCGGAGGTATGTTCCCTCTACACCCACTACACCTTGAGGTATGTTCCCTCTACACCCAATTTTTATCATAAACGGATGCCCAATTTTGTCAAATACTTTCACATTCATTGTGATGATTATATAATTTTTATTCTTCTATTAATGTGGTAAATCACACTATTCACTGTGTTGAGGCAATCTTGCATCCCAGAGATAAATCCCACTTGATCATGGTATATGATCCTGTGATTCGCTGTTGAATTCTGTTTGCCAGTATTTTGTTGATGATTTTTGAATCTCTGATCATCACATATATAGGCCTGTAATTTTCTCTATTTAATACATTTTTCTCTTGGTAGTATCCTTATCTGGCTTTGATATCAGGGTAATGCTGGCCTTTCAAAATGAGGGTGAAGCATTCTCTCTTTCAAACTTTTGGAAGAGTTTGAAAAGGATTGGAATTAATTTTTCTCTAAGTGTTTGGTAGAATTCACCTGCAACACCATCTGGCCCTGAGCTTTACTTTGTTGGGAAGTTTTTGACTACTGATTCAATCTCCTTACTTGTTATTGGTCGGTTTAGATTTTCAGTTTCTTTGTAATTCAGATATGAATCACATCAACAACATTTGTGTGTTGTGTTTTCTATATTTTTTGGTAGGTTGTATCTTTCTAAGAATTTATCCATTTCGTATAGGTTGTCCAATTTGGGGGGTATATAATTGTTCATAGTAGACTATTATGATCCTTTCTATTTCTGGGGTATCAGTTATATTGCCTCTTTCATTTATAATTTTATTTGAATCTCCTCTAATTAGTTTAGCTGAATGTTTGTCAGTTTTGTTTAGTATTTCAAAAAACAAGTTCTTAGTGTTCCTCTATTATTTTTCTGCTTTGTATTTTACTTATTTCCCCTCTACACTTTATTATTTTTTTCTTCCTACTAACTTTGGGCTTAGTTTGTTCTTTTTCTAGTTCCTTGAGGTGTGAAGTTATGTTATTTTAGATCTTTTCTATTTTACTATGGACATTTATTGCTATAAATAGCCCTCTTGGAACTGATTTCGCCTCTCCTACAATTTTTGTATGCTGTGTTTCTTTTTTGTTTGAAGATTTAAAAAAAAATTTCCTTTTTGATTTTTTTTATCCATTTTTTGGGGGAGTGCATTATTAAATTTCCACATATTTGTTAATTTTCTAATTTTCCCCTCTGTCACTGATTTCTATTTGCATTACATTGTGGTCAGAAAAGATATTTGTTATGATTTCAATCCTAAATTTGTTTAAAGCTTGGTTTGTGGCCTAATATCTGACCTGTCTTGGAGAATGTTCTATATGAACTTGAGAAGAATGTGTATTTTGCTGTTGTTGGGTGGAATGGTCTATGTCTTTTAGGTTTATTTAGTCTATAGTGTTGTTCAAGTCTGCTGTTCCCTTTTTTATTTTTTGTTTGGATTATCTATCCAGTAGTGAAAGCAGGGCTAGTGAAGTCCCGTATTATTATAGAATTACTGTCAGTTTTTCCCTCAGTTCTGTTAATATTTGCTTTATATATTTAGATGTTTGGATATTAAGTGCATGTATACTTACAATTGTTATAATCTTGATCGTTGACCCCATCATTATATAATGACATTCTTTTTCTCTTGTGAGAATATTTTACTATTGTTTAATTTATTTGATACAAATATGACCACTTCTGTTCCTTTGGTTTCCATTTGCTTGGAATATCTTTTTTTATCTCTTCACTTTCAGCCTATGTGTGTCCTTAAAGCTAAAGTGAGTCTCTTATAAGCAGCATATAATAGGATCTTGTTTTTTTTAATACATTCAGTTACTCTGTGTCTTGATTAAAGAACCTAATCTATTTACATTTAAAGTAATTAGCAATAGGTAAGGGCTTACTATTGCCATTCCGTTCATTGTTTTCTGATTGTTTTGTAGTTCCTTTTTTCCTTCCTTTCTTGCTGTCTTCTTTTGTGATTTGATGATATTTTTGAGCTGGAAGGTGATATTTTTTGCTTCGTTTCTTCATTTTTTTATATGAAATTAAACAATTGTTGATTTATGGTATAGCTTGGATTACTGAGAATTGTCTACCTGATATCTATGCTTTATACATGAGTGTTAGTGATAAGATTATCGAGATGCTTACTGAATGCTCATCATTTGCAAATGTGATTTTTCTTCTGCCCATTTTTTGTTAGTACTTTTATTATGAAAAGAAAAGAGATCGTTTAGGATCCAAAGTATAGATTAACCCAAAAAAAGTGTTCCTTTACTTTGTGTTCCTTGAAGTCTTATATTGCTATCTTCACATTTGAAGCAATCACCTCCTCCAGTCTTTACTGACTGGCTTTGGCAGAAAAAAACCTTAACTACTCAGTCCAGCTAGAGATTATGGGGATCTCTCAGACTTTTTGTATGGAAGTTATCACTCCTCTTGTTCCCTCTTAGGGAATCCCAGTGCCTTAGAATTCTGTGCCCTCTTTCTGTCCTGCAAAGCTAGGCCAGGTGCTGAGAGCTTCCCATGTACTTGCCCTGAGATGTTCAAGATCATACATCTTTCTCCCAGTCTTGCTGAGGCAAGCTGGCTGCTAAGATCTGCACCTAATGCTGAGATTTATGTGCTCCATGGGGGCAGACACAGCCATCTTCAGGGGTAATGGAAGCACCACACTTTGGGTTTATGGTTTTCAGCCATGGAGTAGCAGTGGGATTTGGAGGATGCACATTGGTTGGTTGATGGGGGGTTCTATAGGCAAGTCATCCTCTGAAGTTCAAGGATAATCATCTTGGTGGAATCCCTGAACGGGTTAGCAGGATCCATATCTAACTATTGAGATCTATGCACCCAAACCTGTTAGTTCCTCGTTTCTTTCTGTTCCTAGATGCCCCCAGATGACTGAGCCAGGCTCATCCCCTCATTGTGGATAGGGACAGACATGGGCCTCCTAGGTAATATCCAAAAAGGCTGGCAAAGCCTGGTGCTCACTTTGCTTTCTTTTTTCCATGGGAGAAATTGTGGGCCAAGGGAGCATTTTTTGGTCCTGAGCTGTACCTTCTTGGTTGGACATTGGGATTCCCACAGAAGTTCTCTTTTCTGTAGGTAGTTGCTAAGTTGATATTTTTGTGGGGAAATGAGAGCTGGAACCCCCTATTCTACCATGTCGCTAACACCTTTCCTGTGAAAGACCTATTTAAAAGTGTTCCCAAATTGTTAAAATAATAATAGTAATAAAACACCACAGTTAACAAAGTGCTTTTCATGGACTATAATTGATTACATTTTCAGAACAACTATCTGAAATAGATACTGTAATTCTCACTCCACAGATTATTTAACAGTCAGAGAATTGAAGTTATGACTAATAACTCACATAGCTAAGACAAAGCCTAAATCTAAATCTTGATCTTTTTGTTAAGGAAAACAATGCCCTTTAATTTTACAATGCTTTCCTTGTGCATAACATATATTTTGATGCTTATTTTAAATTAGAAGGTTGAAAGAATATTTTATGGTCATTTTTCAGTAACATGGAAGGCTGTTTATAAAATGATACTTATTTTGTTGATCCTCCAGAAAAAGCCATCAGATGTATACAAACACTAATACTTATTAATATGTAGACTGGTATTTGTGACAAAAAGTATTTTCATTTCTTTTTAAAGTATTTTAGAAATTTATTTTTAGATTAGCTTGTTTTCTTTCTTCCTCTTTCGAATTAGCTGTCATGTTAGATTACTTTCTGTCTCAACTATGCAAGATTGGTGAGATTTAAACAACAAAATCTATCACATTGTTTTAATCTCTCAAACCAAATGGTTTTTAAAACTTTAGTTGTATAAAAAAAAATGTAGAGAGGTTGTTAAAATGCAGATTCCAGAACATCTCCCAGAATATGATTATTAGTGAGTCTGGGATGCAAATAGACAATCGGCTTCTTTAATAAACACCCCAGTTGATTTGTTGCAAGTGATTCTTGGACCATAATTTAAGAAACATTGTTCTTGAATTTTATTTTTCAATTTGCACTAATATGTGTAATTTTTGACAACACACAGAGTAACTATTAGCCATATATATATATCAGACACTGTAAATATTGAGCTGTCTAATATGATCGCTGCAGGGCACCTGTGGATAATTCAACAACTATAGTTTAGTTTTAAATGGTAACAAAAAAACCCAAAAAACCAAAAGAACTAGTTCTATAGCAAACTATGATCCTTTTTAAATTATGTTCAGTTAGCCATTGTATAATATGTAATTAAGCAAATATAATCTTAAGTAACATAACTGTTACTTAAATAATGTAACTGAATTTGGATCTGAATGCTCTATGTTTAAAAGTGGTTCTTTGAGCACCCCAAAATCATTAGAATACAATTACTTTTGGATCTCTAGCTTCTACTTATAAGGGAAAATCAGAAGATGATGACTTTGAATTGACAGATTTTCAACATGTGTTAAGTGACCAATAAACACAAAAATTATTCTTATTAGTGGTCAGGGAAATGCAAGTTCAAACTCCAGCAACATGGAATTTCCCTCTTCTGAGATTGGCAGGAAAAAAAAAAGAAACTGAGATTGGCAGTATCTAATGTTGAGAAAAGTATATGGAAATTGGCCCACAAATTCATTACTCATGGAAATATGCAATATTGCCATGTACTTGGAAATATTTGTATAGAAATCTGTTGGTTATTGGAATTAAAAATGCACATACTTTTGGTAATGTTTGTATAATGATTGCCAGAAAAGCCAGAGTTTATATGATTATGTGCATAAGTTTGATTTTTTAATAACACTTTGTACTGACAAAATAACATCAATAACTTAAAAACTTTAATCAGGAGGAGAATGTCAGATAACTTATGGATTTGTAATTTATGCATCTATTTACAAAGATAAATATATTTTTAGTGACCTGGATAAAAGTTTATGACTAATTTTAAGTGAAGCAAACAAAATTAGGCTACAGAGCATTCTGTGTAAGAGACTTCACTTTTTAATGAATATAGCAAGAAGCCTTTAACCATATATTTATAGGATTTAAATATTGTGTTGCAATATGGTAGATAGGGAGCACATGTAGTTCATTAAATTTAAATTAATTGAGTCTGAATAAAATTTAAAATGTATTTCCTCAGTCTCATTAGTCACGTTTCCCTGCTCAATTACCATGTCTGGCTAGTGGTACCATATTGGGCAACAGAAATAGAATTTCCCAAATGGTGGAAATGTTTCGTTGGACAGCCTTACTCCAGAAAATTCTGGAAGCAACTTAAGTGACTGATGAACATTAGAAAATATTCATTATTATTAGTGCTTGGGGAAATGCAAATTAAAAGTACAATATCATGCAGTTTCTTGCACTAAACTGCATGAGTTCACAATAAACTCATGAAGTCAGAACTGGAGATGGGATCAGGAGGTTATTAGCATGTCATTGCATATTTCATATGGTTGATGTGTTTTAAATATATGAATTATTAATTATCCAAATTTTAAATCTCATTAAGTGAAAGAAGATATTTTGTTTTCATTTATATTGGGGGATGTTTTTAAAACCTTCTGCAGTGCTCATTAAATAATTTCTCCTATTCTTTGTAATGAAGTGTTTGGCAGTTCTTTCAAGGTCTGCTGTACAGTTGAATTTTCAATCTTTTTGAGATATTAAGACTTGCATAGACAGAACATTGTAATGTGAGACATTGGGAGAACCAGAAAACATGTAATTAAATTCTGACCTCTTCTTCAGGCTTGACTCTACTTTGTCTGTCTCTCACAGCCTAGGACATGGCTTTGCAAGTTATAAGCATTCAATTTTTTTTCCCCCCTGAGTTTTAATACTGTCCTTCAGTTCATAAAGGATAATTGTCATTATGGGGCTCATATACCCTTTTCTTCCCTTTTTAAACAATACGGACAGCGTAACTGGAAGGCATCCTTCTTTGCCATTCTGTTCTCCCTCTTTATTCTTATTGTCACCCTATCCAAACAGTTAAATGGTATTTATGAGCAAGTGTTCTGTACGAGTGTGAATGAATAAAAAAATAATGGGATGCATTCACGCTACTGAGCTCTTTGCTCCAGACGAAAATACAGTTCCCAATGAGAGTCTCCAATGCATTGATGTGGCCGTTGGGTGACTCAGTGCATTTTGTCTATGACATTTTACCACCCCAAAGCACTAAGCAGTAAATATGGGAACAGAATACGAGGTGGAGAGCCGAAATTTTATCACTTCCTTATTAAGTTTATTCAGAAAAAGATAGGAAGTGTGCTTTGCCAGGAAGGAAAGGACATGTATTGTTGAGGTAAAGACATATGTTATAATAATGCATGATTCCCGTGCAGGGCTGGGCTTGTTTTGAGGAGCAGATAAAATCCAAAATCCAATGAATCTTTTAGATTTGGCTGAGAAATGACAAACCGCCTGCTGGTATCCAAGCTAGCTATAAGAGAAAAACAAATTTTATTTTGTTTTATAATCAACATAGAATGTTTTTTAGTGGAAAAACAACTGAAGGAACTGGTAATGTCCTATTACACACATTGCTGCTTTAGTTACTATAAACACTGGTGAGCTTAGAGGAACTTATTTTGGGTTTGCTTGCCTAAATATTGAGCTAACAGACCTTTGTTGATCATTTGACCATTTAGTCAACTGTACAAAGTGTAAGAATGATTCATGAAAAGTGATGTGGACCATGATTTGTGGATTAGTTGCAATGTATACCAGGAAAATCTGCTAGTGGTTTTGTTCCTTTTAAATTCCTGCATATTGCAGAGGAGGTTAAAATGAGGGTATTTTTCCAAATAAAAGCCTGTCATCCTTTTCCAACCCTCTGTTAACTTAACTCATTAGTGATTTTTTTTCAAGCTCATAAAACGTGAATTTTCTGTACTAAATGAGAATTCTTGCAGAACAGGCTATTGAAATCACCTCTTTAACTCCATGATTAATACTCATATCAACTCCCAATCCTGTGTTAGGGATGTTTATCCTATATCTGGAGGATTATTCCTATCCTCAAATCTAAACCCCATCTTACTCCTATCCAGGGAAATTTCCTTCTTTCCTTCTTTCTCAATGACAAGACAATGTTACCATTTGTGGGTTTTGTCGTGTGTGTGTGTGTGTGTGTGTGTGTGTGTATGTGTGTGTGTGTGTGTGATCATATCACAGCTCTTTCCTTTTGGCCAATATACTCTTTTGTATCCCAGTCTAATAATTTTCTGTCTAATGCCCAATTCTTTCACCTAAATTCCTATCATGATATTCTGTTCCCAGTATTGTGTCTTTCAACAAAAGCTGTCATCAGAACGGGCTGTGATGGTTTTATTACACAGAAATTCCTAAGCCATACCTCAGGAAGATTTGTATTTAGAAGGTGAGGGCGGGGGACTAGGCTTCCACAATTTGAAACTGTCTGCAGCCGTTACACTACCAGGACTTTCCTCCAACTTCCATTGCACCTCTGTCTGGTCTGTTTATCAACCAACCAATCCACAGCCCTTGTGCTAAAAAAATGAAGACTGTGGAATTAGAACTTGTACAGAAACATCAGAAAAGCCAGTACATTCATTTGTGATATACGCTTATATACTTATGTATGTTTGTGAAGTTTCTGTTGTGAAAAATACATGTCTGTATTTTGGTCTCTTATTTTGGGTGTTATTTAAAAATGAATGGAGGAAGAGAATGTATCGGGGGAAAAAAATTAAAACAGCATACAAACTTGTTAAAATCTTTAAATTAGAGGTTCACAAAACTTAGTGTACATAAAAATTACTTGGAGACTTTAAAAATTAAATATGTGAATATTTAAATATATAAAATTGTGTCTTTACATACTTCTGTATTTATATATTCTATTTCATTAAACACACATTTGGGCTTCCAAAGTAGGTGTGGAGGGAGGCCCAGAAATCTGCATATTTAATAGCTGAAGGGGTACAAATGGTCTTTGGACCACATCTTGAGAAAGAGTGGCTTCAACCAACCAACACTGCATCTTGGTTTTCATCATCATTTTTTTTTTTTTTAAACATTCTTGTTTTAAACTTTCTACCTGACAAATACATTTTTGTCTCTATCGGTGAACCATGTGATGACCTAAAACCAAAGGTAGTTGATGCCTTTCAGCAAGTTTTCTTGGAACAAGATGCAATTATTTTATTTTTATATTATAATCTATCAAGACGGTATAGCTTGTGATTTCTTTAGAAAAGGAAATAGCACACTTACTCTTTTTCAGTTGAGCACCATGCAGAAATAGTTAATAGGGACTTTGTTAGCTGTGGGCAAGGCATCACTACCACCTGGTGGCAATGGATGAAAATTACAGGTTTAGTGGCCGATGCCTGAATTCACATACACTGTTAATCAATTGCCAACTCCAGTGGTTTTGCCGTAAGCAATTCCATTGGCATAAATGGTATTTGGAGGGAGTCTGAATGTTCATTTTCTAGTGCATGATCTTTTCTGCATGCCGATTCAGTCTCAGCTCCATGTGTAAGCACTAACGTGCTGCTCTTTGTATGGTTTGTTTTTACTAAATTAAAAAAATTAAGGTTAAAAGATGGAAAGAGTAATGTTGACAGATTCTCTTCTTTTCCCAGCAGAGATGTTATTATTTTTCTTTTAATCTCAGGGAATTCTTGCGCCTTGTTATACTTTGATGCCATCACCCTCACTTGTTGGTCTTTTTAAAATGAGCTAAAGAAATTTCTAGAGAGAATGATACAGATCCATCTATAGGCAGATATAGATAGACAGATACAGAGATAGATAGATATCTATAGGTATATCTATCTATCTATCTATATCTGTATCTATCTATCTATCAGGTCTTCAGGATTCAGCCGCAGGTCCTGGGAATGTACACACATGGCTAGTAGACTAATACTTTCTAAAGTCTGATACTACTACTCTCTCCTATCCTCTACATTCATGTTAGTAACCAATGAGAAAAGACAATCTTAGCTTTAAACTACCTTTTGAAAATCCTTTTCCCCAAGACAATGATTACTCTTCTTTTTATTTTGGGTTAATATAAAAATTTATATACATTTTGTTAAAAGGCACTTAAATAATTATCAGGGAAACAACAGGACAAAAAAAAAAGAGAGAGACAGTATACAAGTGCAGCATGTAAGGAAACGAGATTGTTCTAGTGAAGGCTTGCTTTCTATTTGATGGAATACAGGAAAATAATGTTACGATTTCAAGAGTAACTGAGGTCATGCCTGTCATCTCAAGCTTGTAATTTCATTAACAGATAACACATCTTGGGGCATCTGGGTGGCTCAGTGGGTTAAGTCTCTGCCTTCGGCTCAGGTCATGCTCTCAGGGTCCTGAGATCAAGCCCTGCATCAAACTCTCTGCTCAGCAGGGAGCCTGGTTCCCCCTCTCTCTCTGCTGCCTGCCTCTCTGCCTACTTGTGATCTCTGTCTGTCAAATAAATAAATAAATCTTTAAAAACAAAGCAAAATAACAACAACAAAAAAAGACAAATCTTCTTGTTTACTTTGGGAGAAACTTAACATTAGAATAGTCCCTGGGACCAAGGAACTTGAACTACTACGGAGAGAGTTTATGATGAGTAGGAGAAACACCGCACCTGAAGAGTGGAGTAACTGGAGAATAAAATACTACAAAATAACTAAGAGCTAAACACAAGTTTTGATGATTCTCCATTTTTGCAAAAGCCAGCTTCTGTTTTGGGTTCCCTGTCATAATATCTGGCCAAAGGTTGTGCTTCATACCTTCTCTTATGATGCTACATGCTTTTAAGAAGCCATATTTGGGAGCATGTAACCTGGTTATCAAGCCTCTGCCCCTGTGTGTAATCATATCAATAAAGTGCTCAGCAATTCGTTGCACTGCCTGTCTTTATTCTCTGTAGAAAAGGACTGGATACCCCAAATGCCTGCCTAAGATACCTGACAAGACTATTACAAGGACTAAGAGACTATCTAAGTTCTTTTAGTTCTTTGAAACAAAATAGTTTCATCAATTAATAAACTTAGTAGTCTACTTGGAGATGTGAGGGTAAATTTTTTTTTATTTTTGTTAGAAAAATTAATCATTCCCACTTGTCAGAATCCAAGCAAAACAAGATTACATTAAAGGCTACCTTTAGATTACAGGAAGCAAATAACAAAGGAATGCTCCCACCTAATCACATTTAAGCTAAAATAATACTACAGATTCTATTTCTGTTAAGTCATAGAAAGACTGTTTTGTTCTGTTTAAATGCATTCCCTAAGGAGTATCTATGGGAAAAATTGGAACAAACCTTCTCCCACCATTGTGTTTTGAAAGTACATAGTGAAAGAGTAAACAAACAAGGATCTTCCTCTCTTTCTGCACTCTGTAAAACTGTTGACTTTGAACTCTGTAGTTGCTGGGTTGATGGACACATCTGCAAAGGTTTTAAAGGGATCATCCTTGTTTAACAATTGGGATGATCAAGGCCTTAAACTTGGGTTTCTCATCCCTTGGTTCTGGTGCAATACTGTACCTAGACCTTGGCTATCCTAAATGATCAGAGAGAGAACCACTCCCGCATGTCACATCCTACAGGGACGTGGTCAACACCAGCATTTCTAGGTTACAGTCTGATGCTAAACTGATCTACAGATGGCCAGCTGAGCTTATACTTCTTCTGCAGACCCAATTTATGTTCACATTAGGGAAATGAAAATCCGGACGCGCACACACATACAGAGGCTTAAAGTAATGTGGAAAAGAACTGCAAGAATCCTAAAGGTTTTACTTTTAGTCTATGGTTAGATACAGTATCTAAGATACCAACAATCATGGCTATTGGTGTTTTGCTTAAAGGACTATTGCATGCCCAAAGTTGCTAGCCATGGGCTTTCAGGCCACATGGTCATGGTTAATGGGCAAGCTAATTAGCATATTTTCACTGTATTGAACATCCTTAGGGCATGTCGCAATGAACTAATGTTGTAGTGCCTCAATTAATAGAAACCAATATAATTAAGCAATTACATATTGTTCTTGAATGTGCTGAAGAGTAAGGAGTTAAAAACTGTACCAGGGCAATAACGAACACTCCAAAAATATATTAATCGAATCTGTGCAATCTATTTTAAGGGGATCTATATAGAATTTAAAATTTTATTAACAAACAACAAGCTGTTTTTAACCCAAGGTGTTTGTAACATATTTGGAGGAACCAACCAAATATGCAAAAAACATTTCAATATAGTCACCAAAGAGTGTGACATTTTTCCTTCTAACCAATAAATTCAAGTTTCTCAATGCTAAAATTCTAAAGTATATTTTTTTCTTAACACCATAAATACCCCTAGTTACTATAATAAAAAGCCCACTGACACGGAACTTAACCTGGCTTAAAGAAATGGAGATACTACAGCTAAGGCACGTATCACAATAGCTAAAGGATGCATTTTACATGGGTTAAAACAAAACACACACACATGTGTTTATATTTATATGTTTCATATTCATATTAATTCATATTCATAATTTGTTTTTCTATATTTTCCCATGTTAATAGGGTGATAGCCTGTTCTGGGAGTAACTGCCCATTTCTCTTCACTAATGTATTACTAAGAATTCTAAAGCATTACAGTCAAGAGACATAGTCTCTGTTCTGAGTCCGGTCTTTATTATCTTCTCACTACCCCATTAATACATTTATACAGCCATGCTGGCTGTGCTAGGAAGTCCACAACTTAATTTTTGGTCTTACTTCTAAGTAGCTCTGTGTACTTTTTTTTTTTTTTTAAAGTATAGTTTCTAAGACCTGCATTCTCCTTATTAATTTTAATGAGGGCCTCGCTTTCCTCCTATGCCCTTTGCAAAATACTGGCTTCTTCATTTTCAAAATTTCAGGCTCCAGCTTCAGTGCTGGTCTCCAGGCCTCATGGGTCCCTGGTTCTTTTCTCTTCATTAGCTCTGTTCTTTCTCCCCGAGCACCGTTCTCCACTGCCCTTTGCTGCTACTGTGCCAACTAAGAAAAAGGGGATTTACTTAAAATACTTAATATCCTTTAAAAACAAAAACAAAAGAAGTCACTCCTTGTGTGGAATAGATTGAGCAAAAGAATATGGCCAGCATGAGCAAGGAGTAACACATTACATACCGAAAGATAAATCCTTCTGGGAAAACCGTTGAGATAGCCATATGCTTTTACTGGAATTTCAAGACAAGAGATAGCATGGAGCCCTGGGTCTTCTTTCACATCTATAGCTTTGTCTAACCACAGCATGAGCCTACAGAGGTGAGCCTGTCAAGAAAAGGAAGTTTCCTTTGTTGCTTTTGTTGCTATTGTTGTTTTTATAATCCGCAGCTTAGTTATATTTAAAAACTAGAAATCTAGGTGGTGAGTCAGGAAGAAAGCTTGGTATGAAATTGGGGCTGGGGTTTAGCACACTGCAGTGGTCACAGGCAGGAGAGGCTCTGCAGGGATCTGCCGGCACCTGCCATAGGGACTGTGCTCCCAGGTGAATGAGAAGGGAACCAACCAGTCTAAGGGTTTACTAAGCCAAGCACCAGAAGCAGACACAATGGCCCCTCTTTCCAGCTGCCACATCTCTCTTAGTTTTTCCTTTGCCTTGGAGTCCTCCTCACACAGGAAGGAAAATGCTGCACACTCACTTTCCCAGCTGTGCTTGTAGCCCAGACACAGGCACGGAACGCAGGGCAGGTTAACGGGACCACAAGGGATATGACCGGCCCTTCCGAGAAGCATCTTCACTGATGAGAGATTGTCCTGTAAGGACATGACACCCGGAGCTACTGCAGCCCGGAGAATGACGGAGAACCAGACCAAGAGCACCGGCGCCATCAGGCGTGGGCACCAGCGCAGGGAATCCCTACATCTGTTGGTGCTGTTCTTTGAGGAACATTAACCCCTTGTGTTGAAGGCCCTTTTGGTTGAGTATTTGGTTTCTGGCAGCCATATGCATCCGGACTGAACAACAGTGTCAGACGCCTGCCATGTGATTTCTTTTGAGGTTTATTTATTTTTAAAAGATTTTATTTACTTAATTGTTTGTTTGTTTAGACCAAGCTGGGGCAGGTGCAGAGAGAGAGGGAGAGAGACTCTCATGCACACCACACCAAGCGAGGAGCCCCACTCGGGGTTTGATCTCACAACCCTGAGATTATGACCTGAGCCGAAATCAAGTCAGATGATCAAGCGACAGAACCACTCAGGAGCCTCTCTTTTGATGTTTATAATCATCCTGCTGCCTGCGCATTATAACCCCCCCCCCCCCCCCATTTCAGAGGCTCGTAAAGAGGAAGGCTCTTACTCAATGTCCCAGATCCCGTGAGGACGGAAGGCAAGGCTCGAATCCGTGTGCTTGTGCCTGAAGCACATGTATGTCTCCAATTCTCCTTTGCTTTCTGCCCTTCTGTGACCACACACTGCTTCTGTGCAACAGCAAATATTTACCATCGGAGTTAGTATTTCAGCCCATCAGGGTGGTTGTGGGCAGGTGTGTGTTTGTTCTGAAACCGAGGCGAGCACTGTAGGAAGTGAGGTTCGAGTACAAAAGGCACTTTTTGTTGCATGACATTTTGGGAAAAGCGAGAATAATGTTTCTCTCTAGGGCAAGAGGGCTGGGGCATGTATATCCTTGATTATAATTAGATACTGGTTCAAAAATAGAAACTTAGCTTTCTTTGTGAATATCTTTTGGACACTGCATGACTGCAAGCTTCTTCGCCGTGCTCTCTGTCCTCCCCAGAGTGCTCCCGCCTGATCTTTAGTCATCGAGTTACTCACGGGTCCAACAACTTCACTAGAAGGCTTTGAAGAGCTCCCCCTGGCAAATGATGGATGCTTTTGAATTCTCCCATTTGAACCCACAGAATCCCTCTAAAATAGGAGAGAGACTAAGAACAAAGGTCAGCGCACATTATTTTTCTCTTCCTCAGTAGTGCCTGACTTTTAATAGGGATTTAGTTCAACACATTCTGTGAGGTCCTGGGTAGGTGGAATCCAATTATTTGTGTGTCTAACGGTGGGTCCTTTCCTAGACATAATTCTGCAAAATGGAAGATTATGGGCGGTGTCACCTTTTCTCTGCGTCCCCAGATGAGGGATCTCTGTCCTCATTAGCCTGAATCCTGGGTCTCTTCGACCTCTTCCAGCCCTTCCCTGACTGCCTAGGATTCCTCCTCTGGGAATTTTTCTTCCGAAACATTAGCTCTAATGTTCTCTTGGTAAATTAACCCAAGCTGGGCTCCTGGGTGGCTCAGTGGGTTAAGCCGCTGCCTTCAGCTCAGGATCCCAGGGTCCTGGGACCGAGCCCCACATCAGGCTCTCTGCTCAGTGGGGAGCCTGCTTCCCTCTCTCTCTCTCTCTGCCTCCTTGTGATCTCTGTCTGTCAAATAAATAAATAAAATCTTTTAAAAATAAATAAATTAATTAATCCAAGCTAATGGCATTTCAAAGTTTACTTATTATATCATGTACATGTAGGAAACAATATATCTACAAGGCTTGAACACAGGGTTATAACTTCCTTGGTGTGGAAATTTCAGCCAGACTCAGAGGATTCTTCTAAGGGAGGCAGAATCATGACATGGGGGACTGCTGCCTCTTACACCCAACCAGCCGACAGGGAAATGGATTGTTCTAGCTCCTTCTCCAATAGGACACAGAGTTTTTGAAAAAGATTGACTTAAGAAAGGCTTTATAATAATGTGAAAAGGCTAGCCTGCCCTGTTATTTTCCTAGATGGATGTTAACAGCGAAAGCGGCCAGAGTGGGAAACATAAATAAATTCAGTCCTCACTGCTTTGAGCCCAAGCCACTGTCATCTGTTAACTGGAATTGATGAGATAATTAATTAGCATCTGGCATCTACTGTCACCAGTACACACCTGCCCTCTCTGTCTCTTCTCAAAAAAGCAGCCTGAGCTAACCTTTAAAAGCTAAATCCAACGAAGACACGTGCCTCCGCTTAAAATCCTTGGTTCTCCTGCTTGCCCAGGATAAAAGACAGAATTCTGACAGCAACTTTAGGCCCTGCTTTGCTTTCACCAGACTCTTCCTTTGCCCCCACGTACTAGTCTGTCATGCCACACTGGTTTCCTTCTGTGCACAGGGAACTCCAGGGCACTCCTACCCCAGGCCCTGAGCTGTCTTCTCAGCTCAAAACCTGCCTTCTCAGTGAGGGCTCCAGAACGGCCCTGCTCAAAACTGCAAATTTCCATTGGCTGGACACTCTTCCTCTGTAGTCTATTCCTTTTCCTGGCTTCTTTGTTCTCTGTAGCCCATCACAGCAACTATAACACAGGTTTTACTTGTCTGCATTGTTATCCGTCATCTTGCTGTTGGGCTCCCCCAGCCTCCTTGCTAGAATGCAAATTATATGAGAGCAAGAAATTTTACCTTTTTTTTTTTTAATGCCGTATCTACAGGACATGGTACAGTATTAGATCCAATAAGTATTTATAAAATAATTTTCCCTGTTCTGCTAGAGAGTGTAGTTGCAAAACTATGGTAGGGACCAGTTCTAAATGGTCTAAGCAGAGAAAGAATTTATTGAAATGAGATTGGGAGGCTTAAAATACCAGACTCTGAAAATGATTAGGAATCAAAGAAGGCCGGGTGGCAGAACACCCAGGCTCTGAGAACGCAGCAGAATTGTCCTAGGGTTGCTTCATCTCTACCACTGTGAGCAGTCTCTGTCCCCATGTCTTTGCACACTCCCTCTGGTTCTGGAATGCCAGGAAGCAAGTTGGAGCCTCGTAGTTTTTGTGCCAAGAAGCTAGCTGTCAAGGGCCAGGGAAGACAGCATGTAACCCCTATTAGCTGCCAAGCAGGAGCCTGGGTTCTGCCTCTCACCAAAATTTATACAACAAGGGATTTCCTGGTATAGGATCTAAATCACAGGCAGCCAAAGGAGAAAACCCAAAACCAACAAGACCACTTCTAACCTACCATTATAAATAGAAAGTGACTTTCATTTGTTGAATTTTGTTTTTCTCTCACTACGGTTTTCGAAAATTTCCCAGTGATATTAAATAAGCATGTGAGTTGATTTTGTGACTTTTGTCAGAGAAAATTTATACTCAACCATATTAAGCTAATAAAAATTTTAGCCAGTCCTTAATTTCCGTCTTGAGGCAGGCTCTGATGATTTGCAGTTTATTAATACTTAACGTGCTAGAATGGTAAATGAGTGAGTGGAGGAGTCTTTAGTGAGTCATCTGATTTCTTCACAGTGAACTTTTATCTGGGGATCGTTTGTGTTTCACTAAATTCACAGAATGAAAGAAAGAGCGTCAATGAGAAGCAGATGTTCATCTGACTGAACCATTAGTCACTTTATTCCCATAAAAAATAGTCACGCATAGTATTGACCTAGAGTTCAGATTTATCAGTTTTTTTTTTAATTTTTCATTTTTTTAAATAAATATATAATGTAGTATTAGCCGCAGGGGTACAGGTCTGTGAATCGCCAGGTTTGCACAGCACTCACCATAGCACATACCCTCTCCAATGTCCATAACCCCACCTCCCTCTCCATACTCCCCTCCCCCGGCCACCCTCAGTTTGTTTCATGATATTAAGAGTCTCTTATGGTTTGTCTCCCTTCCAATCCCATCTTGTCTCATTTATTCTCCTACCCCCCAAATCTCCCACATTACATCTCCACTTCCTCATATCAGGGAGATCATATGATAGTTGTCTTTCTCTGATTGACTTATTTCGCTAAGCATCATACCCTCTAGTTCCATCCACGTCATCACGAATGGCAATATTTCATTTCTCTTGATGGCTGCAGAGTATTCCATTGTGTGTGTGTGTGTGACCTCTTCTTTATCCATTCATGTTGATGGACATCTAGGTTCTTTCCATAGTTTGGCTATTGTGGACATTGCTGCTATAAACATTCAGGTGCACGTCCCCCTTCAGATCACTACATTTGTATCTTTAGGTATCACACAGTTTTGTTGTGGTTGCTTGTTTGTTTGGTGTGGGATAATTCCAAAGAGGGATGCAGCAGTCCCTCCCAGCCTGCAGTCCCCTTTGCAAGTGACTTTTCTACTCCTCTCACCAGACTCCCTTTGAAACTGAGCTAGCCCTGTGACTTGCCTTAAAGTGTGGTAGAAGGGACAGAGTGACTTCCAGTCCAGCTCCTTAGTACATAGGTTGGCTCTGGAGTTTGACCTCCTAGAAGCAAGCCACCATGTAAGGAAGTCTGGTTACTCTGGGTTACCCTCTTGAAGAAGCAACATGGAGAGCAAGGCCCCACAGGGTGAGAGACTGCATGGAAAAAAAAAAAATGCAAAGTGCCCCAGAACACAGTCAGTGTTAACTGCTCTATACTGTAAGTGACTCCATCTCGGACATTCCAACCCCAGCTGAGCCACAAGCAAAGTCACAAGTGACCCAGCCAATACCAGTGCTCGTACCATAGTAGAATCACCCAGAGAAGCCCAGCTGACCTGCAGAGTCATGTTGTTGTCTTATGCCAATACATTTTGTGGTGGTTGCTATACATCAAAAGACTGCGGAAATAGTTAAGAAATAAAGTTTTAAAAAATCTTGATTTGGGGGCGCCTGGGTGGCTCATTGTGTTAAGCCTCTGCCTTCAGCTCAGGTCATGATCTCAGGGTCCTGGGATCGAGCCCCACATTGGGCTCTCTGCTCGTCAGGGAGCCTGCTTCCCCCTTTCTCTCTGCCTGCCTCTCTGCCTTCCTGTGACCTCTCTCTCTGTGTTAAATAAATAAATAAAAAATCTTAAAAAAAAAATCTTGATTGGGTAATGGCATTGTTAAATTTGTCTTAAGAATTAGGAAATGTCTCCCTAAACCCTTTGAGTTTAAAGAGTGCAGTATCTTCTTTGCGGGGCCACATTCTAATAAGAATCCAAGGGCTGGAAAACAAGTGAATTTTTTTTTAAAAACTGGTCAAATTTTGTGTGTGTGTGTGTGTGAGTGCGCATGTGTGTGCATGTGTGCATATGTGTGTACGTGCACACACATCCTTCATCTGCTGTGAGGTATGTACAGCTTCTGTCTCCTTTGGACTTGGACTCACAAGTACTAGTGTCTAACTGTCTTATCCCTTTTTCCTTCTTCCTGCTATTGCTTCCTGCGGCATTGTCTGCTGCTGAGGGAGGCCACGTTGGCCCACTGAAGACATTCCAAAGCTGCCAACCACTCTGTTTCTGTGACACTCTCTGTTCCTCTGCTAAGTCACCAACATCGTCTGATTTAATGACCAGGCAATATAGTATCTTGCGGCTTCAGCTAGGTTGCAGATCAGAGCTAGCTTAAATTACCTTTGTGCCACAGACATTTTAGTAAAACTTTAAATGGATTCTTTCTCTCCCAAAGGCACAGATAGCAATGAGGCTGGGTCAGTGAACGATCTAAACAAAGGACACTGAACTGATCACCCTTCCCTTCTGAAACAACCTTTGGCATTATCTTGATTTTATCTTCCCCATATCACAGTTCTATTGCTGGAGACTCCAGAAATGCTAGCTATCTATAAATTTAAGGCTCAGTACCAACCAGATTTATACTATAAATGTATTGAAAGACCACTATTCTTTACCTTTCTCAGGGTTACTAACAGTTCCTCATGTTAGACTAGAGAAAAAGCCAGAAATCTCGGGAAACCCCCGTCTGACACTATGATTTGATGGTCCATATATATAGAGACTGGTAGTGGTGTTTTTTCCAGCTGAAGGTTAAAACCATGACTTTTATGATCTCTTAGGTAGAGGTTCCTGGAAATGCTGTTTTTAGCAGCTGGTTTGAGGATGGTGATTCCTAATACCTATTTGTATGATCATCACTTCCCTCTACTGCCTCTACCAATTGATCCCAGTAGGGATTATGGGAAGCAGCAGGTCCTCATCACTTCTTTTTTTTTTTTTTTTTTTTAAGATTTTTTCTTTATTTATCTGACAGAGATCACAAGTAGGCAGAGAGGCAGGCAGAGAGAGAGGAGGAAGCAGGCTCCCTGCAGAGCAGAGAGCCCGATGTGGGGCTCGATCCCAGGACCCTGGGGTCATGACCTGAACCGAAGGCAGAGGCTTAACTCACTGAGCCACCCAGGTGCCCCCCTCATCACTTCTTTGACCTAAAGATTGAATTCTATAGATTTTGCTCATAGAGGAAGTTGAGGAGAGGTGACTGTGTGTCGATGAGACCTACATAAGTACTTTTCTTTACCTGTGGTCTACTTATAGGGCTCTCGGCATCTGGACAGAGGCTCACAACCACTTTTGCTCACTTGTAAAACATAATGTAGGACTGACCCTCCAGTTTTCTACTGGAAACTACACCACTTCATATCTTCCTCAATGAACTTATTAAAGTTCTGTCTGGATGCTGCAGAAAGATACAGATAAGACAATTCTCTTGAGCTGTTGTCAGAGCTAGAGCACAGATCCATTTGTGCTCTAGTGACAAGTATCCTACCGGGTGACCTCTCTGAGGACTGGAGAAATTACCCATCCTGTGTGAACTCACACACCCTCCTCACTTGGGGTGCTCTGCTAAAGCTGACCTTGGCATGAACTGTATGGTTCTCCTCTCCTGCTTGCCCTCCTCCCCAAACCTAGTCTCAGAGCTTGTTTCTTTTAATGTTTGAGTTAATGACTTAGAGCTTCCACAATACTTCTTGGAAGCAGTTGAGATATAAATATTTAATAGGTAAATGAAGGGTCACATTCCTTTACCTATTCCTTCCATAAAGAACAGAGCCATCTAGTCAGAAAAAATAACTAAGATAGGTATCTCTAATACCTCAGGGTTTTCTGCAAGCTAAACTCTAATTGTGACCTGAATTAAGTAACAGGTAAAAATTATCTGGTTCTAAGTAAGCCACTTACAAACCCAAGCGACTCCCATCTCCGCTCCCAACCTCCTTTCCTAGCCCCATCTTCCTGGGCAGCAATATCTTATACTTCTCCTGAGGTCCACAGTAACTTGGCTGACCAGTAGATCCTTCTCTGAAGTCTGAAGGTCTCGTCTAGCTCCTCCTGTAAAATCAATGCTCTAATGGAAAAAGGCAGGAGGAGTGCTTTCTTCTCGCATGTATGTTTTGACTACTGATCCCCTTCCTCTGGACTTCTGTGTCTCTCTCTATGATGGAACCTTTTAGTTCGTTACTTCATACAGTGAGAATTTCAGTCTGGTTAGATGGGGTTCGTGTGGCAACAGCAGGAGAGTGAGGAAGAGATTTGGACACAAATGATTTTGTCATGTTTAAAGGGGTTTTTTTGTTCATTGAACAGTATGTGGCAAACCTCAAGAGGCTCAAATTTTAGATACATTCTAGGCAGCCATCTCAATGTAGTTTAGATGTCAAACGTTTAATTTAGACTGAGCCAATATTATAATAATCATACTTAATTACACTTTATGTATTATTTTCAAGTTTCTTTGAATATTTCGTTTGTGGTGCTTTACTGTATTTCTTAAAGAAAGCAAGTTCTACATTCAGTGTTCCTGGGATTGGCTGGTTACATTTTCAAAGAGCTTTGTTAAAGCTCCCTGTAGATGTCTCTAAGGAGGAAAATGTAACACTACAATGTAATAGCTACATTTCAGTGAGGCAGTTTTTAGCAATGAAACTTTTCTTCGCAAATGTCTGAGATGAGTTTTTGCTGGTGTACCCAGATGACATTGATTTCCGTTAAACTGTTATTGCACATCTATTATGCACCAGTTTTGGGACATGCAATTTGCAAAACTTGTTAAAAATATAAAATAAGGTTCCTTCCATAAAAATCCTAATGATGTATTGCAGAGAGAGAAAAGACCAAAAATACTGTGGTGCCTGTGTTCAAACTCCACCTTTCCATTCTAGGCGAGTATTAGTGTCTCAGTTTCTTTCCATATAAAGTGGAGTATTAATAGTAACTATATCATAGATGATCTACGCAAAGAACTTGGAAATGTGCAATAGACTCAGAGTAAACCTCCATACATGTAAGGCCCTATTACCGTTAGATACTCTTATGCCACCAAGAGGTAGCTGTCACCTTGGTTTTGTCATTTTGGTCCATTAATTTAGATATCAGTGTCCACAGCTGTGAAAAACAAAACAAAACAAAACATTTTTTAATGATCCCCCTCAGCTCTATCAATTTTAGGGGGAAAAATGGAATTTAAAAAAATGCTAAAATAAGGGCACCTGGGTGGCTCAGGCAGTTAAGCATCTGCCTTCAGCTCAGATCATGATCCCAGAGTCCTGGGATGGAGCCCTGCATCAGGCTCACTACTCAGTGGGGAGCCTCCTTCTCCCTCTCCCTTTGCCCCTCTCCCTGCGCATGCTCTATGTCTCTCTCTCAAATAAATAAAATCTTTTTAAAAAGCTAAAGTATATTATTTATAATCTTTGTCATTTTTGTAGTTAAAAATTTAAAACCATCTAAATATTTAGGATTGCCTTCTTCTCAAATATTTCTCATTTTTAAAAATGTCATTTTAAAAACCTTAAAAGGAGGGGTTCCCGGGTGGCTCAGTTGGTTAAGTATCTGCCTTCCCCTCAGGTCCTGATCCCGGGGTCCTGGAATGGAGCTGAGTTGCCTTGGGCTCCCTGCTCAGTGGGGAGTCTACTTCTCCTTCTTCCTGCTCATGTGTTCTATCTCTCTCTCTCTCAAATAAATAAAATTTTAAAAAAAACTCTAAAAACTAAAAGAAATGGAGCCTTTTTGTTTTTTAATTATTTTGTTATCACTGAATTTGAATGGTATGAATTAAGTTCTAAGTATTATCAAGATCAGTGATCATAGTAACAATTCTATTAGTAATGCAGTAATTTATTTCTTTAGTCGGTTTTTTGGGTTCTTTTTTTATTTTTTTAAGATTTTATATATTTCTTTGACAGAGACACAGCTAGAGAGGGAGCACAAGCAGGGGGAGAGGGAGAAGCAGACTTCCTGCTGAGCAGAGAGCTTGATGTCTGGCTCGATCCCAGGACCCTGGGATCATGACCTGAGCAGAAGGCAGACACTTAAGGACTGAGCCACTCAGGCATCCTGGTTTTTTGGTTTTTGATTAAGGCACAGAATCACCTTTGAACTTTATTATTTGAGAACAGAAAATGATAAGTTGTGTATTTCATTCTTGGCTCTCCAAAACGGTACTTTTTGTTTTATGTCTGTATAGTAAGTAAATTTACTGAAACTACCAGTCACCAGTTAATTAGACATTTTAAATACTGACCTACCAAAACACTTATCTTTGACAAATAGCTTATTGGTAGAAATTGGTCAGTAACAAGCTCACCTTAAAGGAAGGGTTGTAAATTCAGCATAGTAAATTACACACCCTGAAGAAGTTGTTTTTCAATCCTTGTTGGTGTTATTGCTGTGGCTGTTGTTATTCCTAGTTCTAGTAAATGTATAAGCATTTCCTCCCAGTGTGTCTGTTTTATTATAAATGTGTTATGCCGAACAAAAAGTCATTGTTAATCCATTTGATAAAGGCTTTTATTTATTTTTTTACTCACCATTGTTTGCTGTTAGAAGATGAATAATCCACTTTCCCTGATAACTGAGCACTCTGGATGGATGGGGAAGGAGAAATGGGAATATTTATTTTAGTTTGTGTTTCATATTTAACAAAAGTATGTCTCCAGTGTAATTTATTACAAAAATTTATGGAAAACAAGCTGGCTGAATCACAGGTTGATAAATAAGCCCACAACCACAGGGGTTTATAGCCAGGCATTCTAAGTTTAAAAACAAAAATTGTATTCGAAGTGTTTTTATACCCGTAAGTTACTGAGTCATGCTTTGTCACAAGATTTATATATTTTTCCAGATAGTTGATATGTATTACCAACATGTTTTGAAATAAGTATCAGACATTATATGTATGAATCTAGGCAAATAAATTAGACTTAAAACTTTATTGTAAAAAATAGTACTGTATTACTTTACAAAAGGGTTAGATCAAAATTATTTATCTTTAAAAGAAAAATCAACTCTTTTCTTTTAAAAGAAAAATCAAACTCAAAACAAATCTTTGGGCGGGAGGAGTGAAAAATAAAACTTTATTTATTTATAGAATTGTAAAGCATTCTTTGTCCAAGGAACTTAGGACCAAAGTATTATGCTCTCAAATTTTAAACTGTTAGCTATAAAAAAAAAATCTGCTTTAAATAGAGTGAACATTTCTGTACATTTCTGGGTGATAAAACCGTACATTTTCAGATAGTAAAGTAACCCATAAATATCTGTAATCACTAAAATCTGGATATATATTTTAAGTGTTGGAACGATACCTTTATGAATTCTTGTTTCCTACGAAGACAAGAGAGTTTGAAGCATTTAAGTTAATAAGACTCAGATCTCTAATTTCAGTTTATAAAGATCTATCTAACACCTATTGATACAATAGTCTGCAAACAAATCTAGATCGGTGTAACTATAATCAATCTATCTAGTTTGTAAATGAATGCAATCCCTGTTAGAATACTATCCATTAGGTAAAGATTTGAAAATACCTAGGGGGAAAGTAATATAACTATAATAATTAAAAAAAAAAAAACCTTCCTAAAATGTTTGACATTTACTTGACATAGAAGTAATTTTCAAATTCTAAGAAGCAGAAAAATAACATTCAGATCAATACATGTTAATTACATGATAAAATTATGAAATCAACTCTTGCTGATGAAAATATTCCGATGCAATTGTTTTGAGGTGTTTCAGATTGCAGGGCTGTTTGAATGGCTTTTTTTTTTTTTTTAACACAGACTTTCTGAAGTAGATCCCCTACCTCACTGCAGTAATGTTCAAACCATGTCTGTCTTGAGAGTACAGCAATACCCTTTATTTGGCAAAGAAATTCAACAGATTCTAATTTGTTGAACCTGGAAGAAGCTGTTCTGAAAATGCAGCCAGCCCCTCTCTATGGTGGAGATTTCAGGCTATCATACAAAAACCAAGTGACCCCAAGCTAACTCAGTGGAAATACACACGAGAACATCAGCACAACAGGCAGTGTGGCTCTATTTGTTATAAAACCTACTTCTAGAATGATCAGTAGTGACACACAGAAGCTAGTCAAGTGCACATAACCTGTAAAGCATTTCTAACTACAGTGCTTTGCACTAATCTAATCTCAGGAAAGATGTCAACTTTCAGTTCAACTCCACAAATATTTGTTGAGCAAGAGCTTTCAATATTTGCTGTACAGGAGAACTTGGTACTCTGCCAAATGCCCTGCTTTGGTAAAAATTGGAAATTCGTATGTAAGCTTGGACAAAACGTTTGACCATTCTGGGCCTCCTTTTCTCCATCTGTAAAATGAAGGGATTGGACTAGACAATATCTAAGGTTTTGTAGTTCTGTGGTGAGGTTGACTTAGACATAGGTGATGACAGAGGATTCTTGCTTTTAACCCAACCTCACTAAGGGGGTGGAAATAGAAATGCCAGAGTCTCTGTGGGGGAAGGTACATTAGCCATTAGAAGAGGACATGTCCTCGGGGAGCTTTGAGAGGACTGTGGTGGGTGGGGAGCATGGGTTCGGAGTGAGATTGCCTGGGTGGGCTCTGCCACTAAACACTCATTGACTTGGACAGTTACTTCCCTTCATGGGGCTTCAGTTTCCTCATTTGTAAGATGGAAATAATCGTATATACCTTATAGGGTTGTTGTAAAGATTAAGTGAGTTGATGTACATGAAGCACTTAGAACAGTGCCTAACAAAGAATAAGTATTCACTACAATTAGATATTATAACTCTGATTAAAGGCTCAGGGACACATATCAGTGGTATAGGTTTAGACCCAAGCATTGACATTTGCTGGGGCTTTGCTTATTTTAACTGATAATAGCCACTTCCCAGGATTACTCAGGGATTTATGTATTTATAATATATATTATTATAACTATATAATCATATATAATTAATATAACGAACATCATATATTATAAATACATTAATATACAATTATATTTCACATATAAATATGATGTATTAATATAATTAATGTAATAATATAATATATAATTATATAGTCTATATATCCATATCTGTATTTTACCTGAAACAGCATTAGTATCCAGCACATAGTGATACCAGGAACTCAAATATTAAGAAGTGGAGAAAAAAAATGTGTGCATGCACAGAAGTCTTCAGGTACGGAGCTTCATACATAACAGATGCATGAATTTAATTGGTAGGTTTTACAAAATAAATATTCAGAACAAGAGTGTACAGCCATGTAATCCTATACCGAGCACCCAGTAACTGTTCCGTAAATGCTGGCATTTATTGTGAGTATCGTAAGAAGCATTAAGTCTTCCTTGGTTGTTACTGAAAGTTAACTTCAGTATGTAGTCAAATTAGTTCAGTGGTGGAATAAACGTTTCAAGATAAAATTAACAAAAAGTCATTTTAACCACATTATGAGGACGCAGTGTTATGAAAGTGGCATGACAGGGTAAAGAATTAAAGGAAAATTGGTAATTATAGCTTAATAGAATTCAATGGAATGAAAACCCATCCTGCTTTAATTAAGTCCATCTAATCAATTAAATCCCCAATAGTGTATACAGGAACAATGGACAAGCACTTTGGCTGCCAAGATTCTCTGTATTCTTTGCAAAAACTACAGTCTTTTAGGACGGAAGTTCGTTTTCATTTAAGTTACAAAGTGCATCAAAAGCATTATCGAAAAACACTGTTGTCCACGTATGGACACCCTGTGTAAGGAGAGGGGCGTGTGCCAAACTCCAGCACGAGATCTTCAGAGACTATCCTACTAATTAGTTTCATAGTTTGTACATTCAGTAATAGTTTCTATACAACTTTTTTATAGAGAGCCTGTGACTTCTATGTGAAAGAATTTGCATAACTAAATATGATTATGTCAGGGGCACCTGGGTGGCTCAGTGGGCTCGGGCCTCTGCCTTCGGCTGAGGTCATGATCCCAGGGTCCTGGGATCGAGCCCCGCATCGGGCTCTCTGCTCAGCAGGGAGCCTACTTCCCTTCCTCTCTCTGCCTGCCTCTCAGCCTGTGATCTCTGTCTGTCAAATAAATAAATAAAATCTAAAAAAAAATATATATATATACATATATTTATATATATATACACATATATATAAATAAATAAAATCTAAAAATATATATATATATACATATATATACATAAAAATATATATATATCTAAAAATAAAAATATATATATACATATATATACATATATAAAATATATATATATGTATATATATATATATGATTATGTCAGGTTAAGAAACTCAGGGTAAATATTACAATTTATTGTTAGGCATTGACAGTGTTCAAATACATAGTTAGATGCGCAATCAGAGAGGTAACAAACTACTCACTCCAGCAGTTTCCAAACCTCACTCCCTGCTTCTCCATGCACGCCATGTAGAATTCCTTTGTGCAATATATCTCACCACATATCTCTTCAAAATGAAGAATAATTCCTTCTTTGCTTTTCCATGCTAAGCATATTGGTCTAAGGATTAGAAGTGGCACTGCTGGGGGGGATTTTTGCTTTGAGCTAAGATAGAATATTAGGGACTGGATTTACTCTCCTACTTGAAACCACTAAAAAACTTGACAAAAAAATAAAACAAGTTTTCCAGCATTGGACACCACACCATGCAGATCGTGATCCCTGAGAGGGGGGCAACAAAGCAGAAGAGCTCTCTGATTGTCCCCAATGACAGCCTACAAACATTCTAGAAAGTTTCTTTCCTACAAGAAAGTTTCTGGGATGCTGGGTAGGGAAAAGAAACCTAGGTGAGGTTTAGAGCACTGCATGGGTTGAGGAGATGTAACTGGGGATCTAGGCAACAAAGCTTGGTTGGTATAGTCAGCACATAGTCCCAGAGGGAGAGCTGCAGAGATCTGCAGAATGTCCCTTTAAAGTCTTTCTCTCAGTACTAATCAACACATGTGAGAAGGAAACCACTCAAGTTCATGGACAACTTTACCCCAGAGGAGTAGAGGGAATAACCCTGGAGCTCATATAGGGCCAGGAAATGTTTGTGCTCCCACCAGCCAATGTGAAAAATCTCATCATTCACAGGGTATTGTCTATGTAGTGGGACAAAATCAGCCCTAGGCTAAAGGTTGGTAGGATGCCTCTTTACAAAGCCTCTTTGAAAGCAAGGCTCAAAAGGCTCAAAGTGTTTATAAGTAACTTAACTTCACTCTAGACCAAGGATCAGAAAATATTTATAGGAATACAAAAATGTCCACTACCCCAAAAGGTAAAATTCACCATCTGACATCCAATAAAAAGTGACCAGTTACATAATTAAGTGGCTAGAAAGGAAACCTGTATATCTCCTCTTACCTCAATCCTCTACTCACAGAATACTCCACTTCTGACACTTCTGGCCACAAAATATGTGGGGGTTTTCTCCCACACCAAGCAATTCTGTGACAACAGCTGTGTGTCCTTTGAGTCAACTCAATTCTAGCACTATCCGCCTGGAGGTAATGTCAGATCCCACCCATTAAGGGCTTCATTGGATAAGACTGCCCCTCCCTGGTTGACCTCAGCGGCTGATCTCCAGTCCAGATTGTTACCTGTGTTTCTGACCAACCCGCCAAAAATCAGGTTTCCACTACCTAGTCTTCAAGTTCAATTAATTTCCTAGAATGGCTCAAAAAATTCAGGAAAATATTTTGCTTACAACATTGCCAGTTTATGACAAAAGTTATAAAAGGGACAGTCAGAGGAAAGAGACATATAGAGCAAAGTCTATGGGAAGGGGCTTGGAGCTTCATGGCCTCTCCTGGCATGTCACTCACCCAGCACCTACCTGTGTTCACCAACCTGGAAGCTCTTTGAACTTGTCCTTTTGGACTTTTATGGAGGCTCTGCTACACAGACATGATTGATTAAATCATTGGCCATTGGTAATTAAACTTAATCTCCATTCTCTCTACCCTCCCTGGATTTCTGGGTGGGTGGAGGGGAGAATGAAGATGAAAGCTCTAATGCTGTAATCACATGGTTGGTTCCCCTGGCAACCAGCACCCCCTCTTTAGGGCTTTCCAAAAATCACCTCATTAACCCAAATCAGGTTACCTTTACCTCACACTTACTACTTTGGAAATTCCAAGAGTTTCAGGAGCTCTGTGCCAAAAATGGAGGTAAACCAAATACATATTTCTAATTATAAATCACAGTATCCTAGTAGAAATAACTTACAATGTGGAGAAAGGTCCATCAGCAAGAAACATTTCCAGAAATGACACAGATGATAGAATTATTAGGCAAAGACAATAAAACTGTTATTATAGTGCATGCAATTATGGAATTTTACTTATGTTTAAGAAGCTAGAGGAAAGGGGCGCCTGGGTAGCTCAGTGGGTTAAAGCCTCTGCCTTCGGCTCAGGTCATGATCCCAGGGTCCTGGGATCGAGCCCCATATCGGGCTCTCTCCTCAGCAGGGGGCCTGCTTCTTCCTCTCTCTCTGCCTGTGTCTCTGCCTACTTGTGATCTCTGTCTCTCAAATAAATAAAATCTTAAAAAAAAAAAAAAAAGCTAGAGGCAAGATTGAACATGTTAAATTAGATGCATGAAAGATATTAAAAACAAAAAAGACCAGATTGAAGTTCTAAAGGTGTCTGACATTAAAAAAAAAATACCCTTACGGGGATTAATAGCAAATTACACACTGCATGAGAAAGGATTAGTGACTTGAAGACCTAACAATAGAAGATATTTGAAATTCAAAAATACTGAAAACAAATGAACAGACACAAGAAAGTTGTCAGACAACTTCAAGCAGCCAAATACAAGTGATTTTGGAGTCACTGAAAAAAGGGAGAGAAGAGGGAACAGACAAAAACATTTGAAGAAATTATGGTCAAACATTTTTAAACTTGATGGACACTATACAGGCATGCCTTGTTTTATCGTGCTTTGCTTCACTGCACTTTGCGGATACTGCATTTTTTAATAAATTGAAGGTTTGTTGCCACCCTGAATCAAACAAGTCTATCGGTACCATTTTCCCAATAGCATTTACCTACTTTGTGTATCTATGTCACATTTTCGTAATTCTCACAGTATCTCAAACTTTATCATTATATTTGTTATGCTGCTCTCTGGTCAATGATTACTACTGTGAAAGCTCAGATAATAGCATTTTGGGGGATAAAGTATTTTTTAACTAAGGTATGTACTTTTTTAGGCATAAAGCTATTGTACATTTAATAGGCTAAGGTATAAAGAAAATTTTATATGCATTGTGAAACCAAGAAAATTCATTTGGCTTGCTTTGTTACAATATTCACTTTGGGTGGTTCAGAGTAGAATCCCACAATATCTCTGAGGTATGCTTGTAAACAGATCTAAGAAGTGCAATGTACCCAGAGTACAAGAAACAAGAAGGAAACAGTAATAAGATATACCATAATTTAATTATTTAAAAACAGCCACAGGAAAGAAAAAACACATTATATATAAAGGAAAAATATAAGAAAGAAAAAGTGTCTTGTTGGAAACAATGTGAACCAGAAGATAATAGAAGATAGGTGAGACTGAAAACAAAACATAAAAAATAAATAAATAAATAAAACAACAACCAGTGTATATTGAATTCTAATATATGAAAAAGGAAGGCAGAATAAACTTTCTTAGGTATAGAAACACTAAATGAGTTAATCACCAGAAGAAATGTCAAAGAAAGTCCTTCAGTCAAAAAGAAAATGATACTAGGGGTTCCCAGGTGACTCAATTGGTTAAGTATCTGACTCTTGGTTTCAGCTCAGGTCATGATCTCAGGGTTGTGGGATCAAGTCCTGCATCAGGCTCTGCACTCAGCAAGGTGTCTGCTGGAGGTTCTCAAACAAATAAATAAACAAATCTTTCAAAATAAATGATACCCGATAGAAACCTGCATTTACACAAAGGTTTGAAGAATGTGTGGTAAATATTTGGAAAATATAAAGGGTATTTTTATTGAAGTATAGTTGACATACAATGTTACATTAGTTTTAGATGTGTAACATAGCAAATCTAGAACTGTATAATTGTGCTATGTTGACCACAAGCTTAGCTACCATTTGTCCCATAAAGCTCTATTACCATATCATTGACTCCATTTCCTATACTATGTCTTTCATCCCTTTTGATTTATTCATTCTGTCACTGGACACCTGTGCCCCCAACTTCTCTTCATCCTCTTTTGCCCATCCCCTACTCCCTACCCCTCTGGCAGCCACCAGTTCTCTGTATTTATGGATCTCTTTCTGCTTTGTTTGTTCATTAGGTCTGGTTTTAAGATTGCACATAGAAGTAAAATCATATGCCATTTATCTTTCTCTGACTTATTTCATCTAGCATAATGCCTTCTATGTCATTCACATTGTTGCAAATGGCAGGGTCTCATTCTTTTAAGGTTCCATCTTATATGTACATGTGTATGCATGTGTGTATACCTATATACATCAATCACATCTTCTTTATTCATCTCTCCATGTATACTTGGGTTGCTTCTGTATCTTCACTATCAAAAATATTGCTGCCATAAACATATAGGGGTGTACATATATTTTTGAATTAGTGTTTTCAGTTTCTTTGGGTAAATACTCAGTGGTGAAATTATTGTATGTACTTCTATTTTTAGTTTTTTAAGGAAACTTCTTACTGTTTTACATAGTTGCTGTACCACTTTATATTCCCACCAATAGTGTAGAGAGTTCCTTTTTTTCCACATCCTTGTCAACACTTACTATCTCTTGCCTTTTTGATATTCTGACAAGTATAAGGTAATATTTCATTATAGTTTTGATTTGCAATTCCCTGATGATTAATAATTTTGAGCATTTTTTCATGGGTCTCTTGGCATCTATATATTTTCTTTGGAAACTGTGTATTTAGGTATTTATGTCCCACCCATTTTTAATTGGATTCCTTGAGGGGAAGGAGATGGGTTTGAGTTGTGTAATTTCTTACGTATTAACCCCTTATCAGATGTATCATTTGCTTTTCTCCCATTCAGTAGATTGCATTTTCAATTTGTTGATTGTTTTCTTTGCTCTGCAAAAGCTTTTATTTGGTGTAGTCCCAGTAGTTTATTTTTTGCTTTTATTTCCTTTACCTAAGGAGACATATCTAGAAAAACGTTTCTAGGCCAATGTCAAAAATGTTATTGCCTGTTTTCTTTTAGGAGTTTTATGGTTTCAGTTCTCATATTTAGATCTTTAATCCATTTTGTTTATTTTTGTGTATGGTGTTAGAAAGTGGTCTGGTTTCATTGTTTTGCATGTAACCGTCCAGTTTTCTCAACACCATTTGTTGAAGAGACCATCTTTTCCTCGTTGTTTTTTCTTGTCTCCTTTATCATAGATTAATTGACCATATAAGCATGGGTTTATTTACCCATTCTCTACTCTGTTCTGTTGATCTTCCAGGCTGTTACTCTGACTTTTTAAAATAAATCTCCGTAAAACTATTTTAGTGTTCAAAACAAAAGAAGACAATATATTGTGGGATTTAAAACACATGTAAAGATGGGATAAATCTACACTCTTAAAACATTCTCATCCTGAATGTGAAATGGTACAGTATTCCTTGAAGGTAGACTATGATCAGTTAAATATGCGTACTATATACCCTAAGACCATCACTAAAAAACAAAACAGGATTATGCCTTATAAGCCAACAAACAAGATAAAATGGGGAAAAAGTAAAACTACTACACAAATAGGGGAAATGAACCTTTATAGTAAAGAAACAAGTTTTCAAAAAATATGTAATTCATACTTGTCACTTACTTAGTGCATGAGACCAAGTCTGCCATTTCAAGGAATCTCAGTCACCTCCAGCTTAAAATGCACACTCTTTTAAACAATACCAGTCAATCCAGGAGTCTTTTCCCTTCTCTTTTCTCCTTGACATCTCCCTGGAAGTGATGTACATTCTTGGGATGTTGTCCTGATGTCATTGGAGGACAGGCTTCTGAGCCAGATGCTTGGATCCAAATATTAACTCTATTATTATCTGCTCTATAACCACGGCTGGTTACTTTGGTGCTTCTCTTTCCTCATCATTAAAATCGGGATGTTGACAGAAGCAACTGTGAAGAATTATTGTGAGGATTCTTAAGATAACTTAGGGAAGCATCTATTAGGGTACTTTCCACATACTAAGCCCCACACGTGTAACACTTACTATCTGCCTATGTTCATCTCTGCTGTTGCCCTATCTGCTGCAGATGTCCTGGCCATGCCACTGGCACTGGAAGGTACCATGAAACTACTGACAGCCTTCTGTCTTCATTAGGTACCACCAGGGGCGCCTGGATGGCTCAGTGGATTAGGTACCACCAGCTCAGTCAGCATTTCTCTACTTCTCTTGGGGGTTTTAGAAATACTTTCATACTTTTCTGGATTGGGGTGGTCAGGACTCAGTGGTGCAGCCTCTAGTCCCATCTTCTGGACACTTCACTCCACCATTGCTTCTCTACTGCTCAGAAATGTCCACTCTCCCCAGGCCATAATCCTCAGAGCAAGATACTCTGACCACCACCAGGATCTGGCTTTCAAGGCTAATATTTCTGATATGAGTTTAAAACCTTCCACCTGTAAACTCAACACTAAGCAGTGACTTCTGTGACCTTGCTGTAGAAATCCTTCCTAAGGCAGTGCGTGTGGCTAGTGAGCTCTCTGTCTGCAGGCTGAGGGCTGATAGAGGAGTAATAAGAGTGACAAGAAGGGGTGCCTGGATGGCTCAGTCAGTTAAGAATCCAACTCTTGATTTCAGCTCAGGTCATGATCTCAGGGTGGTGGGATCAAGCCCTGCACCAGGCTCTCTGCTCAGCTTGAGACTCTCTCTCTCCCCCTCTCCCTCTGCTCCTACCCTTGTGCACTCTCTCTCTCTTTCTCTACAAAGTAAATAAATAAATCTTTTTTTAAAAGTGACAAAAAGAATCCTAGTATTATTGCCAGTTATTACTTGCTCCGAAAGCAGCCTTGAATCTGTTCTGTACACAGAAAGGTTAATAATTCATTTGATTTTACTAGTTACTAGTAACAAATTAGTTACAACACACCAGAAAGTGATTGCCATTCACCAAAGCGCCATGATGCCACAGGGAAAAATTGTTGCCTGGGACACCAGGACTATTTATTATCACACACAAGAAAAAATCTGGACACATTGGGAAAGTCCTACAAGTACCATATTGACTTACAAGGCCTTGAACATTCCTGGAAGTTGCAATGGTCTCTTGTGTAATTCTAGAAAAACTCAAGTCTATGAGACAATGGGCCATGTGCTGAGTTTCAGGTGAGTTGGGAACAGTTCTGTGGAACCATTTCTGATCATTACAGCTGGAAATACTGTCTCTCTGTATATTTCTCTTATGGTAACTATCACACACTGATCTGTAGTATAATCATTCACATATTCTTCTGGTCTCCTTTGATAGTCTAGAAGCTCCTTGAGCAGTGGGACTTATTCACATCCTGCAATCTCCACAGGGCCCAGCAGGGTCTTAGAAAGAGTTACTGCTACCACCAGCACCACCACCACCACTAAACATGAGAACACCACCCCAGACATGGTTCCAGGGACCACACAAATATGACTCCATTTAAAACTCATTAGATACTCATGGGGCATCTGGGTGGCTCCGTCAATTAAACATCTGCCTTTGGCTTGGGTCATGATTCCAGGGTCCTGGGATGGAGCCCCACATCAGGCTCCCTACTTAGAGGGGAGTCTGTTTCTTCCTCTGCCCCTCCTTCTACTTGTGGTCTCCCATAATCTCTCTCTCTCACTCTCTATCAAATAAATAAAATATTTAAAAATAATAAAATAAAAATATTATTAGAGTATTTTAAAAAATAAAAAAATAATATTTAAGGACAAAATAACTGAGGATCCAAGTAGTTACAAGATTGTGTAAAAGTATGGGACCACAATTCTAACCAAGCCTCTCATACCTTATATCCTGTCAGTACAAAATGTCTCCTTCACAACAGTGGTGGCTATTGCAAGCTTGTCTCCTTCCATTGTACTCAGACTCTACAAGCCCTCTTGTGGTCAGGCTGCCCTGGGAAGGCACTTAAACCCAGGGCAGCAGAGCCAGGGTCTGTGACTGCTGAGATAGAGGTAAATAGCATTACCAAATACACAGTCTATGGATTAAGAAATAAATGCATGTGAAAATTGTATAAATTACAGTCAATAATAATTATTTCTTTATATGTACCTTCTGAAAATGTGACAAATTTACCAAAATGTTTTAGTTAGGAATGGAAGGAATTCAGCAGAAGGCATCTGAATAGTCTTTACATTTATAATCGACATTAGCCAGAGTCACATACTTTTTTTTCATAGAAAGTGAGAAGTTTGGGGTAATATTCACTAATTTTGGACTAGAAGTTCTCACTTGTGGTCTGCATTTTAGAACTGCTAGATTGCATTCTACTCCAAAAAGGCATGTGACTTCTGAGCAGAAGTCTGTGGTCTTCTGCTGTGCACACTTCCCTTTTATGAAGCCCTTTCCCCCTTTTACAGGCCCTTCTCCCTCTCACCTCCTCCTACCCTGGTTCTCAGTGCTCTGCTCTAAGTGTCCGGAAGAGAATAGATCACTAATACTTTGAGAAAAATTAGTTCGAGAGTTTGTAATTACCCCAAGGGGAGTAACTCAAAATAACAATCTCTAGTGATAAAGATGATGAGCAGTGGCATTTCCACTGCTGTTGTTTTGGCTGGGTGAATTATTTTGGTGGTAAATCATACCATTTGAGAGATAAATGCCACCATTAAATCAGTCACCTGATAACCTTACTTGGGTAGACTTAACACTCCAAAGCTGGTAGGAAAACTGTTTCCCACTAGCCATATGTGAGGAAACACAAAATCCCAAATTTGAATCCATACTATTAGAGAGACTGAAGTATTATTTCTTTTTTCTTTAATAGATTTTATTTATTTATTTTACAGACAGAGATCACAAGGAGGCAGAGAGGCA
Organism: Mustela lutreola; assembly: GCF_030435805.1. Taxonomy (NCBI): domain Eukaryota; kingdom Metazoa; phylum Chordata; class Mammalia; order Carnivora; family Mustelidae; genus Mustela; species Mustela lutreola. The sequence goes on from NC_081297.1 coordinate 120,529,619, forward strand.
GGCAGAGAGAGGAAGGGAAGAAGGCTCCCTGCCAAGCAGAGAGCTCGATGCGGGGCTCCATCCCAGGACCCTGAGATCATGACCTGAGCCGAAGGCAGAGGCTTTAACCCACTGAGCCACCCAGGTGCCCCAAGACTGAAGTGTTAGTAACAGCAGAGCAAATGAAAGGAAACTGGCAAGGTGGTTCTTTGTTAAGAGTGTGCTACTGCTGACCCTGTTGCTGACCTCACTGCTTTCTCCCAATATGTATCAGTTGAGGGGACTTTTGACTGCTGGACATGAAGAAATCATAAAATCAATGAAAAAATCAATACACAAAGTCTCAGTGCAAGATTCAGTGGCAAATTGTACAAGGGATGCAAAGATGATTTATGAAGCAATATCCTTGTTTTAAGTAGTGTATGATATCAAGAATGTGCATGATACATGCTACAGGAATCAGAAGAGAAAGCAATCCTTGTGGCTGGTGTTGTCCAGAAAGGCTTGGGGTTTTTGTTCTTGTTCTTGTTGTTGTTGTTTTAAGATTTTACTTATATACTTGACAGACAGAGATCATAAGTAGGCAGAGAGGCAGGCAGAGGGAGGGGAGGAAGCAGGCCCCCTGCTGAGCAGAGAGCCCGATGTGGGGTTCGATCCCAGGACCCTGGAATCATGACCTGAGCCAAAGGCAGAGGCTTTAACCCACTGAGCCACCCAGGTGCCCCTGGTTTGGTTTTTTGAAGTAGTATATGCCATATTGAGTAATATTGTAGGAAAATAATAGAATTATTGAAGACATTCTTTGTGTCAGGCACTGCGTTAAGCCTTTATGCATATTATGTGTAAAATACTTAGAAGAACAAGTGGCATGTGATAAGTGCTTGGGAAGTGTTAGAGCTCTTACTATTGTGTTTTTCCTTCTAAATCTTTTCAATAGGAAAATTATTTCTCCCATATTATAGTTAAGAAGACTGGGGCACATCAAGGTCATGTAAATTGTAGAAGACATAGAACTAGCTAGTAATTTTGAACTCAGACACTGATTCCAGAGTCCATGCTTTTAACCACACTCCATATTGCATGGAATCAATAATACTGGTTTAAAAAGGCAGAACTGGATGGGGGGAGTAGATCCAAAGAGCACAGGGCAAATGAATAGGGTAACAAAGTTCCAATCTTATTCAAGGGTTTGAAAGTTAAACAGGGTAGAGGTCTTGGGTTAAAGCTATGGGAGGAGTGGCTAGAAAGATACTTTAAAGCAAATTATAAAGGGTTTTTAATTTAGCTAGGAAAACTATTAAAGGAATTTCAGCTTTAGCTTATATGTACTGTGTACTGGAGAGTCAATGGTTTTTACACACAGATACACATGCACACACACATACTCCAACATGAAGAAAAATGAATTTTCTGAAGATTGAAATAGAGACATTATCAGGAACAACTTATCCATTAGACAGTGTAGGCAGTGGCTAGAGCTCACAGTACTTGCAGGGGCCGACAAAAATGGTTTAATTTTAATGTATTTTAAATCAGAAGGAAAAAATAAATATGAGTAATGAGCACAGCTTGGATTTTATTCATCTTTATCATAAACACAATAAAAAAAATTAGTAGAGAACAGGTCAAAAGTGCCTATGGCCCACAAAAGTCATACTGAAGCCCTGGATATTATGCTGAATCACCTAGAACTGGGAGTGACTCAGCATAAGTAAAACAGTTAGGGAGCTACTAAAATCATTATGCATGAAATAAGGCAGGCTTTGACTATGTTTGTAGCCATGCCAGTTAATGAAACAAAGACATTACAGATCAAAAGCTCAGAAAAGTTAATAACTGCCTCTGATATATGGGTATGGTGGACTATGGAACTATTAGTTACAACTGAGTACAAAAAATGTAAGTTTTCTGGTTCAAGATAATGGGTAGATATATACATGTACTTTCTTTGTGTTCCAGCATTTCTTGAAACGACAGGTATATTTTTCAAAATTCATAACAGTGCTGAAAAAGTGAGCTTAAATCAGACTAGAGGAAGTTTTGGGATCTAACTGATAAAGAATCAAAAGTGAAAAACCTGAAACAGTCATCGAAGAAGTTTACAGAATTCAAGGCAGAATAACCTGGACTAGGAAGAGAAATTCAGCATAAGTTGACTAGTGTCATGATTAAAGAATTATGAAACACCGTAATCAGTTCTATATAGGTAGTAATAACAGCTTTCAAAACAAAATGGAGAATCTGCTGTCCCTAGATAGGTGACAAGAAAGGATAGTAAAAGCTCAACATGGTTTTGATTTTCAAAACAAACAAAAAGGATGTGGAGCCTGGGTGAGTTTAAACCCACATTGATATAAGAATGGAAGGGAATACTGGACTCACTATGGAATTGAAATACACTCAAGTGTTTCCCCTTTATTTCATTTTTTGGCATTTGAAAGAGGTCCCTGCCTTGCTCACCAGTTTTCCACTCATGAACACATCACTCAGCATAATCTTGCCCATTTAACTTCAGTCTAATAAGATGTCCCATTATGGGGGGAGTGGGGGATGGGCTGATAAGAAATCAGACATATACAACTTTCAAGAAAACCTCTGCCAACTACATATGTGAATTAATGCAGTGTGTCATTGTCAAATCTGTAATAACAAAAGAATTTCTATGTATTATCATAAAGGATAATCAATGGAAGAGCTGACCTACATGAAACTTAAACATTTTATTTTATTTTATTTTATTTTTTAAAGATTTTATTTATTTATTTGACAGACAGAGATCACAAGTAGGCAGAGAGAGAGAAGGGGGAAGCAGGCTCCCTGCTGAGCAGAGAGCCCTATGCGGGGCTCGATCCCAGGACCCTGAGATCATGACCTGAGCCGAAGGCAGAGGCTTTAACCCACTGAGCCACCCAGGCGCCCCGAAACTTAAACATTTTAATTCCAGAAAGATTGAAGAGGATATTAAAGTCATGAATCCAGTACAAGCTTGTACCAAAAAATGGTAAAATCTCTAAAAGATGAAAATTAATTACAAAAACAAATAAGCATGCATATTTACCTATACATATGGGTCAAACAACAACACTAATAGAACTGAAAGCCAACTTAATAATATGAATGATAAGGAAATGTCCCAGAGAATAGAGGAAGCAAAAACAAAGGAAGTATTAAAGATAACTTGAGAGCTATGGAGGATAATGCCAGAACATTCAATGACTATCTAAAAAAAAAAAAAAAAAAAAAAAAAAAAGAGAAAAAAAATATGTAGATATAGAAAAGTTTCCTGAAGAAAGATCCAAATGTTCAAATTGAAAAGTCCTTGAAGTACTACTGATCAGGAATAAGGAAACACATACATGTTAGGACACATCCTGATGAAATTTTTGAATTCCAAGAATAAAGAGTAAATTTTTAAAGTTTCCACAGTAAAGGAAACAAAGCATATAACTGAGACTGAGATGGGTATGGAACTTCTTAGCCTTCTCAGTAAATGCTAGAAAATGCTAAAATGCTAGAAGAATGTGGCAACAGCCTCCATGTGTTGAAGGAAAAAAAGGTTTCTAATTAGAAAATCTATAGCCAACCAATCACTTTGCAATACTTAATAACCATAAAGATTTTTGTTGGACATGAAAAGTTACAGTAGATCATTCAGGAAATTAATTACTCAAGATGTGTTTCTAGAAAAAAAATTATTAAAGATATATTTATTTCATTTTTTCAACATTAACCCAGAAAGAAGATGTGTTACATATAAAATTGCATAAATATAGAAATCAATTGACTATATGGTTAAGCCTCAGCAGTTATTAACAATTTAGCTATAAATTTCAGTATAGTTCATTACAAAAATAATTCTTAAAATAGTAAATATATTACATATAATAAGTGAGTAAACATAACTCTAAATGAATTAAAAATAGTACTTGGAAACTGTGAGAAGGAGAGAGGATACATAAGAATCACTTTTTCTGTTAACCTAAAACTGTTCTAGAAAATGAAATCTACTAAAATAAAACACATAGGAGATGGAAGAAAAAGTGAAATGAAGACATTTTAATGGCATTTCTGTTTCAGAAGAGGGAAAATCAATACCATTTCATATTTAAAGAAAATAAAGTTTGTATTTTTATTTTAAGAATTTAAAATATATAATGAAAAGAATTTAAATAGCATTTAAAACTTCTAAACTGCTCAAAATGAAAAAAGGTGCACCTAAAATATATCTTATTTAGCAGAAGATAGGCAAGAAAAGGAGAAGGAAAAAGATAATGAGAGGGAGGGGGAGAATAAGAAGAAGTAAATTGCCTATAAAAGATGGCATAAAATGATAAATATAACATGGCAGGATAAAATATATAGAATCAGGAACCACAATAAATATGAGTGGATAAATTTTCAAATAATGACTCACAGTAAAACAAAAAGTGAAAAATCCAATTACATTGGATTGTATTTTTCCTGCCGTATCCAGGAGGCCAAGGTAGCATAAAATATTTCCTCACTCAATGGACATGTCATCTTGTTGGGAAATATGACTGTGGACTCCTTGTGGAATGGTAAAGGAGAAGGTAAAGGAGAAGGGATTTGAGGGGCCACAGAAGATATGTTTAATACAGACACTCAGGAAAACTAGTGGTTTCCAATGTACATTTAAAAAAAAACAAACACTGGGTAACAATATTGCATTAGAATATATTAAAAAGGCAGTAGGTTCATATAGTTTGTGTTAACATGAGTGTGTTAAACTCAAATCTTTAAGAAACAATTATTTATATTGAATTGTCTAAGTCATCAGAAAAGGAAAGTCTCAAAAATTATTTTATGATGTTAGCAAAATTTGAGTAGGAATGGTACAAAGATACTTTATGGGTCAAAGTCATATATTATTAGTTATAAATATTAACAAATCATATACAGAATTATTTAAAAGAGTAATGTACCAAAGCCAAGAAGAGTTTATATACAAGGATATACAGGGATACAAGATATATATACAAGATATATACAAGATATATAGGGATACAGGGATATATAGGGATATAGGGTATATAGGATATATAGGGATGTAGGGATACAAGAATGGTGGGGGGGGGGGTTCAGAGGATACAATGGAATAGGACAGGAATGAGAGGAGAGCAAGAAGGAGTTGCTCTGAGGGGGGCCTGTGGCCAAGAATTTGAGGAGTGGCTTAATTAATGGCTACTAAGTTTCCTAACAAAGCTGATATAAGGTTGTTTTTAATACTTAGATTGGCTGAGCTCCTAAGTAGGGTTGGGCATATGAGGACAATTCTACAGTCTTTTCCAGGATTCCAAATGGAATAGGGGTGATAAGATATTTTTAATTATTGAGATGTGTTTATTCCAAGGACTTCATTTCTCAAAGGAATTAGCAATAGCCCTTAATGCCAGTAGAATAAACTGCTAGGATAGATCAGAACTTAATTTATCTGGTATGTTTAAGTCTACTCTCAGCTTCTTCCAGACATTTCAAGAGGGGGGTACTCTTTCACTATATATTTTAAGAAGTGAAGGAAAAAATCATACTAGGGTTACAAACCCTAATCCTAAATAGGCCAGGATGTAAAATATTTCCTAAATCTAATGGTAACAAACATCAGACTAGGGAAGTTTCCAAGGTTTAGAGCCTGAGTTATTAGGACCATGGTTGTACTCTGGGCCACAATAGGGGACTTAGAAGGATAACATCTTTTAGGAGCATATTAATGGATCAAATTGAAGTGACTGCAGAATTTTCATGTGTATATGTCCAACAGACAATTTAATATGTAAGTCTGAAGTTTGAAAAAAGATCAGGCTTGGTTTATAGATTTGGAAGCTATCATACAAAGGAAGACTAGTCTAACTTAGGAGACTACATGATCAGAAACAAAGACAATCCAAAGAGATCAACCCAAAAAATTAAAAATGAAATTGGAAAACTACAGTCTTTAATGTGAATCTATGGAAACAGAAAATCAGAAAAGACTCTTGCAGACCAAGGGAAAAGAAATACCCAGAGATATAGTAATATTTCTTTATTCTACAAACATAGATTCAGCACATCCTGTATATAAAGTAGATTAAATGGTCCTCATCCTCTGATGTCTTTCATTTGAATTTCAAGATCTGTGGTAGTTTTCCTTTTAGTTTAACTTATTTCATTTGACATAATACCCTCTAGGTCCATTGTCACAAATAGGAGAATCCCATTCCTTTTTATGGCTGAATAATATTCCACTGTATGTACCACATCTTTATCCAGTCATCTATCAGTAGACACTTAGGTTGCTTCCATTTCATGACTATTGTAAGGCTGCAGTAAACATAGGCGTGCATATATATTTTGAATTAGTGTTTTCATTTTACAAATTTTGAGCTTTGATCTTTTCACTGGCTAGTAATATATGGTACAATTATCTGGTGTTTCTGGCTAGCAGCAGTGAGCTACAATTCCTAGTCAGCCACATGGTCACAAGCATAACTGACCATGCACTTACAAATATTCTATACCTGTATACTCATTCTTTTTTTCACTTTCTGTAGGATATTCAATAACTTACGTAAGATACTCAATACTTTATTATAAAATAAGTTTGTGTTAGATGATGTTGCCTAACTATGAGCTAATATGTTTTCAGTAGGTTTAGGAAGTCAAGGGTAAGTTATAGTGTTTAGTAGGTTAGATATATTAAATACATTTTGGCTATGATACTGTCAAATTATGAGAGGTTTATTGAAATATAATCCTATAGTAAATCAAGGAAGATCTGTATTTGCAGGCACTAAGAATAGGTTCCTCCCATAATCATCCACACATCCCATTGTCTTCTCTTCTGTATCTTCTTCATAGTTTTTATCTTTTGGCTCATAATTCAGGTTGTTCTGTGACAGAGGAAAAAATCCTTATACAGATGTCTGAAAGTATCTGTTTGAGGCGTCCAATCTGTAGAGGCCTTTCTGAGCTGTTCTAGATGTTGGGGATATAGCAGTGAACAAACAAAACTCTATGAACTCATGGTGTATTCTAGAAAGTGGGACAACTACACAAATAAATACATGATATATTAATGAGAACAAATGCTGTGGGGAAGAATGAAGCAGAGGAAGGGTGACAAGTGTGCCACAGACATGAAGATGGTTGCTATTTTACTTAGCATAGTCAGGGAAAGTCTCTAATAAAAATAGTTTTTAACAAGACCTCCTAAAGTAAGTAATAAAGTGAGTTATATAGCTCTATTGAGAAAGAACATTCCTAGAAAGGAAAGGGCAAAACTCATGTTGGAGCATGATTGGAAAACCAATACATCTGGAGCAAAATGAATGAGGGGAAATATTGCAAAAGCCAAGGCTGGAGTTGGTACAGAGCCATCACATTGGGCTTTGTAAGACACAAGAAGCACATTTAGTTTTGTGCAGGGAGAAATGGGGAAATCATTCTAAGTTTTCACATAAAAGAATGAAATAATCTAATTTATATTTTAAAATGATCACTGACTCTTGAGAGACAGGGAAGACCAATCAGGATGTCTGTTTTCAAAGAACTTTATTTATATAATTTGTTTACAGCTCCTTAATAAATTCAAGGATGGTATAGTAATTATTATTGAATCAATGTTTGTATCCTTCCCACTCCCCCAATACCAAGTTCATATGTTGAAACCTTAATGCCAATGTGATGGTGTTTGGAAGGTGAGGCTTTTGGGGGGTGATTAGGTCATAAGGATGGAGCCATCATGAAAGGGATTAGTGCCCTAATAAGAAGAGGTCAGAGAGGTAGCTAGCTCTCTTTCTGCCATGTTGAGGTTACAAGAAATCAGCTATCTGCTACCCAGAGAAGAGCTCTCACCAGAACCCAATCATGCTAGCACCCTCATCTCAGACTTCTGGCTCCAGAACTGTAAGAAATAAATGTTTGATGTTTAAATTACCCAGTCTATGGTAATTTGTTATAGCAGTCCAACTGAAAACAGTAATCAATTCATAGGTCACACAATACAACAGACATTGATGGTCGTCTCCTCAAATCTGTCCTTCTTCCCTAGTGTATCACTCTGCTAGTACCATAGAAAGTACCACAGCCTGGGTGTCTCAAATAACAGAAATTTATTGTCCCACAATTCTAGAATCTAGAAGTCCAAAACCAATGTATCAGCAGAATTGGTTTCTTTTGAAGACTCCTTTGGGCTGTAGAGTGTTTAGTACATATGTCTTCACAGTCTTCCACCTGTGTGTGTCTATGTCCCAATTTTCTTTTAAGGACAACAGTAATATCAGATTAAAACCCACCCAAATGGCCTCATTTTAATTTAATCACCTACCTAAAGACCATATTTCCAAATGCAGTCACATTCTGAGATACTGGGGGTTAGAAATTTAACAGATGAGTTTGGGGGACATAAAATTCAACCTAAAACTCTTATGGCTAGAATGTAGCTGCCAAGTCATTGACTGCAGATAGGCATAGACACTTGACTGAAATCTCACCAGTGAAATGTGGACAGAAGTGATGAGTTTCACTTCCAAACTTCTAGCCAATCTCATAGAAAATTACAAGTATATTTCTCCATGTCTCTTTCCTCTTCTGGCTAAAATGGCAATGAAGAAAACAACCTTGGAAAATAAAGTATTGAAGATGATACAGCCTATGTCAGCTTGGGTTCCTGATCATCCATATGAAAAGACAAGAAACACCTAACCTGGATTATGACATGAGAGAGAATAAGATTCTATATTCACTGAGCCATTAAATTATTATTGACTTTCTTGTTATTGTAGCTCATTGTACCTTAAATAATATACATGCTACTATGACTGTCTACCTAGTATAAACCAAAGGGAAAGTTTAACATTAATCTTTAATTTGAGTGGAGGTATTCATATGGGAACCAAGAAAATTTATAAAGTATATATAATCTAGATTATGAACTTAAATTGTAATTTTTTCTTAATTGTAGTCATTTATTAGTGTAATAAATTTAATTCAACAAGGTGGAACAGATTAAAACCAGACTCTAGCTGTAAACAGTCCAACAAAAAAAGTAGATGAATACCATACTGTCTTTGTCCTCAAGTTGTTCAAAATCCTTTGGAGAAGCTATGGGTAAACAAATTCTCTGATGTGTTACCTGCCCACAGAGGAGTGTGTAAGATCTGCTTGGCAGGGATATCTTGGAAACTTACAAATTATAGATGGCACTTGAGCTGGACCTAGAAGAAACTGCAACAGGTTATTATTTAAGGATTCAGAGTAGAAAATGCCAAAAAAAAATGTAGCTTATGAAAAATCTGGGAGAAAATAAAGTATTTTAAGTAATTGTTGAATGAAAATAATTTCCATTTGTTCAAAATGAGTATAGAAGAAAAACCTGTTTGAGAGAACCATTGCCAGGTTTCCTCTGTTATTTGAAAATCAATAAGAGAAAATTATGCTTAAATATAACCAGGAAATTTGATTAATCTTGAGGAAGATTTTCTAGACTGTCAGTTGATAAAATACTAGGACTGTTCCTAGGGGATGCTTAAGAGTATGGACAAATCCCTGGGCTAGGTGAATAGTTTCCGTCCATCTTGAGGCAAGAATGTAGAACAGGTAACATCTTGAGGCTGTTTTTCTTTGCTTAATGAGGGTGACAGGGAAAACTATGGAATTTAAAAAGTATACTGAAGTAGCCTCTTTACATGAATTATACAGTTTAATTCTCATGAAAGCCTTATTATTCCATTTTACTGGAGAAGAAACAGGTCCCAGAAGTTGAGTCCAAGCTCATGTTAACTAGTAAAATGAAGAGAATTCAGTCTGTCTGGGTCCCATGCCTCCACTCTTTCCAGTAAATCTCCTACCTTGCTTTCTATAACCACTTGATTGTGGTGTGAACTACCTGGATTACTGTCCCTCCCTGCCTTGCTGCGGCTTAGTTCCCATGCTCCATCATACATGGTGGCGGTGTGTCTGCACCCTGGGGCCCAGATACTTGGGTCTGTTTCAAAGCTTCTTCCACTTACAAACTGTGGAATTTTTGCTCAGATTCTCCAACATGTTACCCACCCCTTGTTTTGTTTTTATTTGGGAGGATTTTGTTTGTTTGTTTGTTTGTTTTTGCAAAATAAGCAATACCCACTGCATAGAGTGACCTCATGTACAATGCATAAAGCAACCCTAACACATAGTAGGTACACAACATGTATCTCTTGGCCATTAACCTAGAATTTTTTTTCTTCTCCTAGCTACATTTTATTTTGCAAATACTGCCCCAGTATGCAGTGTTAATGCCACAGTAAAAATCAGGAGCTGGAACTCATTATGCAAGTAGCTCTAAATTTTTTAAGGATTATTTTAGAGTTTATTGGCCCCAAGTAAAATATTCTATAGAACTATAAACCACGGGGGTGTGAGGTTCAGATGTGGGAATTTTAGCTTTGCCATTTTAACTCTTAGAGTACCACAGCTACTGTTCTTATTTTGCAAAGCATCCTGTTGCACGAGATCTCATGGAATTAATTCTTCCCATATTTACCAGCCAATAGACAATCAAAATGCCAAAACAGAGCAAGAGTTGATTCTGTTGTTTACTATTTTGTTTGTTTTCATCGCTCTGTTTTCTGTGTCCTCCTGACTCATCTTTTCCATTACCATTGAATAATTATAGACCTCAAATCTTTTATTTTTTTCTCTCCTTCCTCCTCTCTCTCCTTGCATCTGTGCGAATGCCCCACATCTGTGAATCTTGTGTCTGGGCACTGTTTCATCGCTTTCCCCTTTGTTTGTTAACTGTGTCTATCACTCCAGAGTGTGCATACCATTCCTGAGATGAAGCAACAGCCTAGAAGGATTGTAAAATTTATATAACAAGGACTGGTAATCCTTAGCCTTTGATTCCAAAATCCGAAGTGTTTCTTGCTCACTTTCTTAGCCAGGGACCAATCTGTTGGCCTGTTAGTATTTTAGTAGTAATTTTAGATATTCAGGTCTTTCTCCCTATCCTAGGTGACCTTACAATAAATGGAGTGTTACTAATCAGTATGCCAACACCATAGGTATGAGTGGGGTGACCCCAAATCCCTTGTAATCCCCAAATCTCCCTGACCATCAATAAAGCAGTTAATACTCCAGATTAAGAATTTTATGTTTCTACTTCCTCTGTTTCTCTTGGCTATTTTTGTCCTTAAGTTTTAAAATCTGTCATCTTTTAGCTACAGTCAGAATGAAATTTAAACTCAGTAGTTCTGTTGTAATAGTTAACAACTCATATAATTTTCAATTTCATTTGGGATTTAAAGACAGTGATAAATGTAACTCATAACAATTTTTATAAGCCAGTAGTTCACTGCTGCATATATATTCTGCTGAAATGTGTACACATTTGATTTGTACACATGTGTACACATGTGATTTACATATCTGTGTGAGAGTTGCTATCTGTGGTAACCCCAGACTAAAGATTATCCAAATTCCCATCAAGGATAGATCACATAAATTCTGATCTGTTCACATAATGGAACACTATATAGCCATGAAGATAAGCAAAGGGTAACTACACACAACCATATGGGAGCCAGCTACAGATTAGTGCATATTCTATGATTCCATTTATATAGTGTTCAGAAAGAGCTAAACTAACCTTTGGCATTAGAAGCCATGAGAGTAGATGAGGGGGCCTGGAGAGACTTCCAGGTATTGTGGTAGAAAGAACCCGGGATTCTTCTGGGGGCTGGCTAAATGAGTGTGTTCAGTTTGTGAACACAATATCCATATGACCTGTGTACTTTTATTAATTGCCTTGTACTTTGACAACATTTCAAAGATAGACAATGATGTATAATAACAGTTTTTATACATATATAAATATTCCTCGGGGCGCCTGGGTGGCTCAGTGGGTTAAAGCCTCTGCCTTCGGCTCAGGTCATGATCCCAGGGTCCTGGGATCGAGCCCCAAATCCTGCTTCCTCCCCCCTCTCTCTCTGCCTGCCTCTCTGCCTACTTGTGATCTCTGTCTGTCAAATAAATAAATAAATAAATAAATACTTAAGTATTCCTCTTGTGAAAACTGCTGATACTTGTTTTATGATTTGGAAACCAGGCTTTTAACAGATGAAAAGGGAGAATGGAAGTTTGAATAGATTGAACATACTAAGCAACAGTCACTAAATGTTGACGGGAGCCCTCTTTAGATTAAAAAAAAAAATCCAAAATTAGGTACAAATTGGATATTTAGAACAAAAAAACACCATGAAGTGCGATAAAACACTTTTAACTGCCAAAAACACATTTATGAAACTTACTGATTTTTGCACATGTTTATAACTGCAAATTCTTTGATTGTCTCTTTTGTGATAAGCTTTGTAATATTTTCTACAAGGAGACTACAAAGATTTTTTTCCCCTGATGTGGTTGATCCAATACTTTTTTATTTAAAAAAAATGAGATCTCACATACATTTACCATTTGTTGTATTGCTACAAACTTAGGTTCTACAAACATAGAAATTCTGATACATTTTATTTCTTACAATTCCCATACAAAGGAGTGGTGCTTTTTATAATTTTATACCTTCCATTATAAAATATATCCCCAACATCAGAGAACTTTCATTTGACTAGGAATTTTTAAGATGTTAATCCTCCACTTGAAATTTTACCAAACAACCTGGAAGAATCTCCCATAGACTAGCCTCTTCTGTCATCACTGCCTATACTCTCACACACCCTGAGCACAAGCCATGTTTAGAATGCAAACATTTTTTTTGTTAAGGCTCTGAGTGAGTCTACCCAATAGGCAAGAGGACTATTCCTGGTTTTCCTGTACCAGAACAGCTAGCAAGAACTTAAATACAGACAGAAGTGATAAATATAGCCCATTAACTCCGAACTAAACATGCCCAATTCAACTTCTCTCTAGTTGGATCTCAAAAATGCCCATGACGGCTCTAATCCCCTCCACACAAGAAGTATGACTATGACAGCCTAAGGTTGGGTGGGAAATAAGAATGATCCCAACCACCTGCTGTTAAAATACTGTACTTCTGAAAATTTTGCAGAAGCAAATGACTGTATGAAGCCAAGCGCCAGCTCCCTTTCTGGTGTGCTGGAAGACATGCAGCAAGCTTCACCTGCTTCTGTTTTAAACCCCCCTCTGTTTCCTACTTTGCCTCACTAGATGCATTTTGCTTCTCCTGGAAATGAGCTCTTCATCTCTAAGTACTGTCAAAGCACTGTACACACCTACAGTTGGCTCCTTTGTTGGCTGTGATTGTCTTCTCACAGTCCACAATCTGGGTGGTATTATTGAAGTTTCTCCTTCAGTGACTTTTTATAAAATTTCATCTGCCTGCCCCCTGGACAGCCCACCTTAGCTTAGTGGACAGCAGGGTGAGATTTCTGCTTTTGTTATCAACCACTGTTAGAAGATGACCAGCTGAACACAGCTTTGAGGTGGCCATTAAGCTTTGAGGCAGTCTGAACTGGCTGTGCTTCAAGGTCTTAATGGTTTGCTCTTGCCATTTGGTGCTGATTTGATGCTAGTGAACAGGGTGGAGCCTCTACGGATACACAGGCAACAGCAGTATTTTCAGTCTTCCCACTGATTACACAATTCCTAATTCAATTCATCACTTGTCCAGACAGGAACTGCTGTTATTTATTTGTGCTGACTCCTGACTCTATTTTACCCCTTTTGTAAGAGCACAAATATTTGTGCTTGTGTGGATTTTACAAGCCCTTATCAAAAGAATAATTGAATAGAGAAAATATTTACTTAATAAGTTGATTTCTGCCAGTTAGCGATATTCTGTGCTGAGTACCTTCCTACTCTTCAGCCTAAAAAAGTATTTCATTATTCTAAATTAATATAAAACTTCTTGCATGCAGCACTTAAGTTCATTTAAACTATCAACATTGGATTAAATAAAATGAATCTCTTTAATGTGAGCACTCAGAGAATCTTTAAATTATTGAATATGTCGACAGTGGCCACTGGAAGAAATTTTTCAGTTTCTAGTTCTTCCTCTTGCTTAGTTGAACTAAATAAGCACTTGTACTCAGTGTCACACACATATTATTTCATTTAATTCTCACGACAAAACTTTAAGATTGTCTATGTTCTAAGGAACCTGAGATTCAGACAAGGTATAAACTTGCCCAAATTCCTGTTAGAAATAACTGGTGGTTATGATATTCAAACATGGGTCTGCTGACACAAAGCTAGGGTTCATATCCAACTCTAACTTTTAGAGTTAGTAGTTTGGTAAGCAAGAAGAAACCAGAAATAAAAGGTCATTGTTTTTAACAATCCTCTCAAATCTAGAATGAACTAGAATTATATTCCTATAGTTGGACAATTGAAAAATATTGATTTGTCATCTCCCAATCATAAAAGTAACTCCATCCCCTTCATATTAAACATGCGTTGAGTTACCATTCAACTGAGCTGTACTTCTTAGTAACTTCATTTTATTTTTATTTTATTGTGGTCACATGCCTGAGCATATTCTGAGACGTTTGTTCAAGTAAAGAGTTCTAAGCCCCATTGCAAACCTATAGAATCATACTTGCTTGTGCTAGGGTCAAGAAATCTGCATTTTTGGGCACCTGGGTGGCTCAGTGGGTTAAGCCACTGCCTTCGGCTCAGGTCATGATCTCAGGGTCCTGGGATCGAGTCCTGCATTGGGCTCTTTGCTCAGCAGAGAGCCTGCTTCCCTCTCTCTCTCTCTCTCTGCCTCCCTCTCCGTCTACTTGTGATCTCTCTCTATCAAATAAATAAATAAAATCTCTAACAAAAAAAAAAAGAAATCTGCATTTTTTTACTCTAACAATTAGACTGCAATTCTGAAGAGCACTAGAAGTCTTTAGAAAGAGTTCACCATGTGTTTGCACTGGTTCATTATTTCTTTCTTTCTTTTAAATTCATTTATTTGTTAGAGAGAGAGAGAGCGAGCACAGGCAGACAGAGTGGTAGGCAGAGGCAGAGGGAGAAGCAGGCTCCCTGCCAAGCAAGGACCCTGATGTGGGACTCGATCCCAGGACGCCAGGACCATGACCTGAGCTGAAGGCAGCCGCCCAACCAACTGAGCCACCCAGGCGTCCCTGATTCGTTATTTCTTGACCGATCATATATATGTTCCCTTAAGATATTGATATAGAATCTCAATGTAACTGTTTTTCTGAGAAAGGCTTCTCTGGTAGTCATTAGCCTTCTTCACAAATATCCTGATTCTTCTCTGTCAAAGCACAAGATGAAATTATGTTTCCCTGCCCCTGAGAAATCAGGGATAGCCATGTGACTTCCACTGGCCAATGGAAATGAGTGGAAGTTCCCTGGCTCCAGGAACCTTTTACACTCCAGACAGTGGAGGCTTTATCAGTCTGCATTCCTGCATGAATATAAGAAGAAGTAGAGCCCCAAGCTGATCCCCAGTAGATCCGGCAAAATGGAAGACTAGCAGGATATTAGTTCTTTCCCCATATCACTCTGCACTTACACCTTAGTTGTAAAAACACCAATTATTTTTTTGTCAGTGTCATTACTTTTCAGCTAAAAGATTAAATTTTCCAGTCTATTTTGTAGCTAGATACAGTTATTATGTTAAATACTGGCCATGGGATATTAAGTGGAAATTATATTTCATTGCTAGCAAGTATCCTTAAAAGACAAAGGTGCTCTCACCTTCATTTCTTTTCGTTTCCTGGAATACAAATATAATGTCTAAAGTTCCAGCAGCTCTCTGGAGCTATGAAGTGAGTTTTAAGATGCAAACCACATTAAACAGCAAAAAAGGGAGAAGGAGTGTGGGTCTGTAATAAAGTGAGCCTTCCACATTTTCCTGGAAAGCCTACCCATGGATTTATTTTATATGAATGAGAAATAAACCTGTACCAATCGCTCTTTTCAGATCTTTACTTCCTACCATAAAATCTTATTCACTTTGGTACAAAGCATTCTATCTACCTGTAATTACTTATTAGCCAGAACTCTGCCATTAACTAACTTTATTAGTTTGGGCAACATACTTCGCAAATCTGGGCACTGTTCCTCATTTGCAGACAAAGAGCTGATAGGGAGAACTATAGCTTTATCCAATGTAGATAATGCGGGGCCTGCAGGCTACATGCCTTCCAGAAGTGGGACGCGATTCCTGTGCTTGTCAGCCAGGCTCCTAAAATGATATTCTGCATTTTCTGGGCCACTTTGCCAGCTCACCCACAGTCAGTGCAGTCCTGGTCAGCATCCTGTCAAGCTAGATGGAGTTCGTAAAGGATCGCCAGCCTTACTCAGAAACAGCTGCCGGGGTGATTTTGAACTCACCGCAGCGACCGAACTCACCAAAGACCCGTAAGTGTTTCCTGCAGGAACTTCAGACTAGCTGATGAGTACACTTATTTTGGCACTCATTTATTACACGTAAATCACACTGATCAACTTCAAATGAAACGTTGCTATTTTGTGGAACTTCTCTAATCAGCAGAATTCGGCTGCTGGAAGATTTAGAAGGGGCTGAGCTCAATGACTGGATTTTTACACGAGAGGAAAATAAGCTTCAGAGGGCAGACACGACACAACGAATCAAGAGCCACCCAGCTAAGCTCAGGTTACGAGGGAGGGCTCCTGACTCTCAATCCATGTCTTTTTTCCTGAACTAAGTCTTAGCTCTGTTGCCCATACTCAGCAATTAGCTGGAGTCTCTCATGTTGGGTCTGAGTTTTGCATTTATTCCAGTTTTAATAACCTCCCCGGTATTTTAAAAAAAAAAAAAAGTGTCCCCTCTTGATGTTTTTCCCCTGAATTCCTGAAGCAAATTATTTGGGCATCTATACTCTCTCCCAGCCTGTTACCTGCCTCCTTTTAAAACAGACCTAGTTCTTTCCTGTCTTTACATAAGCTACAGTTTCAGTGTCTTAAATAGAATTTTTTGGACCATATGAGCTTTCAGATTCTTCTTCGTTCTCTGGGCAGCTTTGTTCAGAGATTTTATTCAATATCTTCTTTTGCTTCCTTGCTCTTCCCCCCACCCCCCCTTATTGTTTGTCTTTCTCTAGCTCCCCATTTTCCTCCTGACCACATTTCCTCTTACCGATATAAAATATCTTTGAATCCCCAGTGGCTTGCAGAGTACCTGGCATATGTCGAGTATTCTGTAAATTTTTTGAGTAAAGAAATAGTAAAAGACTAAAAAGATTATTGTAACCACTAGGAAATCTGGCTGTTTATTAAATATCCTTCAGGTGGAACCATGGCTACTTATACAGACATACTTGTGAATGTACAAAGGAGGAGCTCCAGTAACTTATGTTGTTAGTTACAGTGTGTACAGTCTGTACCTGTGTGTACCTGTCTCTCTTTTAGGCACTGTACACGGTATTGCCTCACTTGACAATGAGCACATTAATAATCATAATAGCAAATACAGATGGTGCTCTGGATGGCCCAACTACTTCTTCAGATCATTTTAATATGTATTCATTTATTTATCCTCACAAGAACTCTATGAGGTAGGCACTTTATTACCCTAACAAAGACCTAGAAATAGAAGTGCCTGGGTGGCTAAATCAGGTAAGTGTCTGCCTTCAGCTCAGGTCATGACCTCGGGGTCCTGGGATTAAGCCCCAAGTAAGACTCGCTGCTCAGTGGGGAGTCTGACTCTTCCTCACCCCCTGACTCTCCTCCTTGCTTGCACACACTCTCTCTCAAATAAATCTCTATCTCAAATAAATAAAATAAATCTCTCAAATAAATAAATAAAAATTTTTAAAGAGACGTGGAATACCTTCTGCCTTTACACAGCAAGTAAGTAGCAAGCAGAGGAAGAACTTGTACTTAGATGTTCTGATTCCAGAGTCTATAATCTTAGGCCCTAACATTATACTACTTATTATCAAAGATTTTACAAGTAGAGTTGGTGCCGTGTAAAAAAAAGATACTCTACATTCTATCCAAAGTGCCATTGCTGGAACACCTTACTTACTGGCTTGCATAATAAGTGACAAAGATGCTATTATTTAGTCATAATCTTTACAGAAGGTACTTGAAGAATGCGAAAACAAAAATGCAAATGTGTCATAAGGGGCAAATAACATCAAACTCTAGCCAACCATGAACATTTTAGCATGATACAGCTTACCAGATTAACCTCATTGATCTGTGTCAGACTCTTGAGGAAATAGGATAAGATGGCACAGTGAGTTTAAGATGCTGGGGCAGAAAGAGTCTTGCAGTGTCAAAAGAGTATGAGAAAAAGACCAAGGAGGATGGTTACACTGTAGGATATTTAAGGAGAAGAGAAAGAAAAGACAAACTGGAAATTTGGACAAAATAAAAAGGATTTGAATTTGCTACCACCAAAGTATTCTGTGCTGCTTGGCCCCCCATCTCACCTGAAAGTAGCTGATTTTGAGTATATTTATTCTATTATAGGTTCTGTATCTCACTTGGAGTCATATCTTTTGGATCAGCTATTTCTTTTTTTTTTTTTTTAGGTCTGGTTGCATATTTTATAAGGTATTATTAATAAGTATAATTTAGACAGATTTTTGTTACCTGGAAGAATAATCTCCAAATTTATAATATGGGAAAGCTGACTCTAATATGTAGAATTTTGCTTCAGCAATTTTTATTTATTAACATCGAAGTTTCTCCCTATATTAAGGTGCTCCTATGAGGATCAAAATTATGCTTCAAGATATATGGAACTTGAACTAGATATTCCTGGGTAATAGGCAACCTCTGGTCTCATTTCATGCCTGCCAGCTCTTTGACTTTTAACCTTTTAATAAAGAATAATTGATTTAAGCAAATTTTTAAGTACTCCCTCATGTAATACAAGAATTTGCCTACATAGTCAACCTCAGGCAGCAGAACTTTCTCTGGAAGCTTCACTGAGGAAATAATCTTATGTTTCCTTCTCTTTTAATAAAACTAAATTCAAGATTAGACACTAGGTGGATACCCTTCCCTTCCCTTCCCTACCCTTCATTTCCTTCTCTTCCTTTCTTTCCTTCCTTCCTTCCTCCTTCCTTCCTTCCTAATTTCCTCCCTAACTTCCTTCCTTTGATAATTTCTAAATATGCACTCCTAGGGTGCTAGCAGTTACATTGATTTCAGACGAACATTAACTTTAATTTTGCAGTATCATTTGCACTTTCAGAAAACAGAGCATTTGGAGAAGTGTGATAGGACACAAAATATGGCTCTTCCTGTCTGGGGGTTTTGACCAGGTCCTCAAAGCTGAGAATAAGTACTCCCTTGGTAGGCAAGATGGACCATTTATAAAGGAAGTGGCAAAAAATGGCTCTGCCAATGCATATCTAAGAAGAATTCAGTAAAAGGTAAGTGATGGGAGAGAGAGCTATTTAAAGAGAAAGTTTCCTATTCCTTGACTTGAGGAAGTCTTCTCAGGAGAGGCAGACTTCAAAAGAGCAACGAAAAGTACTAGGACTGTAAGCTCTGAAATTAAGGAAAACATAGAGATTAAAATGTGGCTCATGTCTGGAAAAGTCAAACAACTGGGAAGGTTTGTCAAAAGTCAAAGAAAAGAGAGGATTCGAGTAGAAGCAAGAGGAATTTCCACATGACGTGAAACAAAGGCATGTATTTTCTGTGGTTCAGAGGTGGGTCATGGAAGGTAGGCTGCTCTGATCCCTTTTGACAGGTTTTCCCAAAAAAGATCACTGGAAGGCTAACTACCAGCACAAGAGGATGGATTGCTAGAGGCCAGGAGCTTGACAGCAATCATATCTGGCTAGATAAAGGAAATTTCACTAGTGCCAAGGAGCGGCAATGGGACAGTCCAACAAGGTGATCTCCAGGAACCCAAAGAAGCATCTCATTGAAGAAGCAGCTGGTCATCTGACATACCCAGGAGACACCAACACTTGATTGCAGTCAAGCCTAATAAGAACTTGTCCACTTCCTTCCATCTCCTTCTTCCCCCTGCTCCAACACTGGAGGGTCTAGGATTAGGAGAAATGAGAAGAAGAGCAAAGTGAAGAAATAATGAAGTCTGTAACTCTACTGTCCAGCCTGGAGTAAGCTGTGGAAGGGACAAAGATGTAAAGCAAATACGAATGAGAAATTTAAGTTTCAATTATGGGTTGAACTGACTTGTTATTACATTAAAAAATGAGATTATGTTTTCCACATCTGATCAGGTTCTAAAAGCTCTGGCATTTTCTGGAGATTTTATCCATGATGAAGAAGGATGAGTCAACAGACTAAGTTTAATGGGGGATGTAGAGAAATAATAAAGTTGTCTTCCTCTTGAAGCCTACTGAGTGAGACTCACTAAACCCATTAGAAATTACATAAATTTAGAAAGAAGAGAGCCCAAAATGGTATGGTTATATGAAAAAAAAAAATCAGTCTCAAACATCACAGTATTTCTTATCACAAAGGATCTCCATAAAATGAAGAAAATTAATTTTAGGAAAGCTTCTTTGAATTTTGAAGCTAAGATAGCCTATTCAGCCAGAAAACTAGAGCTGAAAAGTGTCATTAGCAATCACAGAATTTTGTGGTGGATATAAACTATAAAAATAGTTTATATGAAATAATCAATATTGATCAATTTGAATATGATCTGAAAAGAGTCATGTATGAAACCAAACATAGCCAAGAGTATATTAGAGTAGATTAGTGTTTGCATTTGTCTCCTGCTGCTGCCAGAAAAATTTAGTGGGATAAACAATACCAAATTTAGGATCTCATAGTAGGTCAGAAGTCTATTGGGTTATCTGATTCTTTGGCTCCCATTTCACAGATCCAGAACCAAGGTGCTGGCAGAGGTGAGGTCCCCCCTGGAGGATCTAGGATGAAATTCAGTTTGTTGTGTCTATAGGACCAAAATATTTGTTTTCTTATGAGCTGTTAGGTGAAGGTAATTCTCAGCTTCTAAAGAGTGCCTCAGTCCTTGGCTTGTGGTCATCTTTCTCTGTTGTCAAAGCCGGACAGGGTAAGTTTTTCTCATGCTTCAAATCTCTCCTGGTACCTTCTAGCATCACACCTCTCTGCAGCTGGAAAGGTTCTCTGCTTTTAAGGAATACAGTGGTTAAATTGGGCCCATGTAGATAATCCTAGATAATCTAGATAATCTTTTCCATCTAATTATCTAATCCTAGATAATCTTTCATCTCAAGGTCTATACTCTTTTTTTTTTTTTAAAGATTTTATTTACTTATTTGACAGACAGAGATCATAAGTAGGCAGAGAGACAGGCAGAGAGGGGAAGCAGGATCCCTGCCGAGCAGAGAGCCTGATGTGGGGGCTCGATCCCAGGACCTGGGATCATGACCTGAGCTGAAGGCAGAGGCTTTAACCCCCTGAGCCACCCAGGTGCCCCTCAAGGTCTATACTCTTAATTACATCCGCAAGGTCCCTTTTGCTGGTAAGGCAACATACTTGTAGGTTGCAGGGGTAAGAACATGGTCATCTTTAGATGATTATGTGTGTGTTGAGTTTGAGGAGTTCTTTATCGATCCTGGATATCGACCTTCTGTCTATACTGTCATTTGCAAATATCTTCTCCCATTCCGCAGGTTGCATCTTTGTTTTGTTGACTGTTTCCTTTGCTGTGCAGAAGCTTTTGATTTTGATGAAGTCCCAAAAGTTCATTTTAGCTTTTGTTTCCTTTGCCTTTGGAGACATATCTTGAAAGAAGTTGCTGTGGCTGATATCAAAGAGATTACTGCCTATGTTCTCCTCTAGAATTATGATAGATTCCTGTCTCACGTTGAGGTCTTTTATCGATTTTGAGTTTATCTTTGTGTACGGTGTAAGAGAACGGTCGAGTTTCATTCTTTTACATATAGCTGCCCAGTTTTTCCAGCACCATTTATTGAAGAGACTGTCTTTTTTTCACTGTATATTTTTTCCTGTTTTGTCGAAGATTATTTGACCATAGAGTTGAGGGTCCATATCTGGGCTCTCTACTCTGTTCCACTGGTCTATGTGTCTGTTTTTATGCCAGTACCATGTTGTCTTGGTGATCACAGCTTTGTAGTAAAGCTTGAAATCAAGTAACGTGATGCCCCCAGTTTTATTTTTGTTTTTCACCATTTTCTTAGCGATTCAGGGTCTCTTCTGATTCCGTACAAATTTTTGGATTATTTGAAAAATACCAGTGGAATTTTGATCAGAATGGCATTAAAAGTATAGATTAAAAGTATAGATTGCTCTACGCAGTATAGACATTTTAACAATGTTTATTCTTCCGATCCAAGAACATGGAATGGTCTTCCATATTTTTGTGTCTTCTTCAATTTCTTTCATGAGTGTTCTGTAGTTCCTTGAGTACAGATCCTTTACCTCTTTGGTTAAGTTTATTCCCAGGTATCTTAGAGAGCCATTATTCTGCCTCCCATGGTGTTAATGCCCTGACAGCTTTTATTTTCATGATGAAGTAATGATTAAGTCATCCCTGGAGAGCAAAAAAGGCAGTGGTGTAATTAAGAGAATAACATTTAGAATAGCTATCATGAGGAATGAGAATAGGAGTAAATAGGAATTATTGGGGGAAAAAATCTATCCTGTGGTAGAGATAAGGGATTAAGTGAGGGCTAAGCACCATTTGGCAACAAGCTATGTATAACTAAGAATCATGCAATTAGTATGCATGCTGATCAGAAAAAGCATCATTAATTTAAAATTATATCTACTTGTTCTTAGGGATTTCACTTGTGTCTGAGTAATTTGCATCATGAATTCTTAACTTTTGTTAAATGGTCAGACTCATTAACTTTCAATTAATACATAGGTATGCCTGCTGAAAAATGGAATTAATTCTTTCCCTTTTTGGAGATTTTTATTTATTTATTTGAGATAGAGACAGGGGTGCAGAGGAAGAAACAGAGTCCCTACTGAGCAGGCAGTCCAAGATGGGGCTTGATCCCAGGGTCCTGGGATCATGACTTGAGACAAAGACAGACACTTAACTTACTGACCCACCCAAGTACCCAAATTTTACTTTCCATTTGATAACCAGAGCATTGATTTTCAGCAGAAGGAGAAATAGTACCAGGGACTGGGGGAGAACATAAGGTGGAGTAGAAGTCTCTAAATCTCCAGGGGAGTAAGAAGATTGAAAAATTACATTCAGTATGTAGTTTACTGTTATATTTTAGAAAGGAAAAACACTCTAAAGATTAGAACTATGAAATATAGACTGGGGAGCAGTTGAGATTAAATTTATCAAAAAGGGATTTTTTCTAATTATAAAATACTGATTTAGAGAAGACCCTTTAGCTTTCATTAATTTTTGTTTATTTGGTTTGGAATATATCTCTGTGTCCAGTCTGCATCAGTAGCCTAAAATCACCCTTTCTTGAAGTTTTGTGTGTATATGCATGTGTGTGTGTGTGTGTGTGTGTGCTTATTGCTTTTATTTTTTAAAATTTTCTGGAGCTGTAGTCTTTTATTTGGCCATAAGTTATAATTGGGTCTAACTTAAGATTGCCTTTGTCTACCCCAACAGATTTTCTTAAATTCAAATTGAAAGAGTATACCGTGAATACTAGAAATTTCTTTTTTTTTTTTTTTAAGATTTTATTTATTCATTTGACAGAGATCACAAGTAGGCAGAGAGGCAGGCAGAGAGAGAGGGGCGAAGCAGCCTCCCCGAGGAGCAGAGAGCCCGATGCAGAGCAGAGAGCCCGATGCAGATCTCAGGACCCTGAGACCATGACCGAGCCGAAAGCAGAGGCTTAACCCATTGAGCTACCCAAGTGCCCCAATACTAGAAATTTCTTAATCTCAACTACTCTGGACTCGTGATTTAACCAGATCAGTAATAGCTGACTATGGAAAAAGTTAAAAGGGCTATAAACTCAAAGTTTATGTGAGAACATGATACATGAAACTCAAAGTTTACAGGAGAACATGATCAGCAAGGAGACAAGCTGAATTGCATCCTATCACCTGATAGGATGCAGTGAGAAGAACCCAGCATTTCTTCTCTAATATTCTTGCCAAAGATGCATACCCTGACTCTAATCATAAGGCAACATTGGAAAAACCCAAACTTAAACTAATTCTACAAAATACCTGGCCTATAATTTCCAAAAGCGTCAAGGTCATGAAAGTTCAGCAAAGGCTGAGGAATTAGTCTAGACTTAGGGATCAGGAGAAATGACACTGAACTGCAAAGTGTGATTCTGAACTGGATCCTCTTTAGGTGATTGGTGAAATGGAATGGATTAGATAGTAATGGTGTATCATTACTCTTCGACTTCAATGCTTATACTGTGGTTTTGTAGAAGAATGTCCTTGTTTGTAGTAATTACACACTGCATTTGTTACCTAGGGTTGCTGAATTAAATTGCCATAAACTGGGTGGTTTAAAACAAGATAAATTTATTTTTTCACAGTTTTGGAGGCCATGAGTCTGACATCAGGATGTCTGCAGGATTGGTTTCTTCTGCAGGTTCTGAAGGAGAATCCCTTCCGTGCCTCACCCCTCACTTCTGGTGGCTGCCACATTCCTTCACTTACAGATGCATCACTCCAATCTCTACCTCCGTATTTACTTGAAATTTGCCTGCATCTCTCCTTTGTATCTGTGTCTCTTCAGTCATCTTGTCCTTTTTCTTATAATGACAGTATTTATGGGGTTTGGGTTTCATCTTTAGTCAAGGATAATCTCATCTCAGAATCTTTTACTTAATTATATCTTCAAAGACTCTATTTCTGAATAAGGTTACATTCTCAAGTACTAGAGGTTTTATGGGTGTGTCGGGGGGGGGGTCACTATTCAAACCACTACACACACTAAAGCATTTGGGGATGATCAGGGCATCACACTGGCATGGCATTCTCAAATGGTTTAGGAAAAATGTTCTTTGTATGGTACTTGTGATCTTTTTGCAAGTTGAGGCTGCTTCAAAATGAGAAAAATTGGAACAAAGTAGAAGAAGAAGCTCTATTGGTTTAGCAGTGAGTAGGACTGACTACACTGAGATTGGGGTGTGAACTCCACCATTTACTGTGTGAAATTGTGCAGGTTGCTAAACCCATTCCCACTTCAGTTCCTTTGACCACAAAATGGGAACAGTAGTCCTTTCTTTATAGATTTGTGAGGATTGAGACAACAGTTGTAAATAGTTTAGAAAAGTGTTCACCACTTAGTAAAGAGTTAATAACAGTTAATATTATTTAGTATCATTGTAATATCACCAGAATCATTAAAATGATCTAATATTTACTTTTATGCAATAACTGAAGGTCAGAGATTGGCCTGAATTCCTGAATTTAGTAGTCCAGTAGGACTTGTTTCTTTCTATACTAGTTTACCAAATCATACATTTTTGCTTTCTGCTTGTAGTTGCAATTAAGGGGTCAGACTATGAAGCATCGAATTTGTGGGGTTTCGACCTTTAAATGGCACGATATAGCCATTCAAAGATCTGGAGATTCCCAGAAGTCCAGCCTTATTATCATGGTTAGCTACGTATCTTTGTCTGTGTTGGTTGTTGTATCATTTAGGAATAAATTCAGCTACAAGGAACATAAAGCAAAACTAGAGTTTGCTGTAATCCTTTTTGTCCAACAACAGGAAGTTAAGAAGTCAGCAGCCCAAGACAGCAAGGCAGTTCACAGATGTCAGCAAGGACAATCGTAGGTGTGTTAGCTTCCATTCTTTATTGCCGCATTGCCACAAGATGGTTACAGGACACTGAGGTTTTATATCCCTACAGGCATGAAGAGAGGAGCACCAACAGATTACAGAGCACACCAAGGGAGTCTGTCTTTTCATTTTTTTAAGAGAGCACAATTTCTCAGAAGCTTTTGTTCGCCAGACCTTTCCTATATCACTTTGATCAGAACTGAGTCACATGAATGCCCCTGAGATAAATCACTGTGGGGCAGGAGAAGAGGGAAGAAGGATGGTATTACTATAATTAATTCAGGTCACTTGTGATTTATCTTCCAGAACTGGGGCAGGGATCAGCTTTCTCAATAGGACCATCTTTGGTATGCTAGCTGAACACACCAAGGTCCTATTATCAGGGAGGAAGAAGGAATGTAGGTATGTAGGTAATGGATGTTTTCCGTCATAAATGGTCACAACTGTTTGTCAATTACATTAAAATGTAACATATCAATTTATCACCAGATCTTTCGGAAAATATCAACCTAAGATTTACTAGCAAAGTATGGTTCTAACCTGATTACCATTTAAGCAATTATGAGATACACAGTTTTTAAAAATATATTTTTAGCATATTTTTTAGATACAAATATAAAATAGGAGCACATAGAATCCTTTTCTTATTGAAGATGAGCTAAGATCTATTAAATTTGTTCCAGTTTGTGATTAAAAATTCTCAATCTTGGGACACCTGGTGGCTTAGTCATTAAGCGTCTGCCTTCAGCTCAGGTCATGATCCCAGGGTCTTGGGATCGAGTCCCGCATCGGGCTCCCTGTTCAGTGGGAAGCCTGCTTCTCCCTCTCCCACTCTCCTTGCTTGTGTTCCCTCTCTCACTATCTCTCTCTCTCTGTTAAATAAATAAAATCTTTAAAAAAAAATTCTCAGTCTTGCAAAGAAGGAAAAGTTTTCCATTGTGTGAGAGAGATGGGATTCCCCATGAAATCTTTAAGGAACGCAGGGACTGTGTTTCTGTCTTTATGATCTGGGAAAGGCCTTATATAAGTAGAATATAAATCTAACAACTATTTATCAATATGACCTTATAAAAATCATCTAATCTTGCTCCCTCTTTGCAGATATGAAAGGACTGAGGCCCAGAGAGAGAAGATTAAGACTGTTGCCAGAGGTTGCTTGATTGATAGGGGAGGTGGGACTCGATCTCAGACCTCTTTACCCCAAACCAGTCTTCTTTTATCTGTATCCCTCTGAGGCTGAGACAGTCCAATGATCTGGAAAAATAAATGCATAGTGATTCGTCTTGATTTTTATTGAGAGGAGAAGAGATAGCAAACTAGAGAAATTTTACAGATAGTCTAACCTCTGGCTAGGAAGAGAAGACCAGACCTGAAAGTTTCTTATATCATGAGTAGAGAGAGGAACAACAGATATGAATGTTTGGTTTTATGTAATCAGCAAGCCTATTAAAACTCTAAACTTGTCTTCCCCTGTCTCCATGTATTTACTGAACACCTACTTTTATCTGGCACAATGCAATATAAAATGAAGTCCTATCTTCCATGCAAACTTAGGTTTTCAAATCTCAAGATTGTACCCATGATCACGAAGAATCAAAATTATGGTTCATGGTCTACTAGGAATCAGCTGTGTCCCATAGTCCCAAGCAACTAGTTGTGCCTCCAAAATTAGAAAGAATTTCTGATTTCTCAGATTAGAAGTGGATGAAGCAGTGAGCTGTCTCTAGTTCAGGGGCCATGATGGATAGCAAATGCTGTCTTTACACACTCACATCACACTCATGGTTGGGAGGCACATGCATGCTGAGACAGAAATCAAAGCAGACTCTAAAGACTGAACACCAGCATCCAATCTCCCATCTCAGATTCAGTCTGAGGCCCATGTTTATTGACGGGACTGGTGTGCAGAGTTTTTTTTTTTTGTCTTTTATTCTTTTTTAAATTGTTTTTAATAAAATATATGTACGTTAAATGCATGTCCACAGTTAGCATTCATTTACTACTAAGTATAAACTAGTGTATATATGACTACATAACTATAGAATTATAACTCAATCGTTCGTGAAATGAGTATCCATTTAAATCTGGAGTGAGAAAGGGTAATATGCAACTAGTGAATAAATGATTGCCTAGACATCTATGGTGAGAGGTGACCATTTATTAGGAGAAGAGAGCTAGTGAGGAGCATCTCCTTCCTGCCAGATGTTTTATAGATCTTACTTTTTTTAAGCCTCATAAAAATTGCACGAAGTAACTTTTGTTAACCCCAAGGGAACAGTAGAAAACTGTCCTATGTGAGCAAGAAATCTCTGAGGAGTATCAGTATGTCAAGCACTTTATAATCATGAGTACTGGAAACATGGAAGTCATGTATCAAAAATAAGTGCATTTGGAAATAGGCCACTTAATTTGATCTTTAAAAAGGGTGCAACTATTTTCAATATCTCTAGTAAATTTGAATTTACTTAATGACTCCTTTAAGTTCATGTGATGAGGTTATAAATAAATTATTCCGATTGCCAAGATTCAATTTCTTGTTAAATTAAGAAAATTATTTCCTGAATATTTTAGTCTGACTTGTTGTTTATTTTTAATTGACCTTATTTTTAGAGCAGTTCATATCAGTCAATTGAGCAGAAGGTATGGAGATTTTCTTTGTATTCCCTACCCCCATGAGGCAATATTCCTCATTATCAACATCCCCCACAAGACTGGTACATTTGTAACAATTGATGAACCTACACTCACACATCATTATCATCCCACGTCTGTAATTTATATTGGGGTTCACTCTTGGTGTTTTACATCTTATGCATCTGGACAAATTTGCCATAACATATACCTACTATTATAATATCACACAAAATAGTTTCACTGCCTTAAAATTCCTCTGTGTTCTGCCTGTTCATCTCTCCCTCTCCCCTAAAAATGATGCCAAGCACTGATCTTTTTATTCTCTCCATAATTTTTCTCCCCCCTTAATCATAGTTGGGATCACACATTGTGTAGTCTTTCTAGATCAGCATTTCACTTAGCAATATGCATTTACGTTTCCTCCGTGTCTTTTCCTGGCATGACAGCTCATTTTTTTTAGGTGCTGAATAATATTCCATTGTCTGAAAATAACACAGTTTATCCATTTACCTACGTAGGGACATCTTGGCTGCTTCTAAGATTTGCCAATTATAAATAAGCTATTATAAACATCTCAGCACAGATTTTTGTGTGGACATATGTTTTCCTTTGGTTAGATACCAAAGAGCATGATTGCTGAATTGCATGGTTAAAGTATGTTTAGTGTTCTAAGAAACTTCCAAACTGCCTTCCAAAGTGGCTGTTCTATTTTGCATTCCCACCATCAGTGAATGAGCGTTCCTATTGAGCCACAACCTCACCAGTATTTGATGATGTCAGTGTTCTGCATTTTGGGCGTTCTAATCGGTGGTATAGTGTTATCTCACTGTTGTCTTAATTTGTATTTCCCTGATGATGTATGATTGGAACATCTTTTCATATGTTTATTTACCATCCATATATCTTCTTTGGTAAGGTGTTCGTTCATGTCTTGGGCCCATTTTGGATAGTAATCCTTTCTTAGGTGTGTTTTTTTGCAAATATGTTCCCTGTCTGTGTCTTATCTTCTTATTCACTTGAAATTGCATTTCACAGAACAGTTCTTAATTTTAACAAAGTCTAACTACTAATTCTTTCTTTCATGGATCACGCCTTTGGTGTTAAATGTATGTATTCATTTATTTGGTGTTGTATTTTAAAAAAAAATCATCACCATTCCCAAGATCATCTAGGGTTTTCCCTATGTTATCTTCCAGAAGCTTTCTAGTTTTTGTGCTCTACATTTAGGTCTGAGATCTACTTTGAGTGAATTTTTGTGAGGGATATAGATCTGTATCTAGATTTATTTATTTATTTATTTTTGCATGTGGCTGATGAGATGTTCCAACAGTATTTGCTGCAAAAACAATCTTTAATCCATCAAATTGCCTTTGTTCCTTTGTCAAACATCAGCTGTATTTATTCTGGTCTGTTTCCTGGCTCTCCATTCTGTTTCACTGATCTCATTTGTCTAGTCTTTCACCAATATCACATCGTATTTTTACTGTACCTGTGGAAAATTCCGAGTGAGGGGCTTCCAGTCTTTCCATTTTTCTCTTCTCCTTCAATACTGAATTGGTTATTTTGGGTCTTTTGTCTCTCCATATAAACATGTTATTTATTTATTTGAAAGAGAGAGAGAGCACAAGCAGGGGGAGCAGCAGGCAGAAGGAGAAGCACGTTCTACACTGAGCAGAGAACCCAAAGTGGGACTCGATCCTGGGACCCTGGGATAATGACCTGAGCAGAAGGCAGATACTTAACTGACTGAGCCACCCAGGTGCCCTGCCTCTCCGTATAAACGTTAGAATCAGTTTGTCCATATTCAAAAAATAACTTGTGGGGATTTTGATTAGGATTATAATGAATCCATAAGTCAAGAACCCCTTGACAATATTGAGTCTTCCTATATATGAACACAGAATATCTCTACTTATTTGGTTCTTTTATTTCTTTCATCAGGGTTTTGCAGTTTTTCCTCATATAAATCTTGTATATATGTTGTTAGATTTATACCTAAGTATGTAATTTGAGGGTTGCTAATGTAAATGCTACTGTGTTTTTATTGTCAAATTCTACTTGTTCATTGCTAGTGTATAGAAAAGTGATTGACTTTGCATATCAGCCTTGTGCTATAGACAGAATGCCCGTGTCCCCTCAAAGTTCATATGTCAAAATCTAACGCCAAAAGTGAATGGAATTAGGAGGTGGGGTCTTTGGAGGTGATTAGGTCATGAGGGCAGAGCCATAATGAAAGGGATTAGAATTCTTATGAAAGAGACCCCACAGTACTCCCTTGCCCTTTTTAAGGGCAAAAGGAAAGATGGACATCTAGCAGCCAGGAAGTGAACCCTCTCTAGTCATTGAATTTGTCGGTGCTTTGATCTTGGACTTCCCAGCCTCTAGAGCTATGAGAAATAAATCTCTGTTGAAATTGGCCACATTGGGGCACCTGTGTGGCTTAGATGTTTAAGCATCTGGCTTTGGCTCAGGTCATGATCTCCTGGTCCTTGGTATCGAGCACCGTGTCAGGCTCCTTGATCAGCAAGGTGTCTGCTTCTCCATTCACCTCTCCCCCCATTGGTGCTTGCTTGATCTCTCTCTCAAGTGAATAAATAAAATCTTAAAAAAAAAAAAAAAAGAAGAAGAAATTGGCCAACCAGTCTATGGTATTTTGTTATAGCAGCAACAACAGACTTAGATACCTTGCATCCTATAATTATGCTATAATAGCTTATTTATTTCAGGAGGCCAGTTTGCTTTTGGAAATTGATCTAGAGATCCAGTAAGGGAAGAAGAGACAGAGGACAGACATAGTTACTACAAAAGCAGGATTCTTCTCAGTACAATCCTTTTGCACAACTAGTCTACATGCTATCCAATTTCATTTCCCTCTTGGCTATTATCTCTCAGCCTGTCCCTTCATAACTGACTAAACTCTCAGTAACTTTCTTTTAATGAAGATGTTGACACTTTTTTTCCCCACCTTTCCTTCTAATAAGTTTTGAACAATCATAATTAATTTTTAAGGTTATGACTCATTTAATACCCTAGTTCCATTTCCTTGATCTTTACATTAATAATCTTTACCTCTAATCACTCACATGTCTGTCTACACCTCTAACACCTTAAACCCTGAGATTTTTTCCTCTCTGAATGAGGACTCCACCTCCCTACTTCCTCAATTTCAGTAAGATTGATTTTTGCTTTTGTTGTGATCTTCCCTATTCCCAACTTATTTATTATTATCTTCCAGTTTATTAGAATCTAAGCTTTATTTTCTGCTTGTCACCTTTCAACAAGAAAGTACCTGTTCCCTGATGCTGTAAACATCCTCCAAGTTTGAGGGATAACATGCCACATTCTACTCCAGCTCCCCTAGATTTCTGAATTTATCACTAATTTTCACATTTATAGCACTTTATTACTCTTGGTCTTGTGGCTCAGCCCTACATTTAGTGTTACAACTGTGTTTTTCGTCTTGGATCATAGTCTGGGTTTTCCATTGTCTGTGCTACCTATAGGCATCTGGATAAATATCTTTCCTAGAATTGTTCAGTCCTGAATCCTAGCCTTGCTTCAGCCTTCTAGGTGAAGCTGTTAGTGATTCCACCCATCCCTATGTATATGATCTAGAGAGCTCCCTACACAGGCAGAATCCCAGGGTTCATCATATCAAGTCAATATACTCATTGGACCCTTTTCATTTTTTTACTCTCTTGACTGTTTAGTGGAAGTGATCCATTAATTTCCAAACCCTACTGATTCACATTCTCTTATTCAATTCCAAATTTTTAAATACTCTTAAAGAAATTGCATAATCATGTTGGTTGGGCTCCATTAATGTTTACAGTTGTCAGCTTCAATGAGATAAGCAATTCTTTTACTCATTCTTAGTTGATCCCTTACATATGCCTTTTAGTAACTGCTCAAAACAAAACAAAACACCTTTATGGTTCTTTTCAAGCCTCTGATTAATAAAAATAACCTACTTTTTATGTAACCCTAGAATTCATATATCTTATAAGAACATCCCGAATTTTACAATTTACTGTTTCTAACATACAATTCTTTCATCATCATTCTCCCTTCTTTATCAGCTAGGATGACACAAATGGATTCTCTGAAAGAAAAATGGAATTTACCAGAAATTGTCATATCATGTACCAGATAATAGTATCAAAAGGAAGCTTAAAAATGTGGATTTGGAAATCTTCAAGAACCAAGGGAGCCCCAGAAAAAATTACAAAACAGTCTCTTGAGTGACAAAAATAGTTTGGTGTTCCAGTCCCGACATCTGTGGTGAATCCAGCTGTTTCTAGTCTCTGCCCAGTATTAAACTTCTGGGAAAAGAACATTCAAGTGGCTTAGTTTGGATTATATAAATTGCTTCTTGGCTAAGTAGAAGTAGGACTCTCAATTACACATCCACCAGACTCTTAACTACCAGAAAAGTGATAATTCCCCCAAAGGGAATTGGAATGCTCTGAAGAAATGAAAACTGAAGGCTGAACAACTGAAACACAGTAGAAATCCACTATCCTTTCTATCTCTGAGAAAGACTTTGTTCTACTCTTTTGCAATTCTCCCACTAGGCTCTGATTCAATCCCTTGTAGGATTTAGTCATGACTTTCCATTTCAATATACTCCTTCAAATCCTGGTCCTCTTTGTATCTGTTGAAAACCATTTTATGTTCCAGTCCTACAAATGATAGACTCCAGAGTCATCTTAGTCTTTCTCTTATTATGTACCAACCGTCATCCAATTAACTGATGTGAAAATTACATTGATAATATGTGAAAAATAGCTCTCCAGTTAAGTTTCTTTTTACCTCAGTTGAGCCTATCATAGACTCTTACAATAACATCTTACTTAATTTTTTAGGTTTACCATTTTCTCTTTTATTTTTAGTTTTTTTTCTTTTTTTTCAAATTTTTACTTAAATTCTAGGTAGTTATACAGTACAATGTTGGATTCAGGAGTAGAATTCAGTGATTCATCACTTACAGACAATATCCAGTGTTCATCACATCATGTACCCTCCTTAATCCCCATCACCCATCTAGCCCAACCCCTACCACCCTCCTTCACCCCTCAGTTTGTTCTTTAAGAGTCTCTTATGGTTTGTTTTCCCCTCTCTTTCCCCCCCCCCCCAACTCCAGTATGTTCACCTGTTTGGTTTCTTAAATTCCATGTATGAATGTAATCATGATATTTGTCTTTCTCTGATTGACTTATTTCACTTAATGTAATATAGTCTAGCTCCAGCATAGGCTGCCTTTTGTTTTTATTATTGTTTCCTTCACTATGCAGAGATTTTTTTTTTTTAAGACTTTATTTATTTATTTGACAGAGATCACAAGTAGGCAGAGAGGCAGGGTGAGAGAGAGGGAGAAGCAGGCTTCCTGCTGAGCAGAGAGCCCTATGCGGGGTTCAATCCTAGGACTTTGGGATCCTGACCTGAGCTGAAGGCAGAGGCTTTAACCCACTGAGCCATTCATCACCATTCACTGAAAAGACTTTAATCCATTGGATATTCTTTCCTGCTTTGTTGAAGATTAGTTAACCATATAGTTGTGGCTCCATTTCTGGGTTTTCTACTCTTCTCCATTGATATATGTATATGTTTTTGTGCCAGTACCATACTGTCTTGATCACTACAGCTTTGTAATATAGCATTAAATCCAGAATGAGCATGCCCTCAGTTTTGGTATTCTTTTTCAAGGTTCCTTTGGCTATTCAGGATCTTTTGTGGTTCCATATAAATTTTAGGATTGTTTGTTCTAGCTCTGTGAAAAATGCTGGTGGTATTTTGGTAGTGATTGCATTAAATGTATAGATTCCTTTGAGAAGTACACACTTTTTTTTTAAGATTTTATTTATTTATTTGACAGAGAGAAATCACAAGTAGATGGAGAGGCAGGCAGAGAGAGAGAGAGAGGGAAGGAGGCTCCCCGCTGAGCAGAGAGCCTGATACGGGACTCGATCCCAGGACCCTGAGATCATGACCCGAGCCAAAGGCAACGGCTTAACCCACTGAGCCACCCAGGCGCCCTGGGAAGTACACACATTTTAACAACATTCTGCTAATCCATGAGAATGGAATGCTTTTCCATTTCCTTGTGTCCTTTTCAATTTCTTTCATAAGTATTCTATAGTTTGAAGAATACAGATCTTGTCTCTCTTTTGTTAGATTTATTCCTAAGTATCTTATGGTTTTTGGCATAATTGTAAATGGGATCAATTCCTTGATTTCCTTTTCTGCTGTTTCCTTTTTGTGTATATAGAAATGCAACAGATTTCTGTATATTGATTATATAGTCTGTGCTTTTACTGAAATCATATATTTGTTCTAGCAATTTTTTGGTGGGATCTTTGAGTTTTCTACATAGAGTATCATGTTGTCCGAAAATAGTGGAAGTTTGACTTCTTCCTTGCCAATTTGGATGTCTTTTATTTCCTTTTCTTGTCCTATTGATGAGGCTAAGACTTCCAATACTTTCAATCCAACATGTTGAATAGTAATGGTGAGTAGACATCCTTCTCTTGTTCTTGAGTATAGGGGAAAGGCTTTTTTCTCAGTTTTTCCACATTGAGGATGATATTAGTTGTGGGTCTTTTGTAGATGGCCTTTATGAATTTGAGGCATGTTCCCTCTATCCCTACCTTGTTAAGGGTTTTTATTAACAATGGATGTTGGGGGTGCCTGGGTGGCTCGGTGGGTTAAAGCCTCTGCCTTCGGCTCAGGTCATGATCCCAGGGTCCTGGGATCGAGTCCTGTATCAGGCTCCACATCGGCTCTCCCCACATCGGGCTCTCTGCTCAGCAGGGAGCCTGCTTCCTCCTCTCTCTCTGCCTCTCTGCCTACTTGTGATCTCTGTCTGTCAGATAAATAAATAAAATTTAAAAAAAATAAAATAAACAATGGATGTTGTATTTTGTCAAATGATTTTTCTACATCTATTGAGAGAACCATATGGTCCTTACCGTTTCTTTTATTAACATGGTGTCTCCTGTTGATTTATTTGCCGAAATCAAACCACACTTGCAACCCAGGAATATATTCCACTTGATTGTGGTGAATGATTCTTTAATGTGCTGTTGGATTCAATTTGCATCCATGTTCATCAGCAATATTGGTCTGTAATTCTCCTTTGTAGTGGGGTCTTTGTCTGGTTTTGGAATCAATGTAATGATGGCCTTTGAGAATGAGTTTAGAAGTTTTCATTTCTACTTTCTAGAACAGTCTGAGATGAGGTCATAACTCTTTTTAAAATGTTTAGTAGAATTTTCCAGAGACACCATCTGGTCTGGGACTTTTGTTTGGAGATTTTTGATTACTAATTCACTTTCTTTGATGGTTATCCATGTGCTCAATTTTTCTATTTCTTCCTGTTTTAGTTTCGGTAGTTTGTATGTTTCCAGGAATTTACCCATTCATTTCTTCTGGATTGCCCAATTTGTCGGCATGTAATTTTTCATCATATTCTCTTATAATTGTTTGTATTTCCTTGGTGTTGGTTCTGATCTCTCTCTTTTCATTTGTGAATTTATTTATTTGGGTCCTTTCTCTTCTCTTTTTGATAAGTCTGGCTAGGTGGTTTATCAATTTTATCAATTCCTTCAAAGAACCAGCTCTTAGTTTTGATGATCTGTTCTAGTGGGTTTTTGGTTTGTTTCTCTATCATTAATTTCTGCTCTTATCTTCATTGTGTCCCTTCTTCTGCTGGCCTTCAGCTTCTAGCTCTGTTACATGGAAGGTTAGGTTGTGTATTTGAGATGTTTTTGCTTCTTGAGGTAAGCCTGTAATACTGTATACTTCCCTCTTATGACAGCTTTGGTTGCAGCTCAAATGTCTTGGACAGTCATGTTTTCATTTTCATTTACTTCCCTACATTTTTGAAATTTCTTCTTTAATTTCCTGGCTGAACCATTCATTCTTTAGTAGGATGTGCTTTAACCTCTATGGAGTCGTGATCTTTCCAAACTTTTTCTCGTGATGGACTCCCAAGTTTCATAGCGTTGTGGTCAGAAACTATGCATGGCATGATCTCAGTCTATTTGTCCTTGTTGAGGCCTGATTTGTGACTTCCCATGTGATCTGTTCTGGAGAATGTCCCATGTGCCCTTAAAAAGAGTATGTATTCTGCTGCCTGAGGATGAAATGTTTTGAATATATCTGTGGAGTCCACCTGGTTCAGTGCGTCATTCAAAGCCATTGCTTCCTTGTTGATTTTCTGCTTAAATGATCTGTCCATTGCTGTAAGTGGGGATGTTAAAGTCCACCACTATTACTGTATTGTCATTAATGGGTTTCTTTATGTTTGTTATTAATTGTGTCATATATTTGGGTGTTTGCAAGAAGGGGGCCTAAATATTTGCAATTGTTAGATCTTCTTGTTGGATAGACCTCGTTTATTATGATGTAGTGTCCTTCTTCATCCCTTGTTACAGTCTTTGGTTTAAAATCTAGTTTGTCTGATATAAGTATGGCTCCTCTGTCTTTCTTTTGATGTCCATTAGCATGATAACTGGTTCTCCATCCCCTCACTTTCAATCTGCAGGAGTCTTTATGTCTAAAATGAGTTTAAGCAGCATATGGATGGGTCTTTTTTTTTTTTTTTATCCATTCTGACTCCCTATGTGTTGTGATTGGGGCACTTCACCATTTTCATTGAGAGTGATTATTGATAGATATGAATTTTGCATCATTTTATGACCTGTAAATTTGTTGTTTCTAGAGATTTTCTTTGCTTCTTTCTAGTCTATTGCTTTTGGTCTTTTTTTTCCCACTCAGAGTCCCCTTTAGTATTTCTTGCAAGCCTGGTTTTGTGGCCATGAGCTCCTTTAATTTTTGTTTGTCTGGGATTTTTTTTTTTTTTTTTTTTTTTTTTTTTTTTGAGAGACAGAGAGAGAACACAGGAGGGAGCAAGGAGTAGCAGAGGGAAGAGGAATTTAAGCGGTTCCATGCCTGGTGCAGAACCCGGGACAGGCCTCAGTCTCACGACCCTGGGATCATGTCCCAAGTGGAAATCAGGAGTCAGACACTTAACCAATTGAGTCACCCAGGTACCCCTCTGGGAAAACTTTCATTTCCCCATCTATTCGAATACCAGCCTTGCTGGATGACGTATTCTTAGCTGCATGTTTTTCCATTCAACATGTTGAATATAGTATGGCATTCTCTTCCAGCCTGTTAAGTTTCTGTGGATGGATCTATCTTCCCTTTTAGTTCAGGGGTTTCTTTTCCCTTGCTACTTCCAGAACTTTTTCCTATCTCAATATTTTGGAAATTTAACTGTGATATGTCTTGGTGTTGGTCTGCTTCTGTTGATTGTGGTGGAAGTTCTCTGTGCCTCCTGGGTTTGGATGTCTGTTTCTTTCCCCAGATTAGGGAATTTTTCAGGTATAATTTGCTGAAATAAACATTGTGTCCCTTTTCCCTCTTTCCTTCTTCAGGGACTTCTTTGATATGAATGCTATTACTCGTTATGGAGTCATTGAGTTCCCCAAGTCTACCTTCATGATCCAATATTTTCCTTCCCTCGTCTTTTCAGCTGCAGGTTGACTAATTTTTAGGTCTTTTTTCTCTGTGGTAAGGGGCTTCCTGGTGTTTTCTTTGCCTTTCATAAGCCCAGCTGGTATCCTTGTGATTGCTGCTTTAAATTCTGGATCAGTCATATTACTTACGTATCTTTTGATTTGATACCTGGCCCCGACCTTTACTTGTTCCTTTTTGGGGATGAATTCCTTGGTCTTGGCATTTTGTCTCCGTTGCTGTCTTCTGTGTGTCAGGAAAGCCTGGTATGTTTCCTCTTTCTGAGAGTAATGGCTCTATAAAGAAGAGGTCCTATCCTGTCCAGGGCCTGGTGCTTCAGGAAGTGTTTCTGGCCTATGCTGAGTGCACTCTGTTGCTGTGTTTCAACTGCTCTTTCCTTCAGGTCCTCTCCAGAGTTTGCCTACAGTGGGGAGTGTTTGGACCTTGTCCAGTTTGTGGTGAGTTTCACAAGGTGTGTTTCGGTCTTGCTTGTTTCAAGAGGCTAGATCCTATTTCCACTAGAGCAAAGCTCTGCAGCGCTCTGCGGTCAGTAGACTCAGTGTGTGCGGGAGGTCTGTGCGGGTCTTTTGGGCGGGGTCTGGCTCTTGCTCTGCCTCTGAGGCACACCTGCCCTGGTAAATAAGCACCTGCAGATGCGGGCGGGGCTGGGTGTACGCGACTGAAGCCTCCGCTCAGTGCTCTGCCGCTCACTGAAATCCGTTGGTGCTGCTGGGTGTGGAAAAATGATGTCAGTCTGTTCTCTGGTCTGTGAGGCGGAGTTTGACCAGTGGCAGTTCAGGAAGCTGTCTCAGGAGAGTGAACAATCTCTCCTCATGTGCCCCATGCAGCCCTCACCCTGCCTTCCCCCTGTCTGTGTCCAGGGCGTCTTCCCACCCCGGGGCACAGTGCTCCTGTGTTTCATCTGAGGGGTATGGGTTTCAAATCTCCACGTTTTCGGGACCTAGCATGGTGTGCACTCACACTGACCCTCTGGGGTTTTGCTGGCTGTGGCTGGTGCTGGCAGGCTCATGCTGCTTAGGAGTTCGTGGTAAAGTGCAGCAAAGTGCCGGTGTCCAGGTTAACTGTCCTCAGCTTGTTTCACTGCTCCTGTGCTACTGAATGGAGCAGCGCATTGGTGTCCACCAGCTCCCCAGAGAGATAGTGTCGCCTCTCCCAAATGTACTCCCAGACAGGGAACTTGCTCTCCCATTGTGACCCAGGGGATCCTCAGACCACACAGCTGGCTCCTGGACCTCTGTCCTCTTTCACAGGAGCACCTCTCTGCTCACCGGGCTACACCCCAGCAATGAAGAGATGACTTCTGAAACTTCAGTGTTTTTTTTTTTTTAAGATTTTATTTATTTATTTGACAGACGGAGATGACAAGTAGGCAGAGCAGCAGGCAGAGAGAGGAGGAAGCAGGCTCCCCGCTGAGCAGAGAGCCTGACTGGGGCTCTATCCCAGGATCCTGGGATCATGACCTGAGCCAAAGGCAGAGGCTTCAACCCACTGAGCCACCTAGGCGCCCCACGAAACTTCAGTCTTTGAGCTCCATTGCTTGTAAAAACTTGAAATCATCATCCTCTCTCATTTTCCCAGTCAGTGGTTTTGGGGACATGTTTGTCTTGTGCAACACCCTGTGCACTGCCTCCACTCCCTCTCTCTCCTTCCCCCACGTCCCCCCATCACCCTCCATCATCAAGGCTCCATCCCCTTTGCGGCACTCACAAGTCTTTTCTCTCCCAAACCATGTCTCCATACCTCCTACCTTTGACCTTTTTTCCCCTCTGGTTGTACAGTTTGTTCTCAGTCCTCAGATCAATTTCTTGGGTGTTCTGAGTGATTTGATCTTTATCTAGCTGTTGTCGGGGATGAGACAATCATAAGGTCCACCCACTATTCCACCATCTTAACTCACTCTACCGGCTTCTATTACAGACACCGAAACACAGAAATAAGCGAGCTGACAGAAGTCTCAGCCCTCCTGGAACTTATTTTCTAGGGCAGCAAAACAGAAACTAACCACTAATGAAATGGTAAGGTGTAGAGTAATATAAAGTATTATGGAGATAAATAAATCTCAGGAAAGGTGACGGGGAGTGCTAGGGAAAGACTATAATGTAAACACAGCATGGTCAGGGAAAGTCTCTTTAAAAAGGTGAAATTTGAGCAAAGATTTTAAAAAGGTAAGAAAGTAGATGGATCTCTGGGGGGGTGGGGATTAAGGCAGCAATGTATGCAGCATGTTGTGTCAGTGTGTCATTAAAGAATAAGTACACCAAGGAGCCAGGAGAGGAAGAAGGGTTGCAAATTAAAATGAGGGCCAGACCATACAAAGACCTTTTAAGCTATTGACTCTGAATAAGGTGTTTGGGCAGAGAATTGCTAGGATCTATCTTC
The DNA here is from genome assembly GCF_030435805.1 of Mustela lutreola. Lineage (NCBI taxonomy): Eukaryota > Metazoa > Chordata > Mammalia > Carnivora > Mustelidae > Mustela > Mustela lutreola. The sequence goes on from NC_081297.1 coordinate 120,569,757, forward strand.
TCTCTTCTCCCCCACTTCTCTCTCTCTCTCTCCTCTCTTTCCAGTTACTATGTGTGTGGTTTCTTTTCTTTCTTTAATCAAAGTATAGTTGATACACAATGTTACATTTGTTTCAGGTGTACAACATAATAAATCAGTACGTCTGTACATTACACTATGCTCACCACAGGTGTAGCTACCATACAATGCTATTACAATACCTGACTCTCTTCCATATGCTTTGCCTTTCATTTCCATGACTTGTTCATACTTCTCTTTATAAAGGATCATTCTGGTTGTTGGATTGAAATTAGAGTTTGGTTAAACATTATCAAACCGTATAATTATTACTTGTTTATTCATCTCAGATCTCTTCCTCCTTTGAGTATAAAGTTATATCTTGTTTTTTATCTTACTACGCTTGTGACTTTTAAGTGTTTGAGAGACTGAACAGGTAATTGTATTTCTGCGGAATTAGTTCCATTGCTTTCATCAGGCATGAGAGAAATGTTTGTATTAAATTCAATCTGAAAAGATTACATTAAGCTTAATTTCATAGGAAAGCACCACTAAATTGATAAAGACAATAGAGTGTAAAAAGGGAAAAGAGAAGAAAATTAAACCTACATGTAGATAAATAAATATAGGGTGGAGTTTTAAAATAAGGAACAATTTATCTTTAGGTTTTTAAGTGGTTTAAGAGCTAAGGGAGTGCAGAATTCTAGCTTAATCAAATATATTAAGCAAACATCTAGAATGACACTAACTAGACTATCATGGTGTATGTCTCCATTAAAATCAAAGCATTGGTAAAATGTTGGAAAGTTAGTAATTTCTCGAATGGCTGTGTAGCAGTAGCATAGACAGATCATCAGATAAGTATCTCACAGTTAAACAAACTTATCCCTCGAATCTAAATCAAATTATGTGTTTGAGCCATGTGTATTGCTTCCAAATACAAATTTGCAACTTCATTCAATTTTCAGACAATTCCTAGGTTTCACTAAATGTATTCTTTTGCACTGTCATTTGTCTAGTGTTTGAAAAGCTGTATTCACAAGTTCAGCTAGAAAATATTTATAAGCCCTATGGTGCCAGGCATTGGCAAATGTCCTCCCTGGACATGTGCTGAAGGGAACGAGCCATGCAACTGCTTCCCTCCCACATAATCCCTCTGGCTCATTGAAACTGGATGACCTTCCTGGGAACTCTTTACTGTGGCCTCTGTGGGTGCCAAAAGCCCAAGAAAGCTTGCTGGGTTGTTCTTATTCAAATACTGAGCTTGCTGGGTTCTCATTCAGGCATCTTTAGACACACTTCCTTCTTGCTCCACGACACTACTAATTGGCACAGGAAACATCCCAGCTTTGTCCATTTTCTATAGAAGTTGGAAATGCTTCTCCCTCCCTGTGCTGACAGAATTATATTTTCAATGGTATGAATGCCCCGGCCATTTCAATGATAACTTTGGGAATAAAAATAAAACACATAATGCTGTTAGTTAGTCTTCCACAGCCTCATGCCACAGAATAAGGGGTTACAAGCCAGAGTCCTCAAAACTGGGAGCTAAAGAAATGTGTGCGTGCTATATAGTTATTTAACTTTGATAGAAGCTGTACCTAGTGACTTTGTGTTGCTGTGCTCTTTACCTTAATTGACCTATTTGCACAATTATACATTTAATCTGTTTGCCACTAGTTATAAATAAGAGGTTGTTGTGGTCTGTTCCCAAGGAATTTTTCCATCAGTTCAAGAAAGTGTGTTACATTGCCAAGAGTGAAGAAAATTGTCCTTGTATTTTTCATTGGCTAGGAGCCTATGTCTTCCATATTTATAAATGGGGGGAAAAACATCTCTAATCTGTATTTTTAGGTCTTTCCTGCTTGTAATGGACTTGTGTAGACTGATAGGCAGAAAGGAAATATAATTACTTGTGAGAGCATTTGGGCTGGGTGTTGAAATTACTGAAACCTTTTTAAGCCAGTCTTAACATTTTGTAAGTTTGTTTATGTCAAATGGCCAAAGGCTACCTTAAATTTTTTGCATATGTGTATGCATATATGTCTTCCTTGAATTCAAATAGATGCATCGGTGCCTGGGTGGTTCAGTGGGTTAAGCCACTGCCTTCAGCTCAGGTCATGATCTCAAGGTCCTGGGATCGAGTCCCGCATCAGGCTCTCTGCTCAGTGGGGAGCCTGCTTCCTCCTCTCTCTGTCTACCTCTCTGCCTACTTGTGATCTCTCTCTGTCAAGTAAATAAATAAAATCTTTTTAAAAAATGAATTCAAATAGATGCATAAAGGTTTTGTAGAGTTTTTTGAGGCTAATGATGCTCTTTAGTTGTGATATTTCACATTAAATATATTGATAGGAGCAAAATCCATTCAAAAATATTGTTAAATAGATTATTAAGGTTTTGCTTTGTGTTTCTAATTGCATATAGTGAGGTTTTGGAGTATTCAGTAAGAATAAGATAACAATTCATGACATCACTGTCCCTGTGTTTTAAAGATCATGACAGGGTGACTGACCAGGTTACTAGTCATACACAGAAAAATCCAGCCATTTCTGGTTTTTACTTCATGTATAAGAAGTTCATGCATGCTGCCTTGTTTCTAGTGCTGGAAGATATTTGATTCATTGAAATTCTATGTGCCCACAAAGTGTCTGGAACTGTGATAAATACTTGAATGGATAAAAAAAAAGAAGTAGAAGTCCCCTGGAGAACTATTGTTTAGATCTTTGAATTATGATTTTTAATGCTTTCCAAGTTGTTTTGTTGGAATTAACTTTTAAAGGATAGTTTCAAATTTTCTAATTTTCTAATTTTTCCAAGTTTTTCAATTTTATTAATTCTTTCAAATATTTTATGCCTCCCCAGATTAAAGATCCACTAGTTTGTGAAATAAAACTAAAAACAATTTTCAAGATCATAGTAAGTCAAAGAGGCTGAGGCTTGACAAGGAACAAAATGATAAAACAGAATTGACATTTCCAGAAATAGAGCCAAAATACACATAGGGATTTAGTGTGCGGCAATGTTGTTATTTCAAAGCAGTGGGGAAAGATCAATTATTTAATATACACTGTTGGGACTGCCAGCTAGCCATTTGGATGAAGATCAAGCTGGATCTCTCTACAGTATCTCTAATAAATTTTTGGTAACATAATTTTTAAAATAATAAGAACCCTAATAAACTGGGGAAAAATTGAATACAACTTTTTAAATTTATTTAGGATCATGAGATGGGCAAAGTGCATATAAACATGAAGTATCACTTAGAGACTATAAAGAAAAGGAAATGGCAGAATTGCTTATGTAAAATTTTAAACTATTTATGCAGAAAAATGTATCATCAAAATGTAAAAAAAAGGTAAACTGAGAAAAATATGCATTGAACATATAATAAGCAAAGGCTGATATTCTAGATATGCAAAAATACTCAGAAACCAACATAAAGATAACACCTGAAAGAAAACTGACAAAAATATGAACTGTTCACCGAAAAACAAATGATCAATAATCATTCATGTCACAATCATGTGCTGAAAACCTATATGAGCAGTATTATTCAATGTACTTATATCAAAGAACAAAAGAGACACAAATTCTTATGCTTGAGTTCATTCTATCATGAGGGATGTTGGTGAAGAGGACAATAAACAGTACACCTAAAAAATAATTATATAATGGGTTGGAGTCATGGTTCCCAAACTATGCACCAAGGCATCTTGAAATACTGCAGCAAAATTACAGAGGTGATGCAAGTTATCTATATTTTTAAGGGAAACATGGCAGCATCTATCAGAAAATATACAAATTTCTAGCTCAGGTAGCTCAGAGTTTCAACATCGATTCGTGCTAAATTTCATTTGATGACATCATATCTTTTTTCAGTGGTTGCTGTAATAACCAGCAAATCCTACACAAAATCGTTGTGTATCAGGAAACGAGGATGGTGTTGTGCTTTATGATTCCAAGTGTTGACAAGCCATTCAGGGTCCGACAGACACACACATCCTATTAAGTAACTAATTATGATGAATTAAGAAATAAATGTAAATATTATTATTTTTAAAAATGGCTATTAAGTTGTTTAGACATCAGCACTATTTAGTTGTTTGGATCTATCTGTTTAATGAATGGAGTTAGATACATCTTTTGGCTAGAGGTGCTATGAAGATTTTTTGAGAAACTAAGGGTACTATGGACACCTCTATGTTAGAGGGTGATATGAAAAATGCAGAACTATGAAAAAATGCAGAACCCCCTTTATTTATTATAAGACACTCTCTTATAATTGTATTTCCTTGGTGTTGGTTCTGATCTCTCTCTTTTCATTTGTGAATTTATTTATTTGGGTCCTTTCTCTTCTCTTTTTGATAAGTCTGGCTAGGTGGTTTATCAATTTTATCAATTCCTTCAAAGAACCAGCTCTTAGTTTTGATGATCTGTTCTAGTGGGTTTTTGGTTTGTTTCTCTATCATTAATTTCTGCTCTTATCTTCATTGTGTCCCTTCTTCTGCTGGCCTTCAGCTTCTAGCTCTGTTACATGGAAGGTTAGGTTGTGTATTTGAGATGTTTTTGCTTCTTGAGGTAAGCCTGTAATACTGTATACTTCCCTCTTATGACAGCTTTGGTTGCAGCTCAAATGTCTTGGACAGTCATGTTTTCATTTTCATTTACTTCCCTACATTTTTGAAATTTCTTCTTTAATTTCCTGGCTGAACCATTCATTCTTTAGTAGGATGTGCTTTAACCTCTATGGAGTCGTGATCTTTCCAAACTTTTTCTCGTGATGGACTCCAAGTTTCATAGCGTTGTGGTCAGAAACTATGCATGGCATGATCTCAGTCTATTTGTCCTTGTTGAGGCCTGATTTGTGACTTCCCATGTGATCTGTTCTGGAGAATGTCCCATGTGCCCTCACAAAGAGTATGTATTCTGTTGCCTGAGGATGAAATGTTTTGAATATATCTGTGGAGTCCACCTGGTTCAGTGCGTCATTCAAAGCCATTGCTTCCTTGTTGATTTTCTGCTTAGATGATCTGTCCATTGCTGTAAGTGGGGATGTTAAAGTCCACCACTATTACTGTATTGTCATTAGTGGGTTTCTTTATGTCTGTTATTAATTGTGTCATATCTTTGGGTGTTTCTAAGATGGGGGCCTATATATTTGCAATTGTTAGATCTTGTTGGATAGACCTCGTTTATTATGATGTAGCATCCTTCTTCATCCCTTGTTACAGTCTTTGGTTTAAAATCTAGTTTGTCTGATATAAGTATGGCTCCTCTGTCTTTCTTTTGATGTCCATTAGCATGATAACTGGTTCTCCATCCCTTCATTTTCAATCTGCAGTCACTTGTAGGCAACACATATATGGGTCTTTTTTTTTTTTTTTTTTAACCATTCTGACCCCCTCTATGTTATGATTGGAGCATTTAAGCCATTTGCATTTAGAATTTTTTTTAAAGATTTTATTTATTCATTTGACAGAGATCACAACTAGTCAGAGAGGCACATAAACAGAGAGAGGAAGCAGGCTCCCTGCCAAGCAGAGAGCCTGATGCGGGGCTCAATCCCAGGACCCTGGGATCACGACCAGAGCCAAAGACAGAGGCTTTAACCTATTGAGCCACCCAGGAGCCCCTAGAATGATTATTGATAGATATGAATTTAATGGCATAGATTACCCGTAAAGTCATTGTTTATGGAGATTTTCTCTGGTCCTTTCTAGAGCTTACTGCTTTTGGTCTTTTCTTTCCCACTCAAAGAGTCCTTTTTAATATTTCTTGTGGGGCTGGTTTAGTGGTCATGAACTCCTTTAGTTCTTTTGAGCAAAATCTTTTTTTTTGAGAGAGAGAGCGAGAGCATGTGAAATTGGCAGTGAGGGTGGGGCAGAGAGAGTGAGAATTTAAGCAGGCTCCATGCCCAGGACAGAGCTTGATATGGACCTCAACCTCATGACCCTGAGATCATGACCTCATCAAGGGTCAGACACTTGGCTGACTGAGTTTCCCAGGCACCCTGTCTGGGAAGCTCTTTATCTCTCTTATTCTGAATATTAGCTTTGCTGGACAAAGTACTCTTGGCTGCCTATTTTTTCCATTTCAGCATGTTGAATATATCATGCCACTGTCTTTTGGACTATCAATTTTCTGTGATAGATCTGCTAACCCTACTTGTCTTCCCTTGTAAGTTGGGGATGTCTTTTGCTTTGCTTCTGTAGGATTTTTTTCCTTATCTCTGTATTTTGCAAAGTTACCGTATGTTTTGAGGTTGGCTTGCTTTTTGCTTCCCAGATTTGGATGTCTGTTTCTTTCCCCATATTTGGGAAGTTTTGAACTATAATTTGCTCAAATAAACCTTCTGCTCTTTTATCCCCTCTCTTCTTCTTCTGGGACTCCTGTGATATGAATGTTATTATGCTTTATGGAATTGCTGAATTCCCTAAGTCTACCTTCATGATCCAATATTTTTCTCTCCCTCTTCTTTTTAGTTTCATTGTTTTTCATACTTTTATCTTCTATATCATTTATTCATTCCTGTGTTTCTTCTGTTCTTGTGGTCATTACATCCATTTGGTTTTTCATCTCAGTTTTAGCATTTTTTAATTTCAGCCTGACTAGTTTTTAGGTCTTTTAAGTCAATAGTAAAGGACTCCATGGTGTCTTCTCTGCTTCTCCCAAACCCAACTAGTAGCCTTATAATTGTTGCTTTAAATTTGGATCAGGCATATTTCTTATACCTCTTTTGACTAGATCCTTGGCCGTGACATTTTCTTGTTTTTGCAGCGGGGGGTGGGGAAGTTGAATTCCTCTTTCTTGTTTATTTTGTCTAGGTCTCTGTCTTCTTCTCTGTGTTAGGAAAGCCTGGTATATTTCCTGTTCCTAAGCATAATGGCTTTATAAAGAATAGGTCATATAATTCCTTCTCCACAGGAACACCGCAGTGCCCTCGGGGCTCCACCCTGGCCATATTTCAGACCTCTAAAACTCCAGTCTTTGAGCCAACTGGTTGTAAAAAGACACAAATATCAGCCCCTCACATTTGCTTGTCCAATGGCTTTGGGGAAGTGTTTTCCATGCCCAGTCCACTGTGCATTCCTCTCTCTCTCACTTCTCTCTGTGACCAGGCCTCACTCCCCACTCCCTCACCTGTGATTCATTTCTCCCCCAAATTATGTTTCTGCACCTCATATCTTCTGCAATGTGACCTCTTCTCTCCCTTTACTTGTGCAATTTATTCTGTCAGTCCTCAGATCATTTCTTGGGTATTTGGGATGATTTGATATTTATCTGGTTGTGTTCAAGATAAAATGCAAACCTAGGGTCCTGCTCTTGCTCCTTAGCTCCTCCCCCATATATAATTGATTTTATGCAACATCTGACTCTTGGTAAAACAATCAGGTACATGAGGAGGTAAGACAATGAGATCAAAATTAAATGAAACATATGATGACACAATGAAATTATATCATGAATTTTATATTTTTTATGTTACTCATTATGGAAAATTCCAAACATACATAAAAATAGAAAAATAGGGGTGACTGGATAGTTCAGTCAGTTATGTGTCTGACTCTTGATTTCAGCTCAAGTCATGATCTCAAGGTCGTGAGATTGAGCCTGTCATGGAGCCCCTCATTCCCTCTGTCCCCCCACCATCTCTCACTCTCTTTAAAAAAAAAAAAAAAAAAAAAAAAAAAAAAAAAAAAAAAGACTTGATAGAAACAAAAAGGAACACCTTTCTATCTATAACCCAGGGATAACAATCAACATTAACTCATAACCCCTCTTTTGTTTCATCTCTCCAGCTCTCCCACCTTTGAATTATTCTAAGAAATTGTCATAATTTTTCACCTGTAAGTATGTCAGCATATATCATTAAAAGGTAAAGAATCTTATTTAAAATATGTCATGGACTAAGTGTGTCTCTCCAAAATTTATATGTTGAAGCTCTAAATTCTAACGTGATGATATTTGAGAGAGGACCCTGGGAAATATTTGGGGTAGATGTGAGGAAGTGAGGGTGCTGCATTCATGATGGGATTAGTGCCTTTCTAACAGGAGACACCAGGGAGCTTGCTTTCTTTCCTCCCGTGCAAACACAGAAAAAACGGTACATGAGCATATAGCAAGATGGCAGCTGTTTACAAGCCAGAAAGAGAGCCTTCTACAGAATCTCACCACCATGGCAACCCAATCTCCAACTTCCAGTCTCCAGAAATGTGAAAAAATAAATTTGTGTTGTTCAAGCCACCCAGTCTATGTTTTTGTCATGGTAACATAAGATGAGAACTAAAATATATAACGATAACACAATTATCACTCAAAAAGGGTGATAACCCATTATAACCCATTTTTCAGCCTGAGTTTTAACTTTCTGAATTGCTTCAAAAATTTTTCGAGTTGGATTGTGAGTATTAGGACCCAAACATTGTTCCCGGGACAAATCTATAAAACAAACATATTCAAAGACGCTTCTTTGAAAAGGGTTTTGTTTTTTCTTTTCAGGGGATAGATAGATATAGATATAGATATAGATATATCACATCTTATCCTTTCATCTATTGACACACATTTACTTCCATATCTTGTTATAAATAATGCTGCTGCCATAAACATTGTGGTGCATATAACTCTTTGAATTAATGGTTTCATTTTCTTTTGGGTAAATATCCTGTAGTGGAATTATTTGGTCATAGAGTATTTCTGTATTTTAATTTTTTGAGGAACCTCATATTGTTTTCCACAGTGGCTGCCCCAATTCACATTTCCATCAATAGTGCATGAGGGTTCTCTTTTCTCCAGATTCTTATCAATGTTTGTTATTTCTTATTTTTTTTGATTCTAGCCATTTTGAGAGGTATAAGATAACATCTCATCATGGTTTTGATATGTATTTCACCGATGATGAGTGATGTAAAGCATCTTTTTATTTGTCTGTTGGTCATCTATATGTTTTCTTTGGGGAAAAAAAAGTCTGTATTGGTACTCTGCCAATTTTTCAGTTGGATTATTTTTTTGTGTTGAGTTGTATAAATTTTTTATAGATTTTGGATATTAACTTTTTATTGGATATATCATTTGCAAATACATTCTCCCATTCAACAGGTTGCCTTTTTGTTTTGTCAGTGGTTTCCTTCACTGTGCAAAAGCTTTATATTTTTTGTAGTCCCAATAGGTTATTTTTGCTTTTGCCTTCTGTGCCTGAGGAGATCTATCCATAAATACGTTGCTAAGGCCAATGTCTAAAAGATTGCTATGTTCTCTTTCAGGAGTTTCATGGTCTCAGGTCTCAGATTTAGGTCTTTAATCCATTTTGAGGTGATTTTTGTTCATTGTGTAAGAAAGTCTAGTTTCACTCTTTTACATATAGCTGTCCAGATTTCCCAGCACAATTTATTGCAAAGACTGTCTTTTCTTCCATTGTATATTCTTCCTTCTTCTGTCATTGATTAATTGACCATATAGATAGGAGTTTATTTCTAGGTCCTCTATCCTATTCCATTTATCTGTGTCTATTTTTTGTTCCAATACCATAATGTTTTGATTACTAAAGCTTTGTAATTTATCTTAAGATCAAGGATTTTGATACTTCCAGCTTTGTTTTTCTTTCTCAAGATTGCTTTGGCTATTCCATATCTTTTGTGGTTCCGTACAAATTTTAGAATTTTTTTGTCCTAGTTCTGTGAAAAATTCTATTGGTATTTTGAAAGGGATTGCATTGAATCTGTAGATTATTTTGGGTATTGTAGACTTTTTAAGAATATTAATTTTTCCAATCCATGAGCATGGAATATCTTTCTGTTTGTTTATGTCATCTTCAGTTTCTTTCATCAGTGTTTTACAGTTTTCAGAGTGTAAGTCTTTCACCACTTTGGTTATATTTATTCCTAGGTATTTGATTCTTTTTGTTAGAAGTGTAAATGGGGTTATTTTTTTTTAATTTCCCTTTCTGCTATTTTATTGTTAAATTATACAAAAACAACAAATTTCTACGTATTTTATAACTCGCAACTTTACTGAATTTATTTATCAGTTCTAATAGTTTTATGATGGAATCTTTAGTGTATCATGTCAACTGCAAATAGTCACAGGTTTACTTCTTCCTCACACATTTGGATGCTTTTTATTTCTTTTTCTTCTCTGATTGCTACAGCCAGGACTTGCTGTGTTGAATAAAAGTCGTGAGAGTGGACATTTTTGTTGTGTTTCTGATGTTTGAGGAATAGCTGTCAGTTTTTCACCATTGAAAATAAAAAGAAATTAATGTTAGCCATGTTTTCTTATATACGTCATTTTTAAAGTTTAAGTATGTTCCCTCTAAACCCACTTTTTGAGAGTTTTTATCAAGAATAGATGTTATGCCTTGCCAAATGTCTTTTCTGCATCGATTTAGATGACCATATTGTTTTCATCCTTCTTCTTGTTCATGTGACTGATTTGTGAATATGAATCACTTGTACCCCTGCAACATATCCTACCTGATTTTTTTTATTTTTATTTTTTTAGTGTATTGTGGATTTGGTTTGCTTATATTTTGTCGAAGATTTTTGTGTCTACCTTTATTAGGGGTAATGTCCTGTAATTTTGTTATAGTGTTGCTGTCTGGTTTTGGTATCAAGGTAATCTGCCTTGTTGAATGAATTTGGAAGTTTTCCTTCCTTTTCTATTTTTTGGAATAGTTTGAGAAGAATAAGTATTAACTCTTCTTTAAATGTTTGGTAGAATTCATCTGTGAAACCATCTAGTCCTGGACCTTTGTTTATTGAGAATTTCTTGATTATCAATTCAATTTCATTCCTAGTGATTGGTCTGTTTGTATTTTTTATCTCTTCCTGATTCAGTTTTAGAAGATTGTATGTTTCTAGGAATTTATCCATTTCTTCTAGGTTGTTTAGTTTTTAATATGATTTTTTATAATCTCATATAATTCTTTGTATTTCAGTAGTGTTGGTTGTTATTCTCCATATCTGATTTTATATATTTGAGCCCACTGCTTTTTTCTTAATAGGTCTGGCTAAAGATTTATAAATTCTGTTTATCTTTTTAAAGAACTAGCTCTTGTTTTCAATGATCTTTATGTTCTCTTTTTAGTTTCTGTTTCATTTATTTCTGTTCCAATCTTCAATATTTCCTTCCTTCTACTAACTTTGGGTTTTGTTGTTCTTTTTCTAGCTCCTTTAGGTGTAAGGTTAGGTTGTTTATTTTAGATTTTTCTTGACATTGGCCTGTATCACTCACTATAATTTCCCTCCTAGAACTACATTTGCTATATCTCAAAAATTTTGGACTATTATGTTCTTATTTTCATTAGTTTCCATGTATTCTTAAATTTCTTCTTTTGCTTCTTTTTGACTCATTGGCTTTTAATAGTGTATTATTTAGCCTCCATGTATGTCTGTTTTTTTCTCTTTTTTTTTTGTAATTGATTTCTAATTTTATACCATTGTGTCACAAAACTATACTTGATATGACTTAGATCCCTTTAAATTTTTCAAGACTTGTTTTATTACCCTGGAAGATGTTCTATGTGCCCTTGAAAACAATGTATGTTCTTCTGTTTTTAGACAGAGTGCTATTTATATATTTGTTAGGTCCATCTGGTCACACATATTATTCAAAGCTGCTGTTCCCATGTGATTTTCTGTATGGATGATCAGTTCATTTATGTTAGTGGATTGTTAAAGTCTCCTACTGTTATTGTATCACTGTCAATTTCTCCCTTTATGTCTGTTAATACTTGCTTTATATATTTAGGTGTTCCTGTGCTAGATGCATAGATATTTATAATTATTATAATCATTTGTTGGATTGATCCCTTTATGATTATGTAATGCCTTTGTCTCTTGGTACAGTCTTTCTTTTAACATCTATTTTGTCTGAAAGAAGTATCTTTACCCCAACTTTCTTTTTTTGCTCTGTTTGCATGATCTATGTTTTTCCATCCCTTCACTTCCAGTCTGTATGTCTTTAGGTCTGAACTGAGTCTCTTGTAAGCAGCATATAGATAACTCTTGTTTTTTATCCGTGCAGCACCCCATGTCTTTTGATTGGAGTATCTAGTCCATTTACATTTAAAGTAATTATTGATAGGTATGTACTTAGTGCCATTTTGTTAGTTGTTTTTTTTTTAGAAGTAGCTATTTTTTATTGAATTATAATTAACATATGGTGTTATATTAGTCTCATGTACAGTATGGCAATTCAACAGTTTTATACATTACACAGTGCTCATCACAATAGTCACCATCTGTCACCAAAAAATGTTATTATAGTATTATAGACTTTATTCTCTATGCTGTACTTTTTATCCCTGTGACATTTTATAACTGGAAGTTTGTACCTCTTAATTCCCTTTTGTAGTTATCTGTTCTTTTCTTCTCTTGTTCTCTTCCTTTGTGCTTTGATGGCCTTCTTTAGAATTATGTTTGGATTCCTTTTCCTTTTGTGTGTATGTGTGTATTTATTATAGATTTTTGGTTTGTGGTTACCACTGGATTCAGATATAACATCTTACATGTATAGGAGTCTGTATGTGAGTTCATGGTCTCTTAAGTTAGAAAACATTCTAAAATTTTTTATTTTCCATTTCACATTTTATGATGTCATAATTTACATCTTTTATTTTGTATATTCTTGACTAATTTTTAGTGGATATAATTGATTTTACTACCTCTGGATGTTTTAACCTCTATACTGGCTTTATAAGTGATTAATCTAGTACCTTTACTGTACGTTTGCTTTTACCTGTGAAGTTTTTTCCTTTCATAACTTTCTTGTAGTTATGATTTTTTCTTCTCACTTAAAAAACTCTTTTTAACATTTCTTGTAAGGCTGGCTTAGTAGTGATAAATTTCTTTAACTTTTGTGTGTCTGGGAAACTCTTTATCTCTTCCTCTATTCTGAATGATAACAGAGTATTCTTAGTTCTAAGTTTTTTCTTTTCAGCATTTTGAATATATTATGCCACTTCCTTCTGGCCCACAAATTTTCTACTAAAAAAAATCAGCTGGTTACTTTAATATGGTTTTCCTTGTATGTAACTGTTGGTGTTTTTTTTGTTTGTTTGTTTGTTTGTTTGTTTTAACCTTTAAACAATTCTCTCTTTATTGGGGCACCTGAGTGACTCAGTTGATAGGGTGTCTGACTCTATTTCAGCTCAGGTCATGATCTTGGGGTTGTGGGATTGAGCCTTATGTCAAGTTCCACCCTTAGTGGAGAGTCTGCTTGTCCCTCTCCCTCTGCTCCTTCCCTGGCTCTCTCTAAAATAAATTAAAAAATTAAATCTTACAAAAAGTTATCTCTCTTTATTATTACTCTTTGCCATTTTAATTATTATGTGTTTTGGTGTGGACCCCCTTGGGTCCATCTTTTAAGAGGTTCTCCGTGCTTGATGGATGTCTGTTCCTTTCCCCAGATTTGGGATGTTTTTAGCTATTATTCTTCATTTAAGTTTTCTGCCTCCTTTCTCTCGTCTCTTTTTGAGATTGGTGTAATGCAGATGTTATCACACTTGATGATATCACAGAGTTCCCTTAACGTATTTTAATATTTTATTTTTTTCTTTCTGTTGTCCAGCTTGGTTATTTTCCATTATCCTGTTGTCCAGATCACTAATTTGTTCTTCTAAATTTTCTAATCTGCTATTGATTCCCTCCGGTGTATTTTTTGTTTCAATTATTGAATTCTTCAGCTCTGACTCTTTTTTTTTTTCTTTTCTTGAGTTTAGAGAAACTCAATGAGTTTCTCCACTCTTAGGTCCAGTGAATATCTTTATGACCATTGTTTTGAATTCTTTATCCAGCATACTATTCACCTATAATTTTTATTTTATTCATTCATTCAGGGTATATTCTTCTGTCTCCTCATTTTTTCTGTGTTTGTTTTTTATGTATTAGGTAGGTCAGTTATGTCTCCTGGTCTTGAAAGTAGTGACCTTACGTAGAAGAGGTCCTGTGATGCCCTGTAGCACAATGCATTCTGATTGTCAGAACCAGGCACTCCAAGGGTTTCCCCCATGTGGGTTGCATGCCCTGTCCTATTGTGGCTGAGCTGTGGTTGCCTTTAGCCCAGTTAGCTGCAATGATCTCCTTTGCTTGCTGTGGGCACACTTGGGCTCATTGGTGGGTGGACAGATGTTCACCCTAGTTCTCTGCAGTTAGCCTCTCTGCCATAACAGCAGGTGCACCAAGGCAGGGCTTGCTCCCTGCTGGCAACAAGAGGACCAGCTGCAGGAACTACAGGTGCACTGGTGGGTGGGGTTATCTTCTTGCCCCCTTACCATGGCATGAAACACTCTGGTGTGGTGTCAGCCATGGCTGGGGCAGCCTGCCAGGTACAGCAGGTCAGAAGCTGCTTTGGAGGGATGCCTGTTGAGGCAGGGAGTTGGATACAGTGGGTTCATAGAGGAATACTGGGGCAGGTCATGTGGTTCTAATAGGAGAGATGGAGGGTGTTAGCACTGGTTCCAGAAAGTGTCTGGCTATCTAGATTGGGGGATGGAAAAGCAAATGACATCCACCAGCACTTTGTTCCCTGAGAAATCTCCTGCCGATCCTTGCCCCTCCAGCAAACATTCTAAGATTAGTCAATGTATCTCCTTCACATACTCCCCAAGCACTTTTCAAACTGCTGCTTCTAACTGTGTGTCTTCGGCCAAATTATTTAGTGTGTTGACTTTTTAACAGGAACGACTCAGTTTCCTACCACGGCTCTGGTTTTTAAGCTGCTGATGTTAAGCCCCACTGATTTTTAAAGTTCTCAGAATTGGGCACCTAGTGACTCAGTTGGTTAAGCGACTGCCTTTGGTTCAGGTCATGATCCTGAAGTCCTGGGATCCTGTCCCACATCAGGCTCCCTGCTCAGCAGGAAGTCTGCTTCTCTCCCTGACCTCTCTCCTCTCATGCTTTCTCTCTGTCATGCCCTCTCTCTTTCAAATAAATAAATAAAAGCTTTAAAACAAAAACAAAAAAATCAAATAAAGTTCTCAGAATTAAGTCCTGCTGTTTTTCAAAACTAGATGTTATAGGAATTGTATTCCCAGTGCAGGTCCCTGATACTAGGGATGCTCAGTGTGAGATCTGGTCCTTTTGTTTTTCCATACTTGTGATGTCCTTCTTGTTTGTGGTTAGTCCTTGAAGGCCTTTGGTTCCCAGCTATGTCTCTGTCCCTCCTACCCTTTTTGATGTGGCTTCCTTTCTATGATTAGATGTGAAAGGTCTGTTCTGCAATTCTTCAGGTGGTTTTCAGAGTTAGTTGCATGGATGTAGCTATAATGTATGTGTGTCCATGGGGCAAGGTGAACTCAAGATTCTCCTACTCTACCATCTCCTTAAAACTCCTACATTTTTAATAAGTAGATATAAAGATTACAGAATCTTTATATCCATTTAATATATTTGAATTAGGAGTTTATAATTTCTCAGTTGTTTTGGTGAGCTATTCCAAAACACCTTTCCAGGTTGGAGTTAAATAATAGGTCTGAGTTTTCTCTTTTTTTCTTCTAATGTGTTTTGATTTTTTCCTTTGAGTTTTTAAAACTATATGTTAGATGTCCTTAAAAGTCAGAAGTCCTTAAAATGTCGTTATGTTCCAACAGCCTTATGTTGGGCAGACCATCTTATTACACAAAACCTCTTCAGAACATTTTAAAGTAAGTTTAAAGAAATGCTTGAAGCTGCTTTGTGAAAGCCATTCTTAGGAGAATGAAAAGATAAGCCACAAACTGTAGCAAATATGTACAGAACACATATCTAACATAGGATTTGCATCTAAAATATACAATAACATTTTAAAATCTAATAGTAAGGAAACAACCTAATTTAAAAATAGACAAAAGATTTGACAAGACACCTCACCCAGGAAGATAAACAGATGGCAAGTAAGCTTATGAAAAGATGTTCATCATCATTTGTCATTAGCAAAATAATAATGATACACTATTACTCACCTCTTAGAATGGCTAAAAGCCAACAAACTGACGATAAAAATTGCTGGAGAGGATGTGGAACAGCAGGACTTTTCATTCCTAGCTGTTGGGATTGCAAAGTGGTACAGCCATTTCAGAAGACAGTTTTGTGTTTTTTACAAACCTAAACATAGTTATACCATATAGTCCACAATAATATTCCTAGGCATTTACCCAACTGATTTGAAAATTTATGTCTCCAAAAAAATGAATGTTTATAGAAGCATAATTCATAATCACCCAAAAACTGGAAACAACTAAAGATGTCCTTAATAGGTAAATGGATACCCAAATTGTGACACATCCAGATAATGGGGAAAAGTAAAAACTGTAAAGAAAGTTTAAAACCAGTGATTTCTAGAGGTATGGGGGAAATAGAAATGTTGAATACATAAAGCACAAGGGAATTTTTAGGGCAATCAAACAGTTCTGAATGTTCTATAGTGGTGGGTGTATAACACTACACATTTGTCAAGACCAGTACATTGAGAAACCTAAAACATGTGTTCTCATATACAGATTTTCTGATTCTATAAACATAGCAATTTTATTAAATTGTATTGTGTTTCCTCACAAATTAAGAGGAAAAAATGTATGATTTTGTGTATAATTATATTACTTAAAATTTTCTTGTTGGGGAAAGCTACCAAGGACTTGAGCAGGCATTAATGAAAACTGATTCTTCCACCTGTAACTTTACACATCAGGTGACTGTGATGACCATGAGAATTTTCACCAACTGGCTTCTGCCTCCATTCATTTCAAACCTTGTTTCTCATCCATTACCCACATAATTCTGGTACCAGGTCCATAAGACACATTCACTAGGGGCATCCTAATGCAGCCTCTGCTCACACACATTTTTTGGTCATGGTGTCCTAGTGAACTGGGACAGTGGTCAATGGTAGTGTTTCTAGAAGCCATTTCCACACCAGAACACTAATATCTTAAAGATAATGGGAAGTGGCTGCAAATTTTACAACATATTACTATCTGAATATATTACTAATTCCTTCCTATGATATATCAAAAGATCTATGAGGTATGAAGACCATAAATTTAAGTTTCTTTAATTTCACAGAAAATCAGCCTCCTGGTGTTAGGAGTATTTGGAAGTTCTCTTTTATTTATTTATTTAGTTTTTCAATTTTCAAGGTAAAACAGCCATCAAGATTATGAGCTAAGAGTGAGAATGGGGAGTGCAGTGAAGGGTCAAGGAGAGAAAATGTATAAAATAGCTGTGAAAATGGAAAAGCAAAAGTACTAGAGAAGAGCGATAGATGAGAAATACAATTGTTGGATCAGCATTAAGACCCACTTGACAGGAAGGACTATATAGAGAAATGAATAAGCATGATGGTCTAATTTATACCAGTCATGTTTAGCCATACAAGCGCAGATAAAGAGTGGGTGGAGAGGGACACCTGGGTGGCTCAGTGGGTTGGGCCGCTGCCTTCGTCTCAGGTCATGATCTCAGGGTCCTGGGATTGAGTCCCACATCGGGCTCTCTGCTCGGCAGGGGCCTGCTTCTCTTCCTCTCTCTCTGCTTGCCTCTCTGCCTACTTGTCCTACTTGTGATTTCTCTCTGTCAAATAAATAAAATCTTTAAAGAAAAAAAAAAAAAAACAAAAGAGTGGGTGGAGAACTATCACTTACCAGGCAAATATTAGGAACTGAGAGGGATCAAGAAGAAAGTATATGCAAGAGAGTGATTATGATGCTGGACTGTGGATTTTAACCTGTTTAAAGAGAGGAAAGAGGACATCAAAGATTAACAGTTAGTAGAAAATGGTAGAATCATAGATTGATGGTCCCACTGGATCAAAGGGAGTAAATTGGAAAGATACAAAGTGGTGGTCAGAGATGGAATACATGGAATTGAAATATGAATGGGTTACAGTTAACGGCAATGATAAAGTCTGTAAGAAGACCATCAGGCTAAGTGGCTAGGGTCGTCTTGAGAAGTGATTCATTAGGAGAAAAGTTCCAAGGACCTGAAAAGACAGGATGTTGAAAGGATCACTTACGTGTATAACAAAATCCCAGGAATTAGGACAGGAATACAAATGAATTGAGTGACAGTGATCCAGGGGCTAACACCATTAAGAAATGAGAGAGAGGAACCTGGGAGTTCTACATGGAAGCAATACTGAGTGGCAGTGGATATATAGAGTCTAATAATATGAGATTCAAATCTGGGAGGGCTTAGGGAGTAGAAAACAAAACTGAAGAAGCAACAAAGAGCAGAGGACCCATTTCTGAACCCAGTGACAGTTATGGAAGGTAAACACCCCCTAACTGAGAGGGCTGAAGAGGTAGATATATTCTTAGAAGAGAACCTCATGTTAATTTTGAGTAAGATGATGAAGGCAAAGTTCTAAAAGTACATTGGATGTTGCTAATTATGGACTGGAATTCCAAAGAACACACATTATATTACGATCTCAATGTCTGTCTGTAATTTTCTGGCCATTATGGCACAATGGATAAAGGTTTATGTGGGCTGATCCAGAGTGTTACAAATTATTCTAATAAATGGAAAAAGTAAGGTTGAGAATAGTATTATACATATACATGTATACATATATACATATGTAGATACATATACGGTATGCTCATGCCAAAAAGTTTTGGAAGTTAATACCAAGTAGTTATTGGTGTTGATCTCTGGGAGAACCTAAATTCAATGTTAAAGGGAGACTTTGCCTGTAGCTTATACCCTGCTGTAGTGCAATACTGAAATGTACAATGATAGGAGAATTGAAATGTGAATACTTACTGACTCTTTAATATTAAATTGTTCATTTTTCTTAGGTGTGACAAGTGTACTGATTATGTTGTAAAAAGTTATAATTTAGAAATACACATACAAATATTTACAGTTCAAATATTCTTAGGTATTGACCTACAAATAATATGAAGGAGTACCTGGGTGGCTCAGCAGGTTAAAGCCTCTGCCTTCAGCTCAGGTCATGATCCTGGGGTCCTGGGATCGAGCCCCACATCGGGCTCTCTGCTTGGCAGGGAGCCTGCTTCCTCCCTCTCTCTCTGCCTGCCTCTCTGCTTGTGATATCTGTCTGTCAAATAAATAAATAAAATCTTGAGAAAAAATGTTTTTTAAAATTAAAAATAAAATATGAAGGGGTAGTGGAGAAGGGGAATAGATAGCAGACTTAGATAAAGCAAGATCCTTCAGTAGTTGAGTCGAGTTGAAGCTAAGTTATGCTTACATAGGGTTTCATTATACTACTCTGCCTGTTATATATATTTCAAATTGTTCATAATAAAACATTATAGAAAATAATTTATCAGACATTAGGTAATATCTGTTCAGTTCAAATTTTTTAAATTATACATTTATTATGTGTATTAAAATTTAGGGAATTACAGTGGTATAAATATTCATGGTTGTTCCCCTCACAATGTTCATGACTTAAAGGGGAAAGAAATCAATTACCGATCCCACCCCTATTCCCCCACCAAAAATGAGATGGACCAAGCAGGGCCTTGTTAAGGCATTTGGGCTCTCTTTGAAAGTAATGAGAAATCATTTAATGTTTTAACCAGAGAAAAGTAACATCAGATTTCTCTGAATTATTCACTCTAACTTAAGGAACTGATTGAAAAAGGGCTAGTGATGTGTAATCAGGTAGGAGGCTATTTAGTTGTCTAGGCTTATATTGGCAAAAGTTTGCAATATAAACATTGAGCAGAGGAGGCAGAATCAGCAAAGTTGGAAAGAAATGGGTGAAAAATTATTGTGTCATAAAACTAGGGGATGTGGTCTCAAGAATCAAAAACCAACCAGAGGTTAAGCAAGATAACGATTTATTGCCTAAATCGCATGAGCCACCGTGGTGTTTCATCTCGCCATTCCTCTTCTCAGAAATGGGAAGTTTCTTCTCACAATGGGAAGTTTCCCAAGGTCCCTAAGAATACCCTCCTTGTGGTATCCAAGACTGTGCTCTTCTCTATCTCTTTTTGTATTACATGCTCAGGGCATGCTGGCTTGTTTTGATAGAATAAGCTAAGAAATTCTATTGCTTCTTGCTTTGGAAAGTGTTGCTCAAACTGGGTATAATACTGTCAAAATTTGTCTTACCCTTGTAAATCTTAGCCCAAATATTAACTCCTCCATAATCTTGCCTAATCTGTATCCATTTCCTTCTTGCATGCTTTAAGGACATGCTCCAAGCTTTGCACTTAGGTAATTACTTCAGTGTTGTTTTTTACAAAGTACAGTGGTTTTCACATCTTTTCCCCATTAGAAATAATGTTGAGATCAAACAATGTTAACTTAATGGGTCAGGTAATCAAAGGCAGTAACTGGTAAATATTTATTAAATTGGAATAATTTATCTCATGTTCATATGGCAACAAAATCTAGATTAATGAGTTTTTGCAGAAAAATTTGATTTTAGCTTAATAAATGCTCAAACTTTTTTTTAAAGATTTATTTATTTTAGAAAACACAAGCAGGAGGGGGAGGGAGAGAGCAAATCTTAAACAGATTCCTTGCTGAGCATGAGCTCAATTTATTGACCTAAGCCAAAACCAAGAGTTGGATGTCCAGCTGACTGCCAGGCAAGGACCCCTTCAATTATGTTGTAAATATGTGTGATAGCCTTGAGATATCAAACAACAGGGAAAACTTCTGAGAGTGCATAAAATTCTTTATTTAGAACAATAAAGTATATGTATATATAATGTAATTTCAAATTCAACCTGTATAAAAAGGGGTCAGGACATAAACCTAGTTTAAAAAGTACACATATAGTATATACACATACACATCACATTTTACAACCTTTTTTATTTACTTACACTTCAGTCATAATAAACTAGAATAGTGTTGACATACATTTACATTACAATATGCAAACTCCAATCTATGATTGAACTAGCAATATATCTATGCATCCATCTAAATGTTTGAATACTTTCAAGTCCATCGATTTAAAAAATAGTGACAAGTGGACACTATAATCGCACATTAATCCTTAGAATATAGAATAGGATATTCTTATTGAAAATTTTTGAGTCTTATAGCTGAGAAATCAAGTAATTGAAAATACTATGGTTTTTAGTTTAAACAATTATCTTAATTATATTTTTAAAAATAACATCATAAGGACATAGTTGGAGACGGCAGTTATAAATTTACAGTGCTTAGGAAACATTTTAGGATTATGAATATCCACTTTAATATAAATTATTTCTAAAACATCTTGTTAGGAAATGAAAGTACCATTATTTTATCTGTAACAAAGGCATTTCCAGACTTGTTAATGGAAAGCAGCAACATCATAAATTGTGTGATCAAACACATAAATTACTAGACTTTCAATCTGAATGTTTATATTTTACTGCCAATCTCATAAAATAATACTGTTTCAAAGACAAGCTGGCTTAATTAAAATTCTTATACCACTTTCTAATTTTAAAATGTAATTTATGGATGACCCCTTTCCAAATGGATTATAAATGATCTCTTGGCACTCAAAAACTTTGAGCATCTTACATTTTGTGCTCTAAGCTTTTAATAAAATGAGAGCATTTAAATAAGCTTAATTTGGTGCAATTCTAAAAGTCACACATATCTTATAGTATCTCTTTCTAAACTGTAATTGTGGTTTTCGTTCTTCAGAGGTGATCCAAAAATGTTTACTTAAGCAAAGGAAAAAGCCATCTCTTGTGTAAATGGTTATCCAATTCACCCTACATGAGACTGAATTTTACTTTTACTAATGGATCCTATTTACATTACAGACAAGAATAGCAATGACTTTTTATGTTCAAATTGCTTATTCACAGAGATCAGAGTTGAACATTTTATATGGAATAATTCCAGATCTATTTTATCGTTTTTGTCAGTCACATATCAATAGGGCTCATACCTAAGGCGATGTGACCTCCAACTTGACCATAAAGATAAATAAAAAATTGAGATCCAAAGAGAAGAGGTGACTTAACCCACATCAGTTAACAGCAGAGGGGAGGCTTCTGACAATTTTCCCACACAACCACCTCGCTGTTCCACACTCTTTTTGAAAAAAGATTTCTTAAAGAATGGGTGGGAATGGTTAAAGGCCTCACATTGGAATTACATTTTGAAACCCAAACCCAGCTGCACAAACACATTAAGAGATAGCTGAATTCTGAATGCTTTTTGTTACTTTCAAACCTCAGTTGAACTAGAATACCAAAATATGCCACAGTTGCCCCAAAGTACTTTAATACTCAAAGAAATGTGTTTAATTCTTATTATAAGCAAACACTGCATTATAAACACATACTTTCTCGTACATTTTCATTCTTCACATACTTAATCCTTTTTTAAAGACAATAGGGTACTTATGCTATTATCATGTTGAAAAAAAAAACAATTTGACTCATTTAAAAGTGGCAGTGTGGTGAACACGTTAAGATTATAATACAAAATCCAACAACACTTCGATATCACTGAACAGGCACCATTTATCATAGGGCCGGTTTCTTTATAGGCTTCTGTTCCACCAGAGGTGCAAAGCTTTTAGTATAATTTAAAATCTGCAGACTTCTGAGATCATTTTAAAAGGCAGTCTTGAAATGTTACACAAGAGAACTATCAGATACATGGCACCAATTTAAAAGGTGATTTCATGGTTTATAATATCAGTTGTGAGTTTTCCATGATTTCTGAAGGATATTCAGCACATGTACTGGATAAAACAAAGCAAAGATATATAGTTCTATATATAGATCTATATATTTATCTCAAAGCAGATATGACAATTCCCAAGCAGCTAGCATCCAAAATAATGTTCAGCCTTTTTCTACTGTTCATGCATTTTATCAAACTTTAGTGTTTTAAAAATTGGTAATTCACGTAACTCTCAATGAACCAATGTATTTAATTAGGCAGAATATATTATCCCTTGCCTACCATGCCATATTTCATAACTTACTGAATTCGTTTATTTAAGTCTATTGATTAGAACCATCTCCTTGAGTGATAAAACCCAGTTCCTAGCTTTGAGAACAAAAGTGTTTTTCTTGTACTCTCAAGCCCACAAAACAGCATTTTCTCATGCCTAAGCGATTCGAAACCACTGGTGAAATAAATCAAATTATTAAACTGAGAAGTATCAATTTTCTCAATCTACACCTGACCTACACATATAATTCAGACATATTTATATCTATTTTCCTCAAAATAACCAATGTCACACACTGAGATAGGTCCTTTCAGCAAATAAACTGATCTCTGGGTTTATTACTAATCGATTGTATCAGGGGATATTTAAGGGCCTGAATAAGTCAATGAAGTTTCCCAAAGCACCTGGGTTGTATCTTAGAGAAATGACTACCTTTTAAGGAACCCCAGCACTTTAGAGAAGGAAGGGCTCACAGAAAGCATCTGGGCTCTTTGGTATAAAAATAGAGCAAAGGCCACTTCACTGGAGTTGATTTAGATCTGCTTTGAACATAATCTAAAATCCAACTAGGCTAGAAATTCTTGGACTTTTGAAATCAAAGGAAAGCTCACAGTTTTTCATGATTTCTTTCTTTCTTCTTTTTTTTTAATCACTACACTGCAAATGGCCATCTGAGGGGTAGAACATGACAACAATGTTATAACAAGAATTAGGTTACAATAGAGAGCTTTGGATTCCTTTATGTATCTGTTCATGATATAGTAAAAGTATTTTCATCAAAATAAACCATAAGAATTCATTTCAGTCAGATGCTTCTTTGCCTATAAAAAATTGGTAATGGAAATTCACATAATGTCTTAACAACTTTAGTTTAAAAGCATGATGTCCATCTTTGGAATTCTTACAAATTCACTCTTAATAGGACAAATGCTGTTACATGTTTTAAATAGCAAACTGACATGTGTAACTATGTAAAGCTCGCTAGCTTTATTTCATAAACATTAATGAATACACAGTGACTAATTTTAAATAAATGGATCCTTTAAGCTGATAATGGTGATTATATGAAAAATAACTAAAATTTCCTGATTCCATGCTGCCTTATAAAAGCCAAGTAACCTAGTTTTCAATACCCATATTATAATGTGGGTGTGGTTTTCTTAGATACTAAATATAATTTATTTTTACTTTCTCTCATGATGTAAATTGAAAATTGCACCTTCATATAGTCAGCAATTTCTCTGTAGTCCTTTTATATAACTCTGTAGTATTTTTAGAATATAAACATTTCATAATATATTTTGCAAGCACAATTTATACACTCTGATAGTGGCAGGGGGAAAGGGTGTTGAATGTGTTCCTCAGTGACTGTCCTGATATTCAGTGTTCTTAGCTTTGGGTCCTAAGTCTTTTGGAAATTTTCCTCTCTGTAAAGGCATCAATATTTGGGGGAAGGGCTTATTATTTTTACATTTTTATTCAACTTAAACTAATAAAAAACCTAGGTCATTCATTTATTACCCCACCCCATCCCTTGCAACCACCAATCTTTTCTTTGTATGCTTGGTATTTTTGTCTTTTTTAAATTTTTTTAGACTCCACATATAAGAGATCATATGGTATTTGTTGTTCTGACTTGTTTCACTTAGCCTAATGCCCTCAAGGTCCATCCATATTATCACAAATGGTAAGATTTCATTTTTAGAGCTGAATGATAATCCATTGTGTGTGTGTGTGTGTGTGTGCGCGCACACATATAGGTACATGCACACATACACACATCATCTTTATCCATTCACCCATTGGTGTACACTTATATAATTGTTTCTATATCTTGGCCACTGTAAATAATGCAAAGGACATAGGGGTTTATACATCTTTTAGAATTAGTTTTCATTTTCCTTGGATAAATTCCCAGAAATGGAATTCCTGGATAATATGGCAGTTGTATTTTAAATTTTTTGAGCAAACTCAAAATTTTCCATAGTGACGGCACCAATATGCATTTCCACCAACGGGGCACAAGGGTTCCCTTTTTCTCCACATCCTTACCCAAACTTACTATCATCTTTTTAGATAATAGCCATTCTAACAGATATGGGGGGAATCTCTCATTGTGGTTTTGGTTTGCATTGCTCTGGTGACTAATGTTCAGCAACTTTTCATTTATCTGTTGGGCATCTGTAGCTCCTCTTTGGAAAACTGTCTATTCAGATCTTCTGCCCATTTTTAAATTATATATATTTTTTCTATTGAGTTGTAGGTGTTCTTTGTAGATTTTAGATATTAGCCCATTATCAGATACATGATACGCAATCATTTTCTCCCATTCTGTAGGTTGTGTTTCATTTTGTTGATGACATCAATGTTCTAATTCAATACTGGCTCATAGTCATGGTTAGATCCAGCTAACCATGTCCATTTGTCTAATGGGATACAGGTTTATGTCGAGAAGAGACCGAGATCAGACCCAGACCATTCATTAGCATCTACAAGGCTGACATGCTGTCTACTCCAATTATTTTATCCCCACTGTTTTCTCTATGTAGAGTTGTTGATGTTATTGACATTTGTTTTTAAATTTTTTTCTGGATCCCTTTGAGAAAAATTATTACCCCCCACTATTCAGGATGAAATCTACTTGCAGAGGCCAAGATAACTGTGAGCTGCAGGTTGTAACTGAAAATCAAGCTATGTGGCTTTTCAGCAATTAGACACTTCTGGAGGCATGCAAAATGGTGCATGCAGTCTGGGGCACGTGCTTTCTCTCCCAACATCAGTTGCAAGTTCTAAATGAGACCACAAGTCCCCCAGGTCCTTAAAATAGAGTCCTGCTCCATGCAAGTTCTTCTTTATAGATGATTAATTCAGCGCCAGTTTCACAGTAAAACACTTTGTTCCAATTTGTGAATCATCCATAGAGTCATGGGTAGCAAGAACAGATAAAAATGCAGTCTGTCACTCCAGACAGAATATGAATTTGTTTAAAGCTGCTTCATTTATGAAGCAAACATGAACTGTTACCCGCCTAGAGAGGAAAGAAAAGAGAGAGAGGTTATGGTGTATCTGCTTTCTGCCGCCTTTTCATTCTCAAAAGCTGAATTCATAGGACTCCACATTGAGTCATAGACTTAAAATAACTGCTTCACTTACACAGCCTAAAAGCACTTGACAAATCTTTCCCCAAATGCAATGACTAGTCACTCTCTCTGATCTTCCTGTTAACATTTAACATTATCTGAAATGATCTTACTGTTTGAGTCTCTCCACCCATTAGAATGTATGCTCCATGAGGACACAGAGTTTTGGCCACTTTTTTTTTTTTTAAAGATTTTATTTATTTCTTTAGAAAGAGAGAGAAAGCAAGAGTGAGCAGGGGAAGGGGCAGAGGGAGAAACAGACTCCTGGCTGAGCAGGAAGCCCTATGTGGGGCTTGATTCCAGGACCCTGGGATCATAAACTAAGCTGAAGGCAGACACTTAACTGATGACCCACCCAGGCACTCCATTTGTCTGTCTTTTTAACTGCTGTGCTCCAATACCTAGAACAGTGCCTGACACGAGATACTCAGTAAATATTCTTTGAACATAAGGATGGTTGAATGCATACCCGGTGACTTTCACACCTGTTTACCGGTTTGCATACCACAGATTGTTTCCATTTGTGGTAAGAGGGTTATCTTGTAGCCTTGAATTTCTCTAATCAGGCCATGAGAAGGTGGTAGGTAAGGGGAGAGGCTTTGAAAGACCCAGGCAGTGTCTAGAGAGAAATGGAGTAGCATGAAGGAGATAACCAGCGGAAAAGCTGATCACCACCAACAAACAGCAGCCTTGTGGTCACTGAGCAATGCTAGTGTGTTAACTGCCCAGCCAGGTTCAAGCCATCGCTTCTCTCAACTGAGGAACAGCAGCTGCATGTTCATTATCAATACTGTCAGCCAAGAAAAGAAAGACAGAAATCTGGCACCAGATCCTGACAAAGCCTCTGGGGAGGTTCATTTGGCCAAACAGAGCTTATTGTACTTGTCGAAACATGAAACCTAGACAATGTTTCATTTCTTCAGAACTGGTTTTAAACCACTGAGTTTTGGGCTCTGCTTTAGGATTTTCAACTTTCAAGTCAAGTATCTATACTTCCTGTTTTTTTTTTCTAGTTGCAACCCCTAAATGAATATGTATGTTGCTTTTTCTTCCCTACTCAATACTCTTTCTCTTTGTCCTTATCAATCCCAGAATCTCAGTTTTTAAATATTTGACATCAGTGCAGAGGTTATAAGTAAATTGTGTAAAATTCCACACTATAAGTGATAAGAAGTGCAGTATTTTTATCCAGTCATTCTAAATGAATATTCTAAAAACCATATTACATGACAGTTTACCAAACAGAGAACTCCAGAAACTAGAGAACCTGCACCTGGGAAAAGAGAACTAAATCCTGAAAGAAAAATTAAGAAACATTAAGAAAACTCAGAAATCCAAAACATATAGCAGATATTTTAAAGCTTGATTTAAAAAGTAAAAGGGAATCACACACACACAAAAGCCAAAGGATATATTTTTTTTAAAAAGCTAGAAGAGCTTAAAATTCTAAACTTAAGTAGAGAAGCAAAAATGGAAATCTATTTCTAATTTTGTCCCCAGGTCTCTTAGCAAAGAAAATGAACTTGAAGGTTTGACAACTGTTCTCCCATAGAACAAAAACTACAATTTTTATAATGATACCCTAGATACTAGCAACAACCTCATGAAATAAGCAGGGTGAGTCATATTATCCCCTTAACTATCTCTGAAAAACCAGGGGTTAAGACAATGGACATACAGCTTATCTAGTTGCAGAGCCAAGTCCTGAACCCAAGTCTAATCCCTTCTTATCCTCTATATTATAATGTGTCTACAGATGAGGTTCAAAAACAAATCCTCCAAAGCTCCGGAAATTCTTGGGAAACATCTGGTAAAGAGTCACAGATCTTGCCAAGCCCTGTGTGCCAAATGACTAAACCTGACTCAAGGTCATCCGTATTTCAACTCTAGGATCTATTATCTCCTGTCTTAGCTCAGGTCTGCAGGAAATGTCCAGGCTGTGTTTCTTTTGTGAATTTCTCCACCAGCCTAATTGTAATAATTATTTTCAACATTTACCATGCTGGGGAGTTTCATTAAACACTCTGTCCTAGTGTCTACCAAGTCACACTATTTACAGTCAACCAAACTGGGCGTGATGATGCAGTCCTTCTCCCAATGTCTCAATGAAAATTCTTTGTAGCTGACTCCCAAACCCCAAATCTATTACTTCCAGCCCTGACTGTTCTTTGAATCTCCAGTCTAACAGATTCAGCCACTGGTCAGTATTTCTTAACACCTCCTTCCCTTATTTTCTTTGAATGGCACCACTACCTGGTTAGTCCCATAGGCCCCAAATCATCCTTGAATACTACCTGTGATGTCGAGCCTCACATTTCACCAGTAATCAAAATGTGTTGATTCTTTTACTGCATATCTCCAAAGTGGTTCATGCTTTCCTATTTCCATGGCCCTGACCCTAGTCCAGGTCATCATTCTCTCTCATCTGTTTGGAAGATTGGCTTCCTAGGTGGAAGGAACTCCATGACTCCAGCTCACTGCTTCCAACCATCAATCTGGCCACACCAACTTCTCATTACTTTCCTAAACCTTGGCTCTGATTGTATCACTCACATCTTTTCCAACCCTCCAACATCTCCTTACATGACTCCATAAAGTATATGTCCTATACTTGGAATTTTTCAAACTGACGTCCATATCGTTGTTTCTCAGCCTTTTAACCCTTCATGTGTGACTTTCCACTGGGAGTCTAACTAACTGTACAAATGGACTCTTGAACACACTTTCTGCATCTTCTGGCCTCCCTGACTCAGTTTATGCCATCTGCAGTATCCAGACGACTCCTTTCCTATTGCTATTAAAATTTTACCCATCATCCAAGATCTGGCTCAGTATATCTGCCACCTCTAACATCTAGCTTGTGATGAAGCCTTTCTTCTGTTGCTAGTGATTTCTCTCCTTTCAGATAAGGCAACTGTATATGGGTATACCTGTGTATAGTTCTAGGAGGTCCATCCATTTCACACCTATGTCAAGGATACATCCTCTGCAACGTAAGCATTGGTCTTGCCTTTGATCTCTTATTGCATTTGCCTTGTAAGCTCTTTTCATTGCTTTTTTAAGTTCATAAACCTCTAGTTTCCTTTTAAAAGTAGGTTATTATGCATATGCCTTGCCTTATTTCATTTTGTAGGCTATAAGCAATCTGAGGACATAACTCGGTTATATTAAGCTTTGCATCCAACCATGTACCTACTTACTAGAGTGTGTTGGAATCACATTTGTGGGAAGAATGAAGAGCAAAATTTCCCTATAAATACTCTCTTTTGTTTCTTTCTCAAATGGCTATATACTGCTAATAAATGAAAAAATCTTGTGGGATGCCATGTAGGAATACTTGAAATCAGCTCGTGATTAAGTCTGTTTTTAGCTTTTTGTGTAGATATTTTCATGTTCGGTGTCAAATAGACACCACTCTAGTCTATTTTCATTTAGAGCCAATTTTTTTTGTTTCCAGCTCATTACCTTATAATCTTTCCACCTTCTTTCCTCGTTTTTAAAATACCAAACCCTCCTTCTCTTCATCTTCCAATTATGGGTTATTTCATTTAAAGAACTAACTATTCCATTTTCTATTGTAGTACTACAATATTTATCTTAATTTGTTTTAGTTGGTGAAACCTACACTTCAGGGAGAAATCCCTGCCATATATCTGAGTCATTCCCTGAACTTTCCCCTTCCTTGTAAGCTAAAAAAAAAAATGGCCATAATCCAAATTATACCTACTTTTAAAAATGCATAGCAAGAACTGCGAATGACATTTCAATCTTGGTGCTTTTTACTACTATTTTATGTCTTGGTATATTTCCTCTCCTACCACCTTATATTTTGCCCTCACCAACCTCTTCCTTTATCACACCCCTCTTCCCAAATTATACTTCAAGATCCTTGGCAGGTTTTAAAAACCTCTGCTGATACAGGGACCAGCAAAAGGCTTTACACAATGGGTACTCAGTAAATGACTACACATGATACCTATACATTTTGAATTTAGGGTCTGTAGATTCAGGATGACGAGCTGGATCTTTTGTCTTTTTCTTATCCTTCCTGTGTCTATTTTTGTTTTTATTTTCATAAATTTTGTTCTCACATTAATGCAATTCTGAGATTCCCATCTTCTCCATTTTCCTTCCCAACAAATATTTATTCATCAGTTGCATGCACAAAGTATAATAAGCTATATAGTTTGGTGGGATTCCAAAATGAAATTCAGAAACAAATCATGCCCTGTAAGAGCTTACGGCTTAGCAGAGGACACAAAATGTCTATAAAAGTAATTGAGAAGTCCTATTAGTGTGTATTACATGGGCATTTCAAGATGTATGAGCTGTCACATGAAATATAATGAGCTGGTCATAAATTTGGGAAGTCGGCTTTTTGAAGTGGTGGTACCGGAGTTCAGTCTTGAGCGAGCTCAGTGGACATGATGAGTAATACTTTATGAAGGAGAATGCCACCTCCGATTTCACCACTTGTAATGTGTGAGGAGTCCATTTGTAATCAATCCAGAGCTTCGTTTTAAACCCAGCTTGATTCATTGTAAACATGAACAGTATTTCACTTTTAAGAAAAACTGTCATTTCCCACAACTCTCCTTCCCCTTACTTTGGAGATTTTACTTCCCTATTGACCCAATTCAGCAAATCACGTGCGCATGCGTGCACACAGATGCGATAAAAAGAAACCCCACTTTGCTTTCTTAAAGATCTTTAAAACTTTATTTTACTGAGGTAAGAACGCTTACTGTGAGCTCTACCCTCTTTCCACCTATTTAAGTACACACTACAGCACTGTGCACTATGGGCATAATGTGTCACAACCGGTCTCTAGCACTTATTCGTCTTGTAAACTAATAAAAAAAAAAAACACACTTCAGAAGGACTGTCTTCCTTACTAGTGGTTAAATGTTCATTCCGGGTTTATTCACCGTGTCACACTCTTTCAACAAGCCTTGAGTGAGGGTCTACAACACAGAGGTTACAAGAGAGTCACTTGTGAAGGAGACATGGCAAGAACCAGCCAAGCTCTGCTCCTCTCCCTAACTACGCCCCAGTTGCTTGACTATGGCTGCTTTAACACGCAATTGTTTTCCCTCCTAAACACGTGCCCTGGGTTTTCCCATCATAATCCATTTTCCAAATGTCACAGGATAAATGCCTCAATTAAAAACCACATGATTAAAGACCTGTGTGCCAAAAGAGGATCCCAGTGATCAATGCAGTCAAAAACCAAACAGAGGACGTTACTTGAGACTTTAAGACTCAATTAACCATGTAATGTGTGGTTTGTGGATGTCTAGCTTTAGGGAAGTGAAACGGCAGAGAACCTCCTGCGAGGCTCATGTTGGGGTTGAAGGGCAGAGAAATTATGTTTTCTAGAAACCTATGATTTCACCTTGCAGAGTATTGCTCCAGAAAATAAAAAGTATCAAGAGAAAATATCTACTTGTTAACATTGTTTGACAGAAAACATGAGCTTAGAGAGAAGGTCAGATGGTGAGCAGGGTGGGGGAAAAGGTGCTGTTTATACTTTGGATAGGATCAAGGGCCCAATTAAAGGCCTAATTTAGAAGTCCCTGTAATAGCAGGGTTAAAGGGTTAGAGAAATATGTGACATAGTTATTATATTATGTTATTTGTGGCTGTTGAAAAATGCTCTCCAGCTACTAAAGTGAGCCCCTGGAGGAGTTAAAAAGCTCTGTGACCCAGCTTCCCTGGGACGGTTCAATCTGGAGATAAATTTCTGAATCTGGGACAAAAATGAAGTTGGAAGGACAGTGACCTATAAAGCAAAGGCAAAGCTCCCCAACAGACCATCTATCGAAGAACCCTGGAGAGTAAATGATCTTCTGATGAGGAGGGACTGCAGGGAAAGAACTAAAGACTGAGGAAAATGCGAGGACGCTCATGTTCCACTCTGATAAATGCCCGGGACCCCAGAGCCACAGCACAATGAGCAGTGAGTTGGCGGTGGAGGTAGAAACGAGCGGAGCAGGAACTGAGGCTGGGTCAGGTTAGTGCCGTTGTGGTGCTTGCCCCAGCCCCTCCCCGACCCCACTCATCTGGAACCTGCAGCTGGGCCCCTGAGAAAGTAGACAGGAGAGCAAACAGGAGAATCCGCACCTCCTGGCCATGGTTTCTTTTCTCCCACAAGCCCTCCACAGTCCTTCATGATCTCAATGGGTCTCTGTTTCTGGTTTATGTTTACGGCATCCTGGGCTCTGGACTGGGATGAGGCACAATGACTGCCAGTCCCATGGCACGCAGCACTTTACCTTGACAACTTTCTTCTCCTGATCCCTTAAGATAGTTTGGTCCTTTCTCTTTTTCCTTTAAATAGCAAGGAAACATTTTTGGCATTCACTTGTTTCAGCTTCTGAGATACTCTTTTTTTTTTTTTTTTAAGATTTTATTTATTTATTTCACGGACAGAGCTCACAAGTAGGCAGAGAGGCAGGCAGAGAGAGGAGGAAGCAGGCTCCCTGCTGAGCAGAGAGCCGATGCGGAACTTGATCCCAGGACCCCAGGATCACGACCTGAGCGGAAGGCAGAGGCTTTAACCCACTGAGCCACCCAGCCATCCCCTGAGATACTTTTTTTATTATGTTATAATAGCCACACCTAGCTGAAATGGGTTTTATTTACTCTTCCTCTCTTAATATTACTTTAGTCCTAATTTTTTTCCCCTTTCCTAAATTTTTTTTTTTTTCTGGCCTCTAAATAGCAAACACTCCACTGTTAATTTTTTGTATACCTCCCACACAAGACGAATCCACTAATCAGGACCACTATTCTCTTCTTGTCTTTCAAAATGTCGAACACACGTAACTGAATTGTGCATATGTAATTCACTGTAACAGCTTCCGTTAACATACTGACATCAGTTTAATAGTCAATTTACTATATTTTGTTTCTGAGTTTAAGCATCTAAGATGTTGTATTATTTTTTTTAATCTTTCATCTTGAATTAGAAAAACTTACCAAGGTACGAAAGTAACAGTGTTGATAGAAGCCACAATTACACCTCTTGAAACTCTCTCTCTTTTTCTTGCAACATACTGAAAAACAGAGAGAAAAATGCTATTTGCTTTTGGACAGAGATTCTGCAGGATACCGTGATCTTGGCATTGTAAAAGGCAGTTTTTCTGTAAATACAGTTAGAAAAGGTGACAAAATTGAGAGGGAAGCTTACCTTCATAAACAATACTGAAGAGAAGAAGGAAGACTTTATCTGCCTCAATATAGTCTTCCCAAGTAATGTACACATACTAAAAATTCCTATCTGTACTTCATACGTGTATATGTATATACAAAGGCATGACTGAAGAGAAAGTAACATGCCAAACTAAACTATAACTGGAGGTAAAGCAAAATATTAGTATTTAGGCAATATGGGGTAAGGTAAAAGTGATCAGCATCAGCTACAGTAAATGCAAAGTTTTCAAAACAATTTTTGTGTTTGGGCTTGGAGAAAATACTAAACAGACTGAGAAGAGCTAAGCGCTCCAAAAGCTAGAGGGAAGCCATATATATCAAGGATGCAAAAGAAAGTCACTGCAAGTATCCTGACTAAGAGGTAACCTCATGAACCGGGGTTTACGGCATAAGGAGACAAGGGTACGGTTTATTTTATTTTTTTTTTTTAAGGGTACGGTTTAGAAAGGGGAAGGAAAAGCAAGGTTCTGTGGCAGCTCAACCAAGACATCATAAAGATATGTTTGAAGATGAATACTATTGCCAAAGAGCTAAGACACAGGGAGGAGGAATCAGTAAGTCCTATGGGTGGCATGGAAATGAAGGAGAATGTGCAGATGAGCCTCCAGAGCCCTGGGATGGGGCATCCAAGCAAGATTCTGCTGCTTAGAGAAAGGGAGCCTAGAGGATCACTACTGATGCCTGAAGATAGCTCACAAAGATGTGAAGGTCTTTTACAGGTAAGTGGAGATATGGCACCGAAGCAAGTGTGAGAGGTACGAAATGTGGATAAAGATCACCGATACGCATTGGGAGATGCCATGCAGAGCAAGTAACTTCTTAAAGACATATAAGCATGTGCATGGTTGGTGAAATGGCAACTGTCAAGCTTACTTCTGCACATATTTAGCAAATAAAGTACCTTATTTCATTATCCTCTTCATTAATCTGTATATTTTCAACTGTCCTTGTGAGATTTGGTTGTTTCTTCTGGGAAAAGAACAGGATATGTATTATAAAAATATCATGTATAATATTCAAGAGGTTAATGGTATCAGTTGTATATTTTATGTCAATAACTCCAATATCAGGGTTCCCCCCCCCAGCATGCAGCATATAAAATACTTCTGCAATAAATAAATATGGAAAATGCACCATATTATCAACTTTTTTAGGGGGTTGGAGGTGAAAAAGTAGTATCAAATTCAAAAGATAGTTCAAAAATTTGAACCACAATGATTTAGTGCATTTCAAAATGTTGGATAGGTTTCTGTGAGAAGAGAACAGAAGAAGAGAAATCCAAAATAGCAGATAACACAATGGCACTTCTGTTTGGCTTTAAAAGCAAATCATAGGATTTGTAACCTATTTCTTCCTTTTTCTATTTGCTGCGGGCTATGAAAATCAGTTCCCATTTCTTAAGTGTGCCTTTTCAGCAGTGGGAGGATTGTCTCCTAAGCATGATAAGGAATAAGGGGAAAAACCTTTAGATTTAGAGTCTATTGAGACTAAGTTAAGGTAGGACCTTTTCTCAGAAAAGGGCAGTTTGGTAATCGTTTATGTAAATCAAGTATGCACAAATAAATATCTAAAGTTCATGAAGTTTTGATCAAGGAGAATAAAAAAGGAATAGCAACCCTTACCTTCCAGTATAAGGCTCCAAAAGCAAACCCAATTACAAGAGAGAAGAATGCTGGCAAGGCCATGGCTGCCCACTGCAAGTTGGAGTCTCCAAGGGGGTTTGCGGCCTTCCCTGTAATTCAACAGTGCAGTGGTGAGCGGCACATCCCGGACAGAGGTTTTGCTCTTAACCTATGGCTGTTCCCAACTGTTGCCATAACGTACTCTTGGCCCAGCTCTGTTTAAAATATTTGGAACCCTGATATTTACGCGGAGTATTGTTTTGGGACAGCCAGACAAGTCCATGTTGTCTCCAAAACACTTTAAGTTGAAAAATAAAAGAAAAGCCACAGAAGGATCTTTGACGTGGCTGATGTTGACACACATGGAACACAGATGACATATTCCTAAAGGCGATTTGTACTCTCGAGCAAATCCATTTTCCATGACTTTATCTTCGAAAACTTTTTTTGTTTTCTCACTCTTCACATCTTGCCAAGAAATTTGGAAGAGGACATTTTGCAACCCGGATTGAGGACAGTAGGCATTAAGCTGCTTTGCCTGTCACAAGTACTAAGTCATTAAGTGGACTTAGCTATTAGTTAGGTACCTCATACTTAGAGCCATGGCGTTTCCTCATCACATCCGCAGTATACCTTTACTGGATGTCAGAGCGTGGCCGGCTCTGTGTTAAGGACTAAAGGTTTGATTTTTCGGACCTTTTATGTTGGAAAGCCTGAGACCATTAAACACTAAAGAATGGTTGAAAATACCAGTGTCTTCTCACAGCAAGAGATTGGGCGGGGGTGGGGGGGTGCTGTTTGAGGGAAAAAAAACATGTAAGATTAACTTAGGACTCCTTTTGACCTTGCTCAGCTCCTCTGTGAGCAGCAAAATGATTCATGAATTAAACAAAACACATCTACCATCTACCACAAGGTTCTCTTCTCTCTGTCTCCTTACAAGGAACAACCTGGTTGTTAGAGACACAGACACATGTGCCGACCTGCACGAAAAGAACCGGAAGTCTTCAGTTTTCCTTTGGTGAAGGAATACATTTAGAAATTATATATTTTCAGCAATTATAGGATCAAATGCAAACTAATCCAAGGTAAATGATTGTTTGGGGCTATATTATGCAACATTTGGGATATGGTGTCAGCCTATAGTCACCTGTTTAACATGTTAAGTACATAACATAAAAGATCCAAACCACTGTACATGTGTAAACATTTACAGGGAGAACATGAACTTACAGATTTAACCTGAGAGGCCAGAAACAAATCTTATCTACTACAGAGAGAATAGGAATTGCCCATTTCCCCACCATTTGTAAACTGGGAGCATGGAATTCACTAATCGCTGGACTCCTATTTCCAAAGGGCTCTAATAGGAAATGTGTGTGTGTGTGTGTGTGTGTGTGTTGGGGAAGGGTGTCATGGGTGCCCCTTACACTTAAGAAAGGGCGATGGGGAGGGAAGTGGGGTCTTCCATTCATATAACTACACATCACTTCCTTGAGACTAGACTAGCGTATCTTCTGATCGCCCCCCCACCCCAACCATCCTATAGCCTCGTGGGAAATAAGTTTTAGGCACTTTAAAGTAGAATTCAACATCAATTCTTTCATTAGAAAAAAAGAGTTACAACGTGGAATTTGGTATAATCGATTGGTGGTACTACCATTGTTGTACTAATACAGCTATTTTAAGGGTTATAGCAAAGATTGTGTATATTAGTCTGGAATTTAACTACCATTTATAAAAGTATTTTCTCTCAGAAAATGGACTCAGAATTATAAGCAATTCTTGACATTTTAGGAGTTTTCATATCACTATCTGTACGTAACTTGGCTATTTGTGGTTGTATTCCAGTAACAAGTCTGAATTCTCCTTGAGGGCCACTGTGCTGTTGATGAAGGATAGCTGGAAGGCAGGGACAGGAGCCCCTCCCCCAAACCCCCAGGAAGAGGAAACCACCCTTAAAAGGACTTTACCCTGACGTGGAAGGAATCCTCCCTCCCTTCCCATGTGACAAAACCCTGACTGGATGACAGGCAGTGGGAAGGTTCATCAGATTGACCCAGCCTGTCAGCAAGTCCATAAAAACACCTAGACTTAGAAACTCCCGTGGCAACCCCTTTGGG
Source organism: Mustela lutreola (assembly GCF_030435805.1). Taxonomy (NCBI): domain Eukaryota; kingdom Metazoa; phylum Chordata; class Mammalia; order Carnivora; family Mustelidae; genus Mustela; species Mustela lutreola. Next base: position 120,606,729 of record NC_081297.1, read on the forward strand.
TTTTCTCCTACCTTGGGAGCTCTGTACTATCACTTTGCTATCACTCACTAAAGCTTGTTTTGCTGCCCACCACTCTGTCTGGTCTACCTCTTCATTTTTTGAGGTGGCATGACCAAGAACCATGGGCACAGACAGAGAAAAAAAATTCCTGCAGCACTATGGCCCACAGTGTCTCTTGGGACTGCTGTGTGGTTATGATAGATTTGACCAGGAGGGATCCGAGAGGGGTCCCCTCATGAAGATATACACAGAGAACAAAGGAAGCTATTAATATTTTTGTCCCCAGACTCCAGTCAAAAACAAAGGAGCTGGGTTGGTGCTATGGAGAATTCTATTACATATACTCGGCTACCAGAGGCCCTAGAATCAAGGCAAGCAACATCATAAATTCTTCCTGTTCTTTCCCAAAGCCAAATCTTGACTTGAGCCATTCAGACCACAGGAAAGACCAGGGCCACTAACAACAAGCAGAAGTGGCTTACCAAAGTGAGATACTCCGGGATTCTCTGCTTACCGTCTTTCTCAGGTAGGACAGCCCCTAAAAGTTTTCCAAACAAATCCATGCTGGACAAGAGACCTCACTCTTCCAGAGTAGTCACTTTTTAACTACTTTAAAAGTTCCACCCCCAGAACTCTGGCCCCAAAGCCCCAGAACCTGACTAACACATTGCAGCAGTCTACCTGCAGGAGAGAGGGAGGAGGGAGCCTCCTAAAGACTGGGAGGGGAAATGGACCAGAGGAACTGAGCTTCACCTCCTGGAGGAGTCAATATTGCTTTGCTTTTGTTATTTCTCCCTAATGCAAAGAGCTTAATAGCCAGCCTTTGGTTCTTTCCAGAAATACTACAGTCCCTCTAGCAGAGAGAAAAAAAGAATGTTATCAGAAAAGGCTTATTCACTCCCAAGGCTACTGCTGCTACTTACTGGAGATCAGTGAAATTTGAACTGTGTGCCTCAGGGCCAAATGGTGGGTATTTGGCCCTACAGATGCCCAAGCTAGTAACAAAGCTTTGCTTTCATGTAAAGACTGCCACATAAAACTTGTAGGGTGAGGAAGCTCATCTGGATAGGATTTGAGTAATCCCACATCTCTGGGCTTTGTTGTCATAATTCTGTTCCTTATTATGAATGTCCAAAATTAATGGAAACTGACTTGTTTGGTTTGACCAATAATACCCAACATCTGTTCAAATACAGAACACAAAAAACTGTGCTATGATTTTGCTGACCTGCTTTTTCAAATGATTTTACTTACAGGCATCACCATGCCTGTGAACATGGACCTCTTGGTGCTTAGAAAACCTTCAAATCAGTACCCCTCCTTAATTCAGATTCAAAGCTCATTGCAGGTTGCCATAAGTACTGATCCACAGCCTTGGTGCACCTAATTATTCTAATAACGATGAACATGTATTATAAATAAGGCATAGCTCCGAGTTGGTGTGTGTTGACACATTTAAAACTCACAGAAACTCTATGAAGGAGGTACTTTCATCCTTCACTTGACTGGCAAGTCCAGAGAGATTAACTTGCTCAAGGTCACACAGTTATCCAAGGGCCAACACTGATATAGAAGCCCAGGCAGTCTGACTCAAAGACTGTCTTTTTAGAAGATGAATAAAGTAATGTCAAAGTAAGGATAACTTCCGTATCATTTAAATATAGTCTGCAAGGATCTTAAACATTCTTTTAGCTTGATACAAAGGAAATTACTATTATTTTGAAAACACAACTCTTTCTGGATAACTTGAACACTTCTAATAAGGGAGAATCATGGCATAATAAAAAAACACTCATGTCTCAGGACTCCTTCATATAGCTACCATGACCACTTTTGGGGATTTTTATCCTGCAAATTTCCCTTCAAATTTCCCTGGCCATATCCCTCCAAAAAGTCTCATCTCCTTTATGATATGACTAAAAACATTGACATACTTCTATTATAATAGATATTGTAATATATATATATATGATAAAAATACTAGGACTTTCTCTTACAAGAAGGTAAACTCTACAAGAGCAAGCCTTTGCACATGGGTATCTAAGTGCCATGTTAATGAGTAACGTCTCCTGGCAAAAAGCTGCAAATTATGCAAGATTCATATTTTTTTTTATAAAAAGGAAAAAAAAACAAAAAAAGAAGGCTGACCATTTTGTAATAAAAAAAATGAATAGGTGTTTTATATTCAATGTCCTTTGAGGTTAAGTAGAAAAGACCTTTGCTTCCAACCATGGTAATAACATATTAGCCTTCCCAACCTAAATAACTGTTATACTAAACAAATTACCTGAGGTAGTTACTTTCATACATTAGTCAATAGGTAGCTCAAGAACGTAATCCCTTAGAATAAAAACGTATCTGGTGAGGCCCATGATTGTCTTCATTTTCTGGCTGGGAGGTATGGAAGATAGAACCCAACTAGGGTTCGGTAGTTTCACAGAAATAAGGAATCAGAGACTGAAGTTCAGGGATGCAGATGTGTCTGGAGTTTGTGGGGCAAGGTTATTGGTGGGAAAGGAACTGTGTAGAAAAGGAGCACCAGAAATCTCTGGAGATTTGACTAAGTCAAATGGTTAAAAAAAACTAAGCTGTACATGCAAGGAAGAGACTTCACAAAGCCTGGCAATAAACAATATCTGGGAAGCTATGATCTTGACTGTTGATCAGAGACAAAGGAGCTCTGACAAGCCAGAATGGGGAGAATAATAGGCACTCAAGAGGTACCTTAGAAATTCTATGCCTTAGCAATAAGCCTATGTTCCCCCTTCCTTCTAAGAAAGCTCAAAAACAAGACAGGGAAGGAAAATAAAGATAATCTGCCACTAACTGAACTATCTGTATAAAACTCAGAAGTATCTAAAGAAATGCTATAAAATCTACATTCTCATAAACATAATATCCACAATATCCAGCATGTATTCAAAAATAACCAGCCACTTAAAGGGAAATGCGACCCATAATCAGGGAGTTGGGGGCAGTCAACACATACCAACACTGAGATGACCTGTATGTTGAGATCAGGAGATGAGAACTTCAGAGATTCAGAACAACAGCTGGCCCCTGAACAATGCAGGGGTTAGGAGCACCAGCCTCCTGCACAGCAGAAATCTACATGTAACTCTGACTTCCCTAAAACTTTACTAATAGGCCACTGTTGACTGAAAGCCTTACCGATAACAAACAGCACATATTTTATACATTATAGCTATTATATATATTAAAATAATCTAAGGAAAATGTTAAGAAAATCATGAGAAAATAAATTTACAGTACTGTAAAAATCTGTGTACAAGTGGACCCAGGTGGTTCAAACCCCTGTTGTTCAAAGGTCAACTATACATCCAGGGGCCAAAAAAGAAAATATCATAATGAATATGCAGATGGAAAATCTCAGCAGGAAAATATACAATAAAAAATTAAATGCAAATTTTAGAATTAAATGCAAATTTTAGAATACAAACTTAGAAATGAAAAAATGTACTAGATCCAAACCCATAGAATGTATAGCACCAAGACTGAAACCTATGTAAAATAGGCACTTTGAATGGCTATGATGTGTCCAGGAAAGTTTATCAGTTTTAACAAAGGTTAAATATTCCCTCTCTGTGGGGAATATTGATAACGGGAGAGGCTGCACATGGGTATGGGCAGGAGGTATGTGGGAAATCTATGTAGCTTTCCCTAAATTTTGCTATGAACCAAAACTGGTTTAAACAAAATTAAAAGCAATTGTATTGGATGAAAAAAAATGTATTGAATGAAACGTTCAGCAGCTTACAGATGGCAGAAGAGTAGGGAAACTTGAAAACAATAAGAAATATTGCAATAATGCATAAATATTCCATAATTTTTATGCAATAATGCATAGAAATTATGCATTTTGGTGAACAGAGAGATTGGGGAGAGAGAGAAAAAAATCTGAATAAAACCTCCATAATCTGTGAGACAAGATCAAACTACCTAATAAATATGTGATTGCTATGGGTGTGATTAAATGTACTATGTGTGATTCCTTTTGGAGAGAAGAGAAAATGAAGAAAAATATTTGAAAGAGTTATGGACAAATTTTCCCCAAGATTTTGGGAAAATACACTTATGTATCAAAGAGGCTTGACAATATGCAAAAGAAAAAAAAATACAAAAAAACCCCCCAAAAAACAAAAAAAAAACAAAACCCAGTCCTAGGCACATCTTAGTCAAGCTACTACACAGAAGAAAAACTTGAAAGGCAGAGGGAAAAATGACCCAGTACATATTAGAACAAATATAAACTCTGGATGCCTTTTTCTCAGAAAACAATAAAAGCAGGAAGACAATTAAGTGACATCTTTAAAGGACTGAAAAAAAATTCTGACTACTCAGAATTCTGTATCCAGTAAAAAGCACCTGCAGTACTGAAGACATTTTTTTTTTAAAGATTTTATTTATTTATTTGACAGAGAGAGATAACAAGCAGGCAGAGAGGCAGGCAGAGGGAGTTGAGGAAGCAGGCTCCCTGCTGAGCAGAGAGTCTGATGCGGGGCTCCATCCCAGGACCCTGAGATGACTTGAGCCAAAGGCAGTGGCTTAACCTACTGAGCCACCCAGGTGCCCCAACATTTTTTTTTCTTAAGTACGCTCCATGCCCAGCACAGAGCCCAATGTGGGGCCCGAACTCATGACCCAAAGATCAAGTCCTGAGCTGGGATCAAGAGATGGTCACTAACACAATGAGTCACCCAGGTGCCCCCATGGACATTTATTTATTTTTTTAATATTCTATTTATTTGACAGAGATCACAAGTAGGCAGAGAGGCAGGCAGAGAGAGAGGAGGAAGCAGGCTCCCCGCAGAGCAGAGAGCCTGATGTGGGGCTTGATCCCAGGACCCTGGGATCATGACCTGAGCCGAAGGCAGAGACCTTAACCCACTGAGCCACCCAGGCGCCCCCCCACGGACATTTTTTAATTAAAAAACAAAAAAAAAAAAAAAAAGATTTTGTTGCCAGTAGATTTACACCACAGGAAATACTAAAGGAAGTACTTTAGACTGAAAGGAATTAACACTAGATGGAAAGTTCGGTTTACAAGAAGGAATGCAAAGTTTAAGAAATAATATATGGGTAAATACAAAAGACAACTATATTCTTTTGTTTTTTAAAAAAGACATAGGATAGCTTAAAGCAATAATTATAAGACTATAGTGAGGCTTATAACCTATGTAGATCTATATGTCAACACAGCACAAAAGATGATTCTCATATTTTTTTCTTAAGTGCTACAATATTAAGTAGAACACTGCAAGATGTATACTGTAATTCCTAAAACAACCATAAAATAATGCAAAGAGAGCTATTGAAAATAAAATTAACAAAATTAACCCAAAATCAATCTGGAAAGGAGAAACAAACAAATGAAGCAAATAGGAAATAAATGATAGGCCCAAATCCAACCATACCAATAACTGTATTAAATATAAATGGATAAAATACTCTAATTAAAAGTCAAAGACAGCCTAGCTGAAATAGCAAGGCCCAACTATACACTGACTACCAGAGATGATCTTTAAAAATAGAGACAGTAGGTTGAAAAGAAGAAAGGTATACCATGAAAACAGTAAGCATTAAGAAAAACTGGCTCCACTAACGCAGACAAAATACACTTCAAGACAAAGAATTCTAGCAGAGATAATGATGATTATTTCACTATACCCACCTAATAATACAGCTTCAAAATATGAAGTAGAAAATACATAACCAAAAGGAGAAATGGCAAAAACCACAAATAAAAGATTTTTACTGTTCCTCTATTAGTAGTTGATAAAGAAAATTAGATAAAAAAATTTAATAAGCATTTGGAAGATCTGAACATTATCAGCCATTTTGATCAAATTTTAGAATGCTACACTCATTATTTGAATGATACACATAAGTTTCAATAAATTTTGAAAGATTACAGTGTATGTTTTCTGACAATAGAATTTAGAAACCAATAAGATATCCAAAAAAAACTACACATTTTTAGACATTAAGTAACCCACTTTTAAATTACTCATGAATTAAAGAAGAAATCACATGGAGAATTAAAAGATATTTTTGAAGAAATAATGGAAACACAATATATCCAAGTGTGTGGGATGCAACTAAAGTTGCTTACAAGAAAATTTATAACTTTAAGTGCTTCCAACAGAAAATTAGAATGGCTTAAATCACTAATCAAACTTTTCAACCTTAAGGACTTCAGCTACAACTTAGCTGAACAAACTAAGCCCAAAGTAAAAAGAAGGAAATAGGGCGCCTGGGTGGCTCAGTGGGTTAAGCTGCTGCCTTGGCTCAGGTCATGATCTCAGGGTCCTGGGATCGAGTCTCTGCTCAGCAGGGAGCCTGCTTCCTCCTCTCTCTGCCTGCCTCTCTGCCTACTTGTAATCTCTCTGTCAAATAAATAAATAAAATCTTTAAAAAAAAAAAAAGAAGGAAATAATAAAGATGAGAAACCAATGAAATATAAATTAAGAAGCTAAAAGTTGCATCTTTGAAAAGATTAATAAAATAAAATCAGTAGTTAGTAAGAAAGACCTTGACTGGTTAACACAGTCTCTTTCTAAAACTTTTCAGATCTGATATGTTTTGTAATTCAGAATTTTGAGATTTTAGAAGATTCTGTCTTACAGATATTGTATATAATATCCTCAGCAAAGTCTAGGTAGCATGCTGTGATCAAACACAATATTTCTATAGTGAAATCTATAAATATTCACTTTTAGAAGGAGAAAGACTATAAACAGCCTTATCTCAGTTTAGGTCAGGTCAGGTTTTGGTGCCAAAAATTCCCAAACAAATGGATTTTAGAGGTTTTTAAATTTTTTCTGAATTACAGAACTGGTATTGTGGATTTGTACTAAATTGATTATTACTTTTTATAGGTAGGTCCTCTCTATGTCCTTGAACATATGACAGTACCCCATTACTAAGTCTTTTTGTTTTTTTTAAAGATTTTATTTATTTATTTGACAGAGAGAAATCACAAGTAGATGGGGAGGCAGAGAGAGAGAGAGAGAAGGATGCAGGCTCCCTGCTGAGCAGAGAGCCCAATGTGGGGCTTGATCCCAGGACCCTGAGATCATGACCTGAGCCGAAGGCAGTGGCTTAATCCACTGAGCCACCAGGCGCCCCGCCATTACTAAATTAAGGGATAACTTTTTAAACTAAAATCATAGGATGATTTTTTTTCCTTCTACAGCTTCCTTGAAACTAGAGGATCAGAATATTTAGTAAAATCCAATGACCTTTATAACGACCTTCCCTGTATTTAAAAGGAGGACATCAAACTACCAGGAAATTGGGTCCTTAGTCAAAGAGCACATAAATTTAAGGCGAAGAAGCATATTCTCTTCTAACATTATTTTATAGTAAATAAAATCATCAGATGCACAAATATAAAATTGTAAATACTGATATAGCAAAACTGAAAATATCCTTAGAATTCTAATACAACCAACATCTGTACTTTCAATTTTAAAATTCCATTTTGTCAGGCAAATCCCACAACAAATATATTAAGTTGACAATGAATAAAGCTTAAATCATATTTCTAAAAGTAACTATATGACTTATTTAAAACAATCTTAACAGATTTTGGCCCAATACTCTAAAGATCATCTTGGGTTGTAGGGAAACCCATTCCTACAAAACTAATATTTATTTACTTATTAAAAATTTTTTAAAAAAATATTTATTAATTTGAGAAAGAGAGAGAGTGCACACAAGCAGGAAGGGCAGACAGAGAGGGAGAAAGAATCTCAAGCAGATTCCATGCTGAGTGAGGAGCCCATGCGGGGCTTAATCTCATGACCCTGAAATCAGGACTTGAGCCAAAACCAAGAATCAGACGCTTAAGCAACTGAGCCACCCAGGCACCCCCAAATTTTCATTTAAATTCTAGTTAGTTCACATATAGTATAATATTGATTTCAGGAGTAGAATTTACTGATTCATCACTTACATAGAAACCTAATATTTAATTCTCAGGAAGACTGTAACAGGAAGAACAGTACCAGAACAGTATTAATATTATAATTGCAGAAATTTCCTTTAAAGCCCATGCAATACTCCCATAGGTGCTAACTGGAGCCATGCATGCATTAAATCAGACGTATGTACTTACTATTACTGCTACTGCTGTCATTCCTAAGGGAGCTGGCTGCAACAGGGGGTAACATAAATGGTTTTGTGACACTGACTCTGGAATCTAAATAGAAAGCAATAATGTGTCAGTGTTGCATGGTGATTTACATAAATTACAGAGTGTGCAAAAGGTTGAAGTGCAATACCAGAGTACTTTCAAGGTCTGCTTCCCAAATTTTGATTATTCAGATCCTATTTATTTCTTACTGGGTCCTGTTCTATTTTAATTAAGAAATTCATCACAGTCACCTTACAGGGCAAAGATTCATTGCCTGTATACTTAACAAACATAAGTAACACAGATTTTCCCAGTGGGAAAACAAGTCTCAATACTGAGTAACTGGTAAAGATCAGAATTCATGACTCAGAGGTAGACCTTAAGGAAAAGGCTTGAAAAGGGAACATTAAGAAAACTGGAGATGAAGAGTAACACACACTATACAATACAAGCAAGTATCAGATAAATCTACCTCCCATATTGTTTACCAACAGAAAATTCTTATATTTGAAAATGACAAGTGTTGCTTTGGTTTGAAAACCAACAAATCAACTGATTATTTCTTTCATGCCATTTATATATGTCTCTGTGTTAGACATGTACACATACATCTTTCTCTAGCTACACATATATTTGGGTCAGAGGTAGAGTCTTACCTATATATACAAGATTCAAGCTTGCTTTTCACATATGAATTGGAAATTCTTATTTGTCTTACCTTTTTCAGGACTTAATGTTGAAGGGAGCACACATTCACTAGTTTTAGATGCCACTGTTTCCAAGTCCTTGAGGGCATCAATGGATCTGTTAAAAATTCTGAAGAATTCTTCAGGGGTAAAATGCCTGGGTTCTGGGTTCTTAGGTGATTTTTTTACATTCTGGAAGAAAACAGGATTATATTCTTCAGACAGTTTACAGATCTAACTGATGTCGAGGTAACAGGCTATAAAAATGTCCCCCAAAGATGCAAGTAAAACTAACACTTTTAGACAACTATCTTAACCTACATAATTCAAATTGGTACTGGAATTGAGCCCCACTTTGGTCTGGGGCTCAATTCCAGATAAAGGAATGAAGTGGTGGTGGGGGTAAGGTGAATAGGGTATCAAAACAAAATAATGTTAGCAACAAATTAGAGACACTGTTCTTTAAAGATGCTCACTAAGATAATGATTCTTTTATTTTTTATTTTTATTTATAACTTTATTATATTATAATATATATTTATTTATATATTTTTATTTTTTATATTTATTTTTATTAAAAAATACCTCATAACATATGCTCTAAATATATGTCATTTATATTTTATACATTTATTTACATATTTATATATATTTTTTAAATATTTTATTTATTTTATTTTAAAAAATCCCTCTTATAACACATGCTCAAAATAGCCCCAGATTAAAAAGTCAGATAATACTAAATAGTGGGAAGAATACGGAAAAGGGAGACTCTTATATATTGGTAGAATAATATAACTTGGTGCGTTTGGTAAGGTTGGACATGTGCCCATTCTGTAACCCAGAAATCCCACTTTGGGTGAATGCGCTAGAGAAGCTCTTGCACATACATGCGAGGAGACATACAAGAAAAGTTCTTAGCAACAGTGTAATATAACCCTTACATCAAACAACAGAAGAGTGGTTTAACCATGAGAGACTCTTAACTATAGGAAACCCACTGAGGGCTGCTGGAGGGGAAGTTGTGGGGGATCAGGTAACTGAGTGCTAGGCATTAAGGAAGGCACGTGATGTGATGAGCACTGAGTGTTATAAGCAACTGATGAATTACTGAACTCTACACCTGAAACTAATGATGGACGATATATTGGTCAACTGAATTTAAATTTATTTTTTAAAAAAGTGGTTTAATAAATATCAGTATATTAAGTCCATTCTATAAGCAGGAAAAACTTAATTTCAGCTCTATGCCTCAAAGTGGATATATCTTATAAACATAATGCTGAGCAAAAGAACCAAGTTATAAAAGAAATAAGTATGATTAATTTCTAGAAATTCCCCAGGAAAGCAAACCAGACTGTATTTTAGGAATTCATACATGCATGACTGTCTATAAATAAAAGTAGGTAACAATAACACCCATGTAAGTACTTGCTATGAACCGCACTAAGTGCTGTATACATATTAACTCCATCTCCAAAAACAATAGAGAAATACCACTTGGGTTCTAGCCACAGTGTCATGATTAGCAAATGAATACTCTTCAGTATCTGGGATGCTCTTCTTGACATCACCATTTACCTAATACTTAACTCATCTTTCAAGCCCCTGTGGTGGATTATTTCCTTCACGACATTGTTCCTCAGATGCCCTACTTTTTGTGACCTCTGCCTCTTATCACTGCCATCAGAACCCTATTTGTACTACTATGATATAAAAAGACATGTTAATTCTAAAACGTCATAGACTGTAAGACACACTAATTTAGAAATTAAAAAGCAAAGCAACAGATGTGATGAGATGTAGTGAGGAGGCTCTTAGTGCGGTAAGAATTCCGAGTGTGAACACAAAGGGGATGAATATTGGGTCTTACAGAGAAACTGGAATTTGGAGAAATATTTAAGTTTTACACTACAGAATGATCTCTAAAACATATTTAAACACCTAGAAGGCCTGTAGGGCAGACAATGAATTGTGAACTCTATGCCAAAGCAGGTCTTCCAAGACCTATTTTATTATGGAGTGTGGTATTCTAAAATAATAATTAAAATGTTTATTAGGATTTATTTTGCCAGACATGGTCCTAAGGCACTAATCACGGATCATCTAATGTCAGCTCCATGAGATGGATCCCGTCACTGTCATTCTAGGGATAAGGAGAGTGAACACAGAGAGGTTAAGTTCACAAAGGTAAACTAGTGACAAAGTCAGAATTTGAACTTTAACACATCATTCTTAATCTCTATACATTGCCTCGTCAATATACTTCAATCTCACAGCCCTGCCAGGCCCACATTCTGAAGCTGGTGACAGCTAATCATCAAATGGCCTGGCGATGGTAAAATTCACTGTTGTGACATGATTACTATGAATAGGTTAAGTCTAAGTGTTCGTTATAGGCAATTTTCCTTTTTTTTTTTTTTAAAGATTTATTTATTTATTTATTTATTTGACAGAGATCACACGTAGGCAGAGAGGCAGGCAGAGAGAGAGAGGAGGAGGAAGCAAGCTCCCCGTGGAGCAGAAAGCCTGATGTGGGGCTCGATCCCAGGACCCTGGGATCATGACCCGAGCTGAAGGTAGAGGCTTTAACCCACTGAGTCACCCAGGCGCCCTGGCAATTTTCCATTTAAAGGTAAATGAACATTTGTAACCTAAAAGGTGAGTTATGAGGACTTCCCTAACAAAATAAAGGGCATTGTTTTTTTTTTTTTACATTGTAGTGTGAATAAATTTTATTTTATATGAAATGACATCTAAGCCTTAAGGTATATTCCAGGATTTCAGTGTGACTATAACCACCTATTTTCTGTGCTCACCTTGAAAAACTTTCTTTAATGGAACATTTCACAAATAAAAGACACCACCCACCCTTGCCACCCCCAATCAGCATAGGTCTTAGAGAAGAGTAGTAAGAAGCCATCCCAAGGAATACAAATTTACCTCAGATGAGTGTTCCTCCATGCACTCCACAAGGTCGTCCACTATTTTCACAAGTTTGTCTATGATAGAGTAATTACTCAAGCCTTCAGAAATATTTGAAAACTTGTCCAGAAGATCAGTTAAGCTGACTGACAACTGTTCCACCATCACTCTTATCCAACAATGACTAGGCTGCAAGAAATTGAAAGAAAGGAAGATAAACAAATCTGTTATAAATACAGTAAACTTGGAGCATCCTTCTTCAAAGACATTAATGTTTTGGTCACTGCTGGACAAAGAATTTCCTTATATCAGAACAGGTCAGTTCTTGTGTTTTGTTTAACTCAGATGTAACATCTGCTTCTAAATTTGCAAATGAATAAAGATGTGAACAAAGTACTGATGGTAAAGAATGTTGCTCTTTTGGGCATCTGGGTGGCTCAGCTGGTTATGTCTGCCTTTGGCTCAGGTCATGATCCCAGGGTCTTGGGACTGAGACTCCCATGGGGTTCCCTGCTCAGTGGAGAGATCTTCTCCCTCTCCCTCTGTCTGCTGCTCCCCCTGCTTGTGCACTTTCTCTATGTGTGTGTCAAATAAATAAATAAAATTAAAAAAAAAAAAAAAGAAGAAGAAGAAGAAGAAAAGGAAGAAGAAGAAGAAGAATGTTGGTCTTCCATGGAAGTAAATTAAAGATGGAACCAAGTCTTAGCCTTGACAAGGTTTACTCACTTTACTCACTCACAATGTTCTTAGAACAGTTTTAGGCATAGAGGGAGTTATCCAAAAAAAAAAAAAAAGAAAAAAAGAAAAAAACATTGTAGGAGAGAGTCCTAGCCCTCAAGGACTTGAAGTCTTTTGGTGAACTGGAATATGAAACAGTGGGTTAAAAATAGCTTATTTTTCCAAAGTGCTTGATAGATTCTAAGACTTCTTCATAGATAAATTCATGTGGTTATTTAAAAAACAAACAGCCCTGGCAGGAGAATGGTCTCAGAGAGAAGCACTTTTATCTTTGCAGCAAGCCAGCTACATAATTTGTAGAGCCAAGTGCAAAATTTGTTCAAGAATGAATAATTTGTTCAAGAATGAATAATTATTAAGATGGTGACAGCAGAGCATTAAACCAATCATGGAGACATGTCCCTGAAGCGAGCCCTACCCATTAGGTTAGAAGTTCAAATGTGTATAGTCAGGTATAACTGGGGTTCGATTTGGGCTGAGAAACTCCAGAAAAGCTGCATAAAGTCTCTGAACCTCTCTATAGAATGGGAATAATAGAACAAGTTAGTTGTGAGGAGATGATGCACATAACTTGAAAGTAAGTTTTATGAAGGCAGTTCTAGACACAGCCTAGAACTGTCTGGCATGGGAAAATTGCTCAGAAACTATTTGTTGAACAAATGCATGAGTGAATAAAAAATGAATGAGAAAAAAATACTCTGTGTCAGGGGTCGACACTTTCTATAAAGGGCTAGGTAATCCGTATTTTAGGCTTTACATACCAAGAGACGAAAATAAAGGATATGTAGGTGCAATTATAGAAAGCGAATTTCTATAAAACTTATTACAAAATTAAAATGTAGTCACAATAATTAAATATGTCTTTTGCATAATCATCAAATTTCATCTCTTGTAACATAGGTCTACCAATAAGAATGAAATTATTTTGGGTCAACATTTTGTTTAGCTGGGTTTCAAAATATTCTCTATTATCAAATAGACTGTGGGGACGCCTGGGTGGCTCAGTTGGTTGGGCGACTGCCTTCGGCTCAGGTCATGATCCTGGAGTCCCGGGATCGAGTCCCGCATCGGACTCCCAGCTCCATGGGGAGTCTGCTTCTCTCTCTGACCTTCTCCTCATTCATGCTCTCTCTCACTGTCTCTCTCTCAAGTAAATAAATAAAATCTTTAAAAAAAAAAAGAAAACAAAAAAAATTAAAAAAAAAAATAGACTGTGAACATTCATCTGTAAAAACCAACCTCAGCTGACTGACCATTAAAATCAAGCAGTGGATTGGATCTGGCCTATAGTTTTCCAGCCTCTGTTATAAATGGCTCTGGGCCAATAAAGGCTTAGATTATTAGGAAAAAAAATCTCTTTGATATATTAAAACCCATTCTATTTTTTAAAATCAGTGTAACATTACTTAAAATAATTACATAAAATAAGTTCATATACTTTGTATACTTTAACACTATGTTTTCTTCTTTAAAGATCTTTTAAGTAGAAGCTCTGAATTTTTTTTTTTTTAACTCTGCTAAAATATAACAAGTGAGAAAAATAAGATTGGGGATAGCTATAATTGCCTTGGTTTATAAGATCCTAACAAATCTAAAATAACTTCTGCTGTAATAAAAATATTATAGGGAGGAGCTGATGCCATGTAAAACGAACCAAACCACTAGATTTCCCTTCCTACCAGCAGAATATATCTATGGGGGAAGGCCAAGTAATTTATCCTAAATTATACAAGGGGGCTATCTTCTATTCATTTAACAGAACAGTTTTAATTAATATAACACAGCCAAAAAGGAAACGGGTTTATCTACAAATTGGTAAGCCCCAATTCCTGGAAGCACGAAATGTCATTCAAAACTTTCAAAAGTGTTGGCTCTGGCTTCAGAAAAGTAGAATAAACAAACCCCCAAATGGGAATTAGTTCAATTAGGCCATTTCACTCAACTCATCAACCAAATTCTCAAAGACTATGTGTTTCCAAAGTATGTTCAGAATGGATTCTTTGTTTTGTTTAATCAGTGCTTATCTCAAGCACATCCAAGTTCACATTTGCATCATTCACAGGTCTCTTTCCAAAATGTCACTCTTTCCTTTGGGACTGAATCGCTCTCCAAGTCTCCCTCCATTTAAACAGTGATAATTCCCTTTTAGACAGTCAGCCCTGTCAGCAAGGGGCAGATTTCCTAGGATATGGGATACAGCACAAACTGCAAATAACTGTTTGAAGAGTATTTATATGGTGGTGCAGCCTTCTCCAATTAATTCATTCCATTGTAATTGTGCAAATTTTTCTGTGGCAAGCAGATTCTAGGTGTCAGTCTCTTTAAACCCTGTCTTCACTCCACTTTTATCAATATGCTTGTCTATCCTTCCCTCAAATCTTCTGACATAGAAAAACCAAAATCAAATTCCCTTATTCTGAACTAAGGTACTCCCTTAGTTTCTGCTAGTCTTGGCGCCTAAAGTGAGCAGGGGTTTTTTTGGTTTTGTTTTTGTTTTTTTTCCCCCTTTTCCTTTTTTGTGGTTAGAAATGATTTTGGTCACAGGTTTCTTATTTTTAAACCAGGGAACTCTGGTGCTTACTGTCACCATTTCTGTTTATCTCTATTTTCGGCTGAACTCTTTGTTTCCATTCTGTATTTAAGTTCTTATTTAGCTATGACAATGCCCTCACCACCACTCACGGTCCCCCACGGTCCCCAGCTTTCACATACAACTGAAGCAACCAACTTTTCCTAGCAAAAACTTTCTAGCCTTAACTTATAATTTCTTACAGTTAAATCCTGGAACTCTCACATCTAATCTTAGCCCAAAACTTGCCCTTTATAACTTATGAAGAATTCTCTGCTTGTTAATATGAGCTTCTGTACTACTACACTACTGAAAATCACATTTCTAAACATCTTGTAAATTGTATTTCATTCATTATTCATTCTTGCCAAATTTCCTTGGGAAAAATACTGTATAATCAATTCAGAGTTCTATCTTTTCATTAATTTGCTTAAAGAGTCACATGTTAGCTTTTTAGGATTCTTGGACTTATTAAAGATAGCTCTGAGGCTGAAACAAAATTAGGTATCAGCCAGTTTTGACCTGTCTGCAAGAAAACCAGCTTTGACTAGATCATATTTTCTTTTTAATTAAATATAATAGAATGAAACATAGGAAACTCATCATTTCATTTGTGAGATAATATATCTGCTTTCTGACTCTTCTAAGATTATGATTAAGAAACATGATTGAAGGCTGTAAGTTTCCCAAATGTAATTTTTCCCTTTGCCTTAATAACAGGCATTATCATCACTATTCCTTAGCTTTCAGAAACCATTTTAAGCTTAAATAGTTTAAATAGTTCTGTATAAATATCAACTCACAACATTCATCAGAAGAATGTAAGATACAAATAATGTTCTCTATTTTACTAGCAGAAAAATGTGAAGAATTAGGAAAGTTGATAAAACCACACAGGAGGCCAAAGAAGTGAGGTAAGAGGTACCTGTCAAATTCTTGAAGTACATATAATTTAAAGTTCCATTCCTGCATATACATGCAAAACAAAACATATTCCTTGCTTTGAAAGGGAAAATCTGCCTGGGTTTTCCTTAACCCCAGACTCTCAATTTCTTATCTTCTTTCCTGGTAGCTTCTGTCTTATATTTGCTGGGTTAATTACAGCAACTCCGGCTAAGACTACTGGAAAAACATGCTTTCAATTCCTATGTAATATGTATCATTCTAAAATGCTAACTGAATCAATTCATCTATAATTCTTGACCTGCTACCATGCCATCACCACTGAAGATTTGTTCAAAAGATGAAAAATTCCTGGGGCTCCTGGGTGGCTCAGATGGTTAGGCATCTGCCTTCGGCTCAGGTCATAATCCTGGGGTCCTGGGATCGAGCTCCCTATCAGGCTCCCTGCTTGGCAGGAAGCCTGCTTCTCTCTCTCTCCCACTCCCCCTGCTTGTGTTCCCTCTCTCGCTGCATCTTTCTCTGTCAAAAAAATAAAATCTAAAAAAAAAAAAAAAAAAAAAAAAAAAAAAAAGCTGTAAAATTCCTAAGGGATTTTAAAGTACCATGACCAAGTTAATGATTTAACTAAATGATGAAATAAAAGATATAAAAACTACTATACTTAAAAGCATTCTAAACATAAGTAGGAATAGGACTGCTTCCAAAGACCAATAATGAAAATATCTATGCACATTCTAAAACCACACATAAATTTAAAGTGGGTCCTATATGAGCATATAAAATAGATACTATATGATATGTGATATAACACCTCTGCAGTCCCAGAACTGATACATTCGAGACCGTGGCTGAAACTGGGTGCTTTACAAATGCCCTGGGGACTTCCTCAGTCTGGCATGCCTTTCTCTTCTCTATCCCCTCCTCCTTTCAAGAAATTGTTCTGGTTTATAAGCTAAAATAAGTTTACACATTATTCTGCATCAGTCTTAGATGCACAGGAAGTCTCTAAGAGCAGGTACCATTAGCTTTCACTGGAAAAAACATACTATAAAATATAACATTTCACGCATACTTGGTGCTACCCTCCATTTGGTAGCTCTCAGTAGAGAGAGACCTGTGGCCTTCCTTAGTGGTCCTAATGCAGGTATCTACATTGAGAGAGTTCCCTACAAAGGAGCTGGGGTAATGACTCCATTAGTGATTCTTAGGGAGAAAAGCCCTGACTCATAAACCATGAGCCCTCTAAGGAATATCCACAGCGTGCACCCTTTCTTCTAATCCATCTAATCTGATTACCAGCCTTACTGCCCAGGTAGATTGTTTTAGTTTTCTTTGCTTTAATGTGTGTGTGTGTGTGTGTGTATGTGTGAGAAACCTCAGTCTGGTCAGAATTAGAGGTATGAATGCCCAAGGCACAAAGCATTCCTTTCTTTCTTCTTGTGCTTCCAGCATTGACCTCCAGGCTGAGAGATCCAAAGAACGTAGAGCCATGCCATTGAGAATCACTAGAGTTGAGATCTGGAAGGAATGCATTAGACCACCTGCTCCAGTCCCACCAATTTCGGAAATGGGAAAACCAAGACCTAGAGCCGTGAAGTGGTTTGTTCAAGGTTGTACAATAAATGTAAAACAGAAACATGAGAACGCCAGGACTCACCTAGTTCTTTCATCAGTGGTATAAAGCACGTACAGTTGCAGTATTTGCTTTCCATAAAGGTGACCATGAGTCTTACGGTCTCACATCTGGACCACGCATACCGGTCCTTCGACTCAAGTAAGAGAGCTCTGGGGAGTGGAAATGGCTCTTTCTGTGTCAGTTCAATGAATTCAGAGTCCTAATGATGAAAATAAATTTCTCCGAGCCAACTGTCACACCCAGACAGCAAATGCCAGTCGTCTTTAGTGGACTTTCTTTATTCTCCTTCTAGTATTTACCCTTAGGGCTGGAGAACACACTCCCCTGCTACTCTCAAACATTCCAAGGCAGGCAAATTTCAAACATTTCTATCAAAGCACTTTGCAAAACAGTGTGTGCTCCCAATGCTGGTATGGAATCTCTAAAATCTTAACTACCTTTTGGAGAAGCTGGTTTTGTCATGATTTATTTTGGTCTTCTGCTAAACAATTCATTTGGGTCTTCAGTATTCTCTTCAGGCATCTGACTCTCATGTTCTTGCTTGGATTAAAGTGATGTAGAAACCTCAATCTGATTAAGCTGGTAATCAGTCCAAACACTATAAATATGTGTTATTTCCCAGGGCAGGCCTATAAATGGTCTCTGATCCTCACCCAAAATGGCACAGTGACGGAGGAATGGCATGGCCAGGTAAGGGCAGAAATGATGAACAAGAAGCTCACTGTCTAGTCCCAACTATTCACACACTTTGTGGTTTTTAGTCAAGTCACTTAATCTATTCAGAGCTTCATGTTTCTCCATAAAATACCAGGGTCTGTCTAATCTGTACTAGCCAATACGGGGGCTATTAGCCCCTGTGGCTACTTACCACACAAACTGTAGCTTGGCTGATTGAAGCACTAAAATTTTAATTTTACTTAACTTGTTTAAAGTAAAAAAATCAATACAATTCAGTGACTGGAGGAAGTGTGGTTTTTGAGGGTTTTTTTTTTTTTTTTGAAGATTTTATTTATTTATTTAGAGAGCACATGCAAGCTGGGGGAGGGGCAGAGGGAGGGGAGAGAGCATCTCAAGCAGACTGTGCTGGGCATGGAGCCCCACGCGGGGCTGGATCTCACAACTCTGAGATCACCACCAGAGCCCAAATCAAGAGTCAGATGCTCAACTGACCAAGCCACACCAGCTGCCCCAGGCCTGGAAAACTTTTAAGTATATTTGGAAAAACTCTGGTATATGAATCTGCACTTTCAATTGTAAATTTTATGAAAATTGAAAGGAGTAAATATTTCTGACGAAAATTTAATGTCTGCACTGAAGTGTGCTATAGGTGTGAAATACACAGTGGATTTTGAATATGAAAAAATTTAAAATATTCCATTAATTTAGTTTGAGAAGGTAAAATGTTATTTTGGATATATTACAATAAAAACTATTTTACTGGGGCACCTGGGTGGCTCAGTGGGTTAGGCCTCTGCCTTCGGCTCAGGTCATGATCTCAGGGTCCTGGGGTCGAGCCCCGCATCGGGCTCTCTGCTCAGCAGGGAGCCTGCTTCCCCCTCTCTCTCTGCCTGCCTCTCTGCCTACTTGTGATCTCTCTCTCTGTCAAATAAATAAATAAAATATTAAAAAACAAAACAAACAAACAAAAAAAAAACTATTTTACTTATTCCCCTGTTCCTTTTTACTTTTTTTTTTTTTAAATGTGGCCACTGAACAATTTTTAAGATTACACATATGGCTTCCATTATGTTTCTACCAGACAGTAATGGCCTAGCTATTCTGAAGAGTATCTTCATATAATCACTAATTAAGATGGGTCCTGTAGTTTGAGTACACAAAAGAGCTACTTAAAAATAGTATTTAATGTTATATTTTATTCATTTAATATTTTATACCTATGCACTAAAAAATACTTTCTTTTCATATAGGAGGTATAAGTAGGTAAGTACAGTATCTACTTGGAGGATTTAATCTGTTTCTCTAGGAAGTACTTCTAATCCTAGGGGTTGAGCCTCAGGATCCTTACCAACAACTAGGAAACTTGCCCTATGGCTTAACTGGATAATGGTAGATCCTCAGCCAGTTGGACCAATTGGAAAGTCCCTACCCCAAGCCGGTAGGTAATAGAAACTAAGCCATCTCTGAGCAGCGCCACAACCGCAGATATATAAAGTTGGGAGTCTGGGGTAGCTACATTTCACCAGATGACCGGAACACAAAGAAATTCTGCACAGACAGAACAGCATAAGGCAGAGATGCAGAGACTCAGAGAGAGGAAAAGGGAGACCCGGTAGTTTTCCGGTACTGGCTGGAATCCCTTCATGAAGCCTGGCCACATCCTTGCCCTTTTACTAGAATGCTGTTCTCTTAAGCATCCTTATAACTAGAATTTTTTTTTTTTTGCTTTCTTTTTTTTTTTTTTTTTTAAAGATTTTATTTATTTATTTGACAGAGTGAAATCACAAGTAGGCAGAGAGGCAGGCAGAGAAAGAGAGAGGAGCAAGCAGGCTCCCTGCCAAGTAGAGAGTCCGATGCGGGACTCGATCCCAGGACCCTGAGCTGAAGGCAGAGGCTTAACCCACTGAGCCACCCAGGGACCCCTCTGCTTTCCTTCTTTAAGTTTCAATTCATTACTGTTAGTGAGAACCAAAGAACTCTAAACAAGTAACATGGACTCCTTTAACATCTGGGAATCGGGACATATTTTGACAACAGTTAAATGTTTATTGGTGAGCAATTTTTTGAGTAATACCTACCTCCTTGAATGGCAGAGAAATACAGAGGAGTGAAAGATTTGACCCCTAATCTTTCCTAAATAAATCCCTAAATAAGACAGTAAAAAGAGAAAGCATGACAAAATAATGGTAGCCTCTAACAAATGTATATATCCTATATCTTGGACTTTTTCCAATCTTAATTCTCACAACACGTTGAGACAAATACATAACACATACAATTTTAAACAGCTCTGTAAGCCATATACGATCAGGTACTCAAAATGAACAGGTATCCAAAATGGACAAATTCTATAAAAATGCAGAGATGATGAACTAAAAGGTAGGGTCCACAGACCAGATCCCATGTTGGTGTTACTGACCACCGTGTCTCCCCGAGTCAAGCAGAGCAGGGGTAATGCCAGTTTTTCCAAAGAGAGCTGGGTCTCAAACAGTAGGAAATGGCTCTGGGGAGAAAGGGGGATCTCCTCCTGGCCTCGGATAAAGAGGGTCATGAGGTTGCTTTCAGGGGCAAGATACTACATGACTGGGCAGTAGAACCGGCATGAGCGGATGGAAGAGAGAAGGGCATTCGTGGTGAAGGGCAGTAGCCCTGAGCCAAGTCCTAGAGTTGAGAATAAGCACGGTAATGTTAGGAGAAAGGGATGCATCTTCCTGGGGTGGCAGGTTGGTGTTGAGAAATAAAAGATAATAAGATGAGGCAAGATTAGGAAGAGTCATGAGCATCAGATTGAGGAATTGGGCGTTGATCCTTTAGTCTCTGGAACAATGAGGAAGTCCTTGATTATGGAAATGACTCCATGAAAGTAGTTTAGTTTTTATTTTTTTCAAGATTTTACCTATTTATTTGACAAAGAGAGATCACAAGCAGGCGGAGAGGTTCCCTGCTGAGCAGAGAGCTCAATGCGGGACTCAATTCCAGGATCCTGAGATCATGACCTGAGCCGAAGGCAGGTCATTAACCCACTGAGCCACCCAGGCATCCTCAATGAAAGTAGTTTAATAGGAGCCTCAAGGAAACCCTGATTCCTAAAAATTGCATAATGCCTTATGCATAAGATTTTTAATAAAATGTACATATATCTAAAAAAAGAAGGGCAATAATGTTGAGGTGCAGGTATTGTGTGAGGCGTTATAGGCATTCATCTCACAATAATCCTGTGGACTCCATCCAGGTCAAATTTGTGCCTTAGAGGAATAACAAGAGATTACGTGAGAACTTTTCTCCTTCCTTCCTCACTTTCTCTCAGCAAGTTATTCATTAGGTCCCTATCAGTCATTAGGCACTAATGCTATAAAAACAGAGCAAACATAGACAATCCCTGTCCTCATGAAGTTTACAGGTCTAAGCCGAAGGTTATCAATTAAGTAAATACACAAATAAACGGGAAACTGTTCCTTTGAAGACGGTCACAAAGGGAGTTTCCAACCGGAGGATTTGGCTTCATCAAGGAGGAAAAGGAAGGCTCCCTTACAGAAGCGAAAATGAAACCTAGAGTCTGGAGTTACTGGAATCAAAGGTCCCACCATGTGCAGAGGAACAGGGGCCACAGGGAACCCGTGAGGATGTGCATGCGGCTGGTAGAGGGTCTGCCGCACAGTGGGAACCCATGAGGACGTAGGGCTGGAAGAGGGTTTGAAAAGGTGCCACACAATGCGGGTCTTAGAGGCCTGGTTTCAGGAGCTCCTTTTTTCTGTTTCCTAAGAACTCTGGCATTCAAAGCATAGAAAGAGGGAAGGGTAAAACAATTAGGTGTGTGTTAGCTTGTTTAATCAGTTGTGTCGACTCAAGAAGAGTCAAAACCTCAAATGAGAAGCCCTGGAATGGCCAGGGAGATGGGAGGAGCCCAGAGGCAGCAGAGCCCAGCAAAAGAAGGCAGGAAGACCGGAGACTGGGAATCCTGCACACCCGGGGCAGGGGGCTGCAGGGGGACAGTGGCCTGGAGGATTATGGTTAGAATGAGGTTACATATTCCCAATGACTTCTTTCTTTAACCTTGCCTTTAAAAATAATTAAAAACTGGGCACCTGGGTGTCTCAGTGGGTTAGAGCCTCTGCCTTCAGCTCAGGTCATGATCCCAGGGTCCTGGGATCAAGCCCGCATCGGGCTCTCTGCTCAGCAGGGAGCCTGCCTCCCCCTCACTCTCTGCCTGCCTCTCTGTCTACTTGTGATCTCTATCAAATAAATAAAATCTTATTAAAAAAAAAACAAATAATTAAAAACTGACATGACATACAGTAAAGAATGGTTTAGTAAGCATCAATAGATGCTAAATTTGGGGGGAAAACTTTTGATGAGGAACTGTGCATGATCTTAAAACATCTCCCTCTAATATTGCTCATGCGTTGCTAATGAGTAAATACATAGAACTAGCAGAATATCTTCACCAGGGGATCTGTTTAAGCACCTTGAGGGGAAAATGGACACTGTGTGCCTCTGGGTGTGATAACCTAAAGACATTTCATCACTTATGTAGCATCATGGCTTCAAATGCATAATCTGAATATAATCATTAAGAAACATCAGTCAAATGTTTCAAAGACACACATCTTACTTAAAGGGGATGGTTGTGTTACTTTACATTTTAATGTCATAGAGACAAAAGAAAGGCTGAGGAGCTTTTAAAGCAGAGTAAAGAGACAGGAGATATTAGCTTACACAAGCTTAGTGGGCTTAAAACAGCACAGATTTATTATTTTACTGTTCCTGAGGTCAGAAATCTAACACAGGTCTTACTAGGCTCAAATCAGGGTGTTCATGCAGTCTGGGTTTCTTTTAGGGGCTCTACCAGAGAATTCCTTTCCTTGCCTTTTCCAGCTTCTATTTTATTTTAAGATTTTATTTACTTGAGATAGAGGGAGAGTAAAAGAGTATAGGCTAGGGGACAGGCAGAAGAAGAGGGAGCAGACTTCCCACTAACCAGAGAGTTCTGGCTCAATCCTAGAACCCTGGGATCATACCTGAGCTAAATGGAGACACTTAATCAACTGAACCACCCAGGACCCCTGCCTTTTCCAGCTTCTGGAGACTACCTGCATCCCTTGGCGGGTGGTCCCTTACCCTGTAAGGACCTATTTTATATTTTTATATTTTAGCAAGAGGCTTTCATTGAGGTTAAACAAAAACCTTGTTGTTTAACCCTTAAACTGTCCCTGCTCTCCTTCTCCCAAGGGATTCACTTAAAAACAAGTCCAGGAAAAACAGCTCTAGGTAGCAAAGCCCAGATACAAGGATGGATCAGGCCAGGTGGAGACATCCGATCAGTGGGGGGATGCATACTGTCTTCCTGGTTACCAAGGAGTATGGGCCCCGCCCTCTGGGAGCCTTTTGCGTGCCAATCCCAATCAAGGTGTAATAGGCTGGTTTAAAGGCCTTTGCCCTTAAAAGCTAGTCTGTGAAACAGCGAAGGGTTGACCTCTCTTGTAAGACGTGTGTCCCCAAACGTTCGGTTAGATTCTTGATGCTTGGCGCGAAAGAAAGCTTTGCTTGACCTTCGATTTATATCGGTTTCGCTCCTTTAATCACGGATCCATTATTGGAGCATAACAACCCCATTTTCAAAGTCAACAATTCGACATCTTTTAATCATTCTCTCTGACTCTCACACTCTTGCTTCCTTCTTATAAGGATTCACGAGATTAGACCACACCCATCTGGATAATCCCAGATAAACTTCCCATCTCCCACATCCTTAATTACATCAGCAAAATCCCTCTTACCATGTAAAAGATATATTCACAGCCTGGGACATCTTTGGGGAGCCATTATTCTGTCTATCACACATAATGTCAAAAAAGGAAATCATTATCCTAGATTAGATCTTGTACTGGGGGAAAGAAATACTTAAAAAAATTTTTTTTGATAAAACTGAAATACAGCCAATAGATTTAAACATTTTTGTTATTGCTAAATTTATTGAAACTGACAACCATACTGTGGTTAGGTAAGAGAAAATCCTTTACTTAGGAAATACACACTTAAGTATTTAGGGATAAACAGCCATTAAGTATACAAGTGACTCAATGAGTTTAGAAAAATAACACACACCTGAGCACAAAAAGCAAGCATTTATTAAAGCAAATGGGGCAAAATGCTAAAAACAGATGAATATGGATTACAGTTTGTGAGTGTTCTTAGAATATGCTTATAACTTTGCTGTATATTTGAAATTATTTCTAAATAAAAAGTTAAAACTGATGAATCTATAACTAAAACTCATAATTTTTTTCTAAACTCAAATACTAGAAACAAGTCATAGTTTATCTTATTTTATAAACATTGAATGACTACAGATGTGTGACACAAATTCAGCAACACAGTTTTTGGTCTTTCTGTGGCAACATTACTGGTGAATGGAAGGAGCAGAAATGTTTAGGATTTTAAGTTAGGATTTTTATGGTTAGTGACTTAAAATCCTAACTGTCTGGCAATATTATAGTTTCAAGAGTTTAAAATAGAATTAGTAATTATCATCAGATTTAAACACCAACTGGTTGGTCACACCCTGCTATCTGTGAGAATCCGCTAGGTAATTTTCTAGGAGGTTTCTTAGAAAAGTAGCTCCCTAAATATTCAGGAGTATTTAGCAGATTTTTAAAGCAAAAGCATGACAATGAACTGTATTCTATTCTAGAGCCTTCTGCCCGGTGCCTCAGGCAGAATTTTATTGCTTTGGCCCCAGAGAATCTTTCTGGTCTCCATTCTGATTCCTACTCTGCCCTCTATTGTTGAGAAACAAAAGATAAAGCAGCTGGGACTCTGACCCCTGACAAATCATCACTGGCCTCTCCACTGGGAAACTCCTCTGGTCTTGGCAGAAACCCACATTTTTAAAATAAAGGTAAAATAAAGCCTAGGACCAGTTTCTGCCCAAAGCCTTCTGCACGGGCTTATTTTTCTTGCCAATTATGGTGGCCAAGAACAAAGTTTCTCCAGTTGTGCCAGGACAGTATGCCAAGATCAAAGAATAGTGGACTTTTCTCAATTACAGAAACACGAAAAAAAATGTGGCAATGAATCAGCTTTATTTTTACAACTTTGGCACTTGCTTCCACCAGCCCATACTGAAAACTGTGATTTAGCATAATCTATGATTATACCAGCACAAAATAATCTATTTTGTTATTTTCAGTTTAACATTAAGAGCTGCATGATTTCTTTGAGTCAGTTTGGCAATCACACAACTAAATGCTTCTCCAGTCAGGGCAGAGTACATCTTTATTACTTAAATGTTTCACTTAGAACACCTTCCCTTGGGGCGCCTGGGTGGCTGAATCAGTTAAGTGTCTGCCTTTAGCTTAGGTCTTGATCTCAGGGTTCTGGGATCGAGTCTCACACCAGGCTCCCTGCTCAGTCTGCTTCTCCCTTTCTCACTTCCTCTGCCTCTCTCAAATAAATTATTAAGAAAAATAATAATAAAAAAATTTAAAAAATAGAAAAAAAAAAGAATACCTTCCCTTGCCCTTGCTATTATAATTATTTAGATACTCATATACTGTAACCCAAGGTTAAATGTCAGATGACCTGAAGTTTCTTTTTTTTAAATGTATTTTTAAAATTTCTTTTCAGTGTTCCAGCATTCATTGTTTATGCACCACACCCAGTGCTCCATTCAATATGTACCCTCCATAATACCTACCACCAGGCTCACCCAACCTCCCAACCTGAAGTTTCTTTTTTAAGAGTGTCACTTTTTAGTTGTATAACCTTCAGTGAAATATTCTTGCCAATCTCAGTGTGTCATTTGTAAAACAGAAATCACACAGATTATGGTGGCTATCTTGCCTTCCTGGAAGGGTTTTTCTAAACATCCAAGGAGATAAATATGTGAAATCATTTTGAAAGTTCAAAAAAAAAATCACATTATAAAAAGGCCCCTTTCATCCCCCTTACTTATTATTAAAGCACACAAGGCTAGGTGATGTGTTTGTTTCTTAAAGTATCTGGTAAGGTGCTGACTCCTCTTTTTTTCCTAAACAAATGCTGTGCTTATTCCCAGAGTAACTGAATGATTAACTTCCAGTCTGCTATGATTTTACATTTCTATCTCCAGAGAATGCCCCCTAATTCAACAGGACAGACACTGATCTAGACTTGAGGCTATCTGGTTTAGCATGAAGAGACACATTCTACGGAACTTTAGATAGCTCATGATAACTTAAATAATTACTTTCTTATGGAAAAGAAATAGGCCTTTGACATTCTCTTGAAATGACAGCCTTAGAGTCTGTCTTTGAAAGACTTTTTAAGCATAAGCACTTAGCCATGGGCTTAACATAGTTTAACTGGTAACAACGGATTGATTGGCTAATCCACAAAAAGTATGCAAAGCCTGAGATAGCTTGCACCAAGTGGGTCTGTAATAAGTGTTCCATAAGTCATGGAAAGAGGTCTACTTAAAATCACCCAAATGATTTTAAGTTCAACTCAAGGAATACAATACAGCAGTTAAAATGAATTAGCATGGATCAGCGCCTGTCATAGGTGTGTTGCAAAACAGAAGTTGCAAAGTGGTAAATACCGTGTAATGCTATTAAGTATGAAGTGCAAAAATACAGTAACTTATGTATGAGTACAGATTTGCAGTAAATGGAAAAGAGCAGGTGCAGCTACTTTGTGTTGTTGCCCTAGCACAACCCCCGAGGACGCTATCCTCACGCCAAGCCGTGAAAACATGCAGTGGGATGAAAATTCCAGCTCAGAAGACTTGTTCCTAATAGTCAAATTGTGTATAAGAACAAAGTGGGGATTTGTGGAGACAAGAAAGAGGCAATACAAGGGTCTTTAGTAATATTTATAATGTTTCACTAGAAAGTAGATTTGAAGCAAATACTGCACCATGGTAAGGTTTTACAAGCTACATGGTGGGTATGTAGGTATCTCTATGCTTGCAAGATTTCTTCATGTTTGAATTCTGGTAATTTGTAATCAGAAAAATAATTAAAATTTCTTGGTTGCGGTAATAAAAGCATATTTATAATTATAACCTCCTATTTATATTGTAAATTTCTCAAAATCTATTGACTAATACATGGTGGTCTCAAATTAAGTAGGAAAAAGACTTCTAGAGGACCTTTGCAGAATATGCAAAGAATTTGCCTAATTTCACACTCCAGCTTTTAGGAGGAAGTTATAGGAAAGAGAAATCTGTGGCTAGCTCTAAGGAAGATGATCTTATTTACTTTAGAAGTAACAGGTCTAAGACAACATGTACTGAAAAGCTTACCCATAAGTAAAGTTTAGCAGTTACTTGAGGATAAAACAAAAATATTAACCATGCAACTTGAATTCCAAGGATACTTTCTTCAAATACCGAGCATTAGCTAACTTCTAAATGGGCGGTAATTCCATGTCTCAATAGAATAACCCCATCCCTTTAATCAGCAACTAAAAAGGAACTCAGAAATGTACATTTTACTCACCAAAACATCCATCCCGGGGACATAGTTGAGGGCTATCTTATAGTCTTTTGGAAGATTTGCCACCTACAGAGACAAGAAAAGAAGGGGAAGAAAAAAAAGGAAAAAAATCCATGAGAAAATTCATACATAGCAATTAATATTGTTTTTAGTGGGAGAAAAATACAAACCTATTGTATTATTTTTAATTTATCACTGCATTTCAATATTTACCTTTTCTTGATTTCCTTTTGTAACCAAAAGCACTCTCCAAAAATACAGTAATAATACAAGTCTTTTAGTCTCTAAATTCAGTAATAAGTATAATCCAGTGAGTTTTGGAAACATCTAAATTTCAGTTTCTATCTGTGGTCTTAGAATTCCCTTCCAGGACTGTTCTACTGTTTCACCAAAGAATCAGTAATACAATGTTTTGTTTTGTTCTTTTTGGTCAGTGGTTCTCAAAGTGCTGTATCACCAGGGAACCACTAAAAATGCAAACTCTCAGGCCACATCAGCCCTACTGAATCTTACTTAAGTCCTCCAGGTGATTCTGATGCAAGTTTGAGAACTTGATCCTAGAAAAAAATGTCAGTGAAACCTCAAAAGAACACTACTACCCATGAAATGCAAATGCTTTCTAACTTAAATAATTTGTAGAGATTCAGTTATGTGCGATAATGTAATCTGCTTACATAGGCCTGAACATTAGAAATGTCTCAAATGTCTACCTAGCTTCTTTTAAAGGCTTTTTAAAAATATCTAACATGTTTTCATCAGTCACTGTGGCGTGTGTTGAACAAACACCTGATCTGGAACCAAATCTAAATTCTGTACTTCGGGGTTTTGATGTTGTTGTTGTTTTCATTTTTCTTAATTTGTTTTTATTTTGAGAAAAGTCACAGTCTTTTGTAGTTAGTACAAAACAAAGAACTTTTTTTCCCTGAACCATTTGGAATTTGTTTGGTAATTTGATATCCCATTAGCCCTTAATACCTTATATATTCTCATACGCAACAATCATACGATGATGAAAATCAGGATAAATTCTGCACTTTGGTTTCTTTGTCTCATCTATAAAATGGAAGATGAAAATACCCATGTCAAACAGCCAATTTACAAACCGAGATAACTTCATGTGCTAAACACATCATAGACAATCCATATGCTGTATTGAGGGGTATACAGGCAACTGACTTGCTAGGTATAGATCCTGGCACGTCACAGAGTGCTAGGTTCCCTTATCTCCTTTCTCACATACAGCACCAGCTCCCTCATACCACCACAAATGCAAATTTCCAGCTACAAATAGCCAACAACTGATTTAGACCATAGGTCTTATCTTAAGACAAAATACGTTATAAAAAAGTGATTTTGTACTATTATGTCTTCAATAAGTCTGCCCTACTTTTACAGATTTTTCCCTTCATCCTTTCTCTGAAACCTTTGCTCTTCCCCATAGTAAGCTAGATCTAGCTCATGCTCACTGGACTAGGTCACCTCTGACAAGTCTCCCATATCTGTAGGCTTCTTCCTGGCCATGCCAAGAGCTCCTAGAATCTGAGAACAATTTGGTGAGAAAGGAATACAGGCACAGGCCTAAGTGAGTCAGAAGGAAGCCAAGGTAGCAACTGATCCCTCTGTGCTTACAACTATTCTCCCTCTAATGGTACCACCTCACACTCATCTGAGGCTCAAGCCTAGTATTTTCTCAATATGCGCCAGGTACTGTGTTCAACAAGGGCTTATGTTGCATGATCACATCCAATCTTCCAATCCCTGTGATACCGAACAGTCAAGGAAATTAACGCTCAAAGAGGTCAAGTAACTAACCAGATCACAGTTACTGCTTGTAAAATATGAACTAGAACTCAAATCTCTTGACAGGAGAGCCTCCCTTGCCACTACTGCTCTATCTACTACACATTTCGTCTACTCTCTGCACGTTTGTCCTGGGTACTTTATTCCTGGCGGTCAAATTTCCCATCAGACTTCTAAAATTTCTTTGTCTTTGGATCTTCATGCTCATCTTTGAAAAGCAAAATGACCCAGTCATTTTATGTAAGCCCTCCTGGCAAAGACACAGCTGACACTTCTGTGGGTAGAAACACTGGAATTAAACTGAGCAGCAACATTTTATTATGTCATGAACCAACCGTGTAAACTAAAGCCATTCCAGATGGAGAAATGTGACAAGAAGTGGCAGGTGTTCTGAACATCACCTGCTTGACAATCTAGCCCCTCCTTAAGAATTTACATTATATCTATCTACCTATATAAAATTGACAGATTTAGTGTTCAGAAAGCTAAGGACCTGAGTATACATAAACCTAGTGAGCAGAAAAACATGTAAGGGATATATGGCCAATTCTATTTTATTAGTAATTTATATATAAAAATCAGTTGGGGCGTACCTGGGTGGCTCAGGGGGGTTGGGCCTCTGCCTTCAGCTCAGGTCATAGTCTCAGGGTCCTGGGATTGAGCCGCATTTGGGGCTCTCCGCTCAGCAGGAAGCCTGCTTCCCAACCCCCACCACCCAGTCTGCCTCTCTGCCTACTTGTGATCTCTCTGTCAAATACATAAATAAAATCTTTAAAAAAACAATCAGTGGAAAGAAGTCAGCTTACTGAAACACACTGAAATCTCCGTACCTTATACTTGGGGGGCGGTATATAATAATAATTTCTGCCTTAAACTGATTTATTAAGATTTTAATTTCCAATGGGATGAAAATACTATTTTTGAAAAATACTCTGCAATCTAAAACAAGTTTTCATATATACAGTCTTTGTTACAATCTCATGAGATATATACTATTAAGCCTATTTTATAGATGAAGACATGGAGGCACAGAGGGGCTAACCAGTAGCAGACATCAGGAGTTCCCGATGGAGGGAGGATACAAACCTGGCCCTCCGTGCCTGGCTCAGCACTGTCCTCTACAGAGCAGTCTCCTTTCATTACTCTCTTGGCTGCCATTGGTTCCTTTCCAGTTACATTTGGAAAAGAACTTAAGAAGTCAAGCTGTAGATTTTTATGGTTGCTTCATGAATTATTGTATGACTTTCTAAGCGCTTGGTAGTGTGTGGAAGAGCCCTCAGAGAGCACAGATAACTCTGTGATAAATTCAGCTTCTTTGATATATACTGATCATAACAGAAAGTCTGTAGAGGGAGGAAGCCTTTGGGATTTAGAAGATGTTCCTTTCAGTTAGTTTGATGGGGGAGTCATGGCACAGGTTCTGGGGACACACTGTTAGATCCAGGCCCTTCCACATGTTAACTCAGATCTTGGCAAGTTACTTAATCTGCTTTAATGTCAACATGTATAATATGGGAATCATAACAAAATCTAGCCAGTGAATTTATAAAGACTAAATAAGGACTAAAAACTCATTTAAAACACCTGGTGCTTAAGCATGGTATGTACACAAAGACGAGTTTATATTAAATGCAAGAGAGTGGGACATTCTAGACGGAGAAGGGGTCATATGCAAAGACAAAGGCATGGGAAAGCACAGGTGTGTTCAGGAGATCACGGGCAGATAAATCAGGTTCCAGAACGTTAAGAGACAGGAAATATGTCAATAAAAACACATTAGAGAAGGACTTAAATGTTGGGCTAAGGAGGCCAAATGGGAGGCAGTAAAGTTCAGGAGGACATGTTCTACCACCAAACCCACCAAGTCGCTTTTGCCTCATTTCCTCTCTGACGAACTTTTACACTTGTCTGTAAAATAAAGGGAGTGAACTGGGTAATTACTAAAAATGTAGTCTGCTTTACCTTTATCCTGGAAGTAGTGGTGCTATACTGAACACGGAGGGATCAGGACAGTAAATTCAGGAAGACCTTCTGGAAGGTATGGATTAGACCAAAGACAGAACAGAGCCCAGGAACAGTTTAGAAGACCATTAGAAAAGTGCTGAACATGAATGAAATATTTATCTAGAAACTGGAAGCCAAAATAACCAGAAATGAGGTTTAGATTTGAGGGAAGTAGCCTATTGGGAGGGTTAAATGGATGACTAATCAAAACTATAGATTTTAAAAACAAATCCATTCTGGTAAAATAAGTTCAGGTCAAAAAACAAACAAACAAAAAAACAAAAAGGAAGTTAATTGATGGTGAATTTTGCCAAAAGCCAAATTATCCCAGTGAGCTTTTGGGTTTGGTGTATGCAGATGTCAATACTATGCTAGACTGTAAAATGCATAAAACTGCAAAAACAAGTCACTTTATGATGGGCTCATTCTACTAGATGGGCCCCACTGGGTAGCTTTAGGATTGATCATACTCGGTGACACTGGGAAGCACAAAAACAAAAGCAAACACATAAGAGAAAAGCATGCAGAAATGCTGAAAACTCAGCCAAGAAAAAGTCTTTTGACACCAAACAGATACTGGCTACATACCAGGTCCTAAAGGTATTTGGACTCAGAAGAAAAAAACTCAAAGTGAGAACACTTAATGACTTCTCTAGATCACTAATCTAAAATCTTTGGATCACATGGTTCAAATGTCATTGAGGTCTCTAAATCTCATGCAGGCAGTGACTTCTTGGACATCTTTGCTGAGACCCTTCCTTGTCTCAGTTGTTTCTCCTCAGTGCAAGGGAAAAATCAAAATACAGTAGCAGTAACTCCTGATTCCCTTGGTACTCTACATAAGACGTTGTGCCTAAGTGCACGTCTCTGAGGAAAGAGTCCACAGTTTCCAGAGTCTCATTAGACCCAGATAAGCTTAAGAATCACTGCTTTGGGGGGCGAGAGGGGAAGAGTATCTATGCTTATATTTAAATATCCCACCTCACCCATGTATAGCCGCTTAGCGTAATGCTGGTTTTCAGAAATAACGCAGGAAAAAGCTTTTTGCTTTTTTAGTTTTCCTTCTAAGTCATCCTCTGTTGATACTAACAATGCAATGCAACAAGACAACTCTCTTTAGTTCTCAAAGGTGTTTGTTTTTGATAACACAGAGATTTAAAAAAAAAATTAAGATAACAATTTTACAAGACTTTTCTGAGCCTTTTCTTAGTGAAAAATACCTAAATAGTTAAAGGACTCATCTCCCTCCAGAAATAATAATAAAAGATTAAAAGCAGGTTAAAAGAACATCTACAATATGATCACCTCTTAATCATAAGATGACTACTACCTAGGGAATAAAATTCCTACAATGGTAATTCTTAAACTGCAGTTGACATTTAAATCTTAAATTAAGATATTATAAATTATGAGCTAGGTTCGTGTGTTCCAAAGACCGGTAGCTATGGGTGTGAACTTCTCCACTCAGTTTCCTCTTTCCAGGTAAGGATGGTCAGGTTACTTATCATTAGGTCTCAGCTTCCTAATCAATAAACCAGAGGTAAAAATAATTACCTCCTAGGTTTGTAATGATTAAAGGACAGAATCTAAATAAAATGCTTTACATGGTTCCTAGATACTCACACAGTAACTACTGCTCTAAAAAATCAAGGAGCAGGAGCCGTAGTACCTAAGTGATTCATCCTATAAAGGAAGAATGACTTTCTTCTTCAAAATTAAGACTCCCGGGCACCTGGGTGGCTCAGTGGTTTAAAGCCTCTGCCTTCAGCTCAAGTCATGATCCCAAGGTCCTGGGATGGAGCCCCGAATCGAGCTTTCTGCTCAGCAGGGAGCCTGCTTCCTCCTCTCTCTCTCTGCCTGTCTCTCTGCCTACTTGTGATCTCTGTCGAATAAATAAATAAAATCTTAAAAAAAAAATTAAGACTCCCACATCTGGTAATATAATAGGACATTTGTCAGTTTTTACAAATATTATTTCTGATACACTTCTGTCCTTTCTTTGAACACTACAAGTTTAAAATTTACTTTCAAATATGAGAGGTAAGTTCTGCTAACTGCAGGAGAAGAAATTAAAATGCTAAGTGTAGCCAACTAATAAAAATAAACTTTAAAAACTATCCAACTGGCAAACCATTATTCTTCAAAGGTCCAAAATAGAAAAGGGAAACCTAACCCCCCAAAACTGTGAGCAACCTCTGCTTTTATTTAGTTTATTTTTGAGAGAGAGAGAGAGAGAAAGAGAGAGAGAATGTGGGCACAAGTGGGGATAAGGGCTGAGGGAAGGGAGAAAGAGAGAACCTTAAGCAGGCTCTATGCTCAGCTCGGAGCCTGACTCAGGGCTCAATCTCAAGCCTGAGATCATGACCTGAGCTGAAATCAAGAGTTGAATGCTTAACCAAATGAGCCACTCAGGCACCCCAAGAGATCTCTGCTTCTATTTTATCTTTTTTTTTTTTTTTTTTTTTTAAGATATATTGAGAGAGATAGAGAGAGAGCACAGAAGTGGAGTAAGGGAGAGAAGGGGAGAGAAAGAATCTGTGGAGGGCGGAGCCAGCTGTAAGGACTTGCTCTCATGACCATGAGATCATGACCTGAGATGAAATCCAGCGTCAGAGGCTTAACTGACTGAGCCACCTAGGTGCTTTTGACATTTCTGCTTTTATTTTATTTTATTTAATTTTTTTTACTAAAAGATTTCTTAAAATTTTATTTATTTATTTGAGAGAGAGACAGAGACAGAGACAGAGAGAGAGCATATAAGCAAGGAGGAGAGGCAGGGGGAGAAGCAGACTCCCCACAGAGCAGGGAGCCTGACACGGGGTCCTGGGATCATGACCTGAGCCAAAGACAGCCCCTTATCCAACTGAGCCACCCAGGTGCCCCTGAGATTTCTGCTTATTTTTATTTTTTTATTTTTATTTTTTTTTGAGATTTCTGCTTTTTAAAGAGAAGATATGCTTAGAAAAGCTAAGAATTCATCTAGAAATGGAAACACTGAGACTCGGAAACTTCATTTTTAATGTTGTGGTAATTCTATTTGAAAAATACGGTTCTTGAAGAAGAATAAAAATCAGAAATTATTCAAAACTGTCCAGAGTGAAACTTATTTGCGGTATTTCTCTATCTCCCATTATGCTCAACTCTAAGAGTCATGTGTTAAAATAAGTGCCTATCAGAAGACCAGGGAAACCATGAATGCCTGAGTTTTAATTCTGTTCTGATTTGGAGACTGGCCTGGAAACGACAGAGTAATTCCACCTTTCGAAAACGGGGCTGGGGTAGCAACCTGCCTTAAACATTTTGAGGAAGAAAAATAATTACTCAATAGATCCTTAAAACAAAAAAGGTTTTTAAAAAGTAACATAGTCACCTTTAATTAAATTCCCCCAAATGAAAGAAAACTATGATTACAAATGAAGGCATCTATACAAAGAACAAAAGGAAAAACCAGTTTGAACTATTTCAATAACTGGATGCCTCCTTCTGTAACACAACCGTTAAATCTGCAGCCTCGTTGTCCCACAGACCACAAATTTTAAAGTTTGTTTCATCGCTTCCCAGATCCTTGACCCTTTCCTTAGGTAGGTCTGAGTTTGCCATTTAAAACAAGTCTTACAACATCTTTTAGAAACAAAGCAAAATGTTCTATAAATAAATGGAACTATTATGTTGAACAAACGTGCCAGAGAGATTTCAAATGAAAACCATGGGGACTATAGAGGCAGCACAAAGTGTCCAAGAAGAAATTAAAAGAACAACAACCAAAAAATGACAGTAAAGGTCATAAATCATGTACTTCTGTGACATGAGAATCACCCCAAGCAAACAGACTTCAGGTCTCTGGGCACAGTACCAGCTGACACTTAATAGAGAGAAGGAACTGGTAGAGACTGCAAAGAAAGGATTTCAGTCAAAGAGATTACTGGGCGCACAAGGTAAGAAAGGTAGGCAACCTACTTTGTTTCTCTCAAACAGAATGTACCAACATTATGCGTATAAAGCAAACCCCTCTTATTCTATGTAACCTCCCTGAGTCAGGGCATTACTGAATTATTCTAGAAGATTCGAATTGACAAAGTATCATGATAGAATTGTCCCATGGTACTTTAGAGAGAGGCCATGCTTCTCTGTATCTGTGGAACTCAGAAGTCACTCACATCACTGAATTAGATTAATGAGTTTAGGCTAAGGATGAGAACACAATTTTGTTTTGTTTTTGTTCTGTTCCCCCCTACCCCAAACGAAAAAATCCCCACATTAGAGGTATGATTGCCTAAGCAGTTCTGACACTTACATGCAGATCCCTACCACCCAGGACGCTAGCTGGAAACACCTCACCTTCACAAGCTGAGAGTCCGAATTTCTGCAGTGGGAGCCCTGACAGCTGTACTTTCAGTAAGTACCCTAAAACTCCAAACGAATGATTCTCAAATGATACCCTACACATGGTGGTTGATAGCAGTGACTTCCAACATTTTTTCAGCTGATTCTTTTTTCCACATCAAGTCTTATTTGGAAATCCAGACACAAATGAAGGCTGAATGGCTGTGTGAGCTCCAGGAGCCAGTCTGAAAACTACTGTCATAGAAGGCACTGCGCTGGTAACGGGACCTGGAGCTGGGCTTCACCATTCCTGGGTCTCAGTTTCCTTATTTATTAACTTTTTAAAGGTTTTATTTATTTGTCTGAGAGAGGGAAGAGAGCACAAGCAGGGGGAGTGGCAGGAAGAAGGAGAAGCAGGCTGCCCGCTGGGCAAGGAGCCCAATGCAGGACTGGATCCCAGGACCCTAGGATCACGACCTGAGCCAGAGGCAGAGGCTTAACCCACTGGGCCACACAGGCATCCCTCAGTTTTGTTTTTTTTTCCCCTTTTTTAAAAAGATTTTATTTCTTTATTTGATAGGGTGAGAGAGAGCATGAGAGAGGAGAAGGTCAGAGGGAGAAGTAGACTCCCCATGGTGCTGGGAGCCTGAGGCAGGACTCGATCCCTGGACTCTGGGATCATGACCTGAGCTGAAGGCAGTCGCTTAACCAACTGAGCCATCCAGGCACCCATATTTTTTTAAAAAAATAGGTTTTCCAGATTGTCTCTAAATTTCTTTTCAGCTCCAGGATCCTCTGATCCTACAACACCACTTCTACCACTACTAACAGCTAATATGTAGCAGGCACTTGCTGTGTTCCTAACACTGTTACACTGATTCAATCCTTATAATCACTCTATGATGTACTATTAATCTTAATACTGATAAGGAAACTGAGGCCCAAAGAAGTTATATAACAATAACTGTGATAAGAAACATCATATATACATTCTTTTATTTATTCTCTAAGACAAAATTGGGATGTAGAAATTGAGATTCAGAAAGGTAGTTATTTAAGGTCAAAAAGCTGGGATTTAAATTCAGGTCTACCAAATTCCAAAATCCATTCCTTAACCAATTTATCGGCACAGGTTGATCCTACATGAAATTTTTTAAATGGCATCCACGTATCATGTATCGTGGTATTAGTGATATGCTTTTATATTTTTATGGAAATGACTTATCTCCCAAACTAGATTATGAACATTTTTTTAAAAGATTTTAATTATTTATTTGACAGAGAGAGAGAGAGATCACAAATAGGCAGAGAGGCAGGCAGAGAGAGAGGAGGAAGCAGTTCCCCGCAGAGCAGAGAGCCCAAAGCGGGGCTCAATCCCAGGACCCCAAGATCATGACCCGAGCTGAAAGTAGAGGCTTAACCCACTGAGCCACCCAGGCGCCCCTAGATTATGAACATTTTGAGGTCAGGGATTATTCTCCTATTTCCTACTCTATGAAATACGGGTTGCAAATTATGTAGGTCTTTATTCAATTAGAAGTCAGCTGAGTCCTATTTTTGGGGGGAGGGAGCAGGAGGCAGAGAGAGAGGGAGGGAGACTCTTAAACAGATTTTGCACCCAGTGTGGAGCCCAACACGGGGCTCAGTCTCACAACTCTGAGACCAAGACCTGAGCAGAAACGAAGAGTTGACCGTCCAACTGACTGAGGCACCCAGTCACCCCTGGTGAGTTATATTTTTTATTAACTTGATTTTTTTTCAATAATCCAAAGTAAACACACTAATTTTACTAGATCAGCTCTTGAAATTAGTGTGTTTACTAGATCTTAAAATCTTGATCTCTTGATTTGTGTGTTTACTAGATCTTGAAATCTTGTTCTCTTGAAATTAAAAAATTTTCCCGAGTCAGCTGCTAGAAGGGAGGTAAAAACCCTCTTTTTCTCAGTCTAATGATTTCACATTTGCCCTTCGGGTGAGGATTTATCCTTTCATGTCAATATTAATGAATATCCCAGGCTGCTCTTTCTCTGTAATGGTTCTTGCCATTTTTCATTGTATCCGCAGACAGGTAACAGACTGAGAATAAACAGATGGTCAAAGACAAGGATGGAAATCTTGGAAGGTGCTTGTAATATCTACTTATGCCTCTTGAAAATACTGGTTTGACATTTCACAGGAAGTAATGCTCATTAAGTAGTTTTCCTTAAACACTTAGCAACTAATATACATATAAGTAATTTTTCTTAAATACCGTGTTAATTTTGGATATGCTGGGCCTGTGGTCAAGTATACCACCATCTTCCAACTATAGTTCATTGCTGATGTACTTGACATTTGCTCCCTACGGTAACTGCGTATCTCCATCGATCATCCTCAGTTCCACAGTTATACCCACAGACCCATGAGAGCTGTAATTTCCCCATTGTGAACTACTTTAAGCATATTTTTGAGACTCACACTAATCTGAGATCCCTATAAATTTATGTAACATAGAAAAAGCTAGTCAAAATAAGAACTGAGACTAAATTAGAATCAAGACACTTATGTCTCCAAATTTTGGAGACCCAACAGACCACCTAGAGCAGTAGCTCTTAAATATCCTTTCAGAAATGTCTTTAAAATGTAGATGCCTGGAGCCCTTCCTCAGACCTGTCACTGTATTAGCTTCTTAGAGGGCAGCCCAGATACCTTTAATTTTAATAAGCACCACAGGGGACCATAATGCTTACCACGGTAAAGCACATCAGGTCTTCCTTCACTGAACAAACATTTAGTGAGCAACTTTTTACCAATATAAAAATGATAATATGAGCATATATTTTCTCTTTTTATTATTTATTTACTTACTTATTTGAGAGAGAGAGAAAGCAGAAACAGGGGGAAGCGGGAGAAGCAGGTTCCCCGCCGAGCTGGGAGCCCAAAGTGGGGCTTGATCCCACAACCCTGGGATCATGACCTGAGCTGAAGGCAGGTGCTTAACTGACTGAGCTACCCAGATGTCCCATATTTTCTTTGCAGTATAGTTTCTTGGGTCACAGATTAATAAGCAACTTGAGGGAGAGGTCCATGCTCTGCAGTCTTTGAAGACAAAATAAAGCAGGAGTGCCTGGGTGGCTCAGTTGGTTGAACGTCCGGCTCTTGGTTATAGCTCAGGTCATGATCTCAGGGTTTTGATATGGAGCCTGACCTTGGGGCTTAGTGTGGAGTCTGTGCTTAGTGCGAAGTCTGCTTGAGATTCTCTCCCTCCATGTGCTTATACTTGCTTCTCTCTTAAATAAGTAAATAAAATCTTTAAGAAACAAAAAACTTTCCTCACTTGCTCCCTAAGACCTAGCAGGGCATATAGCAGGCAAATGTTGCTTTGCTTCGGTCACCAGCCCCTCAAATAAAATGTGCTGGTAGATCTTCATCACAGAATACTGCATCACAGAATACTTTTTAAACTTGGATCCTCTGGGCATCCTTCTAAGGAATCCACCTAAATTGCGTGCGAGTCTGTGGTTTATGTGTCTGTTTCTAACTGCATTGAGGCTAAGTCAGAAAGACTTGGACCACAGAATTAAACTTCTGTTTTGAAGTTTGGCTATAAGCCCCAAATAAAACATAAACCAGGAAATATAGATCAAGAGTAGGGAAGACAAATATCTCAACAAATACAATTTTCTTTCTTTTGTCCATATCACGACCTTTATTTCTTCCCTATGTTTGTATCATCTCTGTGCTCGAGACAATTTTCAAGTAACAGAATGCCGCTTGGTTGCTTTGAACTGGGCACTTAACAAAAATGCTTCACCAAGTGTGCTCACCCTGAAATCACACCTAGTAGCTCAAATGGGCATGTAAATCTCCCCTAGATCAGGAGAGCTGGGAGGAATGCATTCCAGATGCTGTATTCTCTCTCTCATGCCATGGTATGCATTTTAAGAGAAACATGGCATGAAGCTAGTTGTAACCAAGGGGCACCAGCGTAAAATGGCTTTTGCGGAGAGATGAGCTCCAACATGACAAATGTGGAAGAGGAGTCTGTTCAACATTTGGGTAACAAATCACTCCTCCAGCTATATTCCCAGAGGGAGCACATACCCACCTACATGTCATGGGGTCTTCATGCTGTTGAAGGGGGAGATTGGCCATTTCAGGTCTTTTCTGTTAGGCTTGTTAGAGAAGAGAAGGAGGGCATATGGAAGGGAAATAAGACACTGAGAAACCCACTCAAGAGATAATGGGAAACAAGGTGGTATGCCACATCAGCACACAGAAAACTCTCCAGTGTCCTACACTGCCTGTGACAGAGACGAAAAAAACAAGAAACAAAGTCACCGCAGTGAGGTACCAATGTTACCAATAGATTCTCCTTGATCATAAATATCTCCCTGCCTCCTCTCTAAACACCCTTTAGAAGAACTCATTGATTTCTTTCTTTGTCTTGGAAAAATACTAAGTTGGGACAAAAAAAAAAGTATGAAACCTTTTTCAAAAAAATGGAAGAAAAACAAAACAAAACACAGCTATTGAAAGCATTCCTTACTTACCAATTTTGTAACGTCTTTTACATCATCAGTCACACGGTTCCTGCAGATCCCTTTAGTTTTCACCAGAGGATTAAATAGGAGTAGTTGAAGATAAATGCAAGTGACAATCCAAGTCTAGATGAAAACAGAAAGATTGCTGGTGATGACCAGTTAACAGCTGTAATCACTCAAGCTATTACATCTTATACCTTACTGTGGAAAAGCCCATCTACCTTAAAAAAAAAAAAAAAAGAAATGCTACTGGCTTATATACAATTCAATGCTGAGTAATTGAAGTCTGCTCACCAAATTTTTAAAAACTGCCAGTTAAAATGTGGTTTGGATTTTTCATTTCTATGACATTACTGTTCGTTTTTGTCAGAAGCTTTCTAGAGCCAATTTCCTAATGGCAATTAGGAAGGAACGTGCAGCCACATGTAAAAGATCTACCACTTGAGGTGTTTTCTAAAAACTAGGAATGTATAAAATTCATACCTCAAGGCACCAAAAGAGACTTTCTATACTTTAAGTGTAGACTCTTTGGCAAGTAGCAGCAAACCTGAGCAGTGCTTTAATTCTAATAGTGTAGGACAGTACACCAAAGTGAGGAAGAGAGATATATTTTTAGATAGATCTAGGACAGGACTTAACCTCATTTATGAGACATCAAAGGAATCATTGTTTTTAATCATAGCTTTTTAGCCATTTACTAGGGGGAAACATTTTTCTTAGCAAATAGGAAGACATTCTTGAGCTCTATTGTGAGGTCCTCACACACATACATGTGCACTTACACATGCCTCTCCTTGAAAATAATGCAACCATGTTTATAGTTACTTTTATTCAGGACTTATTTTTTCTTATTATACTATAGTTGAGGTTTTTAAGAAATCAGTCATCCAGTTCTCTTTTTTTAGTACCTTGGTAGCCTGTAACATAGCACCTTGCATATTAAAAGTTCTTAATAAATATTTGCTGGATGCATCAGTGATGATGGTAAAAAAAAGTCTAATGTTTCAAATTCAAATCCGTTTTATTGAGCAGATATTACGAGACAGAGACTGTGCCAGTCACTAGAGAGACAAAGGTGATGAAGGTGCCCTTGTAACTCAGAGGCAGGTACATAAATAATGTGCACGCTCTGTGACAAATGCTTTGGGAACACAAAGGCAGAAGCAATTAATCCATTAACCTTAGCGAGGAGAACCCTTGGCAGGAAGACCGTGCCAAGAAAAGCTAGAGAGAAAATGTGACTCTGGCTGGCTTCTGGAGGACAAGGAGTCTGCAAGAGTTGACAAGGAAAGGATAAGCATTCCAGGAAGACAAACAGCATGAGCAGAGGCATGAAGATGTGAAGATACCCTAAAATGGGAGAGTTCTTTTATGAGTTAACATGCACTTACGGCATCTTAAAGTTACACAAAGTCCATCAGCGCATGGCTAGAAATCCTTCCTATTTACACAGCTGCCATGTATTTTTTTAAAAACTGGATTATTTTCCACTAATATCTGCATGCTAACTAGATATTACACTGGACCA
This sequence comes from Mustela lutreola, assembly GCF_030435805.1. Lineage (NCBI taxonomy): Eukaryota > Metazoa > Chordata > Mammalia > Carnivora > Mustelidae > Mustela > Mustela lutreola. The sequence continues at coordinate 120,648,676 of NC_081297.1, forward strand.
AATGATGATGGCCATTTACTGAGATTTCTGAGACTACATGCTCCCTACATAGGTAACAGCAGTTTGTAAACAAAACTCAAACCCTTTCATTGTTTTACCAATGTGTTCTCCTAGTTTGGCAGTAATTCCGTTAAAGTTTGGTTAAAGCTCCTTTCAGTACTGTGGGGTCACGCTCTTCATAGCAATGTCTCCCTTGGAATGAAATGAAGATTAAACTGTGTGCAAATGATTTCTTGGAAGAAACCAGGATGTTCTTTGATAGGTGGATAAATAAACGGTGGTATATTGGACAATGGAATATTACTCAGCACTAAAAGAAATGAGCTATCAAACCATGGAAAGACATGGAGGAAATTTCAAGGCATATTTTTATTAAGTGAAAGAAGCCAATCCAAAAAGGCTACACATGCTACAATTCCAACTATTACGACTTACTGGAAAAGGCAAAACTGTCAAAATAGCAAAAAGATCAGTGGCTGCCAGAGGCTGTAGGGGGAGGGATGAATAGGTGGAACACAGGGTTTTTAGGGCAGTGAAAATACTCTGTAAAATGGTAGGTATGTCATTATCCCCCTGTCCAAACTCACAGAATGTACAGTACTAAGGGTAATTCCTAGTGCAAACTATGGACTTTGGATGATTAAGACGTATCCATGTAGATGTATCAGCTGTAACAAATACTCCACTCTGGCCCTGTGTAGGGGCAGGGAGCAAGGGGGAAACCTCTGTACTTTCCCCTCAATTTTGCTGTGAACCTATAACTGTTAAAAAAAAAAAAATGACTCTGGGGACACCTGGTTGACTCTGTTGGTTTAAATATCTGCCTTCGGCTCAGATCATGATCCTAGGGTCCTGGGATCAAGCCCCACGATGGGCTCCCTGATCAATGGGAGCCTGCTTCTCCCTGTCTTCCCACTTGTGCTCTCTGTTGTTATCTCTGTCTCTTTCTCAAATAAATAAAAAAATCACTTTGATTGCTGTGGTGATTGCTGTAGGGTAGCAATAGGTAGAAACAGTCCGGTTAGGGGCTCCTGTTATAATCCAAGCAAGAAAGGGTTGTAGCAATGCACTGACCAGAAGTCGTTAGATTCTGGATACCTCCTACAGGCTCAACCACTAAGATTTCCTGAGAGCTAGAGTGTGACTTGAAGGAATCAAAGATGACTCCAAGGATTTGGGCTTCAACAAATGGAAGGATGGTGTTGCCATCAACTGGTATGAGGAAGGCTGAGGGCAGAGAAGGCCTGGAGGGAAGATCAGGAGCTGAATTTTGAGTGTGCTAAATTTGAAATGTCTTTGCGATACCTGAGGGAGGATACTAGGTCAGGATATTTGAATCTGGATTTAGAAGGGAAGTTGGGGCTAGATATATAAATGATAGCCTTGGATGTATAAATGGAATTTATTCATCATTCAAAAGAGTGGATGAGCCCAGGATGAGCCTCACTCCAGGGAGTGAGGACCAACAGAACAAAGAACAAAGAATTGAGTCCTATGGTGCTCTAACTGGAAGAGGTCTGGCAGAAGATTTAGAACTCACAAAAGAGCTGGCGAGCTTGAGAGAGAAGCCAAAGGAATAGGAGGAAGCCAAGTTTAAAAAAAGAAAAATTACCTGGGGGAGGAGGTCCAACAATGTCAAATACTCGTAATAGGTCAAGTAAGAGGAGAACGGAGAACTGACCCCTAGATTTGGCAGAAGACAGCTCACTGGTGACAGTAACAGGAACATTTTTGCTGAAGTAGTTATGGGAAAAAGGCTATCTGGAGTGGGTTTAAGAGAACATAAGAGAGTAATTAGAAACTGTGAATGTGACAGCTCTTTTAAAGAGTTGTCCTTCAAAGGAGAGCAAATAAACAAATGAATAAAAAAAAAAAAAAAGTGGGATAGTGATTGGCAAGGACGGGGGGGAGGGGGGCTTCTCTGTAAGCAGACCAGGCTGTCCCTATGCCTATGTGGATGACAGTGCAACTGGCAACGTGGGCCAGAAGGGAGGCAACTGCTTGAGCAATGTTCCTGCAAAGGCAAGAAGGGGTGAAATCTAGCTGTCAATCACAGGGCTCAGCTTTAAATAAGAGCCTGTATAGTACATCAGTACTATCAGACAGGATGTCTAAAAGTGTGAGTGCAGACACTGGGGTTGTTTCAACAACACAGTGAAGAACAGCTACCATTTACTGGACATTTATTATGCACCAAACATTTTGTATATCTTCTCACAAACTAAGTTTCATATATCCTTATTGCATTAAAAAAATTTTTTTTGAAGATTTTATTTATTTATTAGAGAGAGAATGACAGAGATCATGAGCAGGTGGAAGGGTTGAGAGAGAAGCAGACTCCTCATTAAGCAGGGAGCCCAATGTGGACTCCATTCCAGGACCCCAAGTTCATGACCTAAGGTGAAGGCAGTTGCTTAACTGGCTGAGCCATCCAGGTGCCCTTTAAAAGATTTTTTTCTTAAGATTTTATTCATAAATCCTAGTTTTAAAGGTGAAGAAATTGAGCTACAGAGAGATTTGGGGACTTCTAAATAAAACCAAAAAACAAACAAACAAAAAACCAGGTCTTTCCAATTCTAAATCCTGTCCTTTTTACCACCCCATACTATCACAGCATTCCCACAAAGCTCAGATCACTGGTCAGGACTACAAAGAGCAAAGCTCTAAAACTTCAATAATTTTTTAGATGTCAAGCATATGGAGGCAAGTATATTTCATAATCCATGCCATAGCAGAATATTCTACATTTCTCAGGTTACCATAATTTTTAATATATGTCCATCACAGTTTTAAAAAATATCCTAATACAGACTTAATAATTGCAAAATAATCTGCTCATTTTTATAGGAATGTTTGGCCAGTGCTAAAATTAAATCTGTTCGTATACTCACACATTTCTGACAAACTTATATTTTCTAAAGCACTTTATTTTAAAGCTGTTAAATAGATTTGTAATTTATTTTCATATATACCTAGCTAGTAGTATGGGATATTCACCTTTTGTAAAATTCAACAATTCACTCTGCCGTAACTAAACATTAGAACAGAGGAGCCATCATGGGAGTAATGTCCCTCATCAGTACTCTCGTGAGAGGAGAGAGGGCTGAAATGCAGAACTTACTTCTTCATATTGGAAAGTAATCTTTCAGTATTATTCTGTATTGATTACAGACATTTTTTCTAATATATAGGATGCACATTTCCTTTATTTCTGAAACAGTGGGTAGAAGTATTAAACCCCACTTTTTTGATGATTCAGGTTCATGATATAAAAGACTACATGAAATAAGATAAGCCAGATGTTAACATATTGTATGATCTCACATGTGGAATATAAAAAAGGAAAGGAAAAAGAAAAGAAAAGAAATAAAAGGAAAAAAAAGTCAAATTCATGGTAACAGAGTAGAATTAGGAGTGGGAGTTACCAAAGGCCGGGCAAGATCTAGATCAAAGGGTACAAAATTTCAGTTACAAGATGAGTAAGTTCTGCGGACTTCATGCACAACACTATAGTTAATAAGACTGTATTATACATTTGAAATATGCTGTGAGTAGGCCTCAAGTGTTCTCACCACACACAGAAAGAAAGGGTAACTGTAAGGGGATAGTTTGTGATGTACACTTGCCTCAAACATCATATTGTACACCTTAAATACATATGATTTTTGTCAGTCATACCTCAATAAAGGTGGTGGGGGAAGAAAGCATTCCAGGTATGTGGTTGTGACCACCTTCCTCTAAGTAGCTCCAAAGTACTGTATTTGTTTGAAAGACGACTATTTTAAAATTTTATTTTTTGTCGGCTTCTCACGTTACCCGTTTCTCCCCAGGCTGTCAGCTCATTCCTTGCAACATATTTCACTGTTAGTATGCCTATTTCTAGCTTCCTGGAGTCTCAACGGCAACACACAACACATGGCCCATGGGGGGCTGAGTCCCATAGGCACAGTAATGGCAAAAAGATGACCACACCCTAATTCTTGGAACTTGAGGATTTTTTCCTTATATGACAGAACGGACTTTACAGATGGGATTTGGCGAAGGACCATGAGGTGGAGAAACCACCCCAGACTCCCTGGGTTTAAAAGAATCTTATGGCTCCTTACAAACAGAACCTGTTCCAGTTCTGGCTAGAGAAATGGAATAAATGAAGAAGGGCAAACGGCGACATCATTAACTTGCCATTCCCGGGAAGGGAGCAGGAGTCCAGGAATGCCAGTGGCTTCTAGAAGCTGAAAAAGGCAAGGATCAAAGTCTACCTGAGAGCCTTCAGGGAGGTACATGGTCCCACGGACACCCTGATTTTAGCTCAGTAGGCCTGCCAACTTTGGATTTCTGAATCTCCAAAACTGTAACATAATAAATCTGTATTGTTCTATAAGTCACTAAGTTTGTGGCAATTTGTTATAGCAGCAATAGAAAAATCAGAGTTCAAGAAACTTTTGAATGAATTAATGGATGAATGGTATAGTATTGCGATGTCCAAGCTTTCCTAGTAAGGAAAATAAACTGCCCTTGTTAGTATTCTGGGCCCCCAACCCCGCTTTAAGCAAAGCAGCTTGGCTTTTTTTTCTGTTTTATTTGTTCATGCTTCTGGGTAAGATTTTATTTGAACAAAGGTTTCCAAGGGCAGGAAAAAAAAAAAAAAAGAAGAAGAAAAAAAAACACATGCTTTTGAAAACCGGTTGTGTGATGGCAGAGAGCAGAACGTGGATCCAGAAAACCTCTGAGCCCCTTACCGTGGGACCTCAAAGAAGCCAATTAATCCTTCGAGGACTCTGTTTTATCAGTCTTAAAAAATGAGAATGAGAATAATTTTAGCCTTACCCACTTCATGCAGCAATGGTGAAGATCAAATGAAAAGTTTTCAAGTCATAGGAGCTGTGCAATTATTTGTTGTGTGGTTTATGGGTTTGGGATAGGCTAGGAAACCAGGGAAACAAGGACTTTTCAGACTGAATAAAGGAGGGAAAAGGACTTTATAGAGTCAATCTTCCAGGAACAAAGAGGATGCTCTTTAGTACACGGGTATTTTGCACGGATTTTAGATTCAGAACCTTTTTCAATTTATTTCTTAGTTCTCAATTGTGTTTAGCTTCAGTTAACAAATGACTTCCAATTAACGGAGGTAATTACCATGTATCACCAAAATATTTATCTTTGTTTTCTCCCTCTTCCTCTTTCTCTAATTTCTGGAAACTCCAACAAGGGTACACGGGTGCCTAAATGTGGGGGTGTGTGTGTGTGCACACACCCTATCAGAGATAGAATGCTGAAGCAAAATGTCCCTGTGTTTGTGACTTCTGCTCTAAAATGTATCTTTTCAGTTTGGGCAATCATCTCACTGTTTTTTTCTTCCCCCCTCTAACATTCTCTGCTTCTGCCTATGACATTTTTCTCTGGCTACTTTGTTTTAACATCGTACAACTTTTCTCTCTAGGTCACGCTCGTTGTGTGATAACCTCTCATTTCACGATAACCTTTCATTGCACAGACACACCAAACTAATCTTATTGTCGGCAGTTCTCGATTTCTTTTTTATTTAGAGGCATGCGTCAAAAGTGTCCCCCACATACTCCCCACATCACACACAATTCCGATAACTCTTTCATTGCTAAAAATTGCCTTTACATTATTCACATGATAAAAAAAGAAAAAGAATAAGACATCTGGTTGTGCTGCTAGAACTAAGCCATACAACAGAAACGGTTTTGGTAGCGGGAAGAAGTGACAAACATTCATGTGAATGACAGACAGAGTAGATCTTTTTCAGGTAGGTTTTAACAGTGGCAGATAGTTCTATAAAGATACTTTGAACAAGAGGGGCAAAGTGACAAGAAGATGAGGCTGGAGACCCTGAAAGGCAAAAAGATCTTATTAAGGTCTCATGTTTGTTAAGAATCAGTCACAGCAGACCCCAGTGGGATAGTTACCCAGTCACCAGTTTTTTCTGAATATAAGAACCTTCCTTATAATAAAAAGCCACAAGGCAGGAAAAGGAGCTTCAGATTCCTCCTAAAGCAAACTATTTACTTGATCTGAACATGTGTGTGTTATAACACAGAAGTTGCTTCGTAGATTTCTTTCTTTTAGTACAGAGGGACATGCAGGTAGCCCAAGTACATCAGGGGAACATACGCTGTTTGAGATATCAGAAGATTCCAAGTCTCTAAACTTGGAGGAAGACAACAACAACAAAAATCAAACTTTTCTCTCTATGAACTTGAGAAATGATATTTTAAAATATGTGTTGCCAGGGCCCACATTAGACACTTCCCAAAGTCGGAAAGGTAGAGGAGTGTCTGTGTAGCTTGTTTTCTTTAATACACAGACCTACAGAGTTGTATTAGGTCTGCCCTGAACAAAACAGCAGCTGCTGCCAAAAACAACATTCATCTTCTCTTTAATCTTGAATGCCAGCTAGCGAAGCAGGCAGTTGGTTCCCTTGTAGACCAAATGTGCTTTGGAAGCAGGCCAACTGGCTTAGCTACCCAGGACCAGGAAAGCAATTTACCAAGATATGGGTATAGTAATTAGTCCTGAGTTCAGGTCTTCTGAGGTCATATGAACAATATCCTTCAAAAATAACCTTAATGTAAACCAACAACAGATTCTGGTTCAGGGAAGAACCATTTACTTCTATGTGACTTCTTTCTTCAGATTTTTTAATTTTTAAAAGATATACCGTTACACATTATCCCTAATCATCCCTACACAGATTCAAATTCTTCTCTAGCAATTGTCCAGTAAGCTCAAAGGGACTGAGGAAACACATAACAGTAAAATTTAGAAAATCTGCTACCAGGAAAGCAGATGTTAACAGGATAGCTCAGTGAAACTCAAACCAGCTTCTTCAAGTCCAGTTTGGTGCCCTAAAGTCTTGTGAAACAAAACATCCACATCTCTCCATGTAGATCCTTTTGTGAAGTGACATGAAAATATTCTAAAATATGGATAATCCCTAAAACACATGGTGAATATGGTCTACTAACAAAACCTGAACCACCTGGAAATGAATTGTTTGATATAAAAAGATAGGCAACCGCTTTAAGGTAAACAGTAAATTTAAGGATTTCACTGGGAAAACAATGAGAAAAGTTACCCTTGATGGTCTGTCCTTACTGTAAATGTAAACCCTATTTAAAGGGAAAATGATGGGGCTCCTGGGTGGCTCAGTGGGTTAAAGCCTCTGCCTGGGATGGAGCCCCACATCAGGCTCTCCGCTCAGCAGGGAGCCTGCTTCCTCTTCTCTCTCTGCCTGTCTCTCTGCTTACTTGTGATCTCTGTCAAATAAATAAATAAAGTCTTTAAAAATAAATAAATAAATAAAGGGAAAATGACTCCCATATACTGACACTTAACTAAGGGCAACACCTAGGAGCAGTTTACGGATAGCATTACCTGTAACCTTCCCAACAACCGGAGTCTGCAGGTAAATAAGACACGCTTCAGTGAGATTAAGTAACTTGTTTAGGGCCGCTCTGCTAGTCAGTCTCTGGATTGGGTTCAAACCAAGACCTATACTATATATTAGAAAGAAAAATACCCAGTCAGACAGATAAGAAAACTGATTTCAGTTGCATTTAATGAACTATTCAATTTTACCTAAAATATCTACACAGTGGATGGCATATACATCCACTTTTTTTTAAAGATTCAATTTTTAAATTAAAGATTTGATTTCTTAAAGAATCAATTTTTTTTTTAAGATTTTATTTATTTATTTGATAGACAGAGATCACAAGTAGGTAGAGAGGCAGGCAGAGAGAGGCAGCAGCTCCCGCTGAGCAGAGAGCCCGATGCGGGGCTCGATCCCAGGACCCTGAGATCATGACCTGAGCTGAAGGCAGAGGCTTCACTGAGCCACCCAGGTGCCCATGAATCAATTTTTGATTGGAGTTATAGTGTCAAATTACTACGAGGTTGGGTAAACAAGTTGTACAGGTAAATCAAACTACACCTCACTAGAGCTTTTTAAAATTTTTCATAGCTAGAGGGAAGGGAAAACAACAAACAAAATGAAGCATAAGTGGTCCCTTCTGATAAAAGCAAAATTGACTACTTTCTGATTTCTAAGAAAAGCTGCCTATTCATCTAATAGACATTTATGGAACACCTGGTAAATATGTAAGTATAGAATATAAAGACAAAAGATACTGATTTGGGCCTCTGGGAGCTCAAACTACTAGAGAACACTGCCGGGAGGGGACGGGCCCAGGAGGGACAGCTAAACCTGACTTTGGGGACAGGGAACTGAAGAAGGGACTCAAGGAGGGCTCCTGGGAGAGGACCTGTTCTTTAAAGGTGAATCACAGTTAACGGATCAAGGAGAGCAGGGGTGAAGACCCCTGTCAGAGGAAAGAGCTGGTGCCCACAGAAGTGAGAAAACAAGGCATTTTCATAGAACTTCACACTGATGATATGACTAGGGAAAATGAACTTGAAGGAATCAACAACAGAATAGATGAAGCTAGAGAGACAGGCAGAGGTCCTCCCAATTTTTCTAATTGATTTGGATTTTATCTTAGAGACATGAGGAGCTCTGGAAGGACTTTAAGCAGAGGAGTATCAAGATCAGATTTATTTTATAAAGGCTTATCAAACATCAGCATGAAGGACAGATAGACTGGAGGGGCACAGAGGTCACCAAAGTCATTAACCGGGGCAGAGGCAGCGGTAATGGCGGGAAATGGGTCAGTTCAAGAGGATATGGAAGTAGCCTGGGACTTGGCTGACTGACAAAATGTGTGGGGTAAAAAGGAGAGGAGTCATGAGTGACCTCAAGTTCCAGTTTAGGTGACTGGGTAAGAAGTCCTGCTTTTCACCAAGTCAGGATAACGTAAGAGAAGTGGCAGCTGGAGACCATAAGTTATCACCCCAAACTCTGCAGGGCAGATCCCACATCTGAGGAGGGAAAGAACTACCTGAATAGATGAGACAATGAGAAGCCAAGCACAGGAGAGGGAAATCAGCTGACTGCGGGAACTGCACAAAAGGGCAAATGTGAACAACAAAAGAAGCACTAAAAGTTGTCAACCTTGGGGCGCCTGGGTGGCTCAGTCAGTTAAGCATCTGCCTTCAGCTCAGGTCATGATCCCAGAGTCCTGGGATGGAGCCCCGCATGGGACTCCTTGCTCAGTGTGGAGCCTGCTTCTCCCTCTGCCTGCCACTCCCGCTGCTTGTGTATTCTGACAAAAAAAAATTTTTTTAAATAATAAAGATGTCAACCTGACCATTGCCGGAAAACACCTCACAGAGCGGACACTGACAAGGATCATTTCTGTGGGACTGACAGAACTAGGAACCCATCCACAGTGGGTGCACAGGGATAAACGAGTGGGGGGAAATCTCAAGGGTAATCCAGGACAGCTTGAAAAGGAAGGAGAGCAAGTAGTTCGGAAAGGCTAGGGTGTTAACTTTGGTCTTGGCAGAAAAGAAGGCAGCTCAAAAGCAGTGGGGCTGTCATGATAAACTCAGCCTTTCTCTTTCTTCAGTGGCTAACGGAAGCCAGGTAAGCTCAGAAGCTTTGCCACGGTGTGAAAATCTGTGCAATGAACTACCTCAGGCAAGAATCTAGGGCCCAGGTGTTCAAGTTTTGATATTACTATTTTGTAAGACACTTACATGACAGAAGAAGCATTTATGCCAGCAGTAGACATTATTTCATTAGAAACAAGTGTAATATAGGTCATTAGCTCTTCACAAATACAGCAATTCTATAAAAACACAGCAAGAGACTTCCCCTAAACAATATAATCTGCTCTATTTAGGGAGATACTGATGACTAATTCTAATCAATTTTATGAGGAGAATATGTAACAAACCAGACTACTCTAAAAAATTGGTGGGTACTAGTTTAAGGTTGAGCCTAGATTTACATATTTGTTGCCAATTCTTTTTGCAAGTAAATATATTTTCAAGGAAATAGGAGACAGGCCCCCCAAATAGGCCAAAGTATAGGAATATAGCAAAAAAACAAAACAAAACATGACAGTTCTGAAATGCACATCGCCACCTTCAGAACCCTATGGGCACTGGTTTCTTTTTGGATGGCATTGTTCACTACCACAATAAGTGCTCTGAGCGCTGTACCTTTCCAAAAAAAAAAAAAAAAAATATATATATATATATATATATATAAATATATATATATATAAACATAAATTCTAATTCATACTTTTTCAACTGTGTGACTCACTTCTGAAAGTGTTATCTCTTGTAAATCAAAAAGCTCTGAAACTTTTTCAAAATCCATAAAATCTTTTGCATTCCAAACAACTGAGAGACGGAAAAATAAATCTTGGTTCCTGTTGCTCTCTGATCCCATGTGCTGAATCTGGACTGAAGGACTGAACTTCCTAGAACTTCTTGTGTTTTTTGTTCTCCTATGGTTGCAATTAAATATGTTCAGATGTCTTGTCAGATCAGCTACCAAGGCTCTGACAAGTTTGATCTCTCCAGGCCTTTTAAGTTTTAAAAAGCTTAATCTGAGGAAGCACGCTCAGGAAATCTCCAAAGTTTTTTTCCCCACCTAGGCTTTTTTAATGACATTAAAATAAACTAAATCTTTACACTCAGCTTTAAGTGCTTCCAAACAGCATGAAAACCAGTGGGGGTTAAAGGCATGAGCTAAAGCACACTCACAATCTTGATCATTTTCTTCATCACATCACATGGCAAGCCCGATTTGCAAAGGTCACAGCCTAAGCATTCCTGATTACTTAATGTGTGCTGGACACACCAAACTGCCTTTGGTTAAGTTGAATAAACTGTTGAAACGTTCCCCCCCTTTTGCTCAAAGGGCTCTAACTGAAATGGGGAGTCACCTGTCTTACCTTTAGAGGAAAGTGTATAATCATCTGGGGATGTTTACTAAGATTGCAGATTCCAGCATCACACAGAACCTAAATTTCTGAGAGTGCATCTCAGGAATGTACACTTTTAACAAGCCCTCCATGTTATTATTATTATTTTTTTTTAAGGTATTCTTGAAAGTCTGAGACGGGCTATTTTAGGCTCTCCTAGCTCAGGGGTACTATATCATTTGGGAAAAAAAGAGAGGTCTAAAAGGGTATACAAAGTTGCATTTGGTTCAAGGGCTACATGTTAGATGCTCCTGATTTAGAGCAACTTGGAAAAAGAAAAGGGAAATGTAATGAACCCTGTAGGAGTAGTGAGTGTAGAGGAAACTGCGAATTGGCTCTTTGATTACCACCCAGCCCTCTCCTAGCATATTCTCCTCTGTGGTGGCTGCCAAACTTCTCCTGCTCCTTTGCAATTAGCTACAGTTGCAGAGATGACTGGGCCAGTCAGGTACAGCCCTGCAAGACTGATAGGGGAAGGACAGTCTTGTGCTGGGCATTTTGCTCATATAGATGGTAGCCAGAGCACAAAGACCCTTCAGTCAGGACCAGTAACAGCTTCCAGCACTAGCTGTAACAGTTTTAAAGACAGCAGTGGACTTAATTGGGCTCTAAGTGACCAAAGTATTCTGGAAGTTTAGCCTCCTCTTCTGGCCCCTCCAGTGGTCTTATAAGCCACCAAATACATTTCATCATTTTCCCCCCTCTGTCTAGCTAGAATGGATCACACTGCATGCACCTGAACCCTAAGCAATGCTAGGAGAAAAGAACCCAAGTTATTAAGCATTTATTTCTCATAAAGTTTAGTCTAAACTTTCATTTGGAATTTTCAATTACTGTTTCAAAGTTCAAATTGTAAGATAAGCATCATTTAAAAAATTTTTTTAAAAAAGGAATTTTTTGATTGGCAATCCACGAGAATGTTAATGTATTTCTACTACCCAAAGCACAACAAAGCACTTATCTTTGGCATGCCTGGGACATGTTCCTTTGGTGACAAGACACTTCCAAATACAAGTTCATTGTTAATGAGCTTGATGTTTAGACCAGGAAAACATCAGCAAAGACTTGGATTCAAATCCTAATTCCATCATAAATGTGCTGTAACCTTGAACCAATTATGTAAGCTCTGTGAGCCTCAGTCTTCTGTTGAGGATAGCATTTCTTTGGGTTTTTGAAACGATTAAATAAGACAGTATTATGTAAAGCACCCACAAGATGCCTGGTACATGACAGATCACGACATGACTGCCATAGTTAATCATTATTACTAATCCTTTAGATGTTGAAGTCAAAACTAAAAGTTGTACTAATAGTGAAGGTCACATTCCACATATGCTCTGCTTCCCTGTGGATGAAAGATCAGCACAGGAAGAGGATAAAGAGGTTGTGAAATTGCCACTGGGCTTGGATTTGGATCAGCTCTCCCAAAGCACGCAGGCCCATCTTGACCTGGCGGAAAAGTGAGGCTGAATTGTTTGGGTAATGGGTGATGCTAGCCTCAACAGCAGAGTTTCAAAAGTCAACTAGAGCTTCAGTAATAAATTCGAGAGAGTTTTAGAAAACATCCCTGTTTACTCACACACAGAGAAGCCCAACTTTGAATCTCTATTCTGCCACTGACCACTCTTGTGGCCTTTGAAAAAGTCACTTCATCTTTCTCTGCTTTAGTTTCCTCACCTGTAAGATGGGCCTCATCGTAGAACCTACTTCCCAGGCTTGTTGAGGCTGGAAAGGAGCTCTAGATGGGAAGCACTTGATAGAGGACCGGGAAATAGCACACCCCCAACCATGTTTCCATGGTTATTATGCTTGTCTCCATTCCAACCACACTTAGCCCAAGCATCTCCAAACTCCAAGCTCAAGCCAAAACTATGGGCCCCATCCTTGATTCTTCCTGTTCCCCTACTTACACATCCAGGAGGTTATGTCCTGTTAGTTCTACCAGCAAAATCAATCTTGCGACATTCACCTTTCCCCACCTCCTCCTTTACCGCCACAGTACAGGCTCCACTCCTGCCCAGAAGGCTTTCAAGGGGCCCTTAAGTAGCCTCCTTTGCCTTCATGCTTGCTACTTAACAAAAGAGTGGTCCTCTGGGATTATAAAACAGCACTCACTGCCTGCTTAAAATCTCGGAATACCTTTCTATTCCATTTACGACAACAGGCAAGCTGCTGATCAAGTCCTACCAGAAGTCCTACCAGGTCCTATTTAATGTAAACTTGCCTACTTCCATGCTTGTGTCTTAGCACATGGTCACTTGGGTTTAGGAACTGGAGCACAGTTGAGGTCTGGGTAATGTATGATTCAATCCTCAGCAGATGGTGTCCATATTCACGCAACGGAATTGCAACATTACCCACCAGTTTTGTTTATAATTTGTCTCCCACATTTGAGTCGGAGAACCGTGCATAAGACCGGTACTTTTCAGGGCCTCACTGTTCTGGCCAGAGTGGGTAGAGCAGGGCTGAGTACAGAGAAGTGTCTCATAAATATGTTTTAAATGAATGAATGCAGGATAAAAAGAAGAGTTTCACTCAACAGTTGGCCATAAACCACGGTCACGCTTCTCCCTCTAGGGTCCGATAACTGCTAACTCCTAATGACAAGTTTGAGTCATGTTGCAATATTCTTTTAATTATTCAAAATGGGACATCAGCTAACGGTTTTTTGGGTTGAACTTTGAGCCATTTTCTCTCAGCACGTAGATACTTCTCTAGCTCATGAAAATGATAAAGTAGGATATCAAACCAAGGGTAGACTGTAAGCTCCATGAAGCATAGCAACAAAATAATTTTTACTATTATATTTCTAGCCTCTAGCACAGTGTCTTGTAGTAAATGCTAAATAAATCTTTTTTTAAAAAAAAATTGAGAGAGAGAGAGAGCTCACATGCACAAGGGGGGTCTGGGTAGGGACAGAGGGAGAGAATCTCCTGCAGACTCCCTGCTGAGCCCAGAGTCCAGTGAGATCTAAATAAACAAATTTTAATGAACAACTAGTAGAAAAATGCCTTTCTAGATGTGGCTGAAGTAGGATAATAGACCAAAGTGCTCACCTGCCTATAAAATCCCCAGAAGCCCCCCTCCAAAGGAATTAGGTAAATTCGATTATGAAGTTACTTTCCCTTATTGACCCAAAGGTAATAAAATGAAAACCACAATCAAAAAGCCCCCCACGGATCTGGAATACAGGCACTTCCCTATAGTAAGTTGAATGGAAGTCTTCGAGAATTCTACAACTCCGTACTTCATTTAGAATTCAGAATATGGCAAGTATAAATTTCTCCCTGTCTCCCCAATGAGTTGCAATCCATCAAAATTTCTAAAGCAGCCAATTAAAAAAAAAAAAAAAACAACTATTCATGGGGATTCTGCACTGGGAACACATGCAGAGAAAAGGATTTCACTTGGGAGAAGTCATGTTCAGAAGTGATGACATTAGGTCAAGCTTTTAAATGCTAATCTTATCCCTTCCCAAAGCATTGGTTAACTTATCTAGTGGTCATCCCTTACTAAAGCAGGCAAAAAAAAAAAAAAAAAGTTCCTAGAACTGATGGTTTGTTTGTTTGTTTTGTAATCCAGATCCAATCCTAGTTTGACTAAAGAATAAAAACGTTACCTTTCTTCAGAGTAACTGAGGCATACTATTACTGCTCCCCTCTCCCATCACTTGGATGCAAGAAACAAAGTTGCATGCCAGACTACTCATCAGCTGATTCAAATGACCCTCTTTCCCCCACCCCTGCAAAATAGACCTCAGTTGTGCCTATTAGTGTGAAAATGCAATAATTAGTGGCAAGCTCTTTTATTCCAATTTTTCACCATGATGTTCATTAAATTATACTTGCAGTAGAGACTCCAAATTCAATAAAGAAGATGCACAGCAGAAATTAACAAGACCTTTCCAACATATCAGGATGTAAGTATTGGCATCACGGATTTTTACAATGTTTAAGAGGGTTCTGAGTTACTCTTCAAAGTAAATTAAACTATTTTGTGTTTCAAAATTCTCCTTCAAGTCTCACTTGGAAACTTACTTGATAATATTCCCTAGACTAAAAACAAAAACCCAAAAACAAACAAACAAAAAAATGCCACAGAAGAATATGAAAAATGTACTTTAAACTCTCAAGTTCTTACTCTAAATAATGCTGGGAGGGGGGAAAAAGGAACTTTCTTCTTGGGTCAGCAAAGAGGGTGAGTGGGTGACCATTGCACGATAATCCTTTGGACTTCTTTTCAAAGCAGCTTCTTTGCTGGGGAATCCAGCTGCTTTGCTGGGGGGATGAATGTAAACAGGGGGATGGCTTGGGTAGCACAGGACTCTCTCCCCATTGGGAGGAAAATGGGGATCTACTTCCTCAGGAAGTGAAGAGAGGACTGTGTGTGAGCAGCACATCCAGCTTTAAGTGAAATTGAAAAGACATGCTTCAGCTGCTGTAGGATTTAAGTGCCCAATCTGCACAAATAATTTTGCACATCTACTTCATTGTTTAATTTTTGTGTGTCATCTCTCATTTACGATACTTTTTGGAGCTTTCGTTTGCAACTTAGGGCAGGCGGTAGACTTTGCTCTTTGTGACACATTAATTACTTAAAATCTGAGAAGTTTTATAGGTTTCAGAAATGTTAAGCTTTTCATTCTACATCCCAAACTGAACTTAACTGATATAAGGAAAAGAAAAAAGAAAAAGAGAAAAAGAAAATAGACCATGCTACAAGGTTGCCTAAGGTTAAAACTTCAGAATTTGGAAAACTTGGCATCAAAAGCATATCGGGAAGTTTTGAAGTGCACTATACGTTGCTGCTCCAGGTCTGTACAGTTATGTTCCGTGACATGGTGGATTCTCATCACAGAAGAAATGTGAAAACTTCACTTATTCATCCTTCTCTGACCTTCCTCCACACATAAAGAGATCTTTGATCTTAAGTATTGAAACATCATTTTTTCCTGAATTCCTTAACCACACCTGTCTTTAATTCTTAAATACTCAAAATGAACCATCTAAAGCTTCTATGGTCATATTTGTCTTCCCTCACTGTTTTTGTTTTTGTTTAAATATTTTATTTATTTATTTAAGAGAGAGTGAGAGAGAGCATGAGAGGGGAGAAGGCCAGAGGGAGAAGCAGACTCCCCATGGAGCTGGGAGTGGGACTCAATCCTGGGACTCTAGGATCATGACCTGAGCCGAAGGCAGTCACTTAACCAACTGAGCCATTAGGGTGCCCTTCCCTCACTTTCATCGACAGAGATTATACACATCAGAGTCTGAATCTATAGGATACCCCATCCTATAGAATCTATAGGATACCCCGTCTTTCCTATGGAAACACAATCTGAAAGGAAGCATCCTGAATGTGGGTAAGGTGTGAAAGAAGAATATGTTAACTCCATTTGCAATAGATGTAGTCATTACTATTACATATCAAGAAAAACACCCTAGCTAGGCAATACAAGGAGATGACAAATACTGATATGAAGCAAAGGCTTAGGAGCCAACAGACCGGGTCTGAAGACTGACTTGATGTTAAGATGTGGATTAACTTTCTCCATCTCCCCAAGCTCATATTCTCCTGCAACGAGGAATATCCATATTACCACTATCATAGATGGAGAGAACTAGGGGAGATAAAATGTACATTTTCTTCATCAGCAACAGTATTAGGTCTAACATCTTTTCTGGCTGTTAAACCTTCTATACATCTTGCATTAGTAGATACTGGCACTTGCCATTCAACCTATTGTATTACTTCCTTAAAGATGGCCAGCAACTTGTCCACCTTTTCCTCCCCCACCTTTTTTAAAATCCATGGTCTCCATGCTCTTCTACAAGCCTAAGTGGCCCATTTCTCTCTCCAAACAGAGAGAATGTATGTTTGTGTGGGCCAGTGCTGCAGGAAAGGTTATACACATTTCTTACTGACATCAAGGCATAACCGTAATGTTCTAAATTTTTTCCTACCTTCCAAATCACTCTCTCTATAACAGCTGAGGTCACACATGAACTGAGGTCACATATCAACTGAGATCAGTAGGCATAAAGATGGTTAAGTACCCAGATCCACTCTTAGACTACTGGTAGGTGTTCAGAATGCAACATCTGATCATAGTTTGGTTCAGAAAATCTTTGCCAAGATTTTGGTGCTGAGCTACTAACAGGAGACAGCAATATGAGGCAATTTATCTTGGTAGGCAGGTGAGTAAGAAGATAATTTCAGTACAGTGTTTTCACACTATATTTTTTTTTATGATTTTTCATTTCCTTATGTGAGACACAGAGAGAGGGAGAGAGAGCATTGGAGGGGGCAAAGGGAGAAATGGACACCCCATTGAGCAGGAAGCCCAAAATGGGGCTCAATCCAGGACCCCGAGATCCTGGATCTTAACCAACTGAGCCACCTAGCCTCCCAGTATGATTTTATTTTTTTTAATGTATTTCTTTGAGAGAGAGAAAAAGCATAAGAGTTGAAGGGTAGGACAAGGGGAGAGGAAGAGAAAGAATTTTAAGCAGACTCGTGCTACGCTTAGAGCAGAACACAGGGTTCGATCTTGCGACCCTGAGATCCTGAGCTGAGCTGAAACCAAGAGTTGGGATGCTCAACCAACTGAGCCACATGGGCGCCCCCATTTCTTTTTTTGTTATGAAAGTACAAGGTCAGATCGCTAAACACAAGGGAAGTGGAAGTGAAGAATAAGAGCAAACAATCATCACAGAGGGCTTTGAGAAGAGCTGGACAATTGGAAGATGGACGAAGAAGGGCCCAATAGGGCCTTCAAGGCCAAGTACAGTCTGTGGTACTGCATCCTGTGGTACAGGGTATATCCCTGTACCACTGTACATTGTTCGATGACACTGTAATAAAATGTACTACTCAGAGTACTGGAAATAGCCAACAATCAAATCAGAGAACCCTGTATAGAATGCTGAGGGTTTGGACTTTATACTGCTCATAATGAAAAGTCAGGGGAGGCTTTTAACCAGAGCAGTTACATAGTGAGACTTCCTCTAATCACTCTAGATGATGAGCATTGGAACTTTTGAAACAACAAAAATCACCATTTATTTTTTTGGATAATGAAATGGGCACCCCTGGAAGGAAGGACTAAAACACCAACGCCACATGGTTGAAGTCAAGACATGATATTCAGAGTTAGCAAATTCTTGTTCTGATGTTCCTGCAGAACCCCTCAAATGCCAGGACACAGATTTTCAGGGAAAGATGCAAAACTAATAAGCTTCCTTGTACTCCAGCTCTCCTCCTCAGTCACTTACAAAAATAGTATAATGTCAGTGTTTCCATCCCATTCTCCTTTGAGTTTGAAATTAATGGACTTTAAATATATATATATATATATATATATATATATATATATATATATGAGCATGTAGAAGAAAATTTTCTCCTTGGTTTCACAGTCTTGTTTCAAGTTTTTGTGTTAGGTCTACTCTGAACTGAACCCAAAATTACTTCACACATTTCTACATTGGTAATTTAATCACAGAGGTAGTGATTATCAAAGATTCAGTCAAGAAACCTCTAGAAATGGCCTCAAGATTATACAATGTTAGAAAACAGGAGCTGTTTTCAGTCTTTCATAAGTGCTTTGAACAAGTCAACACTTTATCAAAGGGAACATAATAGTTTCATGTTCTGTCAAAGAATGTAATGCTTCTTTACCTGAAGTAATGGACTGATAAAAGTAACTTGCATCTGTCTTGATTGACACAAAGCTTACTTGGGGATTAACCTGGATAATCCAGGCCTTACTCTTGAAACACAATTACCTACAAGAAAATAAAACTTAAATTCACCCTGAAAACACTCCCAAACTCTTGATTCTGACACACGTATTAAATTCAACACATGCTGGGCACCTGGGTGGCTGAATGAGTGAAGCCTCTGCCTCCTGCTCAGGTCATGATCTCAGGGCCCTGGGATCCATCCCCATATAAAGCTCTCTGCTCAGCAGGGAGCGTGCTTCACCAACCCCCTACCCCCACGGCCTCTCTGCCTACTTGTGATCTCTGTAATAATAAATAAATAAATCTTTAAAATAAATCATAAAAAAAAAAATAAAAAAATAAATTCGACCCATGCACCCCCCCCAAAAAAGGTTTTGAATGCAAAAATGCATTTTGCCTGAAAGCAACCAGCATTTACCCAGGTATTTTGTATGGTACTAGCCCTTTGCGTGTACTGGTTCATTTAATCTTCACAATTGTCCGAGGAATTAGTCACTATTATAAGTTTTATTTTACAAATGAGAAAATCAGAATACTCCAAGAATTAAGTGAATCAAAGTCATCCAATCTGAAAAGGTGACTCCAGATCCAGAAGTCTCCAAAGCTATCAACACATGCTATCAAGTTGCTTCAGGCTTATTCTGGAAGACATTAATAAACACAAAGCTTTTAAGGATTTGGAAAGTTTGAATTTTTTAATCACTCAAGGCTTAGAGTAATAATATGACCCTAGGCCCCTGAGTAGAACAGCACAGTCTACAGAGCACTACTCTAATAATTAACTCTCTCTCAGACACAGCTTGTGAGGTAGTCAAGCCCTATGTCAGTCAGCATCCTTAGTTACATTGGAGGATGGTGATCCTCCCTGATCCAGAGCCCTTACTAACCTCAATTTACTGTTACACAATCCTATTTCCCATAATCACCCATCATAATTTCTGCTTTTCAATGACAACAGATTTTGAAATTATTATAGCCACCATACAAATGGAACACACTGAAACAGTACATAGTCTGGTGTATTCTGATCTTTTGCTGGTAAAATACACCCAGAAAGATTACAGATACCACCTATCAAACATTGGTTCTGGGTCAACCAACTTCCATCTATTATCTCATTTAATCTTTGTACTTTTTCAACTGCATACTATTACCCTTATTACCCCATTATACATATGAGAACATCAAGGCCTAGAGAAAGAATGTTCATAACATGCACACAGTCTTGGTGAATAACAGAACTAGGACTTGGGCTTCCTTCCAACTATAAAGGTGTCTTTGAGGCCAATGAGTCAAGCACTTTGCACAAACATAATTTTGTGCTTAGCAATCCAGTAGGAAAATGTGTTAAGAGTGGAAATTATTTATAGTAGTGTGATTCTGCGAGTGACAGTCACAAAGCAGGTATACAACATACTGTTTCCAAGTTAAAAAAGTGAGTTAGGGGGAAAACAAGGAAAGGAAGGGGGCTGGAGAAAGGAAAAGGGAAGAAAGGCAGGCAGGAAGGAAAGGTGCTAAGAATTATTATTTTACAAAGAGGAAAGCCAAGCTGCATAATTTGCCTAAGATCCCCCTGCAAGCTAGAGTCAAAAGCCAGAAGGAGAGCCCTGGAGCTCAGACACAAGCATTCTTTCCATTCTCCTTTGACAAAGGGCTAGATTTCTGCTGATGCTGAAAATGACTTCTCCCAGATAGGGAAAGTAGGAAATCACTCACCAGTTCATGGAAAGGACTCATGTTCTGTCCCTCCAGTTCCAGGTGTAGCACATAGTTTAGGAATGTACACTCTGGTTTCAGACCACCTGGTTCATAAAGCAGCTCTACCTTGTTATTAGCTCTGTGACCTTGGGCACATGATAGGAAGAAGTAACTGTGCTCCTTGGTAAACTATCTTGCGATTACAATTGTGCACATTTAGCTCTTTTTCAATTTTTGTTAAAGTAGGGAATGAAAACAATCAAATTATTCAGGACTAAAGTGAATCTGAAGCCTCACTTGTCTGGATGAATGGCTTCAACTTTCCCTTTCATGAGGACAGTGGAGACCTTGCAATTAAGAAAAGTCATGGATATTGATAAACTTCCCATTTGTTTAATGCTCATGATAACAGCAAACATTTTATTTAGTATTTCCAATGTGCCAAGCACTGGACTAAGGGCTTTTTGTGGATTATTTCATTTACGCCTAACCACTTTTGAGAAAGGTACTATTGGTCTCCCTGTTCAGCAGATGGGGAAACTGGGGCTAAGGGCAACCAGCTTAGCCAACCAAAGCAGGTCCGCTAACTGATGGCTTTTTTTTTTTTTTTTAAAGATTTTATTTATTTATTTGTCAGAGAGAGAGAGAGAGAGCACAGACAGACAGAGTGGCAGGCAGAGGCAGAGGGAGAAGCAGGCTCCCCGCTGAGCAAGGAGCCCGATGTGGGACTCGATCCCAGGACATTAGGATCATGACCTGAGCCGAAGGCAGCCGCCCAACCAACTGAGCCACCCAGGCATCCCTAACTGATGTCTTTTTGGTTCATCACACTTCTGTGCTATTGTCTCCTTCACCTGCTCTCAAATGGTTCCTTCTAGCTAACGTTTTCATTTCCAGTAAAGTATTGTCAAGTTACCCAGTGATACCGCTTATAAAAGTACTCTGACAGGCATTTGTTTAAACAATCAAAACATCAACATAAAAAATTTTTACCATTCATGCACTTGAACTGAACGGACAAGGAATCACAAAGCAAAGTTCACAGCTTAAATGGCTGGTAGTTTTAAAAGCCAGACATAAGCATAAGGACATTATTATTAAATAGTTTTCTAATACGATCACAGCCACTTAAAATTGTCTTCAAAAATAGCATGAAAGAGGGTCAGAGCAAATTGATTACAGTAATCCCTGATGCATTATTTTTCCCCCAAGAAGTTTTTTTGAAACACAATTTAGAAATATTTTAAAATCTGCCCTCTGCCAAGAACCATATCGTTTTCTTTGAAAGACACCAAGGATTTGGCAGTAATTCTGAATTCCATAAAGTAAAAGGCATTTTTAGAGTTTCTAAAGGGCCTCCCTCACAACAGATGAGGCATGCATTTTATGGCTAAGGAGACAGGAGTGGAAGAGGCTGGTGTCCAAGCCCAGGCTCCCTAACTTTTGGAGATCTCATTACTCAGCACAACCATTGTCGCTCCTGGGTGGTGCTGAGGTGGTGCTGGTGGTCAGAAGCACCAGTCCTGTCCTTCAGGGGGAAACTCAGCTTGGCCTGCTCTCAGTCTTGCCCATGTAAGATTAAAGGACATCATCCACATACACACACACACACACAAGTGCAAGCCTTTCAGATAGCATGGCTACGTACGTTTATACTGAAAGATGGGTGCATTCTACTGCAGTTGTTAGGAGGAATCTAGTCGTTAGAATTAGGCAGGCTTGGTTTGAAAACCAAACTCTTCCACTTACTTGCATTTTTTTCTTTTAATCTTGGGCAAATTTTCTTAATCTCTTTGAATTTTAGTTTCCTTATTTGTGTAAAAAAAATCAACATCTCTCTTAACACTTTCTTTCTCTCTTCTTCTTCTTCTTCTTCTTTTTTTTTTTTTTAATTTTTTTTTTAACTAGAATCAAATGAGACCTACCTGTGCAGTGTATGGCATGGTGCTTCATCCGTGCTGAGCAGCCAGATACTAACTTACTAACTAGTCCTATCACTTCCTTACTCAATAAGCTATTCTTTCTCTTGGAAAGCAGCTTGTCTTTTGGCCTATTTTGTATAAGTGTCTCCTTTCTCAGGAAGAGAAGAAAGGTAAAGGAGATCAAATTGGGGGAAAATTTTATTGAATTTACTGAGTGCTTATGAGTGTTAAAAAAAAAAAAAGTAGAGGGGCACCTGGGTGGCTCAGTGGGTTAAGCCTCTGCTTTCAGCTCAGGTCATGATCTCAGGGTCCTAGGATCGAGCTCCACATCGGGCTCTCTGCTCAGCGGAGAGTCTGCTTCCTCCTCTCTCTCTCTGCCTACCTATGATCTCTGTCTGTCAAATGAATAAATAAAAATCTTTAAAAAAAAAGTGGATATATAATATAATATATATATATAATATATATATAATATATAATATATATATATAATATAATATATATAATATATAAACAAGACAGTTAAGCCATCAATCTCTAGGGATTACTTTAATTCATTTGTTCAGAATGCAAGTCTTATAGCCAAAGCCAGGTATGGCTAATAATGAAATAATTTTTACAGCATTTGCTGGATTTACAGGATTTGCTGTAACGCTCCAGGATTATTCTAGCAGAGAATGAAATGATTATCTACTAAGTGGAAATCACTGTGCTATTAGGCACTATCCTACTTAGTCATCACATCAATACTACAATAAGTAGTTATTTCCACACCTATTTGAAAAATCAGGAAAGTTAAGTGCAGAGAGAAATACTTACTACAAGTCATATAGAGCTAGTAAGTGGCAGAACCAATAATATATTTGATCTAGAACCCAATCCACTGTTTTCTATTTCCTTGCATGGTCTCCCATTTTGGTTAGTAAATGATATGGCATATTCACTGAAAATTAATGCTGTGAATGGTGAACCAACTAGCCCCTCCAATCACCAACCAAACACATGTTTGTATAATGGACATGTTTTCTATATGGTAGTTAAAATTTGCTTTCTGTTTTAACAACAACAACAAAGGTTCTTAAAAGTATATCAGCCCCTAACAAACCGAATCCAGTATCCAGTCATTCCACAACATTCAACGTGTATTTATTAAGCATCTAGGAATCTGCTAGGCAACTAGAATTGTGAAATTTTTGTTGTCTAAATTAATATCGCTGGCAGCTGTTTTATTACCTGAATCACTTTTCTCTTTTGATTCAATGTTCCTATAAACAGAATGTGAATCTTTTTTTTTAAGATTTTATTTATTTATTTGACAGAGAGAGAAAGAGATTGCAAGGAGGCAGAGAGGCAGGCAGAGAGTGGGGGGCAGGGGAGAGGAGGGGAAGCAGGCTCCCCGCTGAGCAGAGAGTCCAACGCGGGGCTCCATCCCAGGATTCTAAGGCCACGACCTGAGCCAAAGGCAGAGACTTAACCCAATAAGCCACCCAGACACCCCAGAATGTGTATCTTTGAGGTACTGAATAAGCCTCATGGATACACTGGGGTTGAGCCAGCTAAATCTCTTTCGTTGCTAGTCTTGGCAATAACCACTTGGAGTTGGCAGAGGAAAGACCTTATCTCAGTTTCCTCATCTGCGAAAAAACAGGACCTACCTCCCAGAAGAAAAGTTCTATGAATTAATCAATCTTGGAACAGTTTTCTACTAAGTGCCATTTTGGCATGATCTTAGCATCAGGGTGATTTGATTTTATAAAACAGTGATGGACGCTCTTTAAAACAGCCACACATTTAAATGTCAAACACTGGGGGTGCCTGGGTGGCTCAGTGGGTTAAAGCCTCTGCCTTCGGCTCAGGTCATGATCCCAGGGTCCTGGGATCGAGCCCCGCATCGGGTTGTCTGCTCCGCGGAGAGCCTGCTTCCTCCTCTCTCTCTCTGCCTGCCTCTTTGCCTACTTGTGATCTCTGTCTGTTAAATAAATAAAATCTTAAAAAATAAACAAATAAATAAATAAATGTCAAGCACTGGACACATAACTATAATAAATTTCCTTTCTTCAAGCTGAATCATTTGTGTGTGACATTTCTACGGAATTAAAATAATGGTCAAATCAGTTTGGGATTTTAAAGTGTATTGAATTGTTTAGGAGTAAAAAGATCCAGGTTTCAAATAGTTGGGGGAAGTCTACTATTTTCTGAATATTGTTAAGACATAATACTATGGTCATAGAACATCATAAACAAATATGTACTAGAATCTTAAAAATATTTTCCCGGGCAAGGGTTAAAAAATGAAAAATTTTGACAATAATAAAAAAAAACTATTACAATTGATGCAAAAACAAGAATTATAGGAACCGTATTTTGTAGCCCTTTGCTTTTCTACATAGAATTTATTTAATCTAATATTAAAAACACTATGCTAATAACCTGCTTTTCAATTTTCATGAATGTTTTCCAACTCCCTTTTATTCCTGCATTTCAGTGCCCATTTTGGACCACCTGGAGGCAGAAAGCACCAACCACTCCCCTCTACTGTGATAATTTATCTTTCTAACAAGCAGTCAAATAACATGTGTTGGTCCATCCTCTACTTAATGGAACACATCAGAAATGCCTGCGCAGGGCCAGATAAATAGAGTAGTTTTCTAAAATCACCAGATCCAAACTAAAGCAATCACAGGAAGTTTTAATTGACCATCAAAAACCTAAATCCCTAACGTGTTGACGGTTTCAGAAGCATTAAATTGTAGGTTGACACAGAACCATAAATAATGATGTGTGACTGTCAAGGCTTGTTTTGCAATCCTTGGGTTTTCGAGATCACATTAGAAAATCATTTCAGGGCGCCTGGGTGGCTCAGTGGGTTAAGCCGCTGCCTTCGGCTCAGGTCATGATCTCAGGGTCCTGGGATCGAGTCCCGCATCGGGCTCTCTGCTCAGCAGGGAGCCTGCTTCCCTTCCTCTCTCTCTGCCTGCCTCTCCATCTACTTGTGATTTCTCTCTGTCAAATAAATAAATAAAATCTTTAAAAAAAAAAAAAAAAAAAAAAAGAAAATCATTTCATATGAAACCTCGCCACCCTTCCTCCCTCTGCCCTCATCCGAAGGTCTGCAGTGAATATAAATTTTGATAGCCATCCATATGGACAACACATCCCAGGAGGAAGGCAAGGCATCTCTAACACAACCACTTTCTCGGCAACACTCTTCTTGGAAATCAAGGAATCTGTGTGTTTTCACAACACAGTTGCTTAGGAGGGCATTGAGAAAGGGACCCCAAGGAGGTGGTGGAAAACTCAGCATAAGAGAGAACCTCACAGGGGCGCCTGGGTGGCTCAGTGGGTTAAAGCCTCTGCCTTCGGCTCAGGTCATGATCCCAGGGTGCTGGGATCAAGCCCCATATCAGGCTCTCTGCTCAGCAGGGAGCCTGCTTCCTCCTCTCTCTCTCTGCCTGCCTCTCAGCCTACTTGTGATCTCTTTCCATCAAATGAATAAATAAAAAAATTAAAAAAAAAAAAAAAGAGAGAGAGAACCCCACAGTAAATAGCCACCATTAAGTTGTCATTGCTATAAGTGAGCTGGTTCCGACACCATTCAAACCTTGCATTAGAAGAAAGAAACCAATTACAAGAGGCGTTTGCATACTGGAGTTATTAGCTTCAGAGATTTTACGTCAAGGTAAAAAAAAAGAGGCAAAAGTTCTCAGCACCCACGGGGCTTTTTGTTCAGAAGATGAACTTTTGCTCCTGAAAGGGTGACAGAGTGTGTGTGTATACAAGACAAACACAATGGCCCCCTCTGGGCTGTGCTCTTTCCTCCCAAATCCGCAGGGGGAGGCACATTACGCAGTGCAGACGCCCTTTCTGTAAAGGTGAGGGAGACTGTGGTTTACTTTTTCAAGTGAGCAGGGGCGGTGGGTTTGCACTTTTGCTTTCCTTTTACGCTCTTTCCCATGGGAGCAAGGCATCCTTTGCAAGGTGACTGTTGGATTTTTGAGCTGCTGTCTGTGCACCAGGAACAAAGAAAAGAAACCCTAAAGGCCCGCATGAAGACCACATTCTAATGGGCAGCACTCAAAGCCCCAAGGCAACAGTTACACCTGCAAAGTCAGGGGCTGAATTCCTGCATCCTAGGAGCTGGTCTATAGCTACTGTTACTTGCTTAACTGTCTGCATCCCTGCCTTTTGTTTGTTTCAATAGGTAGTTCACTTGACTGAGGGCATTTAGAGGAGACAAGCACTGGCATCATTGTCATGATTGTATTTTCTGAGAAATCCACGGTCCCTTGTCTGGAAGAGAGGTCCACCTGATCTTCTGATATTCTCCTGTCAACAAGAAAAGGACTGTCGTGGCTTCTGATCGCTAAGGAAAACCAAGTGCTGGCTACCAGGCCTGCCCCAACCCTGAGCTAACGTCAGTTTTAGAGAGAAGCTAAGGAAAGAAGGCAAGCAAGAGGTGTTCCAGAGACTGTATTAGATCTGCAAAAGGCCAGGGCAAGGAAAGACTCAGCCAAGGGTCATCCACAGGAACTATCTTTTCCCTGAAGCAAAAGGGCTGTTCCCTCTTTCAGCTTCTCTGTGTCCAGCTATACACCCTCCCCTTCACGATCTTCTCAGGATTAACTCTAGGGTGCAATTCACAGGTAATACTACCACTCAGAGACTTGCCTGTAACTTGCCCATGACTTGCCCAAGACTTGCCCAAGCCTACTAAGACTCAGTGATGGGCACTGAAGCAGAGCCACACACAGGACCCATTCTTCTGATTCTGCCCACTAATACCTCTACTGCATGACCAGATTCTCTCCATTTTCCACTCCCTGCACACAGATGTTAGAGACTGCAAGGGCAGCAAAGAGGAGCAAATACTGGGAAGCATTCATGACCTTTTGTAAGCTTACCTCCTCTGGCTGTCTGACCTTGCCTTAGGGTTCTTCCTCCCCTGGAGAATTTAAAGATTAAGAAAAAAGAAAAATCCTCTTCAACTATTGATATGGCTAAAATAGGAATTATAAATAGCATTCTTATTATAGAGAATTATCAAGTAGAAGATGGAATGGCCCAAAGTACAACATCTTACACTTAAATCTTTCACTTCTCCCCATTGGCTGGTTCATAATCATAAAAGAATGGTTATAATTTGTATTCATACCAAAGCAATGGCTACATTATTCTCCAAATCAAAGGAAGCTTAAATGTCATGTGGTTCAAAACTCTATTTTACTATAATCTCAGAAATCAAAAACTTTAGAACTGAAAGGCAATTAGAAATCACCTATTCCCACCTTCTTTCTCACATTACAGTTGAGGAAACCAAGGTGGGAAGAGATTAAAATGCCTTCCCGGGGTGCCTAGGTGGCTCAGTGGGTTAAAGCCTCTGCCTTCGGCTCAGGTCATGATCCCAGGGTCTTGGAATCGAGCCCCACATCGGGCTCTCTGCTCAGCAGGGAGCCTGCTTCCCCCACCCCTCTGCCTGCCTCTCTGGCTACCTCTCTGCCTACTTGTGATCTTGTGATCTCTGTCTGTCAAATAAATAAATAAAATATTAAAAAAAAAATGCCTTCCCAAAGTCATACAACTTAGTATCTGGGCTAGTCAATGTGGCAACCTAGAAAAATAGTAAAATGTAGCCAAAAGAGAAACAGAGCTACATAAAGAACAGTCTTTCTTTAGATGACATACATTGTGATTTAAAAAAAAGAACCATGAGGCCTAATTATAAGAAAATCAGTCACCTCCGCCCAACTTCTTTTTTTTCTGGACAGAAGGAAATACGTAAAGATGAAATAATGATAATTTTCTCAAACTGCTAACACTTGTAAACGGTTTTTAGTATACACATACTTAAGTGAAAAGGCAAAAACATCTTGCTGCATCTATAAACTAGTAAGCTACAGTCAATGGTTTCTATGAGACGAAGTCTATACAAAATAACTCTGGAAACAGTGTAGATTATAAAAGCATCCTGGCGTTCCCTCAATTTGTTTTATAAACTGTTCTGACTACACAGGTGACTAACACCAAAAAAAGAGTCTCTTGTAGCTGCTTGTGATTCATGTACTGGAAAACAAAGATAAAGTATCATTCCTCAGATTCATATCCAAATGCTTTACACCCTAATTTATAAAAGGGAACATTAAGTTAATCAAGGAAAAAAAAAAACTCACAAACTTGCATAATGAAGAAAAAAAAAAGGCACTGCACGTTGCCTGGTAAAAATACCCTGCAGAAACGAATGTGTGGCCTCCCTCAGAAAAGCAAGTACCTTTAGTCCACAATAAACAGAATCACACCAGGGCAACATCGCAAGAATGTGGAAATATGGAAGTGAATCAGATATGGTAATAATACTTCCAATTCCTATCTATTTTCAATTCTAAAGCTCTTACTCTGTTTTACCTTTAAAGAAAAACTTTAAAGGTTTTAACATGGCTCATGCTACATAGTGCCTTTGTTTTCACACAGTCCTAGTTTGATGTGTGTTAATTACAGTCTATAAACAGATAACAACCTATAATGGGAGGCACTGAATCCATAGATCCAGATTTATAAAAACTTGGCCTCTCTGTTTTGCTGGTTCAGCATCATTTAGATGCAACAGTCAGTTTTTCTCTGGCTTATAAATTGCTGGCAAGGAGATTTTCTTCTCAGGGACAATAAATTCTGATTGTACTATAGCAAGGAACTGTGCTGGGATAAAGACCAATAAAAAATTTTGTTTAATCCTTTACAATCATCATATGAGAAGAATCTTTATAACTAGTTGATAATCATCATATATATTATAACCTGGAAATCCTAAGAAGCTTAACCATGTGCCTGAGGGTCATTTGTCTTACCAGTGGTAAAACAGATATCAGAATTTAAGTCCTCAAAAGCAAGAGCCCACAGTCTCTCCATAATAGCTTAGGTACTCCCTAGACACGGATGGGGAAGGCCCATGCAGTTGGGTTCAATGGACCATGCAAGGAACTTTCCTTCAATATTCTGACTAAGTATTTGGGCAGAGCTTTTTTTTTTTTTTTTCTTAATTTAATTTTTAAGATTTTATTTATTTGACAGAGAGAGATCACAAGCAGGCAGAGAGGCAGGCAGAGAGAGAGAGAGAAGGAAGCAGGCTCCCTGCCGAGCAGAGAGCCTGATGTGGGACTTGATCCCAGGACCCTGAGATCATGACCTGAGCCGAAGGCAGCGGCTTAACCCACTGAGCCACCCAGGCGCCCCAATTTTTTTTTTTTATGTTATTTATGGTGATGGAGGAATTTCAGTCACTTATCATTAAAGGAAAAAATGTGACTCCCAATTGCTATCTTCAAATCGGTAGTTAGAAATAAATTAAAAAATTTAGCAATTTTAATTTGTTTGGCTCAGGCTCTCAGATTTCCATATGGTTACTTTCCTTGTTTTCTATTAAATGTAATTGACTTAGCACTTGACTTTTAAAGTCTTGGCACAATGTATCAATTAGAAGTATATAAATTAGAATAATGCAAAGCACGCATTCCAAATTGAGTGACTTTAAGGACAAAATTTAGAAATGCTCTTTTCGTAAATGGTAATTTTTTCTAAAACTTGCATCATCACGCAGATGACAAATTTCATAAAGACAAAAGAGGGTATTTTCTTTGGAATAAAAAAAAACTAACAAGCATTCTATTTGTTTCTTTTCTGAGAACTAATGTGTGCCTAAAATGGCCTTTCTACACTGTTTGCAAGATGAATATTTCCTGTCTTGGTATTTCTAAAACTGACAGCAGTCATGAAAACTCTCACAAACCATCTCAAAACTAAAATATAAGTACAACATTGATAAACATGGCTCCGGGCCCATTAAACTGACAGCTCCTTTCTAACCAGTCTTGCCAAATAATCTGCACAATTGTTATTTAATATACCAGTGTATCAGAGCATTACATTGAAAAAACATTTACACATTGAAATAGATGTTCCTTCTAAGCCAGAGCCACAATTCTCTTCTGAAGATGTAAAACCACACAATATGAAAAAATAAAAGCAGAAATCTGAAGAATGCAAAGCACATTCATTTCTGTAGGTTCATGATTCAATTTATTGTTACAATTGCTCCTAAGGACTATTGCCGGTGTAATTCTTTTCCAAATACTGAAGTCCATCACTCAAGCTAAATAAATGACAGAATCATTTATCAAGCCCCAAGTGGTTGTTGATGGAATTTCCACACTTATTGGGCTCAGAATGCCTGTGTGTCCCTGGGATTCTTGGAGAGCTTATAATTCAAGTTAAAATTTATCACTATTATTACTATTATTAAATTCTCACTTTGTATCTTGGGTAGTGGAAACGTACAGAACCAGTTGCCTTATGATAGAATTCTGGTATGGATACCATATTTATAAATGATTACTTAAGCTGTTGAACATTAATAGACATTCCTCCCTGGCAAGGATATCATTAGATGCAGTAGAAAAAAAAAAAAAAAAAAGACCTTACTTATTAATGTCTAATTTCCTTGTGCTATTCTCCACCCACAAAGAATTGCACAGAAAATTTCTTTCTAACTTCCAGATTAGGAAATTTAACAATATGAAGAAGGATCTAATTCCCCTCCCCTATTTCCATGATTTTATTTATTTCCTACTATTTCCAAGTATCTTCCTTTGTAGTGGCAAGAATGTGGAATTGCTAGAAGTATCCTTAAAGGAAACCTTGAAGGTCATTAGATCCCAGGCAATGAATGCCTTCATTCAACAAGGGCACTGCCCTCCTTTGCCTGCAAACCCTTTAACATCAGCAAGATCCCCCAAGGGCTTGCACTTTAACTTGGTTGGAGCAGGTCACATTTCTAAAATACTTAGCGGTCTCAAATGTCCCTGGTCGGCAGCACTGAGTCACTAACGCCACCGCGTTTCAGGCTAGATCGACCTCTTTCTAGTTTTCAATGGAATTATTCCATGTAATCCGATTTACACAGCCATTTAATCAAAGCGAGAAAGGAGATTAGAGAGCTCACATTTGTTTTGCAAAGGAAGGGTGCAAGGATCATCAATCCTACTGACTCTCAAAGTGACATGTAGTCCATCGTCTCTCCCTTTGGAGTGTTGGACATTAACCTGATCTGGCTCCTGTGTTCTTGTTTAAATAAGAAGGTTTAGGCTTCCCCCCACCCTCCTAAACTAGAACATAGCAATTTCTCCACTGGGTCTCACCACTACCATTCATGTGAGGAGATGCTCCTAGAACAAGGAATTGGTCCCCTGCGCTTATTATTCCACAAAGCAGAAAGCTTGCACCAGTCAAATAATTACATTAAAACTTTTCTTTCGGTGCCAGTCTCTAACATTTGCATTTCAAGAGCACAGTGCGGTGATCCTGGGTGTGGTGTTCAAGGCTTTGCCTGTAAACTAATCCACTTTCCAGAGGAACCTGTGCTCTGCTCCTCGGGTCTCCAGAAGCACAAACCTCCTTTCCGCCGGGAAAGGTCCCTTTCCCCTGCCCTTTCCACACCTGTGCATCGGGCTCCATTCTTCCTCCTTCCTTCTGAGTGTGTACATTTCTCAGGCCCACACATCAATTTAAAATAGGATACAAAGCAATTCATTCAGCAAAGCATTTTCAGCACATGGATACCTTCATCTTAAACAGACGATTTGGACAAATTCTCAGTTTCCTTTTACCCCACCACTTCCACCCCTCGGAATTGCAGTCTCTGATAGATCCTCCTGGGGGGTGAAAGGGCAGCTTTACCCAATTCGCGGCAGACACACAGATAAATCCCTAAGGGGAGAAGTGGGAAGAGGTAAGAACTGCAGTGGAGAAAGGAACTGTGGGTGGGAGTACCGCGGCAGGCCTTTCCAACTGTAAGCCAGATAGTTGCTTCAAGGGGGGGAAAAAAAAAGTCTAATTGTACCCCTGGGCGGTGCTTTACTCACAGTGTTTATGTATAAGGCACAATTCAGCCGCACTGGGAATTACCTCAATAACTATCATTAGAGGTGCCTGTTTAAAAAGCAAAACAAAACGACAACAACAAACTTTTTTTCTTTCTTCTGTAATGGAAGAAGGTGGGTGCACTGTGGTGGTATTACCCCATCGATGGCTCCCTGGAAACTCACCCAGAGCCGCAAACCTGGCAAAGACCGCGCAGAGCCAAGTTTCCGGGGCTGGCGGGCAGGTTCCCCGCCTCGCGGAGCGCCGCAGCTAAGGAGCTCGCGTTAACTCCGCTCCCGCGGCTGCACCCGAGTCCGCACGAGCCCCGCGCCCACCAACCTAGGCGCTGCACAAAAACCTGGGTTCGAGAGGGAGCGAGCGTGGTGCTCTGGGAGCTGTTTTGTAATCTCCCGGGATCCACGGGAAAATATCTCCCGTGCGAAGAAATGCCCTCCTGTGATAACTCTCGGGCCAAAGAGCAGCAGATCTTCCATTTTAAAGGAACTGCAGTTCCCGACTGACAGCTCCAAACTTAACGGCTTCGACTCCAAACTTGACACCAGCTCCGTCTCATCGCTCCCACTCCGTCTCTCGGGCTCACCCGACCAGGGCGGCTCCGACTCGCACTCCACGCCCGCCTCCCTCGCACCCTCTTGGCTCGTCCCGCGGGAACAGCCCCACACGCCCCGGCAGCCGGTGCGGAGACAAGCCAGCCTTCCCCCCCACTCCCCTCCTCGGGCTCCGGGAGCGATTTTCTAGGAGAGCCGGCAAGCTCCCGGTGCGCCCTACTCACTTGTGTCTTCTTCATAAGGAAAGGCAGCGCTGTGATCCAGCCCAGGCAGCGGTGTGGCGACTCCGTTTAGATGTTCTGGAGCTCCAGCATATTGCACGAGCAGCGGCGGCAGATAGTCCACGCATTGGGTAGCCCGAGCGCAGCGCCCTCTCCACGGCCCGTGCTTCCCGCGGCGCTCCTCGTCCCGGCGCAAGGCGGCAAGTGAAGCCCGGCCCGGCGCGCCGCCAGCACTTTTATACCGGTCCCTCCCGCCTGCTCCGGACACGCCTCCTTTCCTTCCGGAGCCCCGGGGAAGCGAGACGCTGCAGGGGCGCGGGGGGAGACCCGGGAGGGCGGCCAGAGCGCGGCCAATGCCCCCGAAGTTGAACGAATCAGGCCAAACGCTTCCTCTCGGCTGGCCGCCGCGGGCGCGCACAAGAGGGAAGCCACGAGGGCGCCGAGGGTGAAGCTTAACCTGCAGCCGCAGCTCGCGCCGCGTGCCGGGTCCTGCCAGTCCCGGCTCGGCCTCCCCGCTCCGCCAGGATTCACCTGGCACCGCCCGGGGACAGACGCGCGCTAAGGAGAGCTGGGAGCTCCCCCATTTTACACTGAGACGGTTCGCGAGAGGAGTTCACTGGGTGCCTAGCAAAGAATTCACCCCGCCCCGCCTTGGGGACGGGGGTGGGAGAGCTTAACTGGGATCTGCAGTTAGGCCATTGTCTTACCCCTCTATTTTTATTTTTTATTTTTAACAATTTAGTGAATGAATGAATATTTATAATTTTAAAAAGATTTGTTGACTCAGGGTTAAGTATTCTGAGGGAGATGCTATTTTAAGAATGGTTTCCTGCTGCTTCTATAGAAATTAACATCAAAAGAGAAGCTATAGGTTATTAAATATGCAGGTCGATAACAGCAAATGTTTGAAAGTTGTACTTTTTTCTTAGAGATATTTTGGAAATCAGAAAGATAATGAAAAAAACAGTGGTAGTAGCTAACAGCATTATGTGATTAACTTAACTACATACCAGGTGTCATGCAAAGGACTTTTGGTAGATTCTTCTGTTGAATCTCTCCCTCAAACCTAGAGTAACCTCAAACTATCTTTTTTTTTTTTTTTTGAAGATTTTACTTAACAAAACTATCATTTTTATTCCCATCTTATGGATGACAAAACATAGTTTTTTTCCCAAACTACAGCTAGTAAATGCTACATCTTAATTTGAATCCAGAGTCGTCTGGCTCTATAGCCTTAAAAAAAAAATACTTAGAACAAGTATTTTATTGCCTCCGCAAAACTCTTCTATTTTTGTTCTTATAACTGGAGACCATTAAAAAGAATTGTGTTAATTTTTTAAAACAAAATGTTAGACATAACATCAATAAATTTTTTGGAACAAGAATAATGTATAAATTTAGAAATTAGGTATTTTAATGAGTAGGATTCGAAATTTGCATTAATTAGCTCAGTGTGCCTTTGTTAACAAATAAATATGCCAAACGTATAACCATGACAGCAGAAACTAGGTAAAATTTGAACCTCACTGAGTTAGTTTTCTATGGCTGCTGTACCAAATAACCACAAATTTAATGGCTTAGAACAACACAAGTGTATTATCTTACGGTTTGGAGATCAGAAGACCAAGATGGATTTCACTGGGCTAAGTGTTGGCTGTGCTGCATTCCTTAAAAGCTCTAGGGGAGAATTCCTTGTCTTGCCTGTTTCAGCTTATAGAAGCTGTCCACGTTCTTTGGCTCATGGCCTCCTTCATCTTCAAAGTCAGTGAGTTGAGTTCTTCTGCCCTCAAACCATTCTGACTTTCCCTTTTGTCTCCCTCTTTTACATCTGAGGACCTTGTGAATAATCCAGGAAAATCTTCCTATTTTGAAAAACTGGCTGACAGGGTGCCTGGGTGGCTCAGTGGGTTAAAGCCTCTGCCTTTGGCCCAAGTCATGGTCTCAGGGTCCTGGGATCCAGCCCGGCATCTGGATCTCTGCTCAGTAGGGAGCCTGCTTCCCCTCCTCTCTCTCTCTCTCTCTCTCTCTCTCTCTGCCTGCCTCTCTGCCTACTTATGATCTCTGTCTGTCAAATAAATAAATAAAATCTTAAAAAAAAAACTGGCTGATTAACAATAATAACTGCATCTTAATTCCCCTTTGCCATGTAACAGAGGACATTTACAGGTTCCAGGGATTAGTATGTTGCCATCTTTGGCGGGGGGGGGGGGGAGGTTCATTATTCCATCTACCATTATTCTGTCTACCACATTCACATAATAGCAAACAAATTTGGGGACTTGGTATGTCACTGTGCCCTCCTTCATCAGGTGGTTTGCTCCATGTGGCTGCCCCTCCCAATTAGAAGAATACATCCCTGTCCATAGTTATGAAAACAAATATTTGAAAAAAAGGACCACAAGAAAAGTTTGTAGTATTAAATGATTGTTTTTACTTTCAATTAGAATCATGTTGCAAACCACTTTAAGCAGAAGTGGAAAAAAGCCTGAAACGTGTATGATAGTATTGGAAAACCATTTAATTAAAGACTCCTCCCAAATAATCCCAATTTCAACCAGCACTTGTGGGTAATTTTGTTATGCCAAAATCTTCCAAATACTTGCCTAGATATTGTGCATAAAGAATCTACACTCCTGAATGTCTTACTATACGCTAATAGAATGGCAATTGAGTATGAGAAAGGTTGTTTCAGATTCTGCGGCAGGCTCTATTACCTTGCCTCAAATTGTGGGTATAGCAGTGTGACATGCATAGCTATAAATGTTCCCAAGATGATTTTAGGTGGTGCACAGATTAATATTTTTGTTTGTTTTATCAAATGGTTATGGATTAAAATGTATATATTTTTAAATGTATACATATAGGATATGTATATATATCACATCAAACAGATGATTACAAGTTGTTTCTGGGGAAAAAAATTAAGAGTCAATTTAAAGACAGTTCAGTGTATAATATTAAATAACTAATAACTAGTACTAAGGGAAGGCATATGTGATAAAAATAGTGAAGTTGGTAGAATTACAAAAACAGGCAAACATCAATATAACCATATTAATTTTATGAAACCAATAAGAAGGAAAGGCTAATAAATTAGGCCAGGTTTAAAGAAGGCAGATG
Source organism: Mustela lutreola (assembly GCF_030435805.1). Classification (NCBI taxonomy): domain Eukaryota; kingdom Metazoa; phylum Chordata; class Mammalia; order Carnivora; family Mustelidae; genus Mustela; species Mustela lutreola. Next base: position 120,684,722 of record NC_081297.1, read on the forward strand.
GTGAACCTCTCAGAAATTCAGGTGAATTTCTTTTTATTCAACTAAGTCATTCATCTCAGTATTCAATATACTCACCTTCTACATTGTACTCCACCCTCCCTTCCTTCCTCCTTCCCTTCTTTGTCCTTCTCTGTTCTGTCTCCTTCTCCTACCTGTACAGATCAGTGGCTTTAGCTACATTTAGATCATCATTGACTCTCTTATCCATAACCATATCTTCTGTTTCCTTCATAGCGATGCACCAGTTTTTCTGTATAATCATGTTATTTGAAAGCAAGTCAAGAGAATAAGAAGCAGATATCTAAGAGATTAGAAAGAGCTTGTATGCAATTCAAAGATTCTCCAGCAAGCCCATGGGGAGGTCAAAAGTGGGTCAGAAAGACTGAGATCTCCCTTAAAGGCAGCACACCTTTGGAGGAGACACAGGCAAGTATCCAGTCCCTTAGCGGAAGGAATCCAGGAGCTACAAGTGAACAAGTGTCAGAGCTATGCGGCAAGTGGATAGGAGATACAGGGAATGTTTTCTTGCAGAGATAGTAGGCTCCCATTAGGGTTCAGGGAGTTCAACATTTGGTACATTTGGAAGAAAAGTCTCTCCATGATAATCTCGTCTTTACTTGCATTCTTTCAATGCTACTTTGTCCATCATGCTTTTTTTGATTAATGGTTGGAAACAGTTTATGTTTTTCAGTTTAACATCTGTTGTTGTTAAGAGACAGGTTTAATTTAGTAAAAAAGTCTTGTAAGTCTTGTCTCATTCATTTGAAACATCTCTTGTTTATTCACCATTTTGTGACTGCCCTGTATTAGATACAGGTTTTTTCAGTACCTTTCTTTAAAAAAGATACCGCAGACTGAAACTGTTATGGTCTGACCAGGCCAGACCAGAGAGTTGCCAACCATTCCCATCTTTGGGGGTTATGGAAATGTAGGACAAGAATCACTTTTTGATTATGTAACTTCCTCTGCTGAAAACTCTTTGGTGACTTGTCATTGCTCTTGGGATAAGGAAATAAATACCTTAGCAAAGGCTTCATGGCTTCCAGGGTCGGGCCCCTTGCTGCCTTTCCAAAGTCAGTGCGTTTTGTATGCCCCTGCTCAGACACGGGCCTTCTTTCTGTTCCTCATGATTCCTTCCAATCTCAGAGCTTCTGCGTATCTCCTTCCTTTTGCCTCTGCTTACATCACTTTGCTCAACCCTTTTCTCTTTGCCTAGTAAATATCTTCTCATCTTTATTAGGTCTCAATTCAATATTCTCTATATTCTCTTCCTTAGGCAAGCTTTCTCTAAACTCTTAGTCAACTCTTTTCTTAATATAAACTCAAGTATGCATTCCTTCTCCAGTGTTGTACTTACAAAGCTGCTGCAGTTTAATATTTGTCTGGGTGATTATTTGATTAAAGTCACTGACTATGCCTGTCCTCACTCGTTATTTTATCATCAGTGTCAAGTCCAGTGAGCAGAACATAGTGAATCTCTTAATACAGTTCTAATTAAGTTACTGATGCCAGACATGAGGCAGGGATTGTGCTAGGCCCTTACTTTATGCTATGTCACTAACTTCTCACAACAATCATGTAAGGGATATAATCGTTCTATATGATAGATAAGGAAACTGAGAACCAACAAGGCAAAGTAGTTTCTTAAAGGTCCTTCAAATAGTTAAGAAGAAAAAGCATTGCTCTAACCCAGGCATATGGACTACGGTAAGAATTTATTATCCCAGCACACTTTCCTACTCTTCTTCTCTGCTATCAGCAACCCCACTTCTTTCCAGCAGAATTCACAGTGGATTCTATGTCTTTCATGAGGGATTATAATTCACAAGGCTCTGTACCTCACCCCCTGCCTCTGCAGCTCCACATAGGGGATGGTGAGATAGGAGTACTACAGCTAAAATGGACCAGTCAGCATCCCCTGTGGGACTTATCTACTGAAGTTGATTGGAAAGATTACCTCTTTCCTGTGGAATTGCCGAACTATAAAAATGTGAATCTTCCCCTATCCTTATAGGTGGGTGATTTTTATCAGCCTTAGAACTGATGAAAAAAAAAATTATGGAGTATTCTTTGAATAACCCATATTTTCAGGTATTCAGGGAATATCTTCAAACCCATTTGTTTAGTTCATTTTTTTCTTCATTATGGAAAAACGATTAGTAAACATTGCCAAAGATACTAAATACTTAAATTACTGGTAAACTTGTGTGAAATTCTAGAATTATTCATAATATCAATTCAGAAAGTTCTAAATTATTTAGTGTTTTCAATAAATATTGATCACATATCAAATGGAGTGTGGCAAAATAAAAAATTAGTGCTTCAAGGAGATAATTATAATACAGATAGATCATTATCCTCTACATCTATCAAATAATCAAGAAGATATTAGCCATTATGGCCCAAAGAAAAAGTAGTATCAAGAAAGTCTAAAGGAAATAATCTTATTTAAACATTTTAGTAGGAATATGAGAGAAAAGAAATCCAATGGATCTTCAAGAAGGAATTTCCTGGCATATTTAAAATTATTAGTTTAATTTTATAGAAATAATTCATATTATTTATGAATTAACCAATTTGACAAATTTTTGTGAATACCTCCAGATGACTAATAATTTCCTTTTAAAACATCATATCCATTTCCATTATCCATGGCCCTACTTCAGAGTCTCATGAATCTCACTTAAACTATTTCAGCTGATCCACCAATCGTCCTCCTGCCCCTGGTCTTTTTTTTAATTCCATATCAACTTCACTGCCAACATTTCAGTAGCATCTGTAAAAATCTAGTCACACCACTTCACTGTCTATAAATGTATTTTGATTCTCAGTACCTACAGAATGATCTAAAATTCCTCACAATTTGGCCACAATATTTAGAGCTGCCTAGGTTCATTTGCTGTATCAGCCACTTTCATTCAACTAGCCATACTGGACTTCTTTTTTTTTTTTTTTTAAAGATTTTATTTATTTATTTGCCAGAGAGAGAGCGAGAGCGAGCACAGGCAGACAGAGTGGAAGGCAGAGTCAGAGGGAGAAGCAGGCTCCCTGTGGAGCAAGGAGCCCGATGTGGGACTCGATCCCAGGACGCTGGGATCATGACCTGAGCTGAAGGCAGCTGCCCAACCAACTGAGCCACCCAGGCGTCCCGCCATACTGGACTTCTTAACATTTCCTCTTTGACACCTTTGTTCCTGAGTTCACACTGTTCCTGCAATAGTTTTTTCTCTATTTTCTGCCTGAAACCTCCTTTTCATTATTCAAATCCTGATTCAAATAATACTTCCTCTTTGAAGCAGAGTGTTTGTTCATTCTTTATAACCTTAATTAGGTTTATAATTGATGGGAAAATTAATTTGTAATACACAAATCCTCACTCAGTGAAGGAGAAAAGGATATTGTTCAAAATGTAATAAGTCAGGTGTGCCTGGGTGGCTCAGTTTGTTAAGCCACTGCTTTAGGCTCAGGTGGTGATCCTGGTGTCCCGGTGTTGAGTGATGCATTGGTTCCAGCTCCATAGGGAGTTTGCTTCTCCCTCTGACCTTCTCCCCTCTAATGGTCTCTCTCACTCACTCTCAATCTCTCTCTCAAATAAATAAAATATTTTTTTTAAAGATTTTTTTATTTATTTACTTGAGAGAGAGACAGTGAGAGAGAGCATGAACGAGGAGAAGGTCAGAGAGAGAAGCAGACTCCTCATGGAGCTGGGAGTCCGATGCGGGACTCCATCCCGGGACTCCAGGATCATGACCTGAGCCGAAGGCAGTCGTCCAACCAACTGAGCCACCCAGGCGTCCCTCAAATAAATAAAATCTTTAAAAACAAAAACAAAAAAACAAAAAAAAAATGTGATTAAGTCAAAGAGTAAAGTGAGCTGTGGGAATTTCATGGGAACATTCTAGAGAGCGAATATGAAACAAGGCTTCATAAAACAACTATGTTTTCATGTCATTGTGTTTGCTACTAAAGGTTTAACAAACGTTTTTTGACTCAAAATTTATTTTCTAATAAAAGAGGTATAATTATTTCAATTCACTTATAAAAACATTTTGCTTGTCTCTTTCTAATCCTTAGAGATTGCAGAAATTTATTTCACATAGTTTTTATTTTTTGTTATTTTTTTAAAGACTTTATTTATTTATTTGACAGAGAGAGAGAGAGAGAGAGAGAAAAGGAGAGAGCAAGCACAAGCAGAGGGAGCAGCAGGCAGGGGAGAATTAGGCTTCCTGATGAGCAAGGAGCCTGACGTAGGGCTCTATCCCAGGACTGTAGGATCATGACCTGAGCTGAAGGCAGAAGCTTAACAGACTGAGCCACCCATGTACTCCAACACATAGTTTTTAAAACTAGAAGACAGTTTTGATAAATGTAGTTTACAGGTGCAGAAACTGAGGCCACAAAGGGCTAATCTGAATGAGGGGCAGAATCTATATCTCCAGAAATGACTAATGAAACACTAGTCCAGAAGCACTACCTCTAAGGAATCAAGATCAAAGAGTAAATATGCCACCTTTATTTATAGTAAAGAGTGATTTATTATTAATAAGAAAATGATTTAAAGATTATTCAGAGAGGATTTCTAGAGAAGAAGAAAAGTTAATATTGGTTTTCTAAATATGTGTATTCTGGGAATATGCTTCTCTATAGTCTGTATTCCCAGAACATAGAACACTGTTGAACATACATATATTTTAGATGCTCAAATACCATGAAATGTTACAAATTTTATATATTTTACCAGAGCTCCCTCTGCTCTGCTCCATGACATTTAAAAAATATATGTCTAATTGTACACTTTTGCATAATTTTCCTGGTTATGAATTTCATGTGTTTCTTATAACTTTTATGTATACTAGATAAATTAATTAATTTATGTTGGTGTTTTTGGCAGAGATGTTTCCCTCTTCAGTTATCTGATTTTAAAAGAGATCTGTGGCTCCAACTGTAGCAATGTTCTTTTCTTTCTTTTTTTTTTTTTAGATTTTATTTATTTATTTGACAGAGAGAAATCACAAGTAGATGGAGAGGCAGGCAGAGAAAGAGAGAAGGAAGCAGGCTCCCTGCTGAGCAGAGAGCCCGATGGGGGACTCGATCCCAGGACCCTGAGATCATGACCTGAGCCGAAGGCAGTGGCTTAACCCACTGAGCCACCCAGGCGCCCCAGCAATGTTCTTTTCTATAGTCTTGTTTTGAAATGTATTCTCTAATGAATAACTTAAATGAGAAGTTTCTAGAGCATAGCTTATTTCCTAATTGACGTTTGTTCTGTACAACTTTTGAATGGCACTGTTAATAACGAGGGCAGAGATATAGATCAATACGCTACTTTATAAGGCTCTATGACAAGATATAATGCAACTCCTTCGTTATCTCTTTCTCCAAAAACTAAAAACAGGGAATTCCAGAGAAGCTGTCACATATTTGGAATTTTTTTTCTTTCTTTCTTTTTTGGGGGAGTGTCTTTAGGTGATAACGAATGGGTTTGACATTAAGGTGGCTAGGCAGCAGGTAACTTTACCATTGTGGGTTCCATAATCTGAAATAAGCAGTGTAGACTTTTTTTTTTTTTTTTTTGGTGGATGTGCAACTTAATTAGACAAGTAGCAGATTTTTCATGTCTCTCTCAGCGTCATCAGACCACTTATCAAGTTTGGATAAAAGACATTTGTTCACAATGTACCTCATTGTCTGTGTTTTCCCTCAGCTAGAAACTGACTGTAATGACCCCATCTTTAGAGGTTATGGGGCTCTTGACCAATTTTCAACCTATTCTCCAGAGGCCTTGAGGAAAGAAGGGCTTTAAGAATCTTGAGAACCAACTTTTAAAATGGCTACTAAGCCCTAGACGTTGTCATCACTCGGCACATACACCGGCCACCCTCATCTACCTTCCTTTTCTTTATTATTTCCATTCAGAGCTGCCATTTCATGCTACGACAGCTCCTATGGCAAATCTGAGATATCACCTTTCTTATTCTGAAGACCACACTCCAAGTGAGACCATGAGATAGTTAATAAAAGTAAGGTTATTGTTGTCCTAATAATTAATTTTTTATCATGTACTTTCTTTTCACTTGTAAAGAATGCATACTTAAATTGTACTGATTATTGCTGTGCTACTGTTCATTTACCTTAAAATATGTAGGATGGGTGTGTGTGTGTGTGTGTGTGTGTGTGTGAGATTTCATTGAAGGTACATCCCCTAGGTGCTGTAAGCACTCTACTGAGGAATTTCGGTCCAGGACTAGCCAGCTAGCTTTCTAACTAGAAGTTCCGGGCTCTAGAGAATACTAATGCCATCACTTTTATTATCTGTATCTATACCATACAAATCTACCTTATTTATAGATGTTGGAAATATGTCAGAAATAAGAATGTTAGATATCACTCATAGCACACTATATGGCCAAATAATTTTTTTTAGGCAGGACAAGGGTTGCTTATTGACTTAACACCATTCATGTAAGAAAGGCTCATTGATAATATTAAAGTTCCTCAGGATATATGGATTGGATAAAATTGTTTTAGAGGTATAGACATGAATAAGGTATAAGAATTCAAGGAAGTCTGCATTTGGCAGTGGAAATGATACTCTCAATTTGAGCCATAAAGACTGATTCCAGTCACTGGGTGGGAGGATTTCTAATGATGTGTCTGTCTTGAGTAAATATTTCATGCAAGATGTTAATGAGAGCACTTAACTACAAAAAGTTGGGACTTTATCAAGCTTTAAAGAATAGGTAATATGACCTGAATTGTGTCTGTTTGTCAGTGTACTGGTCTGTACGTGTTAAGAATTTGGTCTGTGATTTGCTTTCAGTGTGATCTGGTGGCTACATAACAAACCACAAATAACCTAAAAGTTGTGCACATTAAATTGGCTTGAGGTCAGTTCCTGTTTATGGAACACTTACCAAATGCTGAGTACTTTATGTATATTATTTAATCTTTAGAGTGATCTATACAACAATCCTTGCAATACTCCTAACACAACTGTTACTTTTTGGTTTTGGTAAAGCATCTATGTATAGGGTGCTGTTAATCCTTGCCATTATTTGGAGAAAGAGAAGCAAGATGATCAAATCCACCTATAAGGTGAGTATGATTACCCTGTTTTACAGATTAGGAAATTGAGCCACAGGGACTTGAGTGAGTACTGAAGGTCACAAAGCTAGGAAGCGACCAATCTTGGATTTAACTTGGGCCTGAGTGACTCTAAAAACCTATCCTTCTAATCATGATGTTTTACTGCTTCTGCTAATGACTCATCTTGTTAAATAGAAGAATTTATGGACTAAGAAGTAAGTTAAATATTTCTGATATAGTATTTACATTGTAGAGTTTTTTTGTGTAGTCAAAAGGTGGAAAATAACTTGTCAAGTCCTAGGGCATGCTGGGTAGCTGTCAGGACTATAGGATAATTAGTTACCTTTCAAAGGAGTACCTTCAGCGTGGAAAATGTCCTTAAGGACTCTGATTCAAATGACTGATTTCACGACAATGAAGGACCCTGAAAGCGGAACAAGGTTCTTTTATGTAGAGCAAAGGAAATAGGCTAGCACTGAGTCTTTTCAGGGCAAACATTGGAAGCTGAAGATTATCTGTGCTGATTTTTACCCTAATCCCCGTTATTGGGTTTCTGGTTACCTGACCTTAGTATAGCTTGAACAATATCATCTCTGTAACCTTTGTGTTTCTCAGTTTATCTTGATCAACTATCAGTGCAAAGTGAGAAGCTGCCTTTCATCTGGTTTCCAATGGTGCTAACTAGAAACGGAGAAACTAAAAAGTTTGCATTGAGCAGAAATAAAGTAGTCAAGGTACTAAAGCACCTGACAGTGAATCTAAAGAAGGTATTTGAAGAAGGAAGGCTTCCTAGGGAGAAGGTTCACTAAAGAATATTGGCACCGTAGGACAGAGCGAACAAAGAGGGTTGACTAAAATCTTGACTTGCAGTGGTACAAAGTTTTCCTATCTGAACTTCAAGAAAGAGTTTCTGTCAATTAATCCCTATGCTGAAGCTATTCTCCTAAATCTAATATATCAAAGATCTGGCATCATTAAGGAAGATAATCCTAAGAACTCAGCAATATAAGCAAGGCTAGTTAAAAAAAAAAAAAAATAGATGTAATGCTACATAAGTTTTCCTCTCTGTAAAGAAAATAGAACAGGTTTCAGTTTTGGAGATCAGCTAAATCAGGTGGAAGAACAGACAGAGGCTTTGCAGCCACAGAGGGAGGAGAAAATGAACAAGGGAGATGTAAAACACAAAATGATTTATTTACAGTTGTTCATTAGATGAAAGGAGGAGGCACATTTTACTTATCTAACATGCTTCATTTTTTTAGTGGAAAGAACATTAACTTTTCAGTAGACAGACCTGGGTTTAAAACCCAGCTTCACCATTTTCCACCTGGGAAATTTAGAGGAGATTCCTTAATCTCTCTGAGTCTCAGTTTCCCCAGAGGTTAAATGGAGATTCCAGTGTCTGTCTCCCAAAAATGTTGGAATCTGTATTTGTCACTAATCTTCCATTTTTGACTTTGGTCAACTCACCCTCCTGAGCATCCGAAGCTCCATCTTTAAAATGGGAATAATAATGCTTTCTAGCTCCAACAGAGGGGAAACTCTGCACTTGTGGACCAAACTTATAGGAAATGATAATGACTACCTAGTAGTGGCACTTTAAAGATTAGATAGTAATGTATTTCAGATCCCTAGTTTATGGTAGCCAGCCGATAGATGGTACATACTATGCATGCAGTAAGTATTAGAACCACATTATTAAATTCACACAAGATTTATAGGTGACATTCTTACTCAATACTTCCTTTCATAGAAAAAAATATATGCCATACTAGACAACTTATGAGACAAAAAATTTCTCACATTTAAATTGTGTTCTCCATTTTTTGAAAGCATAATCATATGTTTATAGAGAATAAACATACATCATACTCCCTCTTTTTTTCAGAAAAGAAGGCTGAGATCCAGAGAAATTAAGTGATATTTCAGAGATAATGCGATTAATTAGGGAGTCAGGTTTGGATTCTGGATTCCTGAATTCCATCCTAGTGATCTCTTCACTATACTGCAATTTCCCTGTTCTGTGGGTCTGGCACACCTTTTTAGAAATCCTCCGCTATGACAAACTGTAAGAGCAAGAAAAAAATAATTAAAATAGGCTAGTCTATTATGAGTTCATGATGTGTTGATATCCTTGGCTTATTGTTTCAGTTTTTTAAATGTAAAAAAAGAGATAATGAATTCTCTGTAACATTTAGAGAGGAACAGAGAGAACACACTTTTGCTAAATTGAGTAGACTCGTGCCACTATCAATTTTGAGCCTTGACCTGATTTCAGACCCTTGAAAGTTGAAAATTAGCAAAATGTTTTGCCATTTTTCAGCAACAAAGATCGAAGCTTTTAAGATCACAAATCAAATTAATCAACTTTAGATAGCTAAGGAAAAATATTTTGATCCACAGAGAAAATCGGAGTATCAACAAAGTTATTTAATTTTCCTTGAAACATGTCTGCCTATAGTACATGGTTACTGAGTACATATTGCTTAAAAGCATTGGGTTTATAAGAATCAAGCCTAAATTGCATTAGATTCCTTAATGTAGCTTATTTTGCCCAACTAAATACTTGACTACTTGATAACATGTTCTTCTCATTATTAGAATACTTCTAGAAAGTATCAGAAATATAAAGCAATGGTAAATGTAATATACTATCTATTTCAGATCAGTCCAACCTAGAATAACTTAATTCAACCTATAATACTCATAAAGAGTCTACTCTCTAGAGCATAATGCTGGCCCTAAGATAACTAACATCTTTGATGAATTCAATGTCTGAGTTTTATGATAATAAAAGCATATAGTTATTCACTTTTATTGATCACTTACATGCATCAGCCACTCCACCAAGAGTTTTGCACATGTCTTCTTATTTAATACCACCCTCCCAACATCTTTTGGAGATATATTAACACCATTTTATAGGAAAGAGAACAGTGGCTTAGATTAGGGAATATATCCAGGGATACACAGCTCATAAATAATTTAATTTATTCATTTAATTCATATCTTAACACAAATATGCAGTCACAAACCAACTTACTTATGCAAGTAGACACAAACAATTGCAACTTAAAAAAATTATGAAGGGGCACCTGGGTGGCTCAGTGGTTTAAGCCGCTGCCTTCGGCTCAGGTCATGGTCTCAGGGTCCTGGGATTGAGCCCCACGTCGGGCTCTCTGCTCAGCAGGGAGCCTGCTTCCTCCTCTCTCTCTGCCTGCCTCTCTGCCTGCTTGTGATCTCTCTCTGTCAAATAAATAAATAAAATCTTAAAAAAAAATTATGAATATATTTTTCCTCCTTTAATTGAAGCAAAGGTGTTTGCTGTTGTTTCTCCTGCCAGCCTATGCTTAAATAATGACTGTATGATAGTAGCATCAGCATTATACAGAAAAGGCAATGCATCTGTGATCACGGAGGAGTGCAAACGCCTTTCATGGCCATTAACTCAAGTCTTAAATGCTCTGACCCTACCACTGTGCTTTGTTCACTTTTTATGATAAATTAGAACCAAAATGATATTTAAGTTTTAGGTTGACTTCATAATAATACCTCTCCTTTTAAACCATACTTGTGTTAGGGAATCATGGTAATAGCATGCTTTGAATATACTCAGAACTATCTTTTAAAAAAAAGTATCCCAAACACACAAGGCCAGAAAGCCTTAGACATGAGTGCATGGGGGCAAAAGTATATGAGGTAAACTCAGAGAAACATGAAATTTTAAAAAGAATAGACTCCCCCCACTGCCCTGCCCCCATTTCATTTAGTTTTCAGATGGAAAGCTCTTGATAGAATATTTAGAAAAATAGAGATATCTAATTCCAAATAGTGGATTGAGTGTATTAGTTTATTAGGCTGCCATAACAAACTACCACTGATTAGGTGGCTTTAACAACAGAGTATTTGCTCACAGTTCTGGAGGCTGGAAGTTGCCTTCTCCTGTGGCCTCTCCTTGGCCTGCAGATGGCTGCCGTCTTGCCGTGTTGTTCCATGGTTGTCCCTCTTTGCATACATACATGGTATCTCTTTGCCATGCCCAAATTTCTTATTATAAGGACAGCACTCATACTGGATTAGGGCCTATTCTATTGGCCTCATTTTAGCTTAATTACCTCTTTAAAGGTCCTCTCTTCAAATAAAATCACATTCAAACTACCGGGGATCAGGGCTTCAATGTATGAATTTTGAGGGAAGACACAATTCAGCCCATAGCAGTGATCTTTAGCTGCGAAGAGCTGAGTTCTTACAGATCTAGAGTTTCATGTCTCTTTCCCAAAATGTTCATTGTAGATACATTGAGCACAATCTAATCTACTAATAAAGTGCTTTTCTTAATCTATTAAAAATGATATTCCTTCTTTTCTGTGCTATGCAGAGTGGGGTCCCCATTATGTTGTCTGGGTTTCCCTCATTTAAAGGGAAATTTCCACAGTGGAGCACTAGATGTCCTGCAAATGAAGGAGAGGAGGATGTGCTCAACTTCCTTGCAGCAAGAACCCACTGAGGTGGCACCGACCTTGACTTCCAAACAGGGCAGTACATTATTGGGGGGTAGTAGGAGGAGGAAGCGATGTCATTACGTCATAAATCTGAGGGCAATGTGGGAGAAGCTTCTGCAGGCAGCTCATGCCCTTGTCGCCATTGAAAACCCCACTGATGTCAGTGCCATAGTCCTCGGGAATACTGGCCAGGGAGCTGAAGTTTGCTGCTGCCACTGAGGCCACCCCTGTGGCTGGCTGCTTGGCTCCTGGAACCTTCCCTTGCCGGATCCAGGCCCACTCCGAAAACCGCGACTTCCGGTGGTTCCTGATCTGAGAATGCAGCACCGGGTGCTCCCAGAGGCCTCTCAGGTCAACCGGCCCGCCATGGTGCTACGGAACACAGACACCCCTGTGCTGAGGTGGACACTGTCACCTCCCTCAGCGGCTTTGTTGGGGTGGATGCTGGCCCGGAAGTTGGGGTGGATGCTCGACCGGAAGTTCCGCGCATGCGGGGCCCCGCGTCCGTGAACCCCCGTGGGAGGTCGTGAACTCCCGTGGGAGGTCGCACCCGGTCTGTGCTTCTGCAGAGATCCTGAAGGGACTGGAAAGGAGGGGCGGCCGCGACTGAAATGGCTGTGACCGAGATAGAATTTCCGGGTGAATGGACGGCTCCGCCTTCCAAATTTACTCCCAACTCAGGCTGAGGGTCCGGGCAGGTGAGAAGGCGCACAGGTGTCCTCTGCGTCTCTTCGGTGGTTCTCTGCTGACCTGGGGTCACCAGCCCGCCCCTGAACGCTGGACTGCGGCGCCACTGCTCCGGCTCCCGAATGGGTAGGAACAACCACCCAGTGGTCTTAAGCTATTTTTCCACACACACACTTTATTTTTTTAACACGAAGTTAAATCGTTTTTCTTCTTAAAGACGTATTTATTTATTTGAGAGGGTGGGGGAGGGGCAGAGGGAGAGGAAGAAACTCCAGGCCCACTCCTTGATGAGCGCGGAGCTGGTCCAAGCTGGTCCGAGGCGGTCAGGAGGCTCCCTGTCAGGACCCTGAATTCATGGAAAAGTCGGTCCCTTAACAGACTGCGCCGTCCGGGCGCCCTCCTCTTCTGCACACTCTTGAACAGAAAGATGGAAATGAGGTTCATGAAGAAGAAACAGTTTCTAAAAAAAAAAAAAAAAAAAAAAAAGACATTCCTGAATTAGCTTTAGTAATATATATTATATCTGTGTGTGGATATATAAATACACACACACACACACACACATAGGCAAGGCGGGGAGACTGCTGTGGTTATAGCTACCTTTTATCCGCTCACACGTTTACAACCTAAAGCGTGGATATATAAATACACACACACACACACACACACACACACACACACAGGCAAGGCGGGGAGACTGCTGTGGTTATAGCTACCTTTTATCCGCTCACACGTTTACAACCTAAAGCATGCATCCCTTTAGTAACCAATTAGAGGTAACCAAGTGAATAACCCAAATCACACATTTTCACCATGCTAAGAGCGTTCTTTTTAAGAATGCATTTGATTAAGTTTCTCTTTTAGGGTAATTTACAATTTCATGTTACATTAAGCCTGGTTTTTGGATATATTTATATAGACTAAAATAAGTTATCTGCAGTTCTACTGAGTTAGAAGTTACCCCAAGTACATTCAGCAAGAGCCTTGCTGCTGTGGACTAAATCTTCCAAAAGTGGCTGTGACAAGGTTTCCAGTTCCACACACTCTTGCCAGTTCCCAGTCTAGAGGTGAAGTCTGTATCTCTGCCTGTCATCCACCTGCCTCTTTAAAATTTGGTGGGCCTTTGTGACTGCCTTAATAAACAGAAACAGCAGAAGGGTTATGATGGGACTTCTGAGAACAGGTCCTAAAAGGCTACATGCCAGTTATTTTTATTTACTTATTTGACTATTTTTAGATAAGTTCTTCAAATATGTTGGATTTTTTTAATGTTGCATATAGTTCAAAATTTTACTTTATTTCTTTTTAATGTTTCATATAATAAATATTGATGTTCTCATCTAATATATCTATTGGCCATTCAGTAGAGAATAGCCATCTGTTTTATTGTGGAGGTAATATCTCATTAATCTTGAATCATTCTGTTTACCGTCTTAAAGTATGACATAAGCAAGCATAGCATACTGAAAAGTTCATTAATATGTTGGGTGTTATTAATTATAAATATTTTACTTTTCTAGATCAGTTTCTTCATTTATGGAAAAATGGGAGGTTATACCAAGTCAGTATATGACCATGAAATTACCTTGGTAAATTTTTTTTTTTTTAACAAGATCCTGTTATGACTCTGTGGTTAAAAGAATTTTTGCAATTGGGCGCCTGGGTGGCCTAGTCAGTTAAGTGTCTGCCTTTGGCCCAAGTCATGATCCCAGAGTTGCAGAACTGAGTCTCACATGGGGCTTCCTGCTCAGCGTCAAGTCTGCTTCTCCCTCTTCCTCTGCTCCCTACTCTGCTCATTGTTTCTCTCTCAAAAAAATAAAAATTTAAAAACTTAAAAAAAAAAAAGTTTTAGGAGTAATTTCTAGTTGTTCTGTTTCTTAATGTAGGAAGATTTCATACTCAGTAGGATTACATTTAATTCTTAATTATCATCAACAATGGGAGCAAGAGAGAATAATTCAAAGGGGTGAATAATCTCCAGATTTTCTACCTTTTCAATTTCAATGAGTTCTGCATTATTTTGTCTATTGTTATATAGTCCTAATTATTCTTTCTCATTGAGATATAAAATTTAGTATTAATTATAAGATCCTTAACCATATACAGTTCCATCAAAATTTTTTTTAAAAAGATAAACTTCTCATATGATCTAGTCATTCTACTCCTCAGAGAAATGGAGGCATATGTCCATACAAAGACTTAGATACAAATGTTCACAGCTTCTTTATTTATAGTAACCAAATAATGAAATCCAAATTTCCAATAAGTAGATGGATAAACAAAACATTTTATATACATACAATGAAATACTACTCAACAATCAATAAAAACCAACAAGTGATACACATAAAAATATGGGTGGAACTCTATTATTAAAATAATTATATGGAATGAAAAAAGTCAGACAAAAAGAACCAGAGTACACACTGTATGAGTCCATTAATCAGAATTCTAGCAAGTACAAAATAATCTATAGTGACAAAAACCAGATAAGTTTTTGCCCTGGGACAAGTGGAGAGTGAGTGAGAGGGATACAAAAACATATGGGAAACTTCTGAGGTGATGAGTATATTCATTGTCTTGACTAGTCTGATGGATCCATGAGAATATCAAATTGTACACATTAAGTATGTCCTTTTTTGTGTTCCAAATATACCTCAAAATAGTTTTTAAAATAATATAAAAATATTTAAAAATAAACAAGAGGTATATGAGAGCGATGTAAAGAAAATTTTAATACTTAAAATATATGTATAGCATCTGTGGGACATTTAATTAATTCTTGGCAGAATTTTTATGCCTCTAGTGAATGACATGATGAATATTTTAGTTTCTTGTTTTAATGATTACATAGTTTTTGAGTTTTTTCAATAATGACTTTAATTTGAAACTAGATATTTGAAGAATTAATATACATCTGTGCTCATAATGAATAATAATACATAATTTAAAAATTCAAGCATAACGAATGTTAATTTATTACTACAGAAATATTCAGCTTGCTGTCTTGTTGAAATTGTGGTTTTCTAACCTAATTTAATGCCAGTCAGTTACTCAGCATAAATGTTTGAACCACATTGTGATACAGGTTGTGGGTAGTGAGATAATGTAAAGAATCAGAGAAAGTTTGAAATCAGACAAAGGGGTAAGGACTCATGTAACTATATCAGAAATTACTAAATACTTTGAGAGAATTACAGATAATTAAAAAAAGAATGATTTAAAAAAACGAAGAATTACCAAAAACAAAAACAAAAAGCCCACCCCAGATGAATTCCTGGGGCAACTCATCACTTTAAATGGATAAGTATTGCATTTCTATAGATCACTTGTGTTTTGAAAGACCAGGGATGTCCAATGGAAGAAAGGTTGTTTGAGATTGCATTTGAAGACAGGATAGAATTAGGACATTAGGATTTGGTTTGGAGAAAGAATATTTCAAATGAAGGGAATTATGTGTGCAAAAACAGATGGCTAAAAATGCCAGATGCCTGTAAAAAATTTTGACTGTTTCAGGTTGGCTTGAATAGTTCTGTGTGAGGGCCAATACTTGGAGTATAGTTGGAGAGGTAAATTGAGATTAGATCATATCTAAAACACCATTTATTTGGTTAGGCTTGAGTTGGTAAGCTACGGGAACCATCAAAGTTGTTGAGCATTTTCATGTCATGATAAGATCTATATTTTAGGCAAATAATATGGCAACACAGCATAGGAGAAGTTGTAGGAAAGAAAAAATTTTTTTTGCTCTAAATAGTTTTTCATTTTTTAAGTAGTCACCTATGTTGTCAAAACATACTTTCTTAAGCAGATAACATACTGCCTTTATTAGGGGTGCCAAGAAAGAGGAGTTAGTTATTAGAAATACGATAGGTTGAATAGTGACTATACAATCCACCTGAAGGCTCTGGCTTACTTATACTCTGATCATACTATCATACCAGGTCATACTCTGGATGAAAGGGGTATGTATCTCCCCTACTGGGGCAGCTTTTGGCTAATTATAACTCCTATGCTAAGACAGGGTAAGTTAAAAGAGACAGGACTGTGAACCTGGCAGACAGAAAGGATCACATAGGCATGATAATACATTTGCAGATATTAGGTAAAACAAGTATCAGCATGCAAATATAAATTAGACAGTGGATTAGAAGCAGTCATGGGGGGTGGGGAGGAAGGGATGGGGTTGGGAGAGGAGAGGAGAATTTGTAACATGTGCCAATTTCCCTGGTGTAAATACCCCTACCACAGTCAATTTTAAGCTACCAAAGTGGGATCAACAGGCTCACAAAAATTTTGAAATTGAAACAGTCCATTCTTATGAGCCAGCATGGGCCAGCTCCAGCCCACTACCAGTACCGCCACAGAGATTTGTAACCCAGGCAGGGAAAATAGACCAGAGATCAGGGAATTAGGCAAACAGACTAGGCAAGAAGTTGTCTGAATCCAGGCAAGGCATCTGGGTGATATATACCAATATCATCAGCAAGAAAAAGCTGGTTATATTGCTGAAAGTTATATGAGCGATGAGCTGTGGCCTCCCTCTGTTCGTTCGTTCTTTCTTTCTTTCTTTCTTTCTTTCTTTCTTTCTCTCTTTCTTTTTTTAAAAGATTTTATTTATTTATTTGACACACAGAGACACAGCGAGAGAGGGAACACAAGGAGGGGGGAGTGGGAGAGGGAGAAGCAGGCTTCCTGCAGAGCAGGGAGCCTGATGTGGGGCTTGAGCTCCCTGGGATCATGACCTGAGCTGAAGGTAGATGCTTAATGACTGAGCCACCGGGCCCCATTCTGTTCTTGTCTTTAATCTCTGTGGGGGTAGGTCAGAGGTAGGTGGAGGCAAACTGGAATATCTCCCTGAGTTCTGAGCATCATATGGCAGTCATGGTCTTCTCTCTCCTGGACAGTTAGCATGGGTTTCTGGGTCATTAGTAGGGCTTTGGCTCCTCCTTCTGATTAGAGGCTTCATTCTTAAGCTTACAGCTTGGTAAGTATGGAAAAAGAAAAAGTAGTCCCTGAAGAAAAGCATTTCTTTATCTGGTAGTGAGTTGCCTGCTTTTAGCCAGTTTTTAGAATGAGATAATTTGTACAAAAGTCTTTCAGCTTACCTTTCTCTCTCTCTCACTCATGTTCTGCCTTGCTTAAAGCGAGCTATCATTCCAGGTGACACCATTCACAAATACGGTATTATAAGAATATTCTTTAGCTCACATTCTAGGATAGGGGGTTTCAGTGTTTAAAATCTTTGAAATTATTTTCTATCCAGAAGAAATTTACAACCTAAATAATAATAAAAAGAATGCTAAAATGACCTGATAACTAGTTTTCATCACTTAGCAAATGTTTTCAAAATAACTGTACTTAACATACCAATATTTTTTATGAGTTTGGCCTCTGTGTACAGTTTTAGTTATAATATTCTCATTGATAATTTCTGCCAATTAGTTAGAAGTTTAGGGAAACCCAGAGAGGCCTTCCTGAATGTCATTAAAACCATTAAATATGGTATTTAAAGGATCCAAATTCTGTTAAAGATTGAAACTAAAAATTTCATTAGAATATTCCCTTTCCTTTCAAATGTTTTTTGTTAGTTAAACTAAATATTATTTATTTTATTTTATTTTAAAGATTTTCTTTATTTGAGGGAGAGAGAGTGAGATAGAGCATGAGAGGGGAGAAGGTCAGAGGAAGAAGCAGACTCCCTATAGAGCTGGGAGACTGACGCCGGGACTCGATCCCAGGACTCCAGGATCATGACCTGAGTCGAAGGCAGTCGTCTAACTAACCAAGCCACCCAGGCACCCTGAACTAAATATTATTATGCATATAGCTGTAGAAATAGTGTTTTCTAAAGATACCTATCTGCCTTATACCATAAAAACTTGACACAATTTTAAAAAATGATGTATATACATACACAATTAGTTATGTAGAATCATCAGAAGTTGTGGAATTAGAAATAGCTTATGGTGGGGTTCTGTCTCCTGTGAAGGAAAAAAAATACAATAAATAAAATAATATAAGATAAATAAATGAAAATTTAAAATATTAATTTAAGAGGCACCCTGCCAAGCCTACCTGCCCATTTCATTTTTCATTCCATAACTCTTAACCCTGCTCTATTGCTTTCCCATGCTACCAAGTCTGTCTCCACCTGGCTGAAGATTTCAAGTCCGAGCCTGTCTCTGATAATGTCCCCGAGATTCCTCTCCAAAGTCCTTCCCAAGGCATTAGAGCTTCAAGCTTTCTCTTTCTTTTAAAGTCCAGAGGCTCTCCCAAAAGAAGCATGAACTTAGAGCTGCAGGCCCAGGTCAGCCACATTTGGTCCTGCTCCTTAAGAATCCACACACTGTGGTGGCATGCTATCAGCCTCTTTGTGAGTTGTAAGTTTATTTGTTTACCACAGCATTATAAACTGTTTATTCCACCACCCTGCCTTTTCTTTTTCCTAAGAGCTGGGGAGGTAGGTTTGGTATCCCATTTCCCTTGAATTTTGTGTGAAGCCACCCCTGGAGTATAAACTAGTATTATGTTACCCTAAGCCATTTCTTGGCTTTCCTATTAAGTATTGCCTTCCCTCAAACCTTTAACCAAGCTTCACATACTCCCTATCCACTTTTCAGCTTTATTTCCCTCCCTAATATCCATCACTGACTGGAATGCCTTATATTCTACTTCTCTATTTGTCTACAATTTTTTTCCCCACTAGAATGTAAATTGCAGAAGATCAGGGGTTATGTCTGTGTTGTTTACTATTGTGTCCCTCGCACCTAAGTCCATGCCTGTACACAGTAGGTACTAGACAGTTACTGAATGCATGAATGAATACAAGAATGAGTGAAGAAACTCTGGAGGGTAGGATTCAGAGCTGGTAATAGGGTCAAAGCTGTGGCTTTCTAGTAGCCAGCTTCATAAGAAATAAGATGAACATAATTTCCATGCATGGCTATTTTTTATTGTAAATATGTGCTTCAGCTTCATTCATTCATCTCTTAACAATAAGCATTTGTTGAGAACCTTTTGCATAAAGGTCTTGTTCTGTATGCTGGAAGTTGGTGCAGAGTTCTAGATTAGTGGGTTGGCTAGGGTAAGTAAGGTTCAGAAGTGATGGGTGTTATTATGATATACTTTATGGATGCTTAACTTACATGCTGGCTGAAGGAATACACAAGTGAATGCTATAATAAGAATCCTGATAGAGGGGCATGTAAAGCAGGAGCAAAGAAGCCATGAGTGCCTTTAAGCAAGTTTGAAGAGATCTCGGCAGGCATGGAATTACTGAGGAAGATTCATTTATTTGATATACCAAAGGAGTTCTTGGCAGTGGTCACTCTGAGCTGAGGGCACTAAATGGTCAAAAATATAAATGAAGAAGAATAAATCACTTGGGGAGAACTGCTGAGTTATTTGTGACCATAGATTGGGAATGTGGGTTGGGGCAGGATTAGAAATTATCTTACGAATTTTAAATTTTGGGGCACCAGGGTGGCTCAGTGGGTTAAGCCTCTGCCTTTGGCCCAGGTTGTGATCCCAGGGATTGATCCTGGGATCGAGGCCTGCATTGGGCTCTCTGCTCAGCAAGGAGCCTGCTTCCTCCTCTCTCTCTGCCTGCCTCTCTGCCTGCTTGTGATCTCTCTCTGTGTCAAATAAATAAAATCTTAAAAAAAAATTTTTTTTTGAATTTGTATCCAGTGGGTTATGGGAAGCTACTTAAGGTTATTAAGTGAGGTGTGATGTACATTTTTGGTGCAAAATATTTGGGAATGGAGGAGGAAGGAGATTTCATATAGAGATGCCTCATAGAGAGCCATGACTTTGGTCCAAGTGAAGATGATGAGGACTAGGATGACAGCCATGGGAGCAGAGAAGAGGTAATAGAATAAATAAATATTTTGGAGGTGGAATCCGTAGGATTTGAAGAAAGGAGTAAGGAATGGCAAAGTTTCTAATTCAGGGAACTAATATATTGTTTTATTTTAACTTATATGACTAATACATGGGGTAGAGGGAACAGGTCTGGTGGGAGGTTGGGGAGGGAGACACCAGTTTGCTATTAGACATGTTGTGTTTGAGTTGTGAGATGCTATTAGAACGATGACCCCTAGGCTCAGTGTAAAATGGAGCTGTAGAAGAAGGTTTGGGTGTCATTGCTGAGGCTATAGGATTTTATGAGTGCCATCAGATAGATGGTACAAAGCAAGAATAAAAGCACTCCTAGGATGGAATTCTGAGGTACATGAATATTTAAGAGGAGCTGGTAAAGACGGAGAATAAACACTCAGTTTCACTAGAACCAGAGGAAAGAGAAGGGAGAGGGAGGGAATCTTTGCAGAAGGATGAATCATCAACCAAAAACTGCTGCAGAAGTCAAAAGAATGAACAATTCAGTTTTAGGTGACCTTAAAAAGAGATATTTCAGTTGGGTGCTGGAGGTGACAGCTAGACTGTGAGGTCTACAGAAGGTGAGAAAGCAAACTGAATGTTCTGCCATTTTATATGAATGCACAGCAGCATCCCCTGTTGCACCCTCGGCCCCTCCTCCTGCAATCCTTTCCACAGAAACAGATTCGCAGTCATGCAGGGCTTACAATAAATGGACTTAATTTAGTATCTTGTACTCACATGAGAACTCTATAATAGTATTCACAAGTTATACAATGTAACTGCAAGTCCTTTCCTTTTCCTTTAGCACCCTCCCAGATGCTTTTTATGACTGAGGAATACCACTTACTGAACGAAATGTGTTGGAGGAAGTGAGTGAGGAAGTGTTCATTTCTGAAAAACATCAAGAGTAGGTGCTCTGATTACCAATAGCATTTACCGACCCTGAGAAGTCCTTGACTTACATTTGATTGCTTTTGAGCTGATGATAGTAGCTTCAGTCACCTATATGATGAAAAAAATTGCTGATATCATTATAAGCAGAATTTTTGTCCAAAAGCAAAAGGACAGAAAGAACATACATACCTATGTATCTGTGTGTGTAAACGTATAGAAAAATCTGAAGGGAGTTGTTAGTGAATAACTTTGGGTGGGTGAATGAGATTAAGGAAGGGACTTTTTATATATAGTCTCCTGCACTATATAAAATTTTCAGTCAACATCTATTCATGTGTTTCTTAGGCAATTCTTTTTTTTTTTTTAATTTAAATTTTAGTTAACATACAGTACAATATTTGTTTCTGGAGTAGAAAGACTCCTTTCCATAACTACCCCACACAAAATACTAAACAGAGTATATAGTGCATTGAGGGTTTAAACATCTACTTGTTAACAAGTTAGTTTTAATCATGAGCCTATTGGTAAAAGGAAAAATGTGAGCAAAGGTAGAATATGTATGTATGTATGTGTGTAAAATACATTTAGCCAAATTTTGTGTTCTTTTCAGCAGGCAAATGGTACAATATACTTTCCCAGAGTGTAGTCCTCTTGTATGTGAGTCATAAGGAGGTACGCCATAGAAATACAGATTCCCAGGTCCCATTCTTGATCTACCAAATAGGATGCTCTGAGGGTCAAATCTGGGAGCTTACATTTTTAAAAGAATGCTTTTGAGGGCGTCTGGGTGGCTCAGTGGGTTAAGCCTCTGCCTTCGGCTCAGGTCATGATCTCAGGGTCCTGGGGTCGAGCCCTGCATCGGGCTCTCTGCTCAACGGGGAGTCTGCTTCCCACTGCCCCCCCCACCTCTGCCTGCCTCTTCACCTACTTGTGATCTCTATCTATCAAATAAATAAATAAAAATCTTTAAAAAAATGCTTTTGGCAATGCTCAGATATACCAGCATTTGAGGATCATTGGCACATACAAAAGAGTACTAACTTGGGAATATGCAGGCCTGTTTAGGTGGCCTCACACGAATAGTTTATCTTCTCTGATACTCACTTTCTCTGCTGACAGTTGACATTCCCTTCCAGTTCTAGGATTCTGTGTTATGTGTGATTGTAAGCATGACATGGCACTGTGAAGGAGAAACTTCCCTGTAAATAAATCTCTTTATTATATTGTTTAGAGTTGTGCCTGGTCCTACCAAGTAAGATGCCTTTAGTGAAATTGTGTTTATTGTTGCAAACTTTTAAAATCTGAGCTTATCAAACCTTCAGATGCTTATCTGAGATAGGAATTCCTGTGGGTAATGGTCACAGGTGTCAGCCATGGGAGGAATCCTTGCCAATGTGATAGTACAGCAGTCATTAAAATTTCTATTATTTGTCCCTATGGGGGTGGTAGGGGAAGCACGAGTAATGATGGGAGTGCTGTAAATGTAAAAAAGTTTAGTTTCTTAATGCTGGAGATTATTGAAATTCTAAGTTTCCTTTAGTGTGGGTGTGATCTTTCTCACCTCCTGTCTTTGTATAATAGCTGGGTAGTCAGACCTCCTGCAGGCTTGCTTTGCTCTTGTTCTGGTTCTTTGGACCAGATTCCCCATCTGCTGGCCAACAGTGATTGAGAGTTAACTTTGTGGAATGTCACACCCTAAGGTGAGAATGCAGGAGCAACCAGTTGCCAAAAACATCAGGACAGAAATTGTCTCTTCTGTTGATTTTTTTCTCTGCTTCCCGACTAGAGAAGAAAAATGGTAGAAGGTTTGCCATACTCTTGCTACTTCACTATACAGAAATTCACGAGAATTTCTTGTATTTGTTTAAAATTACAATTGTTAAGGACATAAAAATGTGGTTTCTCTGTTTTGTGCAACACTCTACTCAATGTGGTATAGCCTAGTATATCATAACCATAACAAAAATAACCACATGCACACACACACACACACACACACACACAAACAACCCTCTGAAATTTCTTAATGGTGTTTAGGATACCAAAGTCCCAGTTGCATTTTGTAAGACACTGTGTCCCTTCGTGGCTATGTTTCCTTTTCTTTTCTAGTGCTGGAGCTATGGAGCTATTGCTCTCCCTTTTTCTCTCCCTCTCTTGCCTGTCTTCTCTCATTCTTCCTTCCTCCTTTGAAGACTGATGTCTAATACATTTGAGACCCAATAGTATTTTTTCATAGACTGCAGTGATTTGATACAAGTAGTATGGCCATATTTAATTTATTTGCCATATTTAATTTATTTATTTGTTTATTTTTAGTGGGGCCATATTTTTAAAAGTGCCGCTACTTATGAATTCTATGGCTAGAGCAGGTTGAGGGGAGACAGGTTTCAGTTTTAAGTGGAGACTCTCCTTTTGTTTGGAAAAAATCACCTTAATAGGGCTGCTGCTTATGACAAGGCAAAGTCCAGTGTAGGTTGGGCAAGGTTTGCACAAAGAAGAAAAAATACTATGCTACCTAGTGGGAAAGGTAGTGTTCATTGAGTAAGCAGGGAATTCTGAGTAATCGTTAGGCTAACGGACTACTTCCTCTGGCTGGTGGATGATAGGGAAAGGGGAAAGTAGTCACTGGGGGATGATTAGAGAGTAAAAGACTTTGAGTTGCAGAGATCTAAGGCTCAGCCCTGGAGATCAGGGAAAAAGGAGGGAATTTCTCATGGAAGTGTGGTCCATCCATATGTACCCCAATGTTCATAGCAGCAATGTCCACAATAGCCAGACTGTGGAAAGAGCCAAGATGTCCTTCAACAGATGAATGGATAAAGAAGATGTGGCCCATATATACAATGGAATATTACTCAGCCATCAGAAAGGTTGAATACCCAACTTTTGTGTTACCATGGATGGGACTGGAGGAGATTATGCTGAGTGAAATAAGTCAAGCAGAGAACCAATTATTATATAGTTCACTTACTTGTGGAACATAAGGAACAACATGGAGGATTTCAGAAGAAGGAAAGGAAAAATGAGTTGGGGGAAATCAGAGGGAGCAACAAATCATGAAAGACTGTGGACTCTGAGAAACAAACTGAAGGTTTTAGAGGGGAAGGGGTGGGGGGATGGATGAGCGTGGTGGTGCGTATTAAGTAGGGCATGGATTGCATGGACCTCTGGGTGTTGTACATAAACAATGAATCTTGGAACACTGCATCAAAATATAATGATGTATTTTATGATGACTTACATCACACAATTAAAAAAAAAGAAAATGCAACCGATTAAAAAAAAAGTGTGGCCCATGAACTTTAAGAGCTCAAATCATATCTGATATTAATTTTTTCCTTATAATTAAGCTTAGTTTATCACTAAAGCCTGATTAGATTTTGTTGAGAAATTATGAAACAATTCTTTGATCACAGTTGTACTGAGCTCATGATGTGAGAGTAGCTGTCCATCACCCCAGCCCCCCCAACCCCACTCCGCCCCAGGCTAATGGGAAGGTAACCATCAATGGATGGTATCATTGAGTTCTGTGAGTTGGCCAGCAACAATGAAAGAGGCTTTAGAAATAGCAAGACATAAGTAGTAACACCCTAGACTGGCCAGTAGAATAGGCAAGTATTCTCCAAAGTGGACTCTGATATTAAGAAAGGGGGAGGTGGAAGGGCATTCATGTCTGCAATCTTGCAAGGGGAAGAGTTGAATGATTTTTATCTGGATATTAAAAGAAAGGGAATCTCCAAAGTTTTGCAAACTTAGACCCCTTAGATTGGTCATAGTATATTGTGTCTTCACAATGCCTCCTATTTAGGGTTATCCATTTTGTAAACAGGATTATCATACTTTTACATTCTGTAAGTTAACATTTAAAAAATGTTCTTAAGGATAGGGATGTCCTGTTCAATGTCATTTTACATAATATTATACCCTATGTGATGGGATGAGGGTTAAATTTTATTCATAGAAGACTACTATTTGATTGCAATAAAAAAAGATGGGCAACAGAGAGACTGAACTCTGAGAGGTCATCTGATTTTAAAAAGATGAATGGAGTTTATTTGATTGACAGATCTCATAAAAGAGAATTTTGATGGAAAAAACAATCTGACTTTGTAATCAGTCACAGTGTTGTTTTTCACGATCACCCTGGAGTTCTGCCATTAATACAATGCCTGCTTTGCAATCTGTTTTTTCTTAGTCACTGCTTTCGTCTTCAAAATTCTCTTCAGATTAAGAAGTACAAAGCCACACTCAGTAGCAGTGATTCATGAATAAAAAATTCACAATCCATAGTGCTTCTATAGCTCTGAATATTTTTTTCTCCTCCTTGAACTTTTTCAGTTTAAAAAATAAATAGAGACACTTCTGGGAAGATTAACTTAATTTGCTGTCATCAAGTTGAAAATTATCCACTTCATATTGGCCTCATTCTAGCCCAAACAGTGAGAGTTTTATAGATGATATGCCTTGTGCATAGTTAGTTTTAATCTTTGCGGGAAAAAGAATCTCTATTGCTAGTCAGTAGTCCAGTTCTTGGGATTAGAAGGTGAACGTGAGTATGAATTGTGGCTGACACTGCATGCCCTACGTCAGTGATTGTAGCAGGAGTCAGAAGCCTTAAAGGGAGATACAAATCGGTGCCACAGACTTGGCGCCAGGCACAGACAGGGCCTGGCTTTTAGTCATGACCAGTGTTGTCCTGTCAAAGTGATTTCTAGATGTTGCGACCTATTACCAGCTCCCCTGCCCTGGGATGCACAGCCAGTATTGAATAAACTTGTTAATTTGTCTTTTCGCTTTTAAGTTCCTTTACTTTTCTGGCCTCCCTTTCTTCATTTTAGCTCATCACTAGTTACAAGAGTATGAGCTGGAAAGTGACTCTTGAGAAGCTGAGTGAGGGACCATAATTGAAATAGAATTAAAGAACAAGCTCCCAAATGACCCCACCCCCTCATCCCGTGGCCCCCTGCCCGAAACTTGAAAGAGCACCATTTCAGAAAATGGGGACCTTAGAAGGGGAATCTTAGGAGAGAGAAGGCTTCAAGAAAGAAAGCTTGGCAGATGAGAGATTTTCTCACAGGATGTCATGACATTCTGTCATGGGCATATGGGTATTATCTGGGAAAGAAAATATCAGCTGAAAAATTGAAGAGAGCAGAGAAGGAAAAGAAGGGGAAGAGCTGATTAGGAAGAGAACTTCTCTGTAATTTAACAGCCTTCAAAACAGAGGCATTTCTAGTAAATAATTAAATATCTCTTAAGATACTTATGAAAGTTCATAAAAATAAATTCAAGTATTAGATATGAAAATCAAATTTTCTTTTTTTTTTCCCCTTTCCTTCTCCAGTCTTCAGTACCTAATGGAGAAGGACCTCAGAGGATTTTCCTTAAGTCATTATTTAAAAAAAAAAAAATTCTGTCCTCTTCTTTTCTGCCATTAAAACCTTGCATGGCAGTGGACCAAAGTCCATTAGAGTCATACTGGGGAGACACTAGTGAGGAAAACTTACAGTAATGGGGATGAGAATATTTCTGTTCCCCCTCCATTCTCATGGGCCTTAGTTGAATGAAAGTCACCATCAGCATTTTTCTTAAGCTGTGTTTACTTTATATATTCAATTTTAAATTAACTGCACAAGGTTTATTTACTTCCTGAATTATCTAAGACTCTTTCTTGAATATCCAAATATTAAGTAGGGTTTTAGTGTCTGAATTTCTTTCCATTGTGCAGTTGATATGGAATCATGGAGAAGACTGTGGTGTGTCTCAGCAAAACATAGGAAAACTTGATGTGAAAAACAAAACTCAAACATTCAAAACATCTAAAATCAAATACATTATGCTTCAGGTCATCTATGGTTTGAGATTATTTATGTCATTAAAATTACTCCTCTTCATTACCATGGATAACTGCCAATTGCCCAAATTCCATTGCCTGGAACTAATATATAAGCAAGAAGACTATCAAAATACTATAAAACCACCCTTTAGCCACATTCTTAAATGACCAAACTTTTGCTATTTCTCAGAATCATTCTTGGTCTCATTTTAAAATCCAAGCAATGCTTAAATATGTAATTTCAAAATCTTTTAGTTTTCAGTACTTATGATGGATAAGAGTTATTACATATACATTTTTGTAAGAATTAGACCACTTCTGCCAAGACAAATATTGTATAACTCCCTAAACTATTATAAAGGCCCAGAAGTAAACTTAATAAATAAAAAGAAAACAATCTCTTTGAAAAAACGTAATCAGCAAGGCAGACAATGCAATGCCTTCTTGAGAGACATTTAACCCATACCTTATCTTAAACGGAATATAAAAAGAAAATACTCTTGCTCATCTTTTGGGATAAGATTGAAGAAGCAGCTCATATGTTTGTGTTGTTTGGTTTGCTCATGTTAGAGAGGAATGGTATAATACCAATACGTGGCCTTGACTACTTTGTTAACCTGTTTGTAATAGTCAGCAGTAGCATCTGAAGTCTTTCTTTGTTCCACTTTGGACTGTGGTTGGTTCCCCTAAATGTTTCTCTGGTCATCTTTCCATTTGAGGTCATTGCGTTGTTCTATGTCAAGCTGACCAAGGCATAGGGTAGCCAGATACTGGACTAAACACTATTCTGGATGTGTCTTTGAGGTTGTTTCTGGGTGAGATCCACATTTAAATTGGCTGAATGAGTAAAGCAGATTGCTCCCCTCAGTGTGGATAAGGCTCATCTGAATTGTGGAAAGTCAGATTAGAACAAAAAGGCTTGAGGAAAGAAGAATTTGCTCTCTTTGCTTGAGGGTGTTTGAACTGGGACATCGGTCTTCTCCTGCCCTTGGAGTCAGACCGGAACTTATACCATCAGTGAGCCTGGTTCACAGGCTTTAAGACTCTGACCCAAACTTTACCATTGGCTCACCTGAGACTTCAGTTTGAAGACTGCATATCTTGGGCCTTCTCAGCCTCCGTAATTGCATCAGCTATTCTTTATAATAAATCTCTTTTTGTGTAAATATATTGTATTGTTTCTGTTTCTCTGAAGAATCCTAGCTAATACGGTCACCTATTTAGCTTTCTCATGGGCTCTTCAATGGCTGCTATGCTTGACTATAAAAAAACTAGCTTCAATGATTTCTGCAAAGTCTCTTTAAAGAGAGCACCAAGAGGGAAAAGCAAAGGAGGGCCATTCCTATACATGTGCCTAGAAGCTGTCCCAGCTCAAAGCCATTTAAACAGAGTGCTGCTTCACAACACCTACCTTGAGCTCATTTCATGTAGCTCTATGTCTGTCTGTCTCTGGCTTGGAATCCCAAATGCTTTTAGTATCTGGCAGCCACTTGTTCAGTTCTGAACTACTCATGCTCAGCTGAGGACTCACTCAGGCTCTGGAAGATCTATACCCAGCCTTTATTTTTTTTTAATTTTTATTTTTTTTTAAAGATTTTATTTATTTATTTGACAGACAGAGATCACAAGTAGGCAGAGAGGCAGGCAGAGAGAGAGAGAGAGAGAGAGAGAAGGAAGCAGGCTTCCTGCGGAGCAGGGAGCCCGATGCGGGGCTCGATCCCAGGACCCTGAGATCATGACCCGAGCCGAAGGCAGCAGCCCAAACCACTGAGCCACCCAGGCACCCCTATACCCAGCCTTTAAAAGACATCTTTGCTCTTGTCATTTTCAAAGCCCACCAGTTTGGTTGCTTCTACAAGCATTGCTCTGATTTCTTCAAGGGTCTTTCCTCTCATATAAATGGATGGGCTTTGGAGACCCTGTACTTCCATGATTTATATACCATATATATATCATGATACATATATCATGATATATATATCTATATATCATGCATGGAAGTGTGTGTGTGTATATATGCACATGCACACTTTTTTTGAAAAAAAAATACATATATATATATATTTTTTTTCCTCCCCTACGTCAGGTTTTAAGAAGATCCTAGGACCCAGAAAGGGATCTTTGTCCTAGGGAGTTGGTATGCTTGCTGGTTCTTTAAGGCATTCTGAATTCTCTTAAGTTTCCAGGGTAGGATATATACAAGTTTATATATAATATACAATATACAATATATTATATATATTATTTATTATGAAACTTATTGCAATTTTAGAATACCTCATGTTTCCTAAGCATGCATATTAGCAAAAGATAGATTTTTCCTGCTTCCTCCAACATGTCTCCTTCCCTTATCCCGTCTTTATTTGGGGGCACTAAAGCTCAGTGTTAGGATTTTCAGTGATTTACCACAAATACTTATGGAATACCTCTATTCTTTTAATCCCTGGATTTTTACAGTTGTAAGCTACAGTGACAGGATAAAGCACTGCCATAATTTTTCCCTGAGTAAAGGAATAATACCGCAGTACATTTGTGTTCTGCCAAATTGCCGCTACTTCACATGACACCTTTGAAAGATTTTTTTAGTTAATGTGTCACCTAACAATAGGACTGGTCCTTGTCTGCATTGAGCTGCCAGTCTAGCTGGAGAGAGAGTCACAGATAAACAGTGATAATCAAAAGCGACCACTAAAATAATGGTGTCAGTGGAACTGAGCCTAGGAAGCAGTTAACTCTGCTCTCATGCAGGTAGGCAGGGGAGGGCTAGGAAAAGCTACTGAGAGACTTTTCTCTTGGGTCTTGATGTGAGTATAATTTGGCTAGGGGACCAGTGGGAAGGGAAAAGAGAGATCTGACAACTGTAAAATACTTTAACACTTTAAAAAGTTTACAGAAGCATTCTTTCTTAAACCGATGTTTGGAAAACAATTACTGTTTGAATTAGAGTATTGAAACATTCCTCTTAGGCAATGTCTTTGAAATGCTCCACAACCAAGAAATTCTCTGCCAGTTTTTTAAAATAGAGAAACAAAGCTCTATGCATTCAATGCTTTATTAGTTTTAATTTTAACCAACAATATAAAAACATTTTAAGGGATAATTTTTCTTTTGCTTTGGAATTAAATTTATTCTTTTCATACAGGGGCATTCTAACTTATTTGTTTAACATTTATGGAGTTCTTTATATGCTTTATCTAATGTATACTTATTCTCTTGGGAAGGGATCTGTGCTTTCTGTAAAATGGAATTGCTACTGGCAGCTGCTGTGTGATTTGATTTATTATGAGAGTTGATAATTTAGACTCATTATCACACTCCTTACAGAGGGTCATTCTGGAAAGTTTGATTTAAAATTTTAAAGTTGTTATAATTACCGGTCAGAACCTCCTGAAATATCTAGTGTTCTATCCCAATAAAGTATCAGAATTCTATATTTTTTATGCCTTTCTAGATTATGGTTATTTTTGGACTGTTTGGTGAGGAAGTATATTTGCAGATATTTATGTGCAGTTATTCAGATAACATTTCAAGGACCATGGACTATTTCAAAACTCCAGTATTAAATGTTCTTTTTAATAGATTCTTTGCCTATTGATTGTGTTGGTATTTTTGCTGTTTTAATGGTAACTGAAGTTTAAAAATAAAATAAATTTGAGCACCTACAAAATACCAGTGGGCTCAGTACTTAGAACACAGTCCTGAGGAAAAATAAGCTTGTAGACCAAGAATTACAGTGAAGTAGTTTAAGTGCTATAAAAGAAGTATGCATGAGTGGCGCCTGGGTGGCTCAGTGGGTTAAAGCCTCTGCCTTCGGCTCAGGTCATGATCCCAGGGTCCTGGGATCGAGCCCTGCATCGAGCCCCACATCAAGCCCTGCACCAAGCCCCGCATTGCATTGGGCTACCTGCTCAGGGGGGAGCCTGCTTCCTCCTTTCTCTTTGCTTGCCTCTCTGCCTACTTGTGATCTCTGTCAAATAAATAAATAAATCTTAAAAAAAAAAAAAAGAAAAAGGAAGTATGCATAAAATATCAGAGACTCACAAATTATGATGCACTATATTCTTTTTAGGGAGTGATGAGATGGCTTAGGATGCTTACCAAAGGAGAAGGATGTTTGAGAAAGGCCCTAGGGAAATAAGGAGAGTATTTTAGTTGAAAGCAACTAAAGAAAGAAAGAGGAACATCTAGTCAAAGGAAGAAGTCAACAGATTCCAGAAATTTTTAAAAAATACAATCCAGTGGGGCACTTGGGTGGCTCAGTCAGTTAAGTGGCTCGCTCTTGATTTCTGGCTTAGGACAGGGTCCTGGCATGGAGCACTGCATTAGGCTCTGTGTTCAATGGGGAGTCTGCTTGAGGATTCTCTCTCTCTCTCTCTCAATCTTGCTCTGCCTCTCCCTTCATTCGTGTTCTCTATCTCAAATAAATAAATCTTTTTAAAAAAATAGGATTTGGGGCACCTGGGTGGCTCAGTGGGTTAAAGCCTCTGCCTTTAGCCCAGTTCATGATCCCAGGGGCCTGGGATTAAGTCCCGCATCGGGCTCTTTGCATGGCAGGGAGCCTGCTTCCCTTCCTCTCTCTCTGCCTCCTTTCTGCCTACTTGTGATCCCTGTCTGTCAAATAAATAAAATAAAAATCTTTAATAAAAAATTTTTAAAAGTAGGATTTAATTGATTTAAAGTTCTAAATGTTTTTAGATTGTTTTTAGAGATTATGTTGGTATATAAAAATAAATTACCTCATAAGTCTTTAACATGACCAAGTCCAGAGAAAAGTAGTTTGACCTGTATTACCATTCTTACTATTACATTATCTGCAATTAGTATTATTTAATCCTCATCTCTATATCTACTTTAGAAATACATTATATTCTAAATAGCTTATCTCTATTGGTTTATTTTCCCAGTTAAGACAAAATTCAGCTAAGGATGTTGAAATGAGAGCTAGAGAGGGAATATACTTTCTAAAATATATTTCCTCCTCTGGCTCTGAAAGGATAACATCAAGATGTGATTTATAATAATATTTTTTATTTTTTATTGTGGTAAGATATGAGAAAGGGAGAAGGAAGTGGTCGTTGGCATGCAGTTGGCAAATGATAATGACTTGCTGGCTGAGTAAATACATCCATATCTCACTGAGTATTTTGAAATGAGGGTATTTTAGACCTTTTTTTACTTCTTTTGTTTTTTTTTAAGATTTTATTTATTTACTTGAGAGAGAGAGAAAGTAGGAGAGAGAGAATGAGAAGGGAGAGGGTCAGAGGGAGAAGCAGACTCCCTGCTGAGCAGGGAGCTGGATGCGGGACTCAGTCCCGGGACTCCAGCATCATGACCTGAGCCAAAGGCAGTTGCTTAACCAACTGAGCCACCCAGGCTCCCCACGATTATTTATTTATTTATTTGACAGAGCACAAGCAGGCAAACAGGAGGCAAAGAGAGAGAGGGAGAAGCAGACTCCCCACTTAGTGGGGAGCCCAGTGTGGGACTTGATCCCATGTAGGACTAAGATCCTGGGATTATAACCCAAGCTGAAGGCAGATGCTTAACTGACTGAGCCACCCAGGAGACCCTAGACCTCTCTCTTCTTCTAAGTCATTATTCACTTAGCACTTTTTCTGTTATAAGTATAAAATGCAATTTTCTCCCACAGAATGTCTGGATATTTATAAATGTCTCAATGTCAGATTCAATCTCCTATATAGATTGATTCCAAAAACCTCTCACCCATTTTTCTCTTTTATTCCCAACCACAAGAGGGCATATATCTCATCTTCTCTTAGAAGTTAATAAAAAAATTTGGGCAATGTATGCTGTTTGTAATCTGTCCAGTTGTCTACCCTGTCGAGAGTTTCCCTACCACCTCATGGTTGCCTTTGGTATGGAGAAAGTTCTATCTTATTTCCAAACATTCTCATTTAGTATCCTGAATTTATCAGGTCCCATCCAGAGTTCAGTTTCCTTCCTTTCTTCCTTCCATCCATTCTTTCTTTTGTTTCTATTTTGTGTTTTTGTTTTGTTTTGTGTTTTACCTGAGTCATCCCCAGTATACCAAGCACAAAACATGGCTTTACTACCTGTTTTATCAAATATTTTGATAACATATTAAACCACCTTTCTAAATGCTGAGGAGTGCATCTTCCTATAATTCTGCTATTGGTCAATAAGATGGTGTTCACTCTGTGATAGAACTTCATCATCCCACTTAATATTTATTTTTCTTTTCTTTTTTTCCCAGAAGAGAAATAACCTGAAATCCTTAGAAATTCCCAGTTGAGTCCTAGATCTAACTTGATAAGAACAGAATAGTGTTTCAGAATAGTTTTGGTCAAGAAGTAGCTTTGGAAATTTGTTGTATTGTTATTCCAGATATAAGTTTGTTTCGAAACAAACTGATTTAATTTTTTAAAATTAAATTCTTCCTTTCCTTAGAGTTAAGAGGGGTTATACTACCTCAAAATATGTCTATTGTCTAGGCTTACATAGCCTGTAGGAAGGTTGGAGGCTCTGTGGCTGACAGGATGCATTTTTGGCTTATCGGACTTTCCATGAAGCTTCCAGGTTTTGGTCTTTGGGGTTTAGTCCTGAAACATTCCAAGCTCACTTACACTGGGTTACCACTTCCTCCCAGAATGTTTTCCAGTCCCCTAAAGTCTCCCCTCATTCTGAAGTTAGGACACTTCTCTCTTTAATCCCTGTGAGACCGTCTTTCTCTAAAATAATCCAGCTTCTTTTAAATTAAATTCAAGAGCAAAAGTTTTTAGAACACAAAAATCTTGCATGTGTCCTGAAGAGGGAAGAGGAAAAATGGTTCTCATTTTCCTGGTGAGTCTATAAGAAAAAAAAAAGTGCCATTTACTTCATCATCTGATTGTTCTGTTACATTGTTTTGTTTTGTTTTGTTTTTTTAAAGATTTTATTTATTTATTTGACAGACAGAGATCACAAGTAGGCAGAGAGGCAGGCAGAGAGAGAGGAGGAGGCAGGCTCCCTGTTGAGCAGAGAGCCCCATATGGGGCTCCATCCCAGGACCCTGGGATCATGACCCAAGCCAAAGGCAGAGGCTTTAACCCACTCAGCCACCCAGGCGCCCCTGTTACATTGTTTTAGTAACTATTCCCATTTCAATAGCATTAGAGATTTCTAAGTGGATGCTTAGGAATTATTCCTGGTGCGAAAAAATGAGATCCTAGAACCAGGATTTTGTGTGTAGAGGTCACTTGGGTTGAGCAGATTTTTTGTGTGTGTACTTTTATGTCTACAGGTATCAATAATTCAGTATGAAGTATAATTATAGTCAAGTAGAAAATCAGGTATTCATTCCAGAAAGATTTTATGGAACACCATTATGTTTTTGGTACTGTAATTTGCATTGGGATTTGGGTACAACTGTGAATCAGAACTTATATCCAACAGGAAGTTTTCTGGAGCACGATGATGATTAAAATGATTATAGGCATTGTCATAAATGTATGTAAATTATTTTAATATTTGTAATAATCCTATATTCAGATATAAATTATTAGTCCTATTTATAGATAAAGAGATGGAAGTAGAATACACTTAACTGTTTGCCAAAGTTTAAATTGCCTATAAGTGCTTGAGATATTATTAAAAATCTGTGTGTTCAAAGCCTGTGCCCAATGCTGCCACACTAGTCAGGATAGCCATAAAGACTGGGAAGATAGTTTTTTTAAAAAATAGATGAAACATCTTGATTGTTTCTTTTGAAATATACTTAAGGTGTAGGTTTATTTAGTGACGATTAGACACACAAACTGTTGTTGACTTATCCCTCTCAATTTATATGTTGAAGTCTTAACCATCCGTACTTAAAAATAAGATTTTATTTCAAAACAGAGTTGTCATAGATGTAATCAGTTAAGTCAAGACAAGCTTATCCAGGAGTAGGGTGAGTCTACCAATATGACTATGTCTTTATAAAAAGGGGAAATTTGGACACAGATAACAGGGAAAATGCCACGTGAGCATGAAGGCAAGAATGGCAACGATACATCTACAAGCTAGGATAAGCCAGAGATTGCCAGCTAGATACCAGAACCAAGAGAGAGAGATGAAAGATTCTTACTCAGAGCCTTCAGAAGAAATCAAATCTATAACACCCTAATCAGCCTCCACAACTGTGGCTTTCTACTTCCCGAACTGGGAGACAATACCTTTCTATTGTTTAAGCCACTTAGTTGCAGTACCTTTTTACAGTGGCCCTAGCGAACTAATACACAAGCCATCTAAGGCACCACAATGGAGATGGGAGATTGATAAAAATCCCCCCTTAATGTACTCTATTCACTGATGACGAGGAACAACACATTGGGCAGGTTACATATTGTAACAATAATAATAAACCATTTAGTATCCTTGTTTATCTGTGTTGACAGACTTTATAGCCACCCTGTATATTTTACTTAGAGAAGTTGATTCACTTTGAAAGATCAAGAATTGGATTTATCCATCATATCCCAGTAAATGCTTTCTTATTTCATTGAGAAGTTTAATCAAAGGGAAAAGGGGAGACCTATTAAAATAAATTTTGAAAACAGAACAAAAATTATTAAATGCAAAAATCCAAAAATAAGCATTTAAGATAGATAGCTGTAGCATTTTGCCTTCCCATCAGCAATGAATGGGAGTTCCTACTGCTCTACATTCTCGTCAGCATTTTGTGCTGTCAGTGTTCTGGATTTTGGCCATTCCAGTTGGTGTTTAGTGGTATTTCATGGCTGTTTTACTTTGCATTTTCTTGATGACATATGATGTGGGCATCTTTTCATATGCTTATATGCCAACTGTATACATATATTTTTTGGATGAGGAATCTGTTACAGTTTTTATCCCATTTTTTAATTGGAATTTTTTTCTCATTGAGTTTTAAAAGCTCTTTGTGTATTTTGGATTCGAGTCATTTATCATTTGTGTCTTTTGAAAATACTTTCTCCCAGTCTGTGGCTTCTCTCATTCTCTTAACACTATATTTTGCAGAGCAAAAGTTTTTAGTTTTAATAAAGTGCAGCTTATCAAATGTTTTTTTCATGGTTGTACCTTTGGTGTTGCATTTAAAAAGTCATCACTATTCTCTAGGTCACTGTTTTCTCCTATATTATCTTCTAGGAGTTTTATAGTTTTCTGTTTTACATTTAGGTGTGAAACTCATTTTGAGTCAATTTTTATGCAGAATGTAAAGCTTATATCTAGATTTTTTTTTTTTTTTTGGCATGTGGATTTCCAGTTATTCCATCGTTGATTGAAAAGACTTTCTTTGCTCCATTGTTTGCCTTTCCTCCTTTACTAAAGCTTGGTTGACTGATTATATTCATGTGGATCTGTTTCTGGACTCTATTCTGGTTCATTGGTTATTTTGGTCTATTTTATAAATATCACACTGTCTTGATTAAAGTAGCTTTAAAATAAGTCTTGAAGTTGAGGAGTGCCATATCTCTGATTTTACTCTTCTTCAATATCATGTTAACTATTTTTGATCTTTTGTCTCTTCATATAAACTTTGGAATCAGTTTTTGGTATCCATAAAAAAAAACCTGCTGGGAATTTTTATTGGATCTAGAGGTCAAGTCGAGAAGAACAATCATCCTAATATTGAATCTACCTACCCATGAACATGGAATCTTTCTCCATTTATTTAGGTCTTCTTTGAGTTCTTTCATCAGTTTTTTGTAGTTTTCCTCATATAGATCTTATACCTGTTTTGTTATGTATACCTAATATCCCATTTTGGGTCAGTGCTAATGTACATAGTAAGAGGTTTTTAATTTCAAATTTCCCTTGTTCATCACTGACATATAGGAATGCAATTAACTTTTGTCTGTTAACCTTGTATCCTGAAACCTTGATATAATTACCAATTAGTTCCAGAAGGTTTTTTTGTTTTTGTTGTTTATTCTTTTGGATTTTCTATCTAGACAGTTATATCATCTGCAAACAAAGACAGTTTTATTTCTTTCTTCCCAACATATATTCTTGTTATTTCCTTTTCTTGTCTTATTGCATTTGTTAGGACTTCAGATATGATGTTGAAAAGGAGTAGTAAGGGGGCACATGCTTACCTTGTATCTGATCTTCATGGGAAAGCTGTGAGTTTCTCACTATTAAGTATAATTACTCTTAGTTTTTTTGGTAGATATTCTGTATTAAGTTGAGGAAATTCCCCTCTATTCCTGGTTTGCTTAGTATTTATTGTGAATCATTGCTGAATTTTATTAAATGCTTTTTTTTTGCATCTATTTATGAATTACTATGTCTTTTCTTCTTTGTAGCCCTTTGAGGAGATAGACTATATTAACCGATTCTATTTCTAGTTTTATAGATATAATTGATATACATCACTGTATAAATTTAAGGTATGAAGCATTGTGGCTTGACTTATATGTACTACTGAAATAATACATTAATTGGTT
Organism: Mustela lutreola; assembly: GCF_030435805.1. Lineage (NCBI taxonomy): Eukaryota > Metazoa > Chordata > Mammalia > Carnivora > Mustelidae > Mustela > Mustela lutreola. Next base: position 120,722,038 of record NC_081297.1, read on the forward strand.
TTGAATGTAACATGCTTTGCATACCTGCAATAAATCCCTTTTGGTCATGGTGGATATTCTTTTAATACATTGTTGGTTTTAATTTGTTAATATTTTATTGAGGATCTTTACAACTATGTTCATAAGAGATTTCGGTCTGTGGTTTTCTTTTATTGTAATGTTTAACTGGTTTGGGTAGTAAGATAATACTGGCCTTTAGAATGAGTTAGAAAGTGTTCTTTCTGCTTCTGTTTTTTGGAAGAGATTATAGAAAATTGGTATAATTTTTTCCTTAAATATTTAGTAGCATTCACCAGGGAAATCATCTGGACCTTGTTTTCTTTTTTGTGTTAATTAATGATTTAATGTTTTTAATAGATGTAGTTTTACTTGGATTATCTATTTTTCCTTTTGTGTGTTTTGTGTTTTCTGTATTTGTGTCTTTGAAGAGATAGGTGCAGGAGCACCTGGATGGCTGAGTCAGTTAAGCACCTGACTCTTGATTTTGGCTCAGGTCAAGATCTCAGGGTTCTGGGATTGAGCCTCACATTGGGCTCCATGGTTAGTGTGGAGTCTGCTTGTCCCATTCTCTTTGTTCCTCCCCCTGCTTACTCATTTCCTTCCCCCCTCTATATATATATAAAGCAAATAAATAATAATGGATAATATCATACATATTTAAGTAAATAAATAAATATGAAAAATCTTAAAAAAAGGAAATTGGTGCATTTACCTATTCATAACATTCCTTGATTATCCTTTATAAAAAGGATGCAATTGGTAGTAATGGCCCCTTTCATTTCTGATACTAGTAATTTGTGTCTTATTTTATTCTTGGTTAGCCTGGCTAGGAGTTTATTGATTTTATTGATATTTTTTTAATTTGTTTTTTTATTACTTAAGTTTTTATTAATTTTCTTTACTGATTACCTCTTCTCAATTTTATTGATTACTGCTATAATTTTTGTTATTCCTTTTCTTCTGTTTGCCTTAGCTTACAATTGCTCTTCTTTTTCTATTTTCATAAGGTGAAAATGTATATTGCTGATTTTAGATTTTTCCCTTTTACTAATACATGCTTTCAGTACTATAAATTCCCCACTAAATACTGCTTTTGCTGGATCCTACAAATTTATCAGTTTTGTTTTTCTTTACATTTAGCTCAAAATATTTTTAAGTTTTCTCAACAATTCTTCCTTGACCCATTACTTTCATTTTTTGAATAACTGTAAAGACCTATTATTTAGAGTTCATTAAATACCAACTACAATAAATAAAAACTCAAAGTTCTGTATTTTTTGTAATTAAGTTAAATTTTTATTCATTCTGATTTTATTAGTGTGCAGAAAAGTACATCTCATTTTTTCAAAATATTTATTTATTTATTTATTTATTTATTTGACAGACGAGATCACAAGGAGGCAGAGAGGCAGGCAGAGAGAGAAGGGGAGGCAGGCTCCCTCTCTAGCAGAGAGCCCGATGCAGGGCTCGATCCCAGGACCCTGGGATCATGACCTTAGCCAAAGGCAGAGGCTTTAACCCACTGAGCCACCCAGGTGCCCAGCAATATTGCTTTTTAAGAGTGATTTACTTATGGACTATCCATGTGAAATAGAGCAGCTCATTACAATGTTAGGGTTTGTCTCCTCTTCAATGCTATAACTATATGGATAGTTATATGTATGTATATGACATGTATAAGTATGTATTGCAAAAGGTGGTCAAGACTAAAAAATGCCTCATTTGACTTAATTTACTCAAATAAATTACTTCTAAATCCAAAAAAAAAAAACAGAGAGAGAGAGAGAAAGAAAAAAATGTATTAATGTATTCCTGGTAGTTGTATTAGTTTAATTCAGTCTTTGCCTGGTTCTGCTAGCCTGGTTTGCTGGATCCTACAAATTTATCAGTTTTGTTTTTCTTTACATTTAGCTCAAAATATTTTTAAGTTTTCTCAACAATTCTTCCTTGACCCATTACTTTCATTTTTTGAATAACTGTAAAGACCTATTATTTAGAGTTCATTAAATACCAACTACAATAAATAAAAACTCAAAGTTCTGTATTTTTTGTAATTAAGTTAATTAACTACAAAATTAATTAACTTAATTACAGAAAGAAAAGAAAGAAAGCTGCCGCTTTCTTCTGCTCACTCTCTCCTGCTCTACGGAGTGTTCGAAGCCCTACATGTCAGATCCAAGGTTGTGGTTCCTTGCTCTTTCTGGTTTCAGGACCTTGTACTTCCTTCCCTGCTTGTCCTTTTCTCCTTTTGCTGCACTTCAAATTACCTGGGTTTTGAACAGTCTTCCTCATCCTGTTTTCAAGAATTGTCTCTTAGTTCTGCTCTGTTTATCTGACATTTGACCTCTTTTTTCTCTTGAGCTCACTTATTTGGGTGAGAAAAAGACTCTAAAAATTCATGGCAATTAAAGGACCGGGGAGGGGATGTGCCGCTCTTGAAATTTCCTCAGTTTGTCTTAGTTTATAGTTGAGATAAAAGCATGCAACTCCGTAGAGGCTAAGACATCCTTCAGAGAGAGAAAAAATGACATCCAAGTTATTATGAAATGCTAACTTATAAGTATGTTCCATTACAATAAATTATGTAGCCTTTAAAGAGCTTTTAGAATTCCAACAATGAGAATCATTTCTAGAGTGAGAAGAAGGAAAAGAAATTGTTTTTTTCCACAGCATGCTTACAAATCATTTCTCCTGCTGTCTAATGCTTTTCAAAATCATAGTGCAGTGAAGAATCTCTCCACTTCCTTTGTTGAAAAAGGAAGGAACTGAAGTCATTAATGGTACTGATGAAATTAGGAAATTCAGACCCAGCCCCAAAGAGAATATGTTAAAAGTTTTAACAGCTTAAAAGTCTCTTTCAACTTCTCTCTGTATCATTAAGAAAGCACATGAGAAATTCCCATATGGAAAGTATGGATTTTTCTTTCCCCTAATCACATAAAGTAGCTTCTTATCTCTTCTGTTCTTTGGTAGGAGTGAACTGGACTAAACCACAGGCTACTGTCTGTTTCAGTGCATTCTGGTCCATCTCTACTGTCGATTAATTCCCTGTGTTCAAATACAGAGGTAATCAGCTCTTACGCTTCTAGAAATGTGGTGACCCCTTCTCCTAAGTACATATACAGAGCCTTTTGCCAAAGTTTCTAGGCACTTTGTCAAAGATGCACTGTCTGAAATGAAGATGGGGGAGGTCACAAACACTACGAGCAAAGCCTACAGCTGCTTGGAGGAACATGGCCAAGATAAGAGCAGCTTTGAAGGATAAACTGGGAGATTATGTTAGCAAGCATGGCTAAAGCTTCTGGAGGGCTGGGGGAGGCTGCACTTCCATATAACATTGTATTACAAGTCTTAGAGTTTTATTCTTTTTTAATGAATTATGTTCTTGGGAACACCAAACAGAACTTTTCTTTCAAAAGAATAATATTTCATTAAAAGTGCTTAGGCTTTGGGGTAGACATATTTTAGGACCTAAGAAAATCAAGGACAGTGATTTCCACAAATGTCTTATCTATTAGCAATGAATGCTTGGATGGATTCAGTATAGTTACACCATTGCCTTTTCTGAAAATATTTTCTAAAGGAATGAATAACCTTTAGGCCAGGAATCCAATCTGTGGCATATGATTTTAAATAAGATCTATTTTTTCTTCTCTGTCATAGTTGTATTTCATTTGTTTGAAATAGTTTCTTTCCCTGATTTATGTCGTCCTAGGTTAAAATTTATGTTGTCCTAGGTTATAATTTCTTAAATTTTTAGTTTTCTTTATGCTGTATTTTCCCTTTTGTCTTTGAGCACTGTTTATAAAAATTAAATTTTAAAAGCTGGTATAGACGTTGGTAATATATAGAATTCATATATATTAATTTGTACATATTCAGAAATATTTATCCATACATATTCATAATATTTATTATCCTATAATATGTGGAATTTAAATGAATATCTAAATTCTAGACTTCAGATTTTTTGGCGGTCTATATGATTTTCTTATTGCAATCTTGCTTTCCCAATTACATTTTTTATTGAAGTAACATTAAATTCAGTTTTCTTCCTGAAGATTACATATTAGGAAATATACACAAATAAGGCAGCATAGAGCAGCACTTACACATCATACACATCATACACATGTAGATGATAACTATAAAGTGGCTGAATGAGTGGGTGAAGGGCTGTTGCTGAATGAAGCCCTTAAAAATATCAGAGTTAAAAAATGTTTTATCACAAGGCAAAATCAGAGAGCAAGACAAGCCAGAGACTCTTAACTCTAGGAAACAAACTGAGGATCTGGAGGGGAGGTAGGGGGGGGATGAGGTAACTGGATGATGGGCATTAAAGAGGGCATGTGATGTAATGAGCACTGGGTGTTATATAAGACTAACGAATCATTGAACTCTACCTCTGAAATTGATAATACGCTATATGTTATTAATTGAATTTAAATTAAAAGTAAATTTTATCAAATATCAATGATTGAAACATAATATATTTAATGTAGGTAATAGAGGATATATCATATTTTTAATTTTTCATTATTATGGCATATTTATTTATATTTTTGGTGTAATGATTAAATATATATATGTGTGTGGGTATGTGTACACACCATTTTAACTTGTTTTTAAAGCATAATGTTATGAATGTTTAGTTAATATTGAATTTACCTAGGCAATATGTAAGAAAATAAGACTACAGTTTTTTCTTTTCTTTTTTTAATAGGACTACATTTTTAAACAGTGCATATGGTATTATTAGTCTCTACTGAAAGAATTTTGAGCTTTGGTTCTAACTCGGTTTTATTCAGCTCCAGTGCTCTTTGATATCAGTCTGAATGGCTGTTGAATCAGGTCACAAAGAGGATAAGAGGCTACTTTTGATCCTAGTTTTAATACTTAATTTTTTTTCTTATCGAAATATATTTTTTCCAGAAATTTTTCTTACTAGCTGTATATTTATAACAATTACTCCTGGCTATTTTGAGAAGATACCATTTTCACATCTTTATTTCATGTAGCACAGGATATTTTTATAGCATCTGGAAAGACTTGATTCATACACCCAGGATATAGGGAAGGCTAGTTTGAGAATTGTTACCAGAAAAAAGACGTTACAGATGTCGGAAAAGAAAATACCATAAATGTCTACTTCTACTATTATTCAGCTGATGCTTCGTGAATTATATAACCATTTCTATACACTCGAATCTTTGTTTTTGAGCATTTAGCTCCAGTAAGATATTTTTCTCTAGAATAATTTTTAAGAAGAAAATTATTGGGCCCAAATGTGTTAGTATTTTCTAATGACCTATTTTGTATGTTTTTCAAAATGGTTGTACTGATGTACAGTGCTAACTGGGCTAACAGTATGTGATAGTAAAGTAACAGTTTTCTGGGGGGAGTTATAAGAAAAAAAATGTTGTCTAAGTTTATATACTAACTGGAATTTAGAGTACAATGCACAGGTACATCATATTGTGTTCCCCAAGAAACTTTAAAACAATTTCAGAAATCTGCCTTGTGCTTGGTTGGCAGATGTATCATTTATTTATTTATACCCTACCTTATTCCAGAACATATTTAAAAATGACTAAATGCATCTATAACAATGACTCAGAACAAATTAGACAAAGATGAGTAGAATATACATCAAATTTCTTTCCAAAAGAAAAGGAATGGAGGAAGCAAAAACCACCTAAAAAGCCCTTTAATTCCAATTTCTATGTGGAGCTTGATCTTCCTTAAAGCTGAGATGTAGGCAGAATTAACCTCCTGGCATTAGCTTTCATATCCCTTTTGGAAAGCAATTTGGCAACTACACACTGAGCCATAAAAATATGCCCACTCTAAATCATTAATTTCACTTCTAAGAATCCTAAAAATTAAATTATAAATATGAGGACAATAAATTTTATGCTTTAAATGTTCACCACAGTATTGTTTATAATAGTCAAAGCCTGGAAACAACCTAAACTTTCATCCAAAAAGAAATAGAATTATATCTATTTGTTAGGATAGCATTTTGGATATTAAAATATGGTTATTAATCACTGCAAAAATTAATATAATGTTAAGTGGAGAGGCAGAATGTAAAATACCATGTGTGACTATAATGATGTTAAAAGAGAAAAAATCATGGCCTAAATAAAAAAAAAATGAAGTAAAATAGACCAAAATTGTTTAGTTACTATACTAATATGAGGAAAACTATGCATACATTTTATATACATTTTATTTACTAAAATTTTATTATGGGTTTATATTACTTCCAAATTAATTACATCAGGAATAATTAAACCTCTATATATGAATAATCTCATTTTTATATTCTGGTGCAATATTAAGAAACAGGAAAAATTACTGTCTGGAAGTTCACATATAGCAAGTGTTTGCGATGTGCTTTGGCCAATATTAGTCTGATATTAACTGGACTGCGGTAGTTCTGCAATGGGAAGACTTCTGAGATTAAAGAAAGGGGCAAGCTTATGAGCAAGGGACATAGTGGAAGCTTACAGGGTTTGAGAATTTGGGAAGAGCCAACAGCCTAAAGCTGAAAATCAAAGTGGGGCATAACTTAGGCAATCTTGTATAAGGATGCCCTAAGGAACCAAGAAGATTCTACATGTATGGAACCCGTGACTGTCAGAGGGGATGTACATACCACAATCTATGCTAGTTTATGCCAAAATTCCACTCCAGCAAAATATAAACAGTCATTGAAATCTGTCTCTACTCTCTCTTATATATGAGCAATGGAAACAAACAAAAACATAGTAGGTGATGGCCCTACCAAGTTAGAATGAAATCACAAAGGATTCTCTTTGAACATGGCAAGAGAAGGTTTTTTGGAACCTTCTATTTGTCAAAACTGTGTTTGACTATGCTAATATTTAATTCACACAAAGCTCTATGAAGTAGGTGATGTCACTCTTATTTTACAGAGGAGAGACTTGGATTCCAGAGAAGTCACATATTTTGCCTAGGGGCACACACCTTGCAGTAGAATTAGGATTTAACACAGGTCTACAAAAGCCAAGGACTTTCTGTTATTTCTAGTGGGTCTAACAGTTAAATGATCCAGTAGATTAAGTGTAGCTAATTGTTATTATACTTCCACCCCAAGGCACAGGGCAGAAAAGATGAAATTCTGTATTTCACTTCCTTTGGAAAGCAATTGAATTATCATAACCTGCTAACCTATAAGTGATCAGGTAAAGACCATATTCACCCAAGTACATTCAGGATAATTGGAATGTGTCCAGATCCAGAGTCAGACCTACATTTAAGGTAATATTAATAGTGCTAATGGCATCTGTGGAGAAAATCTTAGATGTTGCCTCCAGACTTATGAAATTCAGGGATACACTAACTCGTGTTGACAAAAGTACTGGTTTCCAGAGTTTATCTGTCCAAATTCAATCCAAACCAACCCAAGCCAAACTGCATAAGCCAAACCAAAACAAAATAGCCCTTACAAATAGCTGGTGACATTTTTTATGCAACGTAATAGTGGAGAGTATATGTTTAAGCAATGAAACAATTACTGACCATTTACATACATAGTTGCATTTATGCAGAAGAAAAATATCACATACCAGATTCATGGGGTTGGGAATATGTTAAGTTCCATATAGTCATTTTATTTACTACTTTGCATTTTATCTTTGTTACAGATTTTGAAGTAAAAAATGACCTCCTTTTCCTAAAATTAAATCCATTTCATAATCAATTTCTGCTTTACTCCAAAAGACTTGTTTCAACCTCATAATATTTATTGCCTTTGGCTCTTACATTTTTCTGAATTCCTTATTTAAGTCATGTATTTTTAAAATGCTAACCTAGTCCTGCCTTGTTATTGGTAGATCCACTGAATGTTTTCAGTTTTAAAAATGTCAAGTCTTTAGTCGGTAGAGCATGAGACTCTTAAAAATGTCAAATCTTTAATCAGATGCCTGGTGTTTGGTAGAAGGTTCAGTTTACATACTTAGTAGAATGAGGCCAGCTTATCTTAAAGTGGTAAATTTGAATCGATCTAAGAGTTAGGTAGTTTTCTGAAAGCAACAAAATCTAATAAGAGCTTTATTAGGGCAATTTAGGTCACTCTTCTGTTACTGAAAGGTAATCATCTATAATAGACTTACTGTAGTAAAACAGCTGAGAAAGCCTCTCTTCCTGCCATAAGACCTGTTAACAGCTGACTTCCTTAAAATGTGATCATCACACCTGAGACTATCTATTTTAGTCATAATTGAAATGTGTGACAGGAAAGAATTTGGAAGAGGGAAAAAAAGCATGTTATTATTAAGCTTCTTTGTGTTGAAACCTCAAGATTCTACTTAGTATCCAGCATGTTGAGGGAGATTATAACCTCCCTCTGGTTTTTTTTTGTTTTTGTTTTGTTTTTTGCCACTCCCTTCCCTTCTGTTGGTTCTACTGCTCACTCTCAAAGCCCCTCTCTCTTGAGTGTTGCAGATATTACTGTTAGGCGTTCTTACATCAGCCCAGCCCATGTTTAACTGGTCTTTGCGCTTCCCAAGTCCTCACAGCTGGATTCATTGATTCTTAATCCCATTTCCTGAGCCAAATCTGGCTCAATAGAAAATATCTCTCTACTTCTTGACATTCTACTTTTTCCACTCTTTGGGATTTAAAAAGTAAGCTACCAAGAAGCCAATCTGTAAAGTCTATATGCTGTGTGATTCAAAATATATGACATTCTGGAAAAGGTGAAACTATGGAAACAGTAAAAAGATCAGTGGTTGCTTCTTCTGCAGTGGTGCAGAAGGGGAGGGATGAATAAGCAGAGCACAGAGGATTTTTAGGGCAGTGAATATACTCTGTATGATACCATGATGGTGGATACACATGATTATATAGTTGTCCAAACTTATGGAATGTATAATTCGAAGCATGAACCATAATGTAAACTATGGATCCCGAGTAATTATGAGATGTCAGAGTAGATTCATTACTTGTAACAAATATACCACTCTGGTAGATGTTGATAAGAAAGAGGTTATGTATGTTTGGGAATAGAGGTATGTGGGAAATCCCTGTAATTAAAACTGATCTAAAAAAGAAAATCTTAGGGGTGCCTAGGTGGCTCAGTTGGTTAAGCATCTGCCTTCAACACAGGTCATGATCCCTGTGTCCCAGGATTGAGCCCCTATCAGGCTCACTGCTAAACTGGGAGACTGCTTCTACCTCTTCCTGTGCCTGCTGCTCCCCCTGCTTGTGCTCCTTCTCCCTCTCTCTCTGCCAGATAAATAAATAAAATCTTAAAAGAAAAAGTCTTATTAAAAGCAAAAAACTTTTTTGAGGGCCACCCTTCCAGAACCTAAGCGTAATGATTCAGGCAGAATCTGTAATAATTTGTAATCGTTTATAATGATTCAGGCAGAATTGTTTTCTACCTATCCATATTGCTTTGAGTTATGGTTCTCACTTCTTACTCTTCCATTAGTTTTCTCTGTAGGAGTAGGCTTCTCCCATACAATCTACTTCGGTGCTTGATGTTACCTAAAGGCTATGTGAAGAAACCCTGACCTTTGGGATTCATACACACTGTATCAACTACATACCATTTACAATGGAAGCCTCCCTGTCTTCACCATTTCTTTGGTGGTACTGGGGGCAAGATGGAGTCCTAAACACTTCTGGTTCTTTACTCTTTAAGCTGTAGGTTCAGTGCTTTATTTTAAGTTAGTTTCTGGGCTATTTTGCTATTCCAGTTATGCAGTCACTTTTAGTTCCTGACATGGATTATAGCCTCCTATGCTTGATTTCTACCAAAAATACATCACTCATAGGAGGCCATTGTGTGGACTCGACTTATTGCATATTCAGTGTTCAACCAGCTGGGTCTTGGGCTATGTAGAATTCAGCTTGTCCCTCACTCAAAGATAAAGAGGGACTGAAGAGTTCCCAGGTTAGAAGGCTCTATGGAAGCAAATACCTATTTATTTAATTAAGGTAGGTTTCTAAACCTGAAACAGACCCTAGTATGGGTCTGGACTCTGCATTATTTTGCCTATGAATTGTTTTCAAGAGATTCTGTTTAGATCTCAGAGTCCAGTCATTCTCAGAAGATATCTGGATTTTATTTATTTTGTAATGGATTGAGTTCAAGACTAAGGGAAATTAACAGACTTGTTGACTGTGGGTTTAGTTAAGGAAACTGTGGGTATGTGGGAGGCAATGAAATACAAATGACTAACTCCTTCATGCATTTATTCATTCAAGAAGTGTTTATTGAGTGCTGTCTTTGAGCCAGGCAAAGAACAATATGCTGTGGATACACAGTTAATAAAAAGGACATGGTCCATCTCTTCTTGGAACTTGAGTTTGCTAAGAGAACCAGATAATAAATGAGAAAATTAGTACTGGAGGAAATCAATATGAGGATGTGACCACAGGTTGACTCACAAGCTGGATTTGGGCAATTGGAGGCTCCTCACTGGGCACCCTCCCCCCGGAATGTATATTCTATCCACCATTCCCACAGTGGTAACATTTTCAAGGATGCAATCTTGAGAGAGCAATGTGTTGTTGAGACCATCTGGACAGTGTACATGACTGAACCTACTTAAGACCTCTATAAAAACTTTTAAGATTATGGCAGGTGGGTACAGAGATTTACTGGTCTTGTGAATGCCCAAGACAAACATTGTATGTAAATTCCCTTGCTTATTAAAAAGTGCCACCTACCCAATCTGAAGGAGTCTGCCTCTTTCTTCAGTGTCTCCTTGCCCTTCATATATAAGGGCCAGTTTCAAATTTCACCAGAGAATCTCCTGAGGTTTTGAACCAAAAAGTAGCAAATAAATATGCTAAGTCTGTATTTTTTATGGATAACTAATATAAGAGGTGATTTTTAAAATTAACTTTATTGTTGTATAGTTAATATGCAATAAAATGCATTGATTTTAATTGTATGGTTTGATGAGTTTTGATAATGGCCAGTCCAGTCAAGATATAGAGTATTTTCATAATCCCAAAAAGTTCTCTTGAACTCTCTATAGTTAGTACTTTTCTCCTCAATCCCAACTACCCCAGGCCACTGCTGACTTTCCTGCTCTTAGTTGATATTAATTTTACCTGTTTTAGAATTTCATATAAGTGAAAAACCATATACTACTCCTTTGTGTCTGTCTTCTTTCACTCAGAATAATATTTTTGAGATTTAGCCATGTTGTTGCATGGGTCAATAATTTGTTCCTTTGTGTTGTTGAATAATAAACTGGTTTAGGTATGTACTATAATTTATCTAATTGTTAATTAATATTTCAATTATTTTCAATTTCCAAAGCTGCTATGACCATTTGTATACAAGTCTTTGTGTGGATCTATGTTTTCTTTTCTCTTGATATGTAAAAGTAGAATTGCTGAGCCAAATGATAGAAGTTTGATTTTAGAAGAAACTGACAAACTGTCTTCTAAAGTGGCTATAGCATTCTCTCCTCCCACCAGCGATATGTTAGAGTTGTCTTAGTTGTTCCACATCATTGTCAGCACTTAATGCCATCTTTTTAATTTTAGCCATTCTAGTTAGTGTAGAGTATCCTATTAGGTTTAATTAAAATTTTTCTGGTGACAAATGATGTGAAGAACATTTCTTGTGCTAGTTGGACACTTAAATATTTTGTGAAGAGAATGATTAAAAAAAATTTTTTTTAAGATTTTATTTATTTATTTGACAGAGATTACAAGTAGGCAGAGAGGCAGGCAGAGAGAGAGGGAGGGGGAAGCAGGCTCCCTGCTGAGCAGAGAGCCCGATGCAGGGCTCCATCCCAGGACCCTGGGACCATGACCTGAGCCGAAGGCAGAGGCTTTAACCCACTGAGCCACCCAGGCACCCCGAGAATGATTAAAATTTTTTACCAATTTTAGTTAGTTGTTTGCTTCCTTATTATTGGATTGTAAGAAGTTCTTTAAGCAATTTGGATATAAATCATTTGTCACATACATGTTCTGCAAGTATTCCTGCTGTCCCAAGTCATTAGCTGTATTTTCATTTATGTAATGGTAATTTTTTTATGAGGAAAACTTTTACTTTCAATGAAGTCCAGTTGATTATTTTTGGGTTTTTTATGATTCATGCTTTTTTGTGTCCTATCTGAAGAATAGTTCCCTAGCACAAGGTTGCAAAGATTTGCTCCTATCTTCTCTTCAAGAAGTTTCATAACTTTAGCTTTTACATTTAGATTTATGATCCATTTTGAATAAGTTTTTGTATGTAACATGAGGTAAAGGTCAAAGATTATTGTTTTGCCATATGGATATCCAGATGTCCAGTCTAGCATCACTTGTTGAAAATACTAACTTTTCCACATTGAGTTACTTTCACATCTTTGCTAGAAATTAACAGATCATATAAAAGTGGCCTCTCTGTTTTCTTCCATTAATTTTTGTTCCATTAATTCATTGATTTGTTTATTCCTATGCCGATACCGCATTGTCTTCATCACTGTAGTTGTATAGGAGTCTTGAAATGAGATAGTTTCTCCAACTTTCTTCTTTTAAAAAAAAATTCTCCAGGGTTTTTTCTCTAGAAAAAAATGTTTTGGCTATTTCAGGTCCTTTATGTTTCTATAAAATATGTAAAATATATAAAATATGTTACTCAATTTCTATTTTTAAAAAAGTCTTCTAGGATTTTGATTAGAATTGCTTTTAATTTATAGGTGAATTTGGGGAGAACTGACCTTAAAAATGTTGAGTCGTCCAATTTATAAATATAGTAAATCTTCTTTTACTTCTCTCTACAATGTCTGTAGTTTTTAATGTACACACCTTGCATATATTTTGTTTTTCAAAGATACTATAATTGGTATTGCATGTTTAAAAATTTATATCCCACATCTTTGTTGATAGCAGGTTATTTTAATATTTATCAGAAGCCAAATAGTTTGCAAGTTTTCAGTATCATGGCACATTTGAATATCATATATGATTCTGGCTACTTTACAGTCATCTAATAAGCGTACAATCTAAAAAATGCAGAAATTCAACATTTTCCCACTGTTGGCATTATAGGGTCTTTATTTGCTTAGTTATTTCACCCAGTTACTAACAACCCAGTTAGGCAGACATTAACACCAATTTCACAGAGTAAGGAATTGAAGTTCAGAGAATTTAAACAGTTTAAAAGATTGTATAGGCTATATGTTAACTAACTATAATTTCAATAAAAATTTGGGGGAAAGAAAGGAAAAGAAAAATTAAAGAAAAGCACTTTGTAAACTGAAAAAAAAGAAAAGATATCCTGTAGGTAGTTGATTTTGGAGCCAGGCCTCAAATACATGCTTTACTGTAGTATGTTATTATGTCATTACTCACCTTTGCCCAAGAAAGTAGATTTCTTTTTTTTTTTTTTAAGATTTTATTTATTTATTTGACAGAGAGAAATTACAAGTACACTGAGAGGCAGGCAGAGAGAGAGAGAGAAGGAAGCAGGCTCCCTGCTGAGCAGAGAGCCCGACGCGGGACTCGATCCCAGGACCCTGAGATCATGACCTGAGCCGAAGGCAGCGGCTTAACCCACTGAGCCACCTAGGCGCCCCAGAAAGTAGATTTCTTATGCCAGTTCAAAAGCAAAGAGGAAAAGAATTGCAGGCTTGTGGGGAGTTAACCTTTCAACAGGTAATTGGTGACCAATGTCAGAACCTGGTATACCAACAAATATCTCAGAAAGACTGATTCAACCTATGGCAAGAAGGTAGCCTTGGGTATTTTTCATTGGTAAATGGATACTTTCCCAATAGACTCTTTCTCCTAAGGATAAGAACTCTTCTCAGTAAGACCAAAATGATTTATAAGGAAGTATCTTTCTATACTATATGAACAAATCTTTATTACATGAAAAAATATGAGCCTTAAACTGCATTCAACAAATCTTCCTGATTTCCCAGTGAGTGATTAAAGTAGCTCAATTTAAGTCACTATCTCTTTTCTTTTTTATAACCTGCAGATTATACAGCAGCAGCTGCAGCAGCGGGAATCTGTTGAAACAAATTATATTTCTCATCGATTGATCTCCAAAGGCATGCTTCCTAGTTTTTGAAAATTCACTGAAAATTTTATAGTGCTTTACATGAAGAGAGTTAAAACACAAAGAATGGGATTTTATCTTTATGTGGTGGCTGGACCAAACTGCAATATCTTAAATATTAATTTTAACTCTCTCTCTGATCCAAAGCAGCATAGCCAAATAGATATTCAGACAAATGAACTAATACTTAAGTTACTAAAAATAAATGTTGGCCATATTGTAACCTATTCATTTTTTGCAAGTTGCTATGATTCAAGTTTCATTTGGAGAAAATAAAATGTCTCTCTGTATTGCTGTCAATAGATTCCTTATCCCTACCACTATTTTTCTCAAATTGTTTTTAGGTCAACTCTCTCTCAGTATATTGCTTTTCCTCCCCAGGGGGAAAAAAAGCTATGCACGTGCTTATTAGCTTTATTTCTTTATTTGTTTATTTGCTTTATTTCTGTTCTAGTCCCATGCCTCCCTATAGGCAGCCTAATGTGCCCCACGCCCCATGCCAATGAATCATGCCTTAGGAAGCTAACTGTGATGGAGTTTGCCACATTGACAAAAGTGTGGTGCATCTAGATGTCAGGACAAAAGCCACAATTCCAGGCATGCTAAGAGGAGGTTGCTCAACATCAGGAGGTAACAGATGGCAGAGTGGACACTAAAGATGGAAGGTGTAAGGATGGAGAGTTATTTTTTGTATAGGGTCACCAAAGAGAAGCTATTACAAAAATAGGTCTTCTCTTCCATTTAGTAACCTCTAAAGAAGCCAAATGGAAGCAACAAACAAATAACACAATGAAAAGCCAACACTAAGTGAACATACTAATAATTGTGCTCTTTCAACACAGTAAAATTCCTACATCTATTAAAATGATAATTATAAGTCCATGCTCAATAGATGATCAAACTGAATTAGACAATATATATTGGATGGTGTAGGTGAAAATAGCAGATTTCCAAGTAGAGTTCTTAGATTACAAGAATGCTTCTAACCTGGATAATTTAGCCAGATGGAGAGAGAGGCATTGGGGAGGTTTGAGAGGAAGAGAGAAACAGAAAAGAAAAGGAAAGATAAAAATTGGATTTAGAAAGACTGGAGAAAGGATAGCTCCAGTGAACTGGGATCAGAAAATAACACACTGCTTGGAACAGAGCAGACAACAAATACTTTCAACAAAGAGCCTATGAATGAATGAGCATCTACTTTTATGAAGGTTAGGAGGTATACCTAGAGAATTTCATTATGCTATAACAAGTTTTTTTTTTTTTTAAATACCATTTGCAGGAAGATTTCTCATTATCACTTTACTAGTTGGGAGGATGTATGAATACTATTTTTAAAATTACTTTTAAAATGTTACCTCAGATATAAAGTGCCTCGTAGTGTGCTTGTTGAGAGACAAATGTAAATGGCTCAGAGTGCAGTAAGTTGGAACAAAGGCCAGAAGGGTCTGCATCGCCCGGCACCAGCAAGAAGTATGGGCACTGAGGTGAAGGCCCGAGTCTGTGTGGACTCTCAGTTTTATTGTTGTATAGTAGTACAGAAAGTATGTGGAAGCAAGGAGGGAAAACAACCCAAGAAAGCGATACATCAGGGATGGCAGGAAACTATATACGTGACCATGAGAGCAGATCCTAGTGAGGCATTATCTAAGGGGCTCCAGGGAATGAGAGAACTGACCTCAGCAGGCCCGCCTTACGCACCATCATTGCTGTATTCAGCGTGTACGGATGGCAGGAATAGGTGGCTTTTGTCACACCAGTAGAGCTGTTGCCATTTATGCATGTTCCTGTTCTTATCTCTTTTACCCACTGAGATCCTGCTCTCCCACAATAAACGCTACTCTTTACGTCTTACCTTAATAAACCTAGAAGTTGAGAAATGATCTTTGAATCATGTCAGATCTTGTGATTGCAGTCTTTCAGTGAAAAACAAAATTGCATCAGTAGGAATGGAAAGTCACAGCTATTTAAGAAGTGAAAAACAAGGATTCCAAAGACATTTGCTTCTCTGATTTTTTTTTTAATGTATAAAGTTGCTGTCAAGCCTGTTAAGATTTACAGTTTCAACTTTGTTTTTGGACTTTACCATACTTTTGTAATTTTGTAGAACCATGCAATGTGACAATTGAAAATAAAAATATATACTTGAGGCACAGAATATTTTAGGGGTAGTACCACCCTGAATAGAAATTAAAGTGTGGTTTCCCTTATCACAATAAAACATCTGGGTTGCAGGCAAATCAGACCATTGCTGATTATTAGGACAAACTATAGAAATAAGAGTTTTATTGAGTTTTAGAAGTTTTATCGTATTAATGCCTCTTTTTATATGTAGTTGTGCAGAAGAATTTTTCAATCCTGTCATTACCAGTCATATTGACAGTGCCTGTGAATGTCAAATATTTGCAAATATTACATGAGTAGACACCGATGGTATGTGAGGATGGCAGACCACTTGGGAATGCTCGCCCAGTTACGCTCCCCTCCCCAATTTCATCTTTCGGGGGATCTGACACAATAGAAGTGTTCTTTGTTGGGCAGATTTGTGTGTGGGCATAGGCATATCTGTTAGGGTCGGTTGTGTGGTGGACTTGGGGTTGTGAGAGAACAGTATCTAAATCTAATCTGATTAGATTCATTTATAGTGGATAACTTCTAGAGAAAGATAAAATGGAATTGCCTAAACATTTTGTTGGTTTTGACATAAACTTCTTAAACTTCTTCATATTGTTTCTTGCCTTTCTCAGCGTTTATCTTAAGATGAGAAGTTGCATCACAAAATGACATGTGTATTCATTACTCTGTTATTTTAGGGTTACATGCTGGTAGAATCTCACATTTTAAACTTTTATGATTTAATAGCATTTTTTAAAACTCAGTAAAGAAGTGTTTTAGGAAAATATATTTTCAAATAACAGTGTTTTTATAAACTCATTTTTAGATACTGTACTCAGCAGACTATGTTAGATTTATATTTTTTCCTCACCTGGATGAGCTCTATAGCAATGGTGGGCAAGTCTTCAAATTGCTTTTGTTTTTGCTTTTGTTTCTGATTTTATTATTTTTTAATTACATTTACATATTGTTTAAAAAGTCAGAGAGAGGTTATAAGGAATAACGTTCTCTCTTTTCAGGTTCCTCTGCTTTCTGCCTTTCTTATTTTTTATGTACCCCCAAATCAATAAATAGTATTTTAAATTAACACTTCTTGGTTTTCTAGTTGTAGGCAATTCCCAATATGAAGGCTGGAAATTATCCTTTTATCCCCGCTCCATTTCCAACTGCTCCCTGCCCTGCAACACGCACATTCTCTCCTCTTCCTATCCTCTCAATATAGCTGATTAGGGAAAGGCAATTCTGTAGTGCTTACATTATTATTATCATGTAAACACCCTCACAGATGAGCCATACTGTGTCTTTGATTACATTTCTTTCTGGTACAACTTATATTTTCTATGGATTTAGTTATTATCTCATTTCTAGTTGTTTACTTTCCCTTGTGTTTCTTGCCAGATGACTTCCAAAAATCATTCATACTAATAAATAGGGTAGGTATTTTGTCAATGCTTTCTTCTTAGACACATCTCTTTTGGAGATTTTTGTTTGTCTGCTCAAATCAGATAGTTCGTTCTCTAAGTCTGCTATCAAACTGCCCTCCTGGGGTATTTCCCCATCACCTCGGATATTTGAATGGCCTTTTTCCTTATTCTATTCCCTTTTTCCTTGGTTCCACATCTTCTTTTTACTTGGTTTACTCTCTAGGTTTATATTTTGATATAAAACAATCAAATCAGCCCACACAAAACCAGTTGAAGTATGAGAAATTTAAATGTTTATTAATAGTCAGTATTTAAAGATACTCTTTAAAATGATTATTAGATTTACCATACATTAATTTGGCTAATGTGAGTGACCCACACACCACAGATTCTGTTTCTTGTCCTTTGATTGTTGGTTCTAGGTTAATGGCAGAAATTTTCCTTTCTTTTTCATCTTTACTTTGCAATTCATCTTGTAAATTTCCTTGCCCTTTTTCAGTGATACTAGTTACAACCACTCATGCAATGCTAAGGTTACCAGAATTCTTTTTCCTTGTCTCTAAATTTCCCTGTAGGAGTATAAAAATAAACCTACCCTAAATAAAAAACCCAAGATTCATAACAATTACATGATTTTTATTTTTTCTTTTCACATTTTCTTTTTAAAAGATTTATGTGTTTATTTTCTTTGCAGGGGTTGGAGGGGGCAGAGGGAGAGGGAGAGAGAATCTTGAGCAGACTCCATGCTGAGCATGGAGCCCAATGTGGGGCTCAATCCCACGACCCTGAGATCACAACCCGAGCCGAAACCAAAAGTTCAGTGCTTAACTGATTGCACCACCCAGGTGCCTGTCTTTTCTTTATATCTTAAAGTAGCTTACAAATTCTGGCTCCTCTTTCTTTATAACATCTACAGAGACTTATTTCTCTCTCTCTCTCTTTTTTTTTTCTTCCCTCAGTAGTATGTGGATGATTACATATTGGGACAGAAACTTGGTAATTGATTCCTGGAAATAGCCTGATTTGTATTCATACAAAAGAGTAAATGTACAGAATTGACAATTATTGACTAATCTCTTCAAGTAGGTCCCTTAGTCCATGTAGATGACCATGCTAATCAAACCTAGGTGATTAATTTAATCATTCTATGGGCTATTTGCTGTGGTTTTTTTTTTTTCCCCAAACATTCAACAAACATAAAGGAATAAGCAATTCCTTGGCTGAGTTGGAATCATCTTAAACACATGTTTAACTATTACTATTTTTTTAAAAAATATTTTATATATTTGACAGAGAGAGAAATCACAAGTAGGCAGAGAGGCAGGCAGAGAGAGAGAGGGGAGGAAGCAGGCTCCTTGAGGAGCAGAGAGCCCGATGTGGAGCTCGATCCCAGGACCCTGAGATCATCACCTGAGTCGAAGGCAGAGGCTTTAACCCACTGAACCACCCAGGTGCCCCTAACTATTATTATTTTTAGTAGAACCTTTATTCTACTTTCAGAGGTAGTCGCTGCTAATATTGCTTAAATACTCTTTAAGTATTGTAGGCTTAATCCATATACTTCTTCTTAACAAAGAACCAAGAATTTTAGCTGGTATGATGGAGGGAACTGAATAAGAACATAGGTATTTTTTTGTATACTGTTATGGTATAGACCATTTTGTTAGGAACTTTTTTAGGAAAGTTAGGAACTTACTAGAATGGAAACTATGTGGACAGACATTTTGTTTTGTTAACTATTGTATTTAGGTGCTTAGGACAGTGCCTGACACTAAGTAGGTTCTGAATGGAAGACTGTTTAATCCTGTTGATGGCCTTTATGTGATTTTATCAGAAAGTTTAAGTTGTTTGCTTTCATTCTCATAGCTAATAGTAATAATTAACAGGTATGATTCAAATTCACATGCATATGACTCCAAGTTTATGCTTTTAAAAATTAAACTGGACTTACTTGAAAACTTTTCCTGTTTAGAATCATGCCTTTTACATGGTAATCGCAAAACATAGGGAAATACTGAATGTGTGCAAAAAATGAAAAAAAAAATAGAGGAAGTGTCCCTTATATAACTTGAAATACTTTTTTTTTTGTTTTTGTTTTGTTCGTTTTCAAGTACTTCATTAGTTTTCCTCAGGATTCTATCTTTTGCCACATCTTGGCTTAGAACTTAATGCTTGTTTTAAAATTTTCTCTAAACACAATCTACCCTATTGTCTTTTTTGTGAGTCTTAGGAGAGTTGCCAAAGGGTGTGGTTTTCAGTGGTTAGGTTTTCAGAAATCATTCAGGTTGTTTACTTCGGCTTTCATTGTAATTAAACAATGATCTGCTTTAGACATTATCACTTGATAAGCACTATTGAAACTACTATATTTATATCTGATAAAATGCAGAATCAGAAAGATCTATAACTTATTTCAGAAATTCCTAATACAGCTTCTTTAAGTAGCTTGAATAAACTCAAATGGGTGGGTACATGTAAATCCATTCCTCTTGGTATTTAATGTAATGAGCAGAACCTATTACCCTAAAAGAAATCCTAATTAAATTCTGTTCCTGATTTAGCCTTTTTTTTTTTCAATTACATACAGAAATGTCACTTTTGAAAGAAGTGCCGTAGTATCCTGTAAAGAACAATGGGCATAGCAAAGCTGACCTATATCTGAGTCATAGCTTGACCAGTCCAACAGCTATGAGAACTTGAACAAGTCAGGCAATTTCTTGGAGCCTAAATTGATCCAGCCCAAATCCATGACTGTCCTTTGGGGCTGTTGTGAGCATTAATAAGAGAAAATATATGTTGAAACTTCTTTATATATTGTAAAACATTAAACAAATGTCTTTTATTAGTGGTAGTAGTATTACTATATTTGGATTCAGAGCACCTTTCTTGGTGAGCTGTCCCTAAGCTTTATAAATGATATAGCTTCATATTCCAGTGTAATCAACAACAATCCATTCCCCTCATTCTCATCTTTTCTTTCCTGACTTCTTCTGAAAACAGATTTGAGATACAGTACAAGTAATGTATCTCCATTCTGTCCATTCTGTCCATTATGATTAACAAAACAGAAATAGAAAGAAGTTTAAATAATGAAAACTGAATCTTAAACTAATTCTGAGAGTTAATAAGGATAACACTAAAACTGAGACTAAACTTTAGATTGTAGAACTTGATGTAAGTAATATAATAACTGCTATTTATTAGGATAATGCAGAAGCACTGGAAGTTTCTAGGGATTCTAGTTCATCAAAAAAAAATGAATTCTACTCGTGTAACTTTGTACCTTCACATAATTCAATTAAAATATATTGAACAGTTGTGCTATACACTGTGCTAGTAAAGAATGGAGAACCAAATGGACATGCCTTGACATCGAGTCAATTTGGATAAGAAATAAAGAAATGAATAAAACACATACCTTGTAATGAAAAAATTCATTCTTAGAAGTTGTAGTAAATAATATGAAAGAGAAGAACTGGATTGTGTGAGAGGGAGTAAAGGGGCAACATATTTTACTTTGTGGAGGGAGTCAGGAATATGCTCTCCAAGGAAATATTTGCATGTATTTTAAGCATTTATAATTTTCTTAAAAATTTATCATTTTAAATTTTGTTCATTGATTAATTCATCCATTCATTCAGCTAAGACTTAAGGATTTTTCTCTATAGGTATAAAAAAAACAATAGCCAACTTTTAGGGAGCACTTATGAATCATGCATTGTTGCAAGAACTTTAGGGATATAGATTTCTTTTGTTTTTGTAATATTTCTCTGAGGCAGGATATATTAATATACCCATTTTACAGATGAGGAAACTGGGGAGCAATAAAGTAAATAGCTTGCCCAATTTAGGTCAGCAGTTTGGAATTGACAGTAAAATAATTTAATTTCATAGTCTGAATCCACACCACATGCTTCTAAGCACTAACTTGTCACCTGTACTGAGCTCAACAAGAAGAAGCAAAAATACAGAGAATAACAAAAAAAGAAGAGCAATGTAGTGTTCTCAGTCCTAAAATAGAGGTATGCAGATGGAGCCATGGGGATACAGGAGAAAACCTACTTCCAAATAAGTAAAAGAAAATGCTTCTTATGAAGCATTTGACTTAAGCCTTGAAGTGTGAGGAGAGTTAGCCTAAAGCCCATTTGCTATTCTAGGATGAATAAAATGATATATTCTTTGAAATTTTGGAAGCTGAAAAAAAGTGAAGGAGGAAAAAAAGCCTGTAGGCCCACTACTCTAAAAATAGTTGGTTGCTTTGAGGGAACTACAATATTTGCGTGTGGTTCTCATTCTTAGGAAGAGGTTAAAATTGTGCCTGGGGAGGTAGGTCAGGGATGGATCACAGAGGGCCTTCTGATCCAGGCTAAGGAATTTGCTTTATTTTGGGTGCTCTGCAGGAAGCTATTTTTTAAAAAGGTACTGTTACTAAACTTGAGTGTTAGAATGATCACACTAGCAGCAGAAAAGGAGAGAGACTGGAAAAGGTGGGGCAGCCCATTAGAAGGGCAGCCAGTTGCAACTCGGCCAATAATTGAACAGCAAAGGGATATGGGCCCAAAGTAAGGCGGTGGAAATTAAGAGGAAGATACGGATTAAACACCTATTTAGAAGATCAAATTTAAAGGATTTGGAGAACCAATTGGATGTGAGTTTTGAAGGAGAGAGCTTTAGTTTAGGATAGTTTTCCAGATTTCTAATCTGAGACACTGAGTGTATAATGATGACTTTTACCACACTATAGAAATCAAGGACCAGATAGATCTTAGAGCAAAGATAACGCATTTCAATCTGAACACAGAAGTTAAAAGTCTCTAGGAGATGGCAGCTATCCCAAAGGCAGTTGAATATGTGGATCTGGAGCTGAGGAGTGAATTTTGGGCTGGGACTATGGATTTGTTACTTAAAGCCAAGAAAATGGTTATGAGAAACTGTATATAGTAATAAGAAAAGAAAAGCCATACATTCAGCTCTAGAGAAAACTGGCATTTAGAAAGCAGTCGAACAAAGAAGAGAAGGCTTCATAAAGACTAAATGTGCGACCAGAGAGAAGAAAACAGGAGAGATTTATGTTGTACAAGAAGGGAAGAGAGAATTTCTTAAGAGCTGTGACCAATAGTGTAAAATGTGTTTCAAGGCTAATTTAGTTAAAGGCAGAAAGTGATCATTGATTTTGGTAATATGGAGGTTATCTTTCACTCAACCAATACTTAATGAGAAATTACTGTGTATCGGGGGAGATACTGAAGATAAAATATTAGCAGAAGAGATACTTGCCTCTGTGTTCATGATGCTTGGTCAAATGGTGTTTATTAAGTAATTTTCCAGGTAACCACCTAGAATCAAGAAGCACCAGCCTAGATAGTGGGAATTGTAAGAAGAGAGGTCCCTGGGGAAGGCCATCTTTGTATTGGCTTTCACACAAGCTGATCTAGAGAGTATAAAATAATTTCTGATGGTTCAAGTTCAAGTAAGACTTTCTCTGTCATCTTCTTTCCTCTTTTCTATCAATGCCTTCCTCTTTCCATTCATGTACAATGGGAACAGGAGGAGGGATTGAAGCAGGTCCTAGAGGGGGGAAAGAATGTTTAATGATAAAATAAAATCTGGAATTTTGATTAGTATCTTGGACATTCTAACTATTGAATAGAGATTGAGTTTGAGACCTAATACTAAAGTACAGCCATCTATTACTTATATTAAGCAGAAAAGCCATGGAATTGGTCAAAGTTTTCCTCAAAGGGCAGGGGGAAATTACCCTGAAGGAATTTCAAAGTTACCCATGGAAGATAAAAAATAAAATTATTATGTCAGGAGTTATGAACTAGGAAGGGTAGCGCAAATTGAAGAGATAAGAGGTGTGAAGTGAAAATAAGTGGGTGGCTCTTTCCCAAGACTGAGCCATCCAGGAGTCCTAGTTGTTTTAATGTACAAAATTTAACATAATAGGGACTATAGGGAATAGAATTCTGACATTGAAAATTATGGGCTGAATTCAGCAAAGAGATCATGATTACAGACTTTTTTTTTTTTGTGGTTTCTCCCTTTGCATTTTTGGCATGTAAATAGCATCCTTATTTATTATCATCAGCTATTTTCAAAATTTAACCACCAGTTTTAATAATAATTATTATATTTATAGAAAACTGACAAAATAGATAGAGTGTTACAGTTATAGGTTTCCTATAAATAAAGTGATAATTACCGTAGGAAAACTTACATTTTGCACATGAATGAACAAAGCACAAGGGTGACACTTATTTCTTAAGATTTAGGATGTAAAAAGGAACTGGTTAGGCCATTCAGCTTCCTACTTAACAAGGCTTTCAATGAGATCACCCTTGTGTTTCCTATATACTAAACAATGATTAAATATGATAAGGGAATGTAAATGATACATTATTAGTAGGTGCTATTGTTAAATTATTTTCTGTAGCACTACTTACATAGGTAAGATTTATGCAGCAATCTATCCTAGGGTAGTATCTGAAGAAGAGATACACTTTTTCCTTTTGTCATTTAATTTGTCCTTTGAGATACACCATAGTCTGGATCTTGTATATACTAAAGCTAACTTGAAGAATATCTCGGAACATGCAGATTATTTAAGCTCACGTGTGCTTCCATTGACATTTGCAAGATTCCTCCTCTTCTTTCCCCTTTGTCTATTTCCCTTTTTCCTACTGATTCTTTCTGAAATCATCTCCCAAATAAACTATACTAAAATTCTTGCCTTAGGGTCTACTTTTAAAGAAACCAACCTAAGACATAGATATCCATAAATGGAATTTACATGATAAAATACATAAGGCAAGTAGCATTCAAATCTATAGGCATCATTTGGAAGGAGTAATAATAATG
Organism: Mustela lutreola; assembly: GCF_030435805.1. NCBI lineage: Eukaryota > Metazoa > Chordata > Mammalia > Carnivora > Mustelidae > Mustela > Mustela lutreola. Next base: position 120,746,485 of record NC_081297.1, read on the forward strand.
GCGATAAACATTACTGCCATCTTATTGAATGTTGTTGGGTAATTATGTGCCAACAATACATCTAAATATTTTTACATATTAATGCAATCTTCCCAACATTTCTCCTTATGAGGTAATTTTATTATCCTCATTTTATAAATGAAGATACTAAGGCTTAAAGATATACTGTAAGTCACTTTACCAGTCCGATAACTAGTCAGGATTTGAAGGCCATGCTCTTTTTTTCCTTTTTCTTTCTTTCTTTCTTTTTTTTTTTTTTTTTTAAGATTTTATCTATTTATTTGACAGAGATCACAAGTAGGCAGAGAGGCAGGCAGAGAGAGAGGGGGAAGCAGACTCCCTGTGGAGCAGAGAGCCCAATACGGGGCTCGATCCCAGGACCCTAGGACCACTACCTGAGCTGAAGGCGGAGGCCTAACCCACTGAGCCACTCAGGCATCCCATGAAACCCATGCTCTTAATTATCACTCAGGAGAATGTCCCCACAAATTGCAAATTACTTAAAAAAAAAAAAATAAGGTCCTCTCGGAGTACCTATATATCATTGTAAAATAGAAGTAATATTTTTTTATCTCATTTGTTCTTCACCTTAATTGATGTTGGCTTATGTTGGTGGAAGTTTCATGATAAATAGTGATAAAGATTTTGTTTTCTTTAAAAAGCTGAGTGTTTCAGGGAGGAGGTGAGTGGGGGGATGGGGTGGCCAGGTGATGGGTATTGGGGAGGGTGCGTGTTGTGGTGAGCAGTGGGTATTATACGCATCTAATGAATCATTGAGCACTACATCAAAAACTGATGATGTACTATACAGTGGCTAACTGAAATAACTAACTAAATAAATAGGATTGAATTTTGATTGTGGACCATGGTCATTATTATGACCACTATAAAGAATTCTTCAAAAGGACAAATGAAACATGAAGCACGTTATTGAATGAGTCATCCACCACCTGCAAACTTACTCTTCCTAAGAAAGAAAGCCTGAGTTCAATAGGTTGAAGTAATAAAGTGATAAATCTTTTGGAGAAGAATCTTATTTCTGGTTTGTTTTAAAAGGAGGAAGAGTTTTTATTTTCTATAAAAATGGAGCCAGTGCTCTCTATGAAAAAATTCAAGATTAAATTCATATTTGTTAAATGGTGAAGAACCTGGCCTTCTTTACTGTCATGGGTTTAAAATTAACCAGACAGGGATATGGAATCATAGGAGGAAATGATGGAAATGGAAATAAAGAAGATTTTCAAGATCTAAGAAAATCCCCTAACTTCTGAAGATTTCATTGTACTTAGTAAATATCTTTGGTACATACTAAAAGAAATAAAAACCACATGTGTTTATTTTGATGATAGCATCATTATGGTGAAAAAAAGAGTACCATTTTGAGGAGCTTAAGCACGAATACTGGCAAGTATTTGACTAAGCTGCTTTTTCCATACAGTGAGGTTGCCTTTTCATGACTCTACCTGGAAGGGTTTTTTCCTTTTTCTTTCTTCCTTCCTTTCTCCCTTCCTCTTCTCACTTACCTCTTCCCTCCTTCCCTTCCTTCCTTCTTTTCTTGGGAAATGAATGATACAGTTTTGTTTTACTTCTGGTCGAGTGTAGATATACCCATTTCCCCAGACAGACTTTCTGACCCAAAGTCAGAAAACAGAAGACAACTCTGCATTTTCTTTAGGCTCATTATAATTCTGCAAGTAACAATTACAAAATACAAAGTCAATATTTAAAAACTTGAAATGTGTAGTTCATGTTCTCAAGGAAGGAATAAATACCAGGAAAATAGCATACTTAGGGGAAAAGTGCAATGAACTTACCTATGTGAATTCTGCCAACAGATATCTTATTTAGTGGTTATAATTTATTTGCAGAAATAATTTGATGTTCTACAAAAGGAAAGAGCAAATATCTCTCTCTAGTCTTAAGTAATGGCTCTTTTGTCACACTTTGCTTTGCATAATAGTTATATACATATTTGTCAGCCTAACTAAATTTTGATCTTCTCAGGGGTTGGTGTCATTTAATTATTCAGTGATTATCTGTTGTATATCTACCATATGACAAATTATGTGCTAGGCTTAGGGATACAGAGACAAATGAGACAAGGACTTTGTCCTTATAGAACTTGGAAAGAGTCAGAGTGAAAGGTAATATGATCAATGCCATGATTACTGTCAGCTGGAATGTAAAAGTGTACCTAGTGTTATGAATTTAAAAAGATGATGCAAATTTACTCCATTATGAGATCCTTGAAAAATAACTTACGTATTATATAATATAACAAAAATCTTGATCTTAGGATGACTTTATTGAATTTGTATGCACATAGCTCAGGTCTAGTGCAACTATTTTGGCAAACTTTATCAAGGTGTAAAGTTAGCTGAGACCAAAAATATTCAGCTTGGCTTGTCCAGTTTTGCTAAAGTGACAGATTAAACCTCAAATCTGTAACTGGTGGTATGCTTTACAGAGACTTTTTAAGTACAACTTTATATTTCAAAAAAGAATGTTTTGAATGTGGAGAAGCCAAATATTCAGTTGGTCTGTTTCCTTTAGCACTCTTACCAGTGCACAAGTTTTTGGTTTTTTTAATGCATAAGATATTGATTATCATTTAAATGAATTCAGAACAAATAAGCCACAGGGAATCAGATGAGCTCTTTGTTTCATTCAAGATGCTGGATTTCTGTAGACAGAGTGTGCAGATAATGAATTCAAGTTAAGTTCTTAGCAAGAAGGGAGGTGATTATTCATGGAATGGTAGAAGAAATAAAGCATCATCACAATGCATTTTTTGGATCCAAACTCCTGGAGGGGCAGGTGTCATATTTTTGCTCTTTATGCATGTATCCCCACAGCATTTAGCAGAACACTGATGTGTTAGGTGCTCAACGGATACTCATTGAATGGCAACCAGTATTTCACTTTATAGATTTAGAGGATATACTTTAATTTACTTTATACCTAGTCATTTCATCTGTGCTTCTCCATCGTTGGCATTGATGTGATGTTAGTGATTTTAACGGTACTAGGCTACTACCTTGGCTCACTTCTTTTAGTTTTCATAGGCTCTTCAAGTTCTGTAATAACGGAGGGTACAGATTGTAGTATGTCTAAATCATGAGACTTTGTAAATACCATCATACCTCCTGGAGTTGTGGGATTATGGCTTTGGAGGACTTTAAAATCAGCTCAAAGAAGAACATTCGATGGAACCTCATAAATCATTCATTCTTTCGCTTAATTGCAATATACCATAGACTCGTTTGCTTCAGTAACTTTTCCACCTCCATCACTGTAACAGGTGTTAACAGGGGAGATGGGAGGAGCAAGTCAACTTCATTCCTAAAAACACTCATATTTTTATGAAATTCTCTAATTCCTATGACATAATATACCTTCCCTTCCAAGTGGCTTGGGGCTTTCTTCAACACCTTAGTACAGGCTTTGTTTTGGTTTTCCCTCTTAAATAGTGCAGTTAGATTAGACGAAAACTGATCTGTGTAAATCGTATATGTCAAGTTCAGGGGAAATTTGATGGTCAGTTATTTTAAGATAATAGGAAATGAGGGTGATTGCTGTGTAGTCAATATCATAAATAAGAAAATTCAGGATAATAGGGAATTGAAACAGCTCCTAGTATGACTAAGAGGAAATAAATAATATCAATGAAAGCAGACTTAGAAATTCTTGCCAATTAAGTGAGGAATTGCTTTTCTAAATCCTATCAGTATTTCTCCAAAAAGCCTATTTATTTTCTACAACAGTATTTTTTACCACCCAAGTCTGACCCCCAAATATCTAATTTAGTGATCATCCTAAAAATGAAGTGGCCATTTGATTTAGAATGTGTAAGAAAATATTAATAGTATTCAATACTTTATTATATGGCCCTCCCATTCTAATACAAACTTCAAAATCTCTTCTCAATTTCTTCCAGAACTTGCAGTTTGTACCAGGTGTGGACATTTATTAAATAGGTGTTCAATGAATGTACTTCTTTTTGTTTAAAAAAAAAAAAAAAGAAAGAAAGAAAGAAAGAAACTAGTTTGTTTCTTTTCTCGTCTTGCATCATAGTTTTGCAGAACTGATTTAAGAACTACTCTCCAGCTGCATTCAGAGGAACAAAGAGTAAGACAAGAAGCTGATGTAAAGTCTGCTACCAAGGATAACAATAGCCCAGATGGAAAAGTAGCACACAGAGATCTAGCCTTTTACAGATGAGAGTGGATGAGTTGCTCTGAGAGGACAAAGTCCTGCCTGGAGCCACCTGTTTCCAAAGATCTTTTCCTTGCTCTTTAGCTTGTCAGGTTTACTGAGGCCAGCCAGGGTTCAGGAGGTAGGAGAAGCTTATTTGTAATGCTCAGGCAATCTCGGGTCACAGGTGAAAAATCATGCAAGGCACAGGAAATGCATAAAATGTACTCAATCAAACCATTTAAAAATATTTATTCATTTATTCATTCACTCATTTTCATTTTAATGGTAAAGTAAAAAACAACCAGAAAAGAAACCATAGCTCAACTACATTTAGGTTTCTATAGGATCCACGTTCTTCATTTTCCTCAAAATAGAAAAGCCTCTTATATTACACATCATTTGATCCATGGAAATAAAGGTAGCTCCTCATTTATTTTAGTTCCTGACCTTCCCAACTTGGTTTAGAAGAAGAAACTACCTTTGTCCCCTTTGAACTAAAGTAAGGCAGGCACAAGTCTGACATGGGATAACTTCTGCAAAAGGATTGATTAAATCTCTTTCTTCTCAAGATGAAAAGGATCTTTAAAAACAAACTGAGGTTTTATATCTGTAGGTATTAAATTCTCCCCTTGCATTTGCTTTCATTCAATGTGGCATTTGTGTGGTTTATTACAACATCTTTCATGTAGCAGATCTAAAAACCTCTTTGTGAACTTGAAGATAATGGCATAGTGTGCTATAGGTTTTAAAGATTCTGTTTTTAAAGCCAGCAAGCAGCCTTTTGCAGAGAGAAGCTGCCATGCTGATGTGAAAAGTTTCTTTTTCTGGCTGTGGTTTAATTCTCCATTCATTTTAGAGGTTGCTTCCTACAAATAAAATGTTTGATGGCTATTTTTCCCTTTCAAAAGCAAGCCTAGAGCAGAAACTGCAAATTTTTAAGGGTAAATAAAAACCACCTGGAGTGTTTGCTAAAATGTGATTCCTGGGATCCTCAGCTAATACACTGATTTAATAGGCTTGGGGCTGGGATCCAGGAACCTACCTTTCAAGTGACCACTCAGTTGACCCTGACACAGGAGATCATTTAGAAAAACACTAGTCTCAACTAATTCTGGAAAAAAGTGAACACAAGGGTTCTAGATAGCTTGTTTGCGAGATATTTTTTATTTATTTATTTTTTTGGAAAGATTTTATTTATTTGAAAATGAGAGAGAAAGCATGAGGTGGGGAAGGGTCAGAGGGAGAAGCAGACTTCCTGCTGAGAAGGGAGCCTGAAGTGGGACTTGATCCTAGGACCTCTGGATCATGACCTGAGCTAAAGGCAGTTGCTTATCCAACTGAGCCACCCAGGCACTCAGGTTTGCAAGATATTTTATAGATCAAATTAATGAGTTGTCCTTTACTCCAAGTGGTCATAAACAAAACAATAGATTTTTTTTTAAATGAAAAAAAAATTAGATTTACAGATTTTTTTTTTTTTTTAATTTGCCAGACAGAGATCACAAGTAGGCAGAGAGGCAGGCAGAGAGAGAGAGAGGGAGAAGCAGACTCCCCGCTGAGCAGAAAGCCTGATGTGGGGCTCGATTCCAGGACCCTGAGATAATGACCTGATCCGAAGGCAGAGGCTTAACCCACTGAGCCACCCAGGCGCCGCCCCCCTGCCAAAAAAAAAAAAAATTAGATTTAAAAGGAAGTATGGTTGCCTTGCTTTCCAATGGGAATTATGAGTACTGCGTGCAAACATGTAATGGAAAAGCAAATTAGTCCTTTGGTTTAATTTCAAAACAGTATAGAGCTTTCATAAAACCTGATTCTCTGTCATGAAATCCAATTCTTAAAAAGTGTATTGGTAAAGACAAACCTATAGATTATAGTGTAGATTACTTTAATAAGTAAGATTCTGTTGTGTGTTCCAACTTGTTGACTGTCAAGTCAGCATATGCTACACGAAGAGATGGCAAAATGCCTACCATTCTAGCATAAATATTGATATTCCTCTACTGAGAAACCTAACACGGGCCTATATCCTTTTCTGTTTTGGTTCAGTTCATGAGTTGTTGAAGGGGAAGATGATAGTGGGCCCTTTTTGGCAACACCTGGAGAACAGTCACACCTGGAGACCCTTTAATGAAACCCAGGAATGGAAAGGAGAATAGAAAGCATCCAAAGTATTTGGTGGACCACACAGTGATGCTGCTCAAACCTGATCTACCAGCTGCCGGAAATGCTGCCAGCTTTGAGGAATTGGCAGCCTGTCGACAACACCTGGAGAAATGATGGATGTATACCTATGGGAGTTCCATGTTACAAAGACCCCTAGAGAAGTAAGTTTGGATTTACACAAGCTTAGCTGGTTCTTGGTGTCATTGTCCTCGGGAGTTTTCAACCTGGTGGAATCTAATATTGCTAACGACAACAACAAAAAAATTAACTCTTTATCTTTCTATCAATTAGTTATAACTGTCATATAGAAAATAAAGGGAACACAGTGAGGTGATTAAGAAAATAGGCTCTGGATCTAAAATGCCTGGATTAATAGACTGGCTCTGCCAGTTTCTGTATGTGAGCCAGTGAGCACATTAATGCAATATTCTGTACATCAGCTGCCTTCTGTACCAAATGGAGGTAAGGGAAGTTAAGCCTATGGTGTGAAGTATCAGAATTCTCAGCAGGGTTAAATTAGTTAACACGCATGAAGCATTTATCCAGTGCCTCACACAGAATAGGTGTTCAAGAAGAGTTAGCTTTTTTATTGTTGCTCTTGCTACTGGTAGAGAAAATAGGTGGAAAAAGTGTCATTCTTAACTTAAAAATATTTTAATAAAATATATATGTATTGAAACATGCTTTTCCTATGATAATATGCATAAATTTTAAGGGTATACTTCATTAGGTTTTGACAAATGTATATACCTATATAATCAGCATTCCAGTTAATATATAGATTATTTCTGGGGCGCCTGGGTGGCTCAGTGGGTTAAGCCGCTGCCTTCGGCTCAGGTCATGATCTCAGGGTCCTGGGATTGAGTCCCGCATCAGGCTCTCTGCTCAGCAGGGAGCCTGCTTCCCTCTCTCTCTGTCTGCCTCTCTGCCTACTTGTGATCTCTGTCTGTCAAATATATAAATAAAATCTTTAAAAAAATATATATATATAGATAGATAGATTATTTCTGTTATCCCAGAAAGTTCCTTGATGTACTTTGCAATATCTCACCCCCCCACACACCCAAAAAATAATCTGATTTTTAAAACCATAGCTTTATTTTGTGTGTTTTTAGAATTTCATATAAATGGTATTGAATAGAACACACGCTTTCATAGCTGGCTCTTTTCACTCAACATGATGGTTGTGAAATTTATCTTTTTTGTGCATATCAGTAGTTTGTTCCTTTCTATTGTTAAGTATTTTATTTTCTTATACCACCATTTGTCCAGTCACATCTTGATCAACATACAGATTATTTATTATTTATTTATTTATTTATTTATTTGACAGAGAGAGAGAGATCACAAGTAGGCAGAGAGGCAGGCAGAGAGAGGGGGAAGCAGGCTCACCGCTGAGCAGAGAGCCCAATGTGGGGCTTGATCCCAGAACCCAGAGATCATGACCTGAGCCGAAGGCAGAGGCTTAACCCACTGAGCCACCCAGGCGCTCCCAGACTTTTTTGTTTTTATCTAAGTCATTTAGTTGTTGCTGCTAGGAATAAAACTGCTCCAATGTTGTTGTCAATGTCTTTTTGTGAATATATTTTCATTTATTTTGGGCAAATGCCTAGAAATGGAATTGATGGTATATAGGTTATGTGTATGTTTAGATTTATAAGAAATTGTAAACTCATTTCCAAAGTGGCTGTTCTCTGGTAAACTCCCACCAGCAATCTATGAGAGATCTGTGTATTCCACATCCTCAGCAGTTGGTCTTTTTATTTTAAATTTTAGTCATTCTAGTTAGCGTGACGTGATATTATGTTTTTAATTTGATGTTTTCTAAAAACTAATGATGTTGATTATCTTCTCATGTAAGTTTTGAAAATTTAAGTGTCTGTACAATCTTTGGCACTTTTTTTGTTAGTTTTTATTACTGCATTAGAGAAGTTCTCTATTTAATTGGAATATATAAAATGAATTATTATCTCAGCCCCTTTATTATCTTAGTGATAGCTTTTAGGAGAACAAGTTTAATGCTGATAGAGTATAGTTAACTTTTTTAAAGGTTAAAGCTTTTCTGTCTTAAATCTTTGCCTACCCCAATATGGTAAAGATATTGTCCTCCGTTTGGTTGTAGAAATTTATAGACTTAGTTTTATATTTAGGTCTATGATACATCTTGAATTAGTTGTTACGTATGGTAGAAGTTGAGCTTTTTCTTCCATGTATATTCAGTTGCTCCAGAATCCTTTATTGAAAAATTATCCTCTTCCTATAGAATACCTCACTACAGTATAAAAAAAAATCAGTTAACCATATAAATGTTTGTCTTTTTGGACTTTTTATCCTTCCATTTATCTATTTGTCTATTTTTACACTGCTAGCACATTTTTAAACAAATATAGCTTTACCATATACTTTGAAAGAGGCAGCACGTGTCCTTTGACGTGGTTATTCTTCAAAACGTTTTTGAAATTTTTGAAAACGAGGATTATTTTAAGTACTTCTATTTCTCTAATCATTGTGGAATCAGCTTGTGAATTTATTTTAAAAAGCCTGCTGGAATTTTAATTGGTATTGCATTCTATCAATGTATCCTTTTAGGATAATGGACAACAGCTCTGTCTTCCAATCCTTGAACTAGTATAACTCTCCATTTATTTAGCTCTTCTTCTTTTTTTTTTTTTTTAAGATTTTATTTATTTATTTGACAGAAATCACAAATAGGCAGAGAGGCAGGTGGAGAGAGAAGGGGAGGCAGGCTCCCTGCTGAGCAGAGAGCCCAATGCAGGGCTCCATCCCAGGACCCTGAGATCATAATCTGAGTTGAAGGCAGAGGCTTTAACCTACTGAGCCACCCAGGCACCCCTATTTAGCTCTTCTTTAAATAGCCCGGGCAACATTTTTATAGTTCCAAACTAGAGAATTTGCACATCTTTTCTTTGATGTGTTTCCAACTATTTTATGTTTTTGTTGCTAAAACATTCTTACGTTATATTTCTAGTCAATTTTTCTGTATTTTTTTAGTATTTCTTTTGTATACTCTGATTCTTTTGTATACTGTTGATTCTAATGGATTTTTTGTAGATTTCTTAGGATTTTCTATATAAACAATGATGTCTGCAAATAGTTACATATTCCTTTGCAATTTGGATGCCTTTTACTTCTCTTTCTTAATGAGCTAGGACCTTCAGTGCAATATTAAGTAGAAGTGGTAAGTTCAAACATTGTTGCCTTTTTCAGTCTCAGGGGGCTTAGTTACTATGAAATATGATACTAAGTATAGGTTATTCATAGATGCTTTTATCAAGTTGAGGAAATTGTCTTCTCTCTCTATTTTCCCAGGGATATTTAGCATAAAAGGCCATTGTAATACTCTCATCAGTGTTTTCTGTGTTTATTGAAATGATCATATGATTTGTTGTAAATTCTACTTAGTCATGATATATTCTTCTATTTATTTACTGGTAGATTTGATTTGTTAATAATCTGTAAGGATTTTTGTGTCTATGCTCATGAGAACTATTGATCTCTAATTGTCTAGTACTATCTTTGCCAGATTTTGCTAGCCTCATAAAACAAATTGGGAAGCATCAACTTCCTCTGTGTTTTGAAAAAGCGTGCAAAGATTGCTATTTCTTCCTTAGATATTTGATATACTTCAACAGTGAAGCCATCTGAGAATTTTCTTTTTGACAAGTTAATTCTATCTCTTTAATAGTTTTAGGACTATTCAGATTTTTCATTTTTATTTGCATCAGCTTTGGAAAGTTATATTATTTAAGGGATTGTCCAGTTTATCTGTTACTAAATTTGTTGACATACAGATGTTCATAATATTTATTTATATGAATCCCACAGAAATGATACTGATGTGCCCACTGGCATTCCTGTCAAGTTTTCTATATTATTACTAATTTTTTTGGCTACTTACTCTATCAGTTATTTTGATAGATAAAATCTCTATCAATGATTGTGAATTGGTATAATTTTCCCATTAGTTCTGCCCATTTTTGCCTCATGTGTATTTTAGCTCTGTAATTAGATGAGTACATATTTAGAATTGTGTCTTCCTGATAAATCCTTTTATCATTATAAAATAACTATATCTCTGTAGTACCTCTAGTATTGAAACAGTCTAATCACACTAAATTTCTTAGACTTATAGATTGAATAGTATGTTTATTTTCATTGTTTTATTTTCAACTTGTGTGCATTTTTTTAATTTAAAGTACATCTCTTTCAAACAATATCTAATTGAACATTGATTTTTAATTAGTCTGACAATTAATCAATGACTTTCTAGGATCCCATTCTAGCGCTTCTGAGAGTTTTTTAGCTATATATCTGGGTATTTTATTTTAATGGTTGCTTTAGAGATTATAATATACATCTTTAAGTTATAAAAGTATATTTGAATTAACACTGTAGTACCACATATAAGAACCTCACAACCATATAATTTCAACCACCTTTCCTCCGTCCATTGTGATATTCATGTCATATACTTCTACATATATTATAAACTCCATAATCCATTAAAATATTAATTTTTGCTTTAAACAGATAATGGGCTTTAAAAAATTTTTGTATTTCTTTAATCTTTTATATATATCCACATATCTAATATTTTCATTACTCCCCATGGCATAAGTGTTCTTCAGTGCTTTTCAGGCCATGGTCTGTCTCATTACAGACACATCTGTTGTATGCATAGAAATGATTTCATGGGGAAGATTTGGGACACAGATTCTATCAAGTTCATTTTTGAGCAAGTGTGCTAACCTTTTGTACCCTGTGTCAATCATTGGCCAAAGTCCACTCTTTCCCTCTCCTCAAAGTAGAGGATAGCCTTCTAGGTTCAGTGGCTCCTGTTGGCTTATGACCATTCTCTAAGGATGGGGCAGATGTGATTTGTTATCAGCCAAAATCTGGCCAAGGCGCCAAGGCGCCAAGGCATCCACTGTAGGGTATCCTGTAGGATGCCATACACTCCTAAACCAACAATTACTATTTGTTGACACTAGGTAGAATAAACAGGTTCAGAAAACCAGGGGGTGAAAATAAAAAGTGGCCCTATTTAATCTCCTTGCCAGTGAACTACTTGGGAGAAGTGTTTCCTGTCGCCACACGCACAATCTCAGTGGATAAAGAGGTATTGGTTAGTGGTAGGAGTAGGGTGCTTCCACCAAGGGATAGAGTAAAAGTCTACCTAAATTTAAAGATGCAGCTGGTATCTCATTGTGAGTTCTGGAGTCTTTGGAAGAGCAGGCACAGAAAGGGGATTTACTGGCAGGTGTAACTGATTCTGATCTTCATGAGGTGGTATGACTGCAGTTATGTATGGGGGCTGGATAGAATTTGTGCTATAAAGGTGAACCACTGGGGCATTTTTGGGGACCCTATGCCCCATTTTAGTTGTATATAGGTATGCAAATCAGTCATGTCATGGATGAGATCATGATACCCAAGGGTTCAACATTCTTAGGGATGAGAATCTGGGTTGCCTGACGGGGCAAGCCATTAGATTACAGAACTGCTATTGTAGGGTGCTGGAATACTGGAAGATAAGTATCACTTTTGTCTTAGAGAGCAACTATAGCAGTATGGACTCTTCATTCCAGTAAGACACCCCTCATAATATTTTCCATGAATTATGATTATAATACTCTAGAGGTGCTCTAACTGTTAGAATGAACTTAATGTGAAAAGCAAATGCAAGCAGTGGGCTGTAATAGTCTCTGTGGTGACTCACTTCTTCAGATCTCTTTACTGGGCTGGTGCTTCAGTCTCCCAGCTGATACAAGTTTGCAGATGCCTGTCCTTCTGAAGAATTGTCCCAATTAGAGCTGATGGGAGCTGACTCATTCAGGGGATTGCCCCCATTGGTCCACAGCCAATGACTGACTGATAATGGTCCTTCTGTCTCAATTGGGGAGTAATACTGCAGTCAAATTTATGCTCTACCTCTCATTCCTTCTCTGCCTTCTTTATCAGACCAAGACTAGACTTTAACTGAGACTATATTCATGTAACCAAATTCCCAATTCCTACTCAGTTCTGTGTCTGGGGAATCTGAGCTAAGACAGGGTGAAAATCAGCTTCTGTGCTCCCTTTTTCCTTTGGGTTCTTGCTATGCTTTTCTTGTAGGGTTAGGTGGAGGGTGGGTCCTAGGTTTCTTGCCATCTGGCTAAGTACATTTTGAGAGATTTAAAAACATATATTCTTCATCAGATGGCTTAGTCTTTGAATCCAAGTTCACATACTACTGGGAAATAGCAGTTCTATCTCTGATCCTGTTTTATTCAGACCATTTTTTTAGATACAGTATTTAGTAATCTCTGACTATGTACCAGGCAGTGTTATAAGGATATTACATCTATTAACTCATTTCAGACCACTCATTAACCCTATAAATTAGGCATACCTATTATTTCCATTTTACAGATAAAGAAATTAGGGTACAGGGAATTTAAACAACTTGTACAGGCTTATGCAGCTGGTAAGTAACTGAACCAGGATACAACTCAGCAGTGTGGCTTCAAGAGTGGAGATCTTTTACTAACTTTTAAGTAGGAGTTTCCCAGCTAAATTCTTCCATAATTGTTTTACAATTATGTTAAATTGTTAAATTCTTCCAGAATTGTTAAATTCTTCCATAATTGTTTTACAACTCAGCAGTGTGGCTTCAAGAGTGGAGATCTTTTACTTTTAAGTAGGAGTTTCCCAGCTAAATTCTTCCATAATTGTTTTACATGGTATTTAAGTGCCTGCAGAAGGGTTTGGAGAGTGATTTTCCTATCACCCAACACATATATTTCATAATATGTAAATCTGTGTTGAGAAGATAGAAGTTAGATGGCCCAACTGGATTTTTTTGCTATCAAAGTTTTATCCAACCGGGAGTGTTCTGTAGCCACTTCATTGCAATGAATTATGCTTCCAGCAGTTAGGACCTACAGTGGAAGAAATAGTACATCAAGATAATGATATTTTTAGCATAGTGACTGAAGAAAAAAAGAATTGTGACATTTTATGTATTTTGCATTACATTATTGCTAGTAGGTTTTTTAAAAAAGATTTTATTTATTTATTTGTTAGAGAGGGAGAGAGAGAGCATAGTAGGGGGAGTGGCAGGCAGAGGGAGAAGAAGGCTCCCTGCCGAGTTAGGAGTCCAATGCAGGTCTCAGTCCCAGGACCCTGGGATCATGACCTGAGCTGAAGGCAGACAATTAATGAACTGAGCCACCAAGGTATCCTTACTAATAGGTTTTTCTTGAATACCTAGTTCCTGCCAGTAATTTTCAAATATTTCTTGTGAAATTCATTACAACCCTTCAGTAAAGTGTGTTTAAGGCACTGAATAAGTATTTGTTGAATGAATGATGAGTGAAATGTGAAATAACATTTTCTTGGCCAATAGGCAAGAAAAAAAGAGTATAAGGTAAGTCAGAGCTATGCAAATACTACATTGAGCAAAATTTCTTTGTTAAGAAAGAAAGAGACCTGAGCACTGTAGGATTTAATAACATAGAGATATGTTTTCTGCAAAGAAAATATGTCATGGTACAGTTGGACTTTCATTCTCTTCACTTGAAATCATCTTCCAAAGATCTATAATGAAATCTAGGTCATATTATTTCGTGTTCAGTATTCAGGCCCAATTTTACTCAACATCATTTTGTGCAGTTTGTGATTCTCTCTTCTTTGAAACTTTTTTTTTTTTTACTTGATTTCCAGGATACTGTTCTCAGTTTATCTCCTACTGCCTGGTCACTCCTTATTTCCTTTGTGGGATCTTCCTCTGTTTCCCATCTGCACACACTGAAGTGCCAGGGCCTCAACTCTGCACTCCTTCATGTCCCCTTCACATTCAGGCACTTGGTGATCTCCTGTAGGCCCACAGTCATATGTCCAGCCTGACCCTCCTCTTGGCATTCAAGACTCATCTATTCAGCTGCTCCTTAACCTTCCCTCTGGGGTGTCATTGCTACCCCTGGCTCAAGTGTAGAGTATTGCAACAACCACTTGTTTTCATCTTTGTGGCCTGTTCTCCACAATGCAGTTAGAGTGACTTTTAGAAAATGTAAGTCAGATCACGTCACTCCTCTGCTCAAAACCATCCAACTGCTTCAGTGATTATTCAGAATAAAAATGGAAACCTTTCCAGTGACCAGTAAAGCTCTATGTGATCTGGGGTTACTTTATTCTATGCCCCACTTCTCTAGTCTCATTTTACTCTTTACCTTGCTTGCTTCTCTCCAGCTACTCTGCCTTCCTTGCTAATCTTGCCCTTAAGATCTTTCCTTAAGATCATTGCACTTATTATCCTCTTTGCCAAAAAAACTCCCTTCACATATCCATAGACTCCCCTCCCTATTTCCTTTATGCTTCTGTTAATTGTCAACTCCCGGCCTCTGTATAAAATAGCATGTCCTTCCCATTGCTCTCTGTCTCCCTACTTTGATTTATTTTTCTTCTTAGTTTTCCTTACCACATCGGTGGTTCTTTGCTTATTGTCTCTTTGCACTTCCACTCCCTTTGAAACACGAGTGTTTGAGAGCAATGACTTTGTTTTATTCACTGCTGCATCCCCATTGCCTAGAACAATGTCGGCACTTAGTAGATGCCTAATGAATATTCAATCAATGAATGTATGAAAGTATTTTAATTATTAAAAAATATATTACTAAGATATATGGCTTTACAATGAGTTTTCACAGAAACCATGTCTATAAAAATTGCTCAGAAATCTTCGAGCATCTTCTTTATGGTTTTCTCGTTTGCATTTTGGGAGATCTGCCGGAGATACAGAGAGATACAGAGAGCCTTCCACTTCTTTTCTGTTGGCCAAGATTATTTTCAGGAAAAGGGAAGAATAAGTAGGAAACAGTTTTTTCTGACCTGAGAGCAAAATAGAATTTGTATAGTGCACAGTTATTTGTCATGCAGGAAAAAAGTCCTTCAAATGGGCTGGGCAACCTTTAGACAAAGCCTAGACAAGGCCACCTTTGCTCTCGCTCTGCCGTTGCTCTGACTGGAGTTCGTCCTTTATTCTGTAACGCAGTGATCTCCTCTTTCCAATCCATTAAACAGATAATAATACTGTCTCTACCTTACCATGTGCTGGGAGGCTTGATTAATTAGTAAAGGTTTATGAAACACTTTGACATTCTCAGATGAAAGGCACTAGAGGTGTACAGTGTTATTATATTTTAACAATCAGAAAACCTAATATTAAAGTAATGACATTTTACACTTTTATAAGATCAAAAGCCTTAATAAACAGAAGTCATTTTATACTCATTTTATTTTTGGAACACTGAGGCACAAGAAAGCAGAAGCCTATTTCCAGAGGTGACTCTGCAAATCCAACTGAACGGTCGTAGATGGATAGCAACACGTACAAAGTTTAACCATCTTAACCATGAGGACAACAGTATGGCATTAAGACGGAACAGCTTATAGTAGAAAGGTCACTTGACCAAGAGTGAAGAGGACATTTTCATTGCCCTGGTTGTCAGGCCAATTCACGTGATAGTAACTAACTTATTTAACGAACTCTGAGTAGCTGACTAATAACCTGTACAGGTACAGGTATTACTTGTCCTTGACAAGAGATTAATGGTACTAGAGCAGCATGGAGACTGGAAGGGAGACTTGACATTCCTGGATTCTAACAAGGTCACTGAAGAAGCACCTTCATTTGCTCAGGGGACTAACAACAGCCCAATTTCTGTGTGTTTTCTGGGAAGGGCCCATACAAACCTGGGAATTCTTGTGAACCTAGAGGTAAACTGCCCTCTCAGCTGAATTTCTCCTGGCTCTAGGATTTGGACAGAGCTCTTGCTGGCACTGGGAGGAAACTGAATGCCAAACTGCTCCTCTGTGCCTCATCAAAGTGTTAACAGCTACCATACCTTCTCTACTGGCCATCAAATACAAAATACTGTGCTTTTTTCCACTCTCTGTACTGTGGCTCTAACCTGATAAAGAGCAATAATAAAGATATTGTCACTGCCTGAACTGTAGAAGTGCTATGAGGACATAAATCTGTCATCAAATAAAGAATAATAACTTAATTAAAGAGCCCCAGTTACTGAGGGGAAGAATAAGTGGCTTCCTTTGTGATAGAATCAGTAGAAGGGTCAGAAGACAACTTTAACAAATCAGTAATTGCAAACAGGTCACATGCCAGAAAAACCTTTCTGTGTCTACTAAAATGGAGGGTGAAGTTTCTTTTCTGAAGTTCAAGTGGTAGAAAATTCTAACCACATGGAACAAAAGTACAAAGTGATGGATATCATTAAATAAAAGGAAAAAGTCTTAAGAGAACATATTCTGAAAACATCCATGTGGATGATAGGCGTTCCATAGGGAGAAAAATGAAGACATAGAGAGATCATAACGTAAATCAAGAATTGACTGGGCTGAAAGTGAACTGGAGTTTGTTCATTGGAAAACCCTCTTGGAACCAGGAAGAATTATAGATGGCCCCTGAATTAGGATGGTTCGACCTTATTATGGTACAAAAGCACTGTACATTTAGTAGGAAATACACTTCAAATTTTGAATTTTTATCTTTCCTTGGTCTAGCGATATATGGTACATTACTCTCTTGTGTTATTGGGCTGTGGCAGTTAACTGCGACTTCCGGACAGCCATGTGATCACCAGGGTAAGCAACTGATACACTGACCATTGTTCTGTACCCAAATAACCATTCTGGTTTTCACTTTCAGCACAGTATTGAGTAACTACATGAGCTGTTCAACACTTTTCTATAAATAGGTTTTGTGCTGGATGATTTGCCCAGTAATAGTCTAATATAATTGTCCTGAGCACATTTAAGGTAGGCTAGGCTAAGCTGTAATGTTAGGTGTATTAATGCACATTCCACTTATGATATTTTTAACTTATGATGGGTTTATTGGGATATAACCTTGTCATAAATCACAGAAGATCTGTAATTTCAAAGCCAGATGCCTAGGCGTATTTTGGCGACTTTTCAGAATTTCAAAAATAGAAAGGAAACCTTATAAGTTTACAGAGAATAGATAACCTAGAAAGACAATAGCAGTATTCCACTATTAAGTGTATCATTTGCAATATTGGGTGCTAGAAAACAGTGGGATTACTTTAATGCATGACTGAGTGACTGCAGTCATATTCCTAGCCAAGATATTATCTAACTAAAAACATTTCCAGGAATTCAAGAGGTCAGAGAGTATACAAGTTTGTATCTTCTGAAAAATGTGTTCAAATCTGTGTCCTAACTAAATGACAACCAAGAAACTCAGGATCTCAAGAAGAAGAACATGGCAGGTAGTAAATTGAAAGTGCTGCTCTTTAAATATTAAGTTTGAAATAAATGACATACTCATTCCACAATGGAAAAACTCAGCAATTGCTTCCAGCTAATTTTTTTTTCTTTTGGTGTAGAAGTAGGGGGAAGGAGAGAGAGTGAGTAAGGGTGAAAAAGAGTGAAATACTAGAACTAATATCATCCTTCATTTCACTTAACAAGCAGGTAGCTCTGAACGAATGTGAAATCGAAGATAGGAGTCTGTGTTCCTTCCATCACTGCTGCTTCCAACAGCATTTCTGATGTGCCTCTGACAGTGTATGTCCGCACTGTTGAAGGTTTTTAGTGTTCAAAAATATATTATTTACACAACATAGCTTGTAAAGTCAAAACAATGGCTTCATCTTGTGGTCAAGGATGATCAAGGATAATTTCCTGTATGCAGTGTCATGACTTAAACTGTAGATTGAGTTAGCTTTACCTCCATGTTAGATCAGCAAAACCCAGGGATTGAAGAGTTCTTGTTCTAAAGATCTTGTATGTTGGTGTGGAGAAGGGCAGTAAAAGAAGTATAAAGATTTTATCTTGATGTGTTGGGATGGGATATAGGAAAGGAAATATAACAAAAGATTTGAAAGAGATTAGAAGTGTGAAAGAATATTAATTGCAATTCTGTGGCAGTAAATTTGTGAGCCAAGAGAAATTGGATATTTCTAACCAAAATGAACTGGATGAGTTTTGAGGACACTATCAAAACCAGCTTAAGTAAAAATACAAAACTTGAGCAGATAATAACTATGGGAGAGATTTGGAAGATAATGTAAAATGCGCCATTAAAAAAGGCTAATTTTTTTTTGAAAAGATAACGACACCATTATTTAAACCATTTTATATCTTGGAAAAAGATGAAAATCTCTGGTTGGGTTTATGTGGTTGAGGTTTATGAGGTTTTTTTATTGATAAGATGGTATCAAACTATTTATATATTTCAGAATATAATATAAAAATCCTACACAATTATAATTCAGCAGAATTGAGCTGCCATAAAAAAATACACCATGATTCAAGCTGAATTACTCAAGGAGTGTGAAAAGACCTCAATATTAAGAAATGTATTAATGCAGTTAATTAAATCAAAAGTTAAAAGAAAAAACAAAAAGAGATTACCACCTTCTTCTGAACACCAATATCTGAAATATTGTTTTATTAATTATATATTATCAAAACTGATAACATTGAATTCTGCCTATTACCATAGTTCCCATGTTGAGCTCCACAATTAAATAGATTCAGGGCTCTTTACTAGTGTTTTGACCATGGCTTTTCCTTGAAGTTATTATTTTGAGTCGTGTATCATTGGGCCAGTTTTCACTTACTAGCAATTTTATAAGAAGGACTCAGGAAAATAATTAATAGAACAATATTTCAAATATCTGTGGTCAGGAAAAGGGGAGGTGGGAATGAAGGGGAGGTAATTTTTTTTTTTTTTTGAGAGAGGAGGGGCAGTTATTCTATGGCATATTTTCTGGCTCTTCCTTTTACTTTGTGCACACATTTTGGGGGGAGGCGAAGCTGTATCTGACCGAAGATGTCCTATAAAGGCAAGTTATTTGATAAAGAGTTACTTGTAGAAGGTGAGGAATGAGCTAACATAATCTGAGCTTCAGTTTTGTTTGCCTCTCTTAAAAATCTTTCACATGATCCTTTATTTAGTCTCCTCTGTGATGGCATTTCCATCAGTTTTGGTGTTCTGGGTTTGGTGAGTCTCACAGTGGAGGATGATGACTGTCTCCCTTTTCCCATTTTATCTTGCTACCCCATCCACAGACTTCTTGGTAGGAGCCAGGTGCAAGTGCAAATGACATGTATCCAGAAAACGGACAAAGGATCTAAATAGACATTTCTCCAAAGAAGATAAACAAATGACTGATAAGCACATGAAAAGATGTTCAATATCATTAATTAATAGAGAAGTGCAGTTCAATACCACAGTGTGATATCACTTCACACCGCCCCCCCCACGATGTAAAATGAATGTAAACTGGTGTAGCCACTTTGGAAAGCAGTTTGATAGTTCTTCAAAATGTTGAACTTGAATTTACCATATGACCCAGTTCTTCCACTCTTTTCTCTATATGCAAGAGGAATGAAAACACATGTCCACACAAAAGCTCGCACATGAATATTCATAGCTGCATTATTCATACAGAATTATTCGGATTATGACAAAATACAGAAACAACCCAAATGTCTATCCAGTAATTGATGGTTAAATTAAATGTGGTCTATCCACACAGTGGAATATTATCTGACAATAAAAAATAATGAAGTACTGATGCATGTTACAACATTATCAATCTCTTAAACGGTGTACTAAGAGCAAGCAGCTAGTAACAAAAGACTCCATATTGTATTATTGAGTGATTCCATTTGTGTGAAATATCTAGAACAGGCAAAACTATAGAAAGTAGTATAGTGGTTGCCTAGGGCTGGGGCTGGTGGGGGGAGGGGATGGGTGATAGGTTTTGCTTTGTGGGCAATAAAAAGGTCTAAAATTAAATCCTGGTAATGACTGTACAGCTCTGTGAATTTTACTAAAAACCACTGACTGTCTGCTTTAAATGGATGAATTACATTAGATGTGAATTACATCTCCATCTTCATATCTTTATTGAGCTGTTTCAGTGACAACATATGACTGAAGACTCTTGAGTCAGAATATCCAGTTTCAAATACTGGCATTTCCAACTGGTCATGTGACTATGGGCAAGTTTCTCCACATCTTTGTGCCTCTGTGACATGTGTATAATGGTATTTCCCACCTCCAAGCTGGATTGTGAGTTCAAGAGAGCGGATGCTTAGAATGGTATGGTACATAGTAAATGACAAGGAAATGTCAGTTATTTTTTGAGTCTATTCACTGCATTAAAAAAAAAATCTCAATGACCTTATTTTTCATTTCTACAAGTTCTGTTTAGTTATTTTCTAAATCAGCTCATACTTTCTTCATGTTACTTTTTTTATGTTCTTGATTACTTTTTTATATCTTTAATAATTTTTTAGCACTTTGTCTATGTTTAAGTAAATGTAGATAACTTGGCACAAAGGAGGTACTCAGTAGATATTTGTTGAATTTATGAATGAATATCTAGTAGGAAGGCCTGTTATCCTCACTCTTCTAGTATGTTTTCTTGAAGAAATTATTTAATCTTCTTTGCTTTAGTTTTTTTAATCTGTAACACAGAACAATATCCATCTCCTGAAGTTGTTATAGAGTCTAAATGAAATTGTGTGCAGTTTAGTGCTGGATATACAGTAGTTGGTTAACTATATTCACTCTCTTCCCTTTTAGTATCCTATTCATCTTTTTACATGTGTTCTCATGGACCCCACCCTCTTGGGAGTGGCTGAATGCTCGCTTTTTAAAAAATATTTCTACTCAGTATTTGTTGCTCTGTTTGCAAATCCTTATAGAATCTGTTTATCCATCTCATAGCTCTTTCACTATTGAGTTCTTTGGAGCCACAAATATCCTGATGTTGTCTATTCACTTTCTCTTGATTATTTTGCTTCTTTTGCCACTCTGGCTGTTTTAGTTACGGAATTAATTTCTACTTTCAGAATGGTAATAAATGCGAAAGCACCTTAGTGTCTACAGAGTAGAAACTCAGCGCATAACAATTGAATCTTAAATAGCTCTTAAATTCCCTTGCCTGTCACTCAGCAATTCCCTTGGTGTTCCACTCACTGCCTCACTGAGGGCTGCATAGTAGCTGTACTCTGGCAGATCTGCAATCAATTCTCTTTCTGACCCTGGATAGCCAGACTGAGGAGCATCTTTTGCTTCATCTTTTGAATTTAAAAGGGCCTGAGTCCCTAATAAAGCAATGTCAGTGCTACCCATTAGGAGGGAAAAAACAAATAACTGAGAATCTCAGATTGCCTATTTAAGGTACTTCTTAGTTTTTGCCTATGATTGGGTATAGGATTCTTAGGTATAGGGATCTACTTATTTTTTGTTGCCCATTCCCTTTGGTGATGGAAGGGCTGGATATAGTGTTCAAAAGATACTAATTACTGGGGCACCTGGGTGGCTCAGTGGGTTAAGCCGCTGCCTTCGGCTCGGGTCGTGATCCCTTCCGCTGGGATCAAGTCCCGCGTCGGGCTCTCTGCTCAGCGGGGAGCCTGCTTCCCTCTCTCTCTCTCTCTGCCTGCCTGTCTACTTGTGATCTCTCTCTGTAAAATAAAGAAATAAAAATCTTAAAAAAAAAAGATACTAATTACTATATAAATTTCATCGTTACTACAACACAAGGTGAAACTTAGCTCAAGTTTTGGGTGCTATCCAAACAAAGATATTACTGGAAGGACACTATCATAATCTTGTTTTATCAACTAGAACTATTTGTATCCTTGATGCTTTAGGCTTCAGGGCTAACAGTGTGTGGTTATTTTGTGAAAAAAATTAAAGCAAGAAATAGGGCAGGAGGTATAAAAAGAGAAACATTTTTAAAAAGAGGTGAAGTATTTTCAGGCACTGGTCAACTCCCAAAATGTAATTTTTCCTTCTTTATGCCTAGAATTCTAAAAATTATTCTTTGAACAGAAAGAAAATATTTAGTGAAAGCATTCATAATTATTCAGTGAGTTAGATGTCCCATCCCATGGTTTTACTATTACAGAGGTTTATATTGGACATTAATTATTATGTTTTGTCTTTCCCAAATTCACAATCTTTTCTGGAAAAGATTCTTATTTTTTCTTGTGGAAAACACCCCTTCCCCACTTAGTCCAAGGGGCTTGAGGAAAGTTAATCAGTATGTACTATTTTTCTGGTCAGCCATTCTAATTAATTCAGAGATAGGCACAATATTATTTAAAATCAGCTATATACGGGTTATAAACTCTATTATTACCTTGGAGTTGCTGAGAAAATGTCTTATCATATTTCATTGATTCTAAGGTGTCCTATTTTTACCCACCTTTTAACATCTCTGATGTTGGGGTACATTTTATATTCTGCATCATAGCAAGCTATTCTGTTATTATCAAGCTATTCTGTTATTATCAGCATTTTTCCTTTCTTACTAGTATTTAACAGAAGTCTTTCTTACAGTCACTGATGTTGTAGGTCCCATGAAATATGGTATACCTGGTTTCTGGCAACCATCTTGCCATGATGAGGGCTGAGGTGGGTCTAAGAGTGGAGAGGACAAGGGAGGAAAATAGTTCAGAGAACGAGAGCAACTGAGCATTGATGATATAATTTAGATTCTGTGGTATCTACTTGCATCTGAAGCTAATGCCCAGGGTTTATAAGCCAACTCTCTTCTCACTCAGCACACACTCGTGTTTGGTGTTGTTTAAATAGGTGTTAGTGGCTTATCTCTCTCTTTTAACTGTGAGAGTTCTGACCATTTGTATATCAAGTAAAGAAATGCTTGAGATATATCAAAGATATGAATAAAGAGAACTTAACTGACATTTGTGGTCATTCTCTTCTTTCTCAATGAGGAAAACTAATGGACATGAAGCAAGGTGGAGTATCTAAAACATTTGACAAACATAAATAAGGTCAGTTACAGGCATTTTCTCTCAGGAAATACAGAGATGCTTTATAATTCAGGAGGCAAGCATAATCCATAGACACATTCTAAGGCCTGTGAAACAGACTAAGATCCTTAGTTCCCCTGGAATGAAAATGACTTACAGAGATTGCTTCCTCTAGGAGAATGACATTCTCAAATGCTCATCAAGATTTTGAGAATTTACAGATAAGGTAGGGTCCAGCCAAACTCTAGCAGTAGACACACTATATAGGATGTGACAAATGGGTAATGGGATTGTGTGTGTGTGGAGACTACAGGGAGTTCAGGGCCTAGAATGTAAAACCATCCAAAATGAAAAATTTTATGCATCAAAGTAAACAGTGGGACTACAGTTTTGAAGGTAAAAGGTGTTAGTATAAACTCTAAAGTTTTCTAGTACCATTGTCTTGAAACTGTAATTTGACTAAGGCTTCTTCCACAACTGACCAAAAATACTTTCTAAAATTTCAAGTTATTTGATAACTATAAATCCTTAAAATCCTTATAGGTTGGGACGTATGTGGAGATACTGTTCTGTCTTGTTCAGATGCCTTCCTTAAAGATAGACGGTGCCTTTGTGCATAATCAGCATATTTTGGCCTTAAGCCTTGCACCTAGTAATGCTCTTCAAGTGATTAGGACGGTCTGAGAAATGTTATAATCCCCTAGAAATGTACTGTTTGGTTTTTCTCAGTGTTGTTATGAAAATGACTAAGAATGCGTAAGCTGGAATTAAGGAACAGTGTTTCCTGCCAGTTAAAGGAGCAGAACAAAGTTGCATATGTTCAATCATGTTTGCTGAACTAAGGACAGCTTGAGATCATTTAATTAAATTGTTTAGACAACACCTTTAAATCCCAAATCCTTTTGTCTTTATTGTAAAATGAACATTATGCAATTAACATTTGTTCTCAGTCTATTTTTCCTTTAAAATGATTTAAAAAAAAAGTGACAGGGGATCATGTTTACATGAAGAAGGTCTGGACAAGTCTTTAAGAAATTACTTGACACCTCACAGGCAGATTCAGTATAAATCATAACCATTCTTTTTAATTTGTTTTTACTGGATTTTTCTGTCTGTCATCACAGTGGGAAATTTACATGATACTAATCTAGCTGAGATTACTCTCTTTTTAATGCTCTATCCAAAAAAAAAAAAAAAAAAAAAAAGTGGATCAGACTCTTGAATGAGCACTTTGGTTTGTATCAAGGAAGGAATGATTATGTAACCAAACATATTCAGATACTAAATCTGTACCCTCATCTTGGTACAGATGGGGGTACCCATCTACAAAATCTTCTTATAAAAAGAAGTTACCAGCAGAACCACCTGGAGAGCCTCCTTCTCTGCCTGGATGCTCTTTGGTGACAGTTTTATGTTCCCAAGGCTCATTTGGGTTACTAATACAGTCATTCCTAATACAAGTACTAATACAAGTAGTATTTAAGTTTTAAACAAATAAACAAAACCAACATTATTTGTGAGTTATGATGCAGACAGCACCATTAAATAATAAATGTCCTGAATAGTTCAGCTTTACACAATCAATTATAGATAGGCCATATTTTTTGAGCAAATGATATTAATGTAATTTTAAACACCCCAAATCTCCCCTTTTCCCATGATATCTATAGTAGTTATCAACCAGTAATGACCAGTCCACCTTAGTTGTTTTGTTTCACCAGTCTCTTGTAGTATACATTCTTGAGTAATTCTTTCCGTGGGTTAATCCATCACTGTAGGTAGGATTTCTGACCCCTTTGTCAAGCCACATAAGTTTATTTTCTCATTCTCCTGAACACACTTCCCCCACTTCCTATATACTCTATAAAAAACTTTCCCTTTTCTTTGCGTCTACCACTTGATTTGGTCTGTACTCCTGTTCTCATCTGTCAGCCACTTGTTTTACGGTTGCCTGGCTTTCTGTATTTCTTACTTTGCTCTATGTTTGTGTTCTTGGTGAAAAGGCCAAAAAAGTGAGTGTTGCTCTTAGGAAATGTTGTTTTGGGGAGTAAAGAGACTGGGTATTTTTAAAGGATTATTTAGAAGACCATCCATTCTAGTATACAAAATACATATTTTGACAGTGCTTTCTATTTCTGTAACTTAAGGCAATTAAATCAGTGAAGCGGGGGTGCCTGGGTGGCTCAGTGGGTTAAGCCTCTGCCTTCGGCTCAGGTCATGGTCTCAGGGTCCTGGGATTCAGCCCTGCATCGGGCTCTCTGCTCAGCAGGGAGCCTGCTTCCCTCTCTCTCTCTCTGCCTTCCTCTCTGCCTATTTGTGGTCTCTCTCTCTCTTTGTCAAATAAATAAATAAAATCTTTTAAAAAATAAAATAAAATACAATAAAATCAGTGAAACTGACTGTATAAGCAGCTGAGCAACTGCATGATCTTAGGAGGTGTTGGGAACATGGTCTCTGCAGTCCAACTTCCTGGCTTCCTCACTCCACCACACCACTTTAAACCTGGGTAACTACTCCTTATTCACTGTTCAGAGTATTCTATGCCTCTGCTTCTTTCTTTTCCATGGTCTTGACCCTAAGACTCCACCCCGTTGTAACCACTGAACTTCATAGTCATAAGCTAAACTTTATAACTAACCCTCTGTAGTCTGAATTACCAAGATTTAATCTTCCCTCCCTAGAGTTCTCTTACTTTTATATGCTTACTCCTTAGAGCTCTCAACATTAATTTTACAAGATCTTATGATCTCCTTTTTCGCTATCTATCACTTCCTCATGTACTTTTAACTTTTCTTCTCCATCATGATTCTGTGGTCCATCATTATGATGAGTTCTCTCTACATCCTCAAGTCAAGCAAGAGCCTCTCTTGCTCCTTAATGATCTACTAAAAACCCAACTGCAGTTCAATTATGCTTTTAGCCTACGCTATACCTGTAACCTCACAGCAGAATGTGACTGAAGAAAGGCACACCATCAGGTGACTGGTCTTACTTCACATGCATAACAGTGAACCTTGGCCTACATCTGTGCCCACATACTCGCCTTTCCTCCTCTTACTATGAATGAACAATTACTACTAAAAGGTAAGGCTGTCTGTAACTTGTACACTTTACTTGCTCCCTTCTCACTTACTCAAGACCTTTGTTCCAACCATTCTTCCCTCATTCTCTGGCATCATATATTTTTTCCCCATCCGTTTGATCACTCGCATAAGCATATAAATGAATAGAAAACTTCCTTTTCGTGTGTAGTAAATTTGTACCAAAGAATTGTCTATATTTGTTTTCTTCCATTGCTTTGTTCCCATTATTCTTTGAACTCTTTACAGTTAGGCATTTAACTGTGTAATTCCATCAAAAGCACTTTGGTTAAGGATACCAAGGACAGGATGCCTGGGTGGCTCAGTCGTTAAGCTATCCACCTTAGGCTCAGGTCATGATCCCAGGATCCTGGGCCTAAGCCCCGCGTTGGGCTCCCTGCTCAACCAGGAGCCTGCCTCTGCTGCTCCTTCTGCTTGCGCTCTCTCTCACATGCTCTCTCTCTCTCTCTCAAATAAATAAATAAATAAAATCTTTTAAAAAAGGATACCAAAGGCATGCATGTTTCCAAAGTTAGTCGTCAATTGTCAGTCTTCATCTTGGGTACTCAAATTGACAGAATGGAATCCTAAGTTCTACTTGAAATGCCTTCTTCAGTGAGCTTCTGGGACAGCATAACCCCCGGATTTCCTAGCTTCTTCATTTTTGTATTTATCCTGTTTGTCTGAACTTGAAAAGCTGACATGCCTCAAGGGTCCATCCTTAGAGGGGAGGGGGATCATTTTTTTTTAATTTTCTAGCTAGAATCCCTTAGTGATCTCATTCAGTCTCATAACTTTTAAGACTATCTGTAACGCTGATGGCTCCCAGTTCTGTATCTTAAACACAGAACTCTCTTTCCTTTGTCAAACTCATCCGTCCAACTTCTTACTCAACATGTCTACTTGATAGAAGTATCTAACAGGCACTTTAACCTTAACCTGTCCAAAACTGAAGTATCACTTTTCCTCGCAAATTTTGTTCCTTTAAGACTTCCACTTTACTAGATAGCAGTTTCATTCTTCCAATTGCTCATACCCAAAGTACTTGTCAAAACACAATTTTTTAAGAGATAGGAACATGACATACAAATATAAAGTGAGCACTTGCCAAAAATTTATTAGCTCACATATGTTGGAAACAGCAGGGTGGTAAAGCGGATACAAGAAGAATAAAAAACTCAGCAGAGATAAGGCTGATTCAAAAGAGAAGCAGAAATTATATAGTAGGTCAGGAAAGCAAGGCAAATAAGTTTTCTTAGCTGGAAACAAGAGTGGTTAATAATCTTCAAGACAAGAAATCTGTTGAGGTTATCTTCTAGAGAAAATACTTGCATCTTCATTGGACAAAAGTTTGCAAGTGAACATACAACTACATAGTAATGAAGTTATTTAAAATAATAACTGATAAGTCAGCATTGGTGGATGTCCTAGAGCATAAAGTCATCTCTCTCAGGTCCTGTGAAGCAGTGGTCTAATATGTAAGAAAACACAGTCATCCCTTTGTCTTACATCCAAGTTTTAGAGATTGTTTCTTAATGCCTTTAGCCATCCATGATTTCTGTCTTATTTTTACACTGTACATCATCAAATCTTGTTGACTCTAACTTCTATTACCAGAGTCTAATCACTCCTCACTATCTTTACTGCTATCAATATGGTCTGAACTACTGTTATTTCTTGCTTAGATTGTTGACATTCTTTCTGAATTGTTTCCCTTACACTTTCAGAATCTAGTTTCTATAAAACAGAGTGATCCTAAAGTAAAAGTTAGGATCATAACACTTCTGATGTTAAAATTTTCTGAGTTTACTTACATCTTACTCCCCACCCCCATCCCTAAATAAAAAAAGGTCTTTCCAATGGCCCGCAACACATTCCATGATCTGTACCTCTCTCCAAGCTTGTTATCTCTCTGAGATAGTCTCCTACCACACTGGTCACTTACCATGTTCAACCTCAAGGGCTGTCTTGCTGTTTTTTCAACACCCTTAAGATGCTTCCATCTTAAGTCTTTTTAGATTTGTTCTTTATACTTGGAATATTCCTCTCCTGGATGCTTTCTTGGCTCAATCTCCACCTCCACTAGGTCTTGCTCAAATACCACCTTCTGAGTGAGATCTTCCCTACCCTATTAAAAATCCACCTCATTCCCCCAGATTTCTGCCCCTGGCATCCCGTTACCTTCTCCGCTTTGTTTTTCTTCATAAGACTTATTATTTTCTGACATATATATATTATTTATCGAAGGCAGATATTTTTGTCTATTTTGTTCATCAACTTGTCCCAAAAGCCTAGAATAGCACTGACACATGGAAGTTATCCCAGTATTTTTGAATGAGTAGATGAGTGGATAGGGTATTAATTTTCTAATTTTAATTTTAATTTTTTTTTCTAATTTTCTAATTTTCTGTTTCTAGTACCATTTTTTATTTCTTTCTAGATAGTCCATATTAACTTTAAAATGAAGTTATTTATTTCTGATTTCCATCCTAATATTGTTTCTAATTCAATCAAATCAAGATCAGTTACTATCTACATACAAGACACTGCACTTGTCTTGTGGAGGACACAAGGAAAATCAGACACAAGGATTTGCAATCTAATTAGGGATATAAGACTAGCAGATGATAAGTTAAATGCTAAGAAGAGATGTAAGTAATGTTTCAAACCCAAAAATTGATGAAATGTTAGGAAGCAGAAATACTAAATTACTAAAATAGTTTGCTTTCTGAGCCTAATGCATAGATGTTGTAAAGTGAAAGATTTATGGACAGAAAGGTATTGTCCAAAAAAAAAAAAAATTAAATATACAAAATAATTAAGAAACTTCTAAGAGGTTACTGAATGACATTGTTTTGTAAAAAACAAAAACAAAAACCCTAAAACTCACTGTGAGATGCAAATGTAAAGGAAAAAAATTGTATCTCGTGCTCTTGAGCATGAAGACCTTGCATTAAGACCTTTTTGGGGTAGAAGGTAACCTATTTGTTCATGTTATCACCTTTCTCTTGTTCAGGATATATCTTTGTGCTGAATTCCGCGTTCTACTTATTTTCCAAGTTCTGTCCTTCCTATTTGGCCTTTCCACACACACACACACACACACACACACACACACCCCTCCTGATTGTGTTTGGTGGAATGACCAGTTCTTCTGTAGCTCTGATCATAAACTAGAAGCTTATTCATAGAACTGTTTTGGTTTCGAACCAAGACCTCCACCAGTGGTTTACCATTTTTGGTTCCCTAATCTTGTCACAAAAAGAAATTTTCAAAATATATTCAGACTGGCCCTCTAGCCATAATCTAAGCATCTCAAAATCACACGTAGATAAGTTAGATCTCAATATAACAAGTGCCGCTCTGAAAAGAATATGTTTTGCTTAAGGAGAATGTTTATATTTCATTCCCTGGCTTCTTCCAAAAAAGGTTTCAGGCTCCTTAGGTAAATGGAGAACAATGAAAGCAGCTTTATCAGCACAGCTTGCTTAATTTCTTTAGGAAGTAACATCGCTAACCTTTCTGCAGGATTTTAGTTGATACTGCAGGAAAAAAAATGCCATTTGTACTGAGAAGCTACCATATAGAGCTGACGTCAGAAGATCGATATCACGTACTTATGAAGGCCATGTCCTCCTCCCATTTTGAAATTTCCTACCCTTAGGGCAGGCACCAAACTGTCTGCTTTTGATGCAGTACTGACTTTTATCAGTAATGTTGAATAAATAGGAAATAATGAATCCTTAGGCTCACTGGGGCAGTTAAAAGACATGTTCTCTGTCAAAACTGATCATAAGCGACAAGTTCAAACGATCTTTGTTTTTGAGTAACCAAATCTTTAGTATTTGTTTTCACACTAGACCTTGGTCTTTCAATGTAGTCAGCAAACTAAAAGTTTTTAAAAACCTAATAATTTTATTAATTTATAGCAAAAATTGAACTTAAGTATTATATATTCAGGGTGCTCAACATTCACTCATTATTTCTATGTTACAGAATTTCCCTTTATAAATGTAGGTCAAATGAAAATCATATTTCCTTTGCTTTCTCTAAAGTCATTCTTAATTTCTTTTTCTTTCTGTCTGTGCTATTTCTGCTTCCCTTGATGCTTAATGTTCCAAAGTAGTTGAAGAATGTCAAAAATACATTGCCCTAGATATGTACATTGCTAGCTATTATTATGCCCTGTCATCAAAGTTCTTTCAATTCTAGGAAGAAATCTGATATAAATCTTGAGAATTTTTTTTAATATTAAGGTCAAATAAATCCCATATGCCTAATAACAATAAGGGATTAATTTTCATTACTAATGTTTTTTTCAAAAGCATTAAATTTTTGTCTTAAATTTATTCTTTACAAGTCTAATTAAGGTTTTGAACCTTCTTTGTAATGCTGATTTCTGAAGTCATCACCACAGCTTTGTTTATAACCTATGCCATTAATAATATTGTTAGACTGAAAATTAATAACTAATAATCACAACAAAATTTTATTGGGCATTTGCTGTACACTAAGCTCTGCTACTTCTATATGTTCATATGTCATTTAATCATTGGGAAGCACTAACATTAACTTCTTAATAGGTAAGAAAGATGCAGTTTGGAAAGATCATTAAATTTGCTCTAGGTAATGCAGTGAAAGTAGGTCATGCTGCCAGTAAAAGTGGGAGAATAGGAATATGAACATAAATCTGTTAGACAACATTTCCTGAAGAACTCTGTTATATGATCTAATTTATTTTTCTTTTACAAATTACAGAAGATAAGTGTAATATTATACGAAGTGTATAGATGAAGAAACTCAGTAGTTAAGTACTTTACTCAAGATTACACAGCCATGGGATGCCTGGGTGGCTCAGTTGGTTAAGCGGCTGCCTTCGGCTCAGGTCATGATCCCAGCGTCCCACATTGGGCTCCTTGCTCGGCAGGGAGCCTGCTTCTCCCTCTGCCTCTGCATGCCTCTCTGTCTGCCTGTGCTTGCTCGCTCTCTCTCCCTCTATCACTGACAAATAAAGAAATAAATAATCTTTAAAAAAAAAAAAGATTACACAGCCATGGAGTAATTAGCTCTGTATTTATTGAATGACTCAATCAGCAGATACTTTTTAAATGGCTGCTATGCCTGGCATTGTACTAGGCTCTGGGTTTACGAAGAT
Source organism: Mustela lutreola (assembly GCF_030435805.1). Taxonomy (NCBI): domain Eukaryota; kingdom Metazoa; phylum Chordata; class Mammalia; order Carnivora; family Mustelidae; genus Mustela; species Mustela lutreola. Next base: position 120,777,922 of record NC_081297.1, read on the forward strand.
GACAAAGACACAGTCACTGTCCTGGCAGGAGTTTATTTTCTAATGAGAATCAAAATAAACCCTTTCAGTGCTTATTAGAGGAGATACCACAGGGCCCTATGAGAGCCCACTGGAGAGCAGTACTCTAATTCAGACGGGGTAGGATGGCATCTGGTAAGAAGAACTGCTTACCAAAAGATACAAGTAATGTTTCAAACCAAAAAATTGATGAAATTTTAGGAAGCAGAAATACCTAATTGCTAAAATAGTTTGCTTTCTGATCCCAATGCTTAGGCATTGTAAAATGAAAAATTTATGGATAGTAAGGTATTTTCCAAAATAAAAGAAAGGAACTTAAATATACAAAATAATTAAGAAACTTCCAAGACATTACTAAATGGCATTGTTTTTTGTAAAACAACAACAACAACACAACACAAAACAAAAAAACAAAAAACTAAGAAATTCCTTGTGAGATGCAAATGTTAAGGGAAAAAAATTATATTTCATGCTCGTGAGCATGAAGACCTTGCATGAAGATCTTCCAAAGTGAAGGATGAGTAAGAGATGAGATGAAGGGAGAGAAGAGAGGAAGGATGTTCTGGGGAGAGAGACAAAAAGCATGCTCAGAGTCCAAGAGGAAAGAAGGCTTGACAATTTGATGGAGTCGTAGGTGCGGCCAGCAGGATGAAATGAGAAGGAGACATTAGGGAATGGTGAGGTGAGAGAAGTAGCAGGCATGAGGCTGTGGAGCTCCTGGGATGCTGTCCTAAGCTGCCGGACTTTTTTATTCTGAAGCCAGTAGCTACAAAATTGACAGATCAGATCAGAAAGATCTGTCAGGTGTGGAGGAAGATAGGAAGATAAGTAAAGCATGAATCTACTGTGGTAGATACAAAATGATACAGCTTAAACTAGATCATTAACTGCAGGAATGGAAGTGTGGGGTCCCAAGGGCAAAGATAGTGAAGTAACAGAACTGACAATATTTGGTAAAGGACAGGTTGAGGAGCCTGAGAGAAAAGGAGCCTTTTAAGATGACCTCCAAGTTTCTGGGAGCTTTTTGTGTTTCATAGATTTTGTATAAAGAACATGTCTGTGTGATCTGACTGAATCAGCTGCAGATACTCTTTGACTAGCCTGTTCACCATGAAAATTTTAAGTGACTAACTATGGACTTTTTTTTGCTCTAAATTATATTCATTATACAGCTGAGTAGTTCAGATGTCAAACAAACTGTTCCAACGTCTAAGCTAAATGAATTAGCCAAGAGATGATTCCTTAATTCTTGTCACTAAAATTTCCATTCACTTTTAAGAATGTGTATGTCCAGCACATCCTTGGCTACTTAGTGAAGAAAGTGTCCTCCATTCATACAGTGAAGGTGGAAAGGAAAAAAATTAATATGTTGATCAAAAGGAACATTTGAAAACTGCTAATTCAGTTAATCATTTTTTTTTTCCTTACTCAGTCTTCTGCCTATGCATTCTGGAGTGATGATTATGTAATCTGGGAAAAAAAAATGAGTCTATTTTTCCAAATTATGGATTTGTTTGGAGAATAAAGGTGAGAGACTTGGAATCCCATGAAAGTACTCTATTCTTCTACAAACTATCCGAGATCTGAGAATTCTCTGGGAATCTTGGGGTTGGTCCCAGTGTGATGTGTTCTGGGCTAGTGTGGAAGCACCTGGACTGCTTAGAGGAATAGAGAAAGGAGAGTTCAGTGTGCAGGTATTAGCATTCAAGGTACTGGTCTGAGAATTACTCAACAGTCAGCCCCTTCTAAGCCCAGAAAGTTTGGTCTTTTGTATAGAACTGTGGTGGGTGGGTGGGTGCTGGAAAGCTTCTTAGTTGCCAGTCTCAATACGAAACAGCAGCAGTTGGGTAGGAAAGATGGCAGGGCAGGACAGATGAGAAAAAGGTTGAAGGCTAACCCTCAAATCTTTTATCTATCTGGCTAAAGAAGAAATTCAAGAAGTGGAGCAAGAAGGGGGCATAAAGATGAGAGCTGGCATGCCTGCTGATGATCCCAGAGACACAGGGGAAGGGGATTTGTAGCAGAGAATGAGTTGAAGTTGGCCAAAGCTGGGCAACCAGCTTTGCCTGAGCCAGTGGAAGAATCAAGTGACCAGATCCATGTCCACCAGCGGAGAAATAACCATGAAGCAGGTATCCCTCTGCTACAGCCATAGTCTGTGTAAGCCCCTCACTGTCACCTCAGAGCCCTCAAAATCTCATCAACTAAGAAGCATCCTGAAGTTACTGCATTGTCTCCCAGAAGAAATCCAGTTTAAAAAACAGAAATGACTGAATTGTCTTGTCCTAAAGGAATTCAAGGTTGCACTATCAAATGGATTTGAGGCTCGAGATCTAAGTGTGCTACAGAAAGTGTGGTTATATGAGGTTGGACTGTTCTGATTGCAAAATTACTCTCAGAGTATGAGCTGCTGGCCAGAGGTTGATGATTCAGGGCTCATGGGTTGTGTGTAGTAGTGGAAAGAGTATAGGCTTCAAAAATACACAGGTGTGATTCATCCACTTGATGACCTTGGGAAAAACATTTTGTCTCACTGAGCTTTAGTATCCACCCCTCCCACAGTAAAATGGGTTTAAAAAAGAAAAAAAAAACACATTTTTGTAAAAATGTATGCTTTACCATACTAGAGAATAAGACTGTTGCTGTACAGTGGAAGAAACAGCAGACTGTAAGATGACGTTGACCGGAGTCATAGCTCTGCTGCATATTCAAGAAGTGACTTTGTCTCCTTTTTATAAGATTGTGAGAAGAATTAGGTAGGATGGAAATGATCTTTCTTCAAAGTATGAGAATTCATGAATGTGAATCCTGACTCCAACAGGGGTAAATCTTTAATATTTTTTTTTCCTATATGAGTGATCTGTGTAGGCTTTATAACCCATTATTCAATTCTGATAATTTATATTTCCTGAGAAAAGCCTCCATTTCACTGAGATTTTAAATCTATTTGTAAGTATACATAAACAGTATTTTCTAAAACATTTTAAATTTCTTCATCTGTTTTCATAGTTCCTTTCCTGTTTTTAGATTTATTGTTGTTCTATGTTAGATTTCTGAGAGTTTGGTCAATTTTATTGCTAAAGAAAACAGCTGTGTCTTCTTTAATTCCTCTTTATTACTGTGGGTTTTTTAAAAATTTTATTATTATGTTAATCATTTCCTTCTGCTTGGTTTTCTTGGGACTTTAATTTTCTCTTTTAAAATTCTTGAACATTATTTTGAATATGTTCTCTCTGTTCCATTATCTGTAAGATTCTGATAAAGATTGTCCTTAATTATTATTATTTTTTAATGTTTGGTAGAATTCACCACCATGTGACCTTGGGCTTTTCTGTGCTGGAAGAGTTTTGATAGCTAATCTAACTTTTATTCTTGTTACTGGTTTAAGAATATTTCCTGTTTCTTGCATTCAAGATCCATGATTCAATCGTGGTAATGTGTGTGCATTTTTAGGAATTATCTGATTTTCTTTCTAAGCTATCTGATTTGTTAGTCTATAATTGTTTATAGTAATCTGTTACCACACTATGTATTTCAGTGGTTATCTATTGTATTGTTTTCTTTTCCATTTCTCATTTTGGTTTTTGACACTTCCTTTTTTCTTTTTCTTAGTTATTGTAGTTATAGCATTGCCAATTTTGTTTATGTTTTTGGAAAAACTGCTCATTACTTTCAGTGTTATGTCATTGTTTATTCTGGTCTCTGTTTTACTTATTTCTGATTTTTCCTTTGTTATTTCCTTCCTCTATTAAATTTCAGCTAAAGTTCTTTTTCTGGTTCCTTGTGGTGTAATGTTAAGTTGTTTATTGAACTTTTTTTTTCTTAGTACAAGAACTGATAGCATAAATTTCATTGTAACATCTGCTTTTGCTGTATCCCATAGGTTTTAGATTATTGCATTTTCTTTTCCTATTATTTTGACATGTATTTTGATTTGCTGTTTGATTTCTTATTTGACCCATTGCTTGTGCAGTAGTATGTTAATATTTTCATATTCAATATTTAATACATACATTATAGATTTTCCAGCTTTGTTTTCTTGTTGATCTTCAGTTTTGTACCATTATGGTTGGAGTATATGTTTTTTTAAATTTCACTTTTCTTAAATTTATAATATTTGTTATGTCTCTTTTTATGTGATTTAACCAGGGGATTGTGCTGTGTGTACTTGGAGAAAATGTGTACTCTGTGTTTCTTGGATGGAATGTTTTACATATATTTTTTGAATGAAGAATTCTTCAAGTAAAAAAAATGTGCCTGTTGAAAAAAAAAAGCAAAACTTTAATCTTGTAAAATAAAGCATATCAGAGGGAAAGTGTGGAAGAGGAATGGGTGACATAGGTGAAGGGGCTGATAAGAGTACACTTACCATGATGAGCACTGAGTAATGATATATGAAAGTATTGAAACACTGTATTGGAAACTAATATACCTAAAACTAATATAACACTGTATGTTAACTACAGTGGAATTAAAATTAAAAACTTAACTAAAATTAAAAAATAAAATTCTCAAACTGGACATGATTTTCATTTATTTTTTCTATTTTAAAATCATAAACATTTAAGAATATAAATTAGTAATGAGTACTATATTTTTTCATTTACTTTATTGCTAAAGTCTTTAAGGCCATGAAATTAATTATAGTTTATCATGTTTAGATTTGATATGTGGCATTTTCGACTTTATTATTTTCAAAATAGTCTATTATTGATACAGTACTTTGAGCTTTTAAATCTCTAAGCAATTTGATTTAGAGAATATTATAGTAATGTGTATGTAAAATTTCTGTTTTATAAGATTATATAACCTTTTGCTACACAGTATTTGATCAGCGCTTAAGAGTGTTCTATTGACATTTGAGATGCAGGTGGATTTTTGTTGCTAAAACAGCAAAATGTTTGAAAATATAACTCGTAATTGTTTTAAAAGTCATAGAGCTATTCATTATGTTCTGACTTACATCTCTTATTTGCTCTTTACAGACTGACAATGGATTATTAAAATCTTGTACTATAGTCATTATATCTATTCCTCTTTTATATTTCTAGTTGTGTTCTTCTTGATGTTTTTGATACTCTATTATTCATCTGTCATAGTGTATCTATTTCACTTTCAGTTTAGATGTTGACTTTTATCAATCAAAAATGACCTTTAATACTTTTTGTCATATGTTTGACTTTGGCTAATGTGAAGAATTGCTTTATTTTCTGCTTTATTTGGAGGGTTTAATTCTTCACTGCTGTGTTTCTTTGCATATTTATGATCATCTTTATAGATTACACCAGGAGTGTTTTTCTCCTTGTACAATCTAACTCATTATTCACTAAGGAACAAAAATGCTCCCTTGAGTGCAGGATTATTAAATGTTTCCTCTGATTTTCACATGCTGTGTTATTAAACATGTCTTATCTGGAGATATCTAGACCTTCATCCCAATTTCAGCACTTTTCCAACTGTTCTCCTTTCAACAGCCTATTTCTTTCTGATTTTGATTAATTATAAGATTGATGTGGGGGGATTGTTAAATTAAAAACACTTATTAGTAGAAGTCCTTAGGTTCTTTGACTGTTTTCTTCCCAGGCTTGAAATAAAATAGGCTCAATGACAAGAATTCTTGCTGTGTTCTTTTCATCTGTGTATGAAAAATGATGATTTGGGGGCTAAAGAACATTCAGTCCTTTGAAATAAAAATAAGTAAGAGTCCATGAAAGGCGAGAGGTGCCTTGTGCAAACAAGAGCATTAGAATGGGAGTTAACTGCCCTTCCTACCCCATGTGCTTTCTGAATGCGGGTCACTCCTTCAGATCCGCGTAAAACAGAAAAGTAGGCAGAGTTAGAGCCTCGTTCTTGTTCAGAAAACCTTTATTATACTTATCAGCCCAAGCTGCAATCATGCTGACCTTTGAAAGAGACTATTTTCCTTATTCCCAGCTTGTGATTATCCAAGTAGATTTCTTCTAAAATTTTAGATCAACAGTAATATAATTTCTGAGTTCCAAATCAATAGCTTCCTTTCTGTCTTTCCTTTTCCAACTCAATTGGGAGAAAAATGATATAGATCTTCTGTAACGAATTTATTTATGGAAGATTTTCTTTTCTCTATACACTATATGCTTTGGTTTAATTCCTAAAGGGTTTTGTATTCACTGTAAGAACCTTCCTCAAATGAGGCAAAGGTTAAAGTTCTCTAACATGAAGACAAGTAAGCATTGACTCATTCTAATATTTCATCTCTTTGCAGTTTATAGATCTTTATTTTTGACCTTTAGTCTCTCTTGCCAGACTGTCTCACCCAGAAGACAATTAAAGAGGTATGATCTTTCCTAAGCAGTCACAAAGGACATAATTTTTTAAAAGAAATGATCCACAATTTTTAAATGGTTAGTTTTTTTGGTATTTGTTATACCATGACTGGTTAAAAATCACCCTTTTAAATCCTTGTCCTAAGATATATTTCTTTGTCTTCTGCTCTTTTCTTTGGCTATTCCTTTTTTAAAAAAAATTGAAGTGCAGTTGACATATAACATTATATTAGTTTTGGGTGTATAAAATAATGATTTCATATTTGTATACATGCCAAAATGATCACCACACATGTCCAGTTACCATCTGTCAGTACACATACTTACAAATTTTTTCTTAGGATTTCTTTCAAGATCTACTCTCTTAATAACTTGCAAATATGTGATACAGTATTATTGACTATAGTCACCATGCTGTACACTACATCCTCATGACTTATTTATTTTATGATTGGAAATTTGTACCTGTTGCTCCCCTTCTCCAATGTTGCCCACCTCCCAACCCCCCTCCCTTTTGACAACCAGCTGTCTGTTCTCTGTATCTGTGAGTTTTATTTTGTTTGTTATTTTGTTTTGTTCTTCAGATTCTACTTATAAGTAATATCACATGGTATTTCTTTTTCTCTGACTTATTTCACCTAGTACAAAACACTTCAAGTCCATCCTTCCTGTCCCAAATAGCAAGATGGGTTTTGTTTTTTGTTTGTTTGTTTGTTTGTTTTTTATGTGTAGTTGATACATGATGTTACATTAGTTTCAGGTGCATAATACAGTGATTCAGTAAGTCTATTAAATTATGCTATGCTGGGGTGCCTGGGTGGCTCAGTCTGTTAAGCATCTGACTTAATTTTGGCTTAGTTCATAATCTCAGGGTTGTAAGATCGAGCCCTGTGTGGGCTCTACACTCAGTAGGGAGTCTGCTTGACACATGTCTCCCTCTGCCCCCTCCCAACTATCTTTCTAAAAAAAATAGTATGCTCCCCACAAGTGTAGCTACCACCTGTCACCCTACAATGCTATTATAATAATCATTGACTGTATTCCCTGTCCTCTAGCTTTTATCCCTATGATTTATTTGTTCCATAACTGGAACGCTACTCTTTTTCACCTATTTTGACATACCTACAACCATTGGTAAGCATCAGTTTGTTCTTGTATTTATGGGTCTGTTTCTGCTTTTTATTTGTTTGTTCATTTGTTTTTTGTTCTAGATTCCACATATAAGTGAAATCATATGGTATTTGTCTTTCTTTGTCTGACTTATTTCACTTAGCATAATACCCTCCAGGTGTATGTCTTTGCAAATGGCAAGACCTCATTCTTTTTATGGCTGAGTAATATTCCATTGTGTGTAAATACTACATTTTCTTTATCTAGTCATCTCTTGATGGACATTTTGGTTTCTTCTGTATCTCGGCTAAATTTTGGGGGAAACTTCATGCTGTTTTCTGTGGCTGTGGCCAATTTACACTCCTACTAGTGATACATTGAGTGTTCCTTTTTCTCTATATCCTTGCTGACACTTGCTATTTCTTTTTTTCTTTTCTTTTCTTAACAAAATAAATCCTAACAGGAATGAGGTCATATCTTATTATGGTTTCAATTTGTATTTCCCTGGAGATTAGTGTTATTGAGCATCATTTTTATGTGCTTCTTGGTCTCTGTGTGTCTTTTTGGAAAAATGTTCAGATTCTCTGCCCATTTTTAAATAAATATATTTTTTTTAAATTATTGAGTTGTGTGAGTACTTTATATAGTTTGGATATTAACCCCTTATTGGATATATGATTTGAAAATATTTTCTCCCATTCAGTATGTAGCCTTTCATTTGATTGCTGGTTTCCTTTGCTGTGTAGAAGCTTTCTACTTCGATATACAAATGGTCCCCCACCTATAATGGTTCAACTTACAAATTATCAACTTTATAATAGTGTGAAAACAATACCACATGCAGTGGAAAGTGTACTTCAGGTTTTGAGTTTTGATCTTTTCCCAGGCTAGTGGTATGAAATACAATACTCATGATGCTGGGCAGTGGCAGTGAACCACAGCTTCCAGTCAGGTGAACCACAAGGGTAATCATCCAACATACTTACAGTGATTCTGTATCCATACACACATTCTGTTTTTCACAGTATTCAATAAATTCCATGAGATATTTGACACTTTAATATAAACTAGGTTTTGTGTTAGATGATTTTTCCCAATTGTAGGCTAATGTAAGTGTTTTGAGCATGTTTAATTAGGTTAAGCTGAGCTATGCTGTTCACTAGATTAAGTATATTAGATGCATTTTTAACTTGCAGTATATCAAGTGATGATGGTTTTATTAGGACATAACCCCATTGTAAGTCAAGGAAGATCTGTGGTCCCATTTGTTTATTTTTGCTTTTGTTGTCCCTGCCTTTGTAGTCAGGTCTCAAAAATCATTGCCAAGAACAATACAAGAAATATATTACCTATGTTTTTTTCTAGGAGTTTAAAGGTTTCTGGTCTTGCCTTCAGGTGTTTATTTTAAACTAATTTTTGTGTACAGTGTAAGGTGTGGTAGTCAAATTGCATTATTTTGCATGTGACTGTCCAGTTTTCTCAGCACCACTTATTGTAGAAACTGTCCTTTCCTCACTGTGTATTATTGTCTCCTGCTTACATTTTTTTTATATTTTAGTAACTTCTAATTACTTCCAGTTGATTGTTTCTTAAGAATCTGTCAGAGCTGAACAAAGGATAAAGGAAAATAATCTTATCATTAGCAAAGCTCTTTCTGTACACAGGGGCCACAGAATGTTAGGGTGGGCTTCAAAGTGTACACAGATCACACATACAACAAGATAGTGCCAAGCAAATAATTAATGAAAACCCGTAACAACATTATAATGAAAATTAAAAATGTACAGCTAAAAACATTTTTAAAGGCCTGGAGAAAATGCTAACTCAGAGAAAATACTCTTTACAAAGAGATACTGTGCTTGTTATATAGGTGATAAAAGAGTTTGTCTTTATCTGATTTGTTGACTGTTCCTATTTATTTGCCTCCAATTCTTACTGACTAGGAATGTAGTGTTAATTAGGCCAAAGTTAACAGGTTTAATTCCTGTGTGAGTTGGTTAGACAGAGTGACATATTGGGTCAGGTCATCTTACCAAAAGGCCTTGCTTCCATACCATGGCTGAATTTATTAGGCAATTGACTAGAGAAACTTATTAAAACTTTCTGAGCCTCAGGTTCCTCATCTGCAACATGGAATAGTAAGTAGACTCTTGCCTTTTAATCTCTAAGGAGTGTGAAGGATCAGGGAGACAATGTAGTTGAATGTTCTCTTTAAAACCGAACAGTGTGACACAGGTTAGGTTATAGATTAGTGGTGTTCTAGTCATATGTTACAATCTCCATTGTCTTACAAACTGGACCTCTAATGTGCAGGGATGGCCAATCATTTCCATTTTCTAGACTGTCATGTTTTCAGTAGTGAAAATCCCATGTTCCTGGGAAACCTCACTATCCTGGGACCACTGAACTATTGTTCACCCTATAATATGTAGGAGTCTATAGTTTATAGGATATAACTAATTCTCAGTTCAGTTGTGGTTTCCATCTTGAAAAGCACGTTCATTAATTCATTCACCCCTCATAAATTTTAGAGCACTCACAACGAACGCAACAGGACTTTTCAAGACAATGAGTATATAATGGTAACCAAACAGATTGGGCTTCTGCCCTTGGAGAAAAGGCCATTCTGTTCTGAGAGGGAGAAATTAAAGCAGTAAACATACAAATAAGAATACAATTGCAAGTTGGAAGAAATGTGCTAAAGAAAAAGAACAGGCTTCCATGAAAGACAATAGAAGAGGAGAGCTTTAGACTATCTAAATGAAAGAAAAATTGCTTTTAGATACTACAAAATGGAAATACTAAAATGGAGATACTAAAAATGGAAATTTTTTGAGAATGATTAAAGCAAAGAATTGATGTTTAGGGAAAAAAAAGAAGAGGGGTTTTGTTGAGTGAAAAAGTAATGGTAAGCATTGTTGCAGTGTGGCTGCTAGCAAGATAATTAAGGGTAATTATGGCAAAGGACACCATAGTCATGGATCATTCAGAACTCGGAGAAGAGAGCAAATGAGTCTTGTAAAAGAGGAATTATTATAATCAGGTCAAATTAGTCCAATAATTCCTGGGGTGTCTGAAGACATCTGTTTTGGAGTTAAAACTGGCAAAACCTATATTCAAAGAAAGTGGATGGGCATTGCAACCTATGAGGTGGTGTTCCCCTTAAGACTTCCTTCGCAAATGGACTTTCCCCTGAAGGAGCTGAATTCCTCTGGGCTCTTGAGTGCCACCAGCAGGTAATTGAAGAGTACAATGAGCAAAAGCATAGCCTCTAAAATCGTGGAGGTCAGCGCTTGTGCTACTTTATCAAATTTGACTGTTCATCTAATCATACCAATGACTATGATTCAACCAGAGGACTATATCTAATAGAATGGATAATTCTGTTTTTAATTATAAATTGGATGAAACAATGGAATAATTTTTTTTTTTTTTGATTACTTACTATGCTGATAGGTGTATAGGGCAGCCCCTTTGAGAGATTAGGTCTCCAGATCTCTCTCATGCCATAAAATTAGGACTTGAAGCTATATTTTATTGAGGACTTTCCCTCTCTACAATATATTTTTCTCTGATTTTTAATTTCTTTTTGAAATAAGTGTGCATATACATTTTTGTACCTTTTTGAGTATAATAATATTTTACATGTTCTCAATGTTAGATTGGATATTGAGCAATTGATATGCATGCATTACTATTATAAACAGAAAAAAGTAGAGGTTAAAGAGAAATTCTTACCATTAGAGAGTAATTTTTTAGATTAAATACATGATGGGTTTTTTTTTTTAAATTTTTTTATTTACTTATTTGACAGAGATCACAAGTAGGCAGAGAGGCAGGCAGAGAGAGAGAGAGAGGAGGAAGCAGGCTCCCCGCTAAGCAGAGAGCCCGATGTGGGGCTCGATCCCAGGACCCTGGGATCATGACCTGAGCTGAAGGCAGAGGCCTTAACCCACTGAGCCACCCAGGTGCTCCCATGATGGGTTTTTTTAACCATCAGTTACTCCTACCCCCTTTTGTGGATCCCACATTTAGGAAGTCTGGACACTATCAAATAATGAAGTGTTTTTCCATTTTTTATTAATTTCACATGTATGATTCAGAACTTCTGCCATGAGGGATCTAGAGTTACTTGGTAAATTGCTATAATTTCAGCCAATTACAAGAAACAATCATATGACATTATTGATCAATAAGTGTTAAATTAGATGTCAGAATAGAAAAGTAATAAAATTGCTGATGGATAAAATGTTATTTTAAGTTTCCTTTTAAAAACAATTGTATTCAAGCAACTATTTTAAGTATTACTCTTATTTCAAGTTAATGCTATTTCAGAGTTCACAAACTATCAGTAGCCAGTTGTATCTTTCTAAGAACTAAAGATACAATGTCTATCCATTTATTTTTTCACACCTCACTCTATGCTGCCTTCCAATAATTCATGTTTATTCATAGATGTATGTGTGTCTTGCCTTCTTAAGAAGGTCCATTTGTTCTTTTGTCCATCTATCCGTTCATCCATCTAGAAATCCTTCAGTAATAGGCATGGTGTCAGGTACAGAGGAGTCAAAAGAAGAAAACACAGCCTTTTCATTAGGGGGTTCAGAGTTTAGGAGAGCTCATGGTACCTGTAACATAGTAAATTACCTGGCAGACACCATGGAAATAAAGGAAAGCATTGCAGATATTGGCTTGCATAAAGTTAACATCTTTACATGACATTGTATTTTTTTATTTTTCCTTCTCAGACTTGTTCTCATAAGTAGTTAAGATAAAAATGAGGTTAAACAGAACTATTGAGTATCCCCTACTTGGGCCTATTGCAGAGTGGCTCTTTAAAAAAAAAAAAAAGTTAGATTCTGGTAAACATTAAACAGATTAGCTTAATAAGCTACCTCATACTTCAGTAAATGATTGACATTTTTCTTCAGACTTTAAGAAAAATGTCAAAGCTCCTTTTGCAGTTGTAAGAATCAGTCTTCAGCTGATGAAGTGCATTTTGAAGGAAAACATTGCTTGTATTTGAGTGAGGAAGGGGCATCTTTAAGGTAAACCTAATACATTCTGATCAGAGACTTACGCTTTCTTGACCAGACTCATTAACTGTGCATTTGGGCCTAGAAGAATGACATGAGTATGAGGGTTTAACGGAGGGCACAAAAGGAATACCAACTTCCTAGACTCTTAAAGCTATTTGAGATATCAAGTTCTAAGAACAGAAATAAGTTCAGGTCATGGTCAAAACCACAGAAGTGGCATTCTTCCATTTATTACTCTCCTTACCTGTTTTAACTTCTCAACATCGTGAATTTGCTTCATTTATTTGGTCTTTTATGCCAACCTAAACGGTTGTGTTCAGAGATACATACATGTAAATGTATGTAAACTCAGAAAAATTACATATTTAAATATATTTGGAAATTTAAATGACCTCCTATCTGTCATTTAAGCAGATTGCTCCAATTTCCCACCAGCATGACCTGATCTAGGTCTGGAAATTAGTTAATAATAGCTAAAATACTTTTTGGAAGACATTACGCTCAGTGTGCCACATGGGTTTCTCTCAATTAACCATCATAATGGCTATGTATGGTTTGAGTCAGTATATCCTCAGGATATTATGAAGAAACTAAGACTATCCCAGTGTTTCAGAGAAGTATGTGATAGCGCTATGATTTGAAAACTATTGCCATTGTTCATTTTAGCTGACAATAATTGTAAGACAAAACTTGGTTAGTTTTGGAAAATAAAGATTTAGAAATTAAAGATGCCTAATCCTTTAGTGCTTTGGTACTTTACATATGCAGAGAATACATGCTACCCCTTCTAGCTAGAATGCTATTTCCTCTTAATCCTTCACTGGGCAAACTTTCTTGCTAATTTTTCATTCACAGCTCGGTATTACTTCTCTGAAGAAGATACCTGTGGCAACCAAACTGGGCTGGTGTCTTTTGTAACACTCTGCACGTCACTGTTTCTCAAATACTTTAAACTGTTCACAATTGTATGGTCAGCTTTGAACATGGACAAACCATGAAATAAACATTTGTTGAATGAATGGACTAACGAGTAACCCACATATCAAATTACTGGGAATTAGGTTAGAATTATATGTTGGGCATGCAGCATGGTGCAGCGAGGGACGAAAGAGTGAGAATATCCTCAAGAAAGAACAAGCATAACTGACTCATGAGGCACAATAGTTTGAGGAGATCAAACAGTATCTATTTAGAAAGCAGAATCAGGACAAGTGAGACTAACTAAACATCTAATTGCTGAGAGTGTGGGGAGTAAAACAAGGATGAGAGTAACACAAAACTAAACCGGAGATATTTCCTGGAGCAAACTGGTAATCCCATAATTTCCCTTTCTGAAACACCTAGGTGTTTTGTAACTAATGTCGATCATAGAGTTCAGTTGTGTTCTTAAACCATGGTGCAGCCACAAGCAGATTGAATATTGTTGTCGTTTTAAAAAGCAGTATGTAAATGACCCTATAAATATGCTAAACATTAGTTCACCAACTGCTTATTTTTGCAGTCCATTAGAGAAGAAAATTACCCATTCACAGAATGTTTCATTTCCTTGTCCACAAAGCCGATAGCTAAAGCATATGTCTTGCTGACATGACAATTTATTTCAGAACAATAAGAAGAAAACCATTGTCTGAATTATTGAATTCTTACAAAATCAAGGTAGAGGTCAGAAGTGGGGTGGAATCCTCTCTCAATAGCTTAGAAAGGAATAGTATTAAGACACTTATACAATGATGTCATGAGAAGATGCCACTTTGGGCTGTCTTCCCCATCCTCCTATCTTGGCCTCAGTTTTGTGAGGAGAGTGGGAAAGTGGTCTCTTCCACCACCTCCAACTCTAAAATCTAGCACTATACTGCTTTTTGACATTTCTTGCTCCAACTGACTGCCCTTTAGCCATTTTGTTGGTCATGTTTGTGCTAAGATAGGCAAACATTCTCTCACCATACAGTGTGACTTCTTGTAAACTCACAAATAATTAATAAGATAGTTAAAAGCACAAGAATGGATAAGAAGGGACGCCTGGGTGGCTCAGTTGGTTGGACGACTGCCTTCGGCTCAGGTCATGATCCTGGAGTCCCGGGATCGAGTCCCACATCAGGCCTCCAGCTCCACGGGGAGTCTGCTTCTCTCTCTGACCTTCTCCTTGCTCATGCTCTCTCTCACTGTCTCTCTCTCAAATAAATAAATAAAAAATCTTTAAAAAAAAAAGAATGGATAAGAATAGTTAAAAGCAGCCTTTGGAGATGGATAAATGGTACATTCATTGGAGTTTGCCAGTTGCCAACTTTGTGAATTCAGGTGAATTTCTCAACTTCTGTAAGCCCCGCTTTCCTCATCTATAAATTGAGGTTAATAATAGAACCATGCTCATAGGTTTGCGGCAAGTATTAAATGAAGTTGCATAAAAAGTGGTATACATTTATTGACTAACAAGAATTGTCTCATACATTTATTGATTAATAAGCATTGTTTCCTTATTTTTGTTAATTTTTAGGAAAAGATGTTCAGTTTCAGACATTTGGATTTTTATGTGTGAATTTCAATTATTTTTTATATGTTCTTTCCTATTATCCCAGAGTAAAAGAGGAAATTACTTTAAAAATAAAGCTTAGTTATAATTTATAAACATTGAATCTCTATGGTATATTCTTGAAACTAATGTAAAATTTTGTGTCCAATATACTTATACAATAAATAAATAAACAAATAAATAAAGTTTAGTCAGTGATTACAGGAGCCACATATGTAGTCTAATTGCTATATAAATGCTGCAGTGCTGTTTTTTTCTGAGACCCCAATTAACTTCAGCTGAATATATGTGAAGTACAAGTCTCTGCTAATTCTGGACAGAACAATCGAATATGTCATAAAGTGTGTTGTTAAATAAATCATGGTTTCTTCCAGTGATTCAAAGATGTGGCAGCACAGTATCATAAAATGGGCAAAAATGTTGTTATTTTGCTTATAAGGTGTTTCCAAGAGCTTGGTCATTTGCTTTGAATGACAAACTTTAGACACTCTCATTAATTATATGTGGAGTTTGTTGCTTTGCTAAGTTATATTTAGCACAATTAATGATTTTTCCATTGTGTCTATAGTTTCTTTGTGCCTTCCACTTTTCTTTCTGGAGATAGTGCTTTTTTTGCGTTAGTTGTCTTATGTCACGAAAGAGACTCTTCCAGAAGCCAATTATCTGCTGTTTTGGTAAAGGCAGCCTGTGATCCTGAGGCAGTTTCATAAACAGCATTAATTTCATGGATTGTTTATTTACAGTGATGGTTTCTTAAATGGGGTCTGAGATGTGAAATCCTGTATAAAATAGATAACCAAAGTTACTCTGTTGCTATTTACTATAAACGTCTATGTATATTAGGGGTTGGAACTAATATGGAAATTTCTTCTACATACTAGGTGCTTTATGCATGTTACTTAATATCCACAGCTACAGCCCTGGCTAGTTAAATTGTATATATTTTGCTTTTGTAGATGTTTATACTGAGGCTCAATGAGGTTAAGATAGCTTGCTCAGTACACACAGGTATGTAATCGAGTAAGCATTTGAACCCAGGTTAATTTTATTCCAGAAAGTCTGGTGTTTCCAATATGCCACCATGGCAAATATTATATACTCATGTTTTGTTGGATACAAGATTTTTAAAATAACTCTGTAAAATAGAAATTACTACCTACTCAAAGCAAAAATGAAAGGAAACACTATGAAAAGGGATGTTTAATTCAAGAAGTTCCAAAGTGAATCAAATGATCCTGATTCACTAAAGAGGTTTTCATTCATTCATTGGATAACTGCCATTCATTCACTGATAATTATATAATGCAGTCATACTCTGTGGCAGCACTGAGCCAGGTGCCAGGGGTATCATAATAAGCAGAAGCCAGAATAGTCCTTGTATTCAAATTGCTAGGATCTTATTGAGAACAGATATCAATAAAATTATTTTAAAATTATATTATTGCTTATATTACTATGATGTATGTTTTAACTGAAAAATATAGGGGTCTGTGAAATTATAATAAGGGGATATGGATTTATATTTGCTATGGGAAAACAAATTAAAATAAAACCCGAAAGGATCTTACCTATTATATATATTTGAATATTCAGTTTTGTAATGATGAGGTAATAATGACATAAACTCATGGAATTGAGCTTATATATATATTTTTTTAAAGATTTTATTTATTTATTTGTCAGAGAGAGAGAGAGAGAGCACAGGCAGAGTGGCAGGCAGAGTCAGAGGGAGAGACAGGCTCCCTGCGGGGCAAGGAGCCCGATGTGGGACTCGATCCCAGGACGCTGGGATCATGACCTGAGCCGAAGGCAGCCGCTCAACCAACTGAGCCACCCAGGCGTCCCGAGCTTATATTTTTTATTAATCAGAGTTACATGTAAATATTTTCTAATTTCATCATGACTTTATTAGAATGGTAGGATTATGGGAATTTTTTTTCTCTTTTTTTGTTTTCCATTAAAAGAAGTTTTTGGTGGCATGGTTTTTTTTTCTTTAAAAAAAAGGTGGAAGCGAAATGATTTCACATATTACAGAATTTCCTAAGAATTCTGATTGCATCTTGGAAAACACTGTGGTGTGTGTGTGTGTGTGAGACTGTGCTATGTAATAAGATTTTTTTTTCCTTCCTTGTTTTTGACTGAATGAACTTTGTACTCCTGATATGCCTCATCTTCAATTTTGGAGGTAAAGGTCTACAGCTGCAACTCAGTTGTTATGATTTCCTTTCCTGGTTTCTTGGCTCATAGATTTGATTAAAAGGAAAATTGGAAATGTATTCAACCTTGAGTTAATACCTACAAGATTAGGGCAAGTCTGTGGAACTCAAACTTCTAAGGTAATTTCTGCTTATTTCTACTTGTGCTAAACTTGAATGCAAAATGGAAATGAAAATTGTTTTGTTGATTATACATTTGCAGTCCTATCAATCCTGGATCAGAAGCAATTTTGGGGGCGCCTGGGTGGCTCAGTGTGTTAGGCCTCTGCCTTCAGCTCAGGACATGATCTCAGGGTACAGGGACTGAGCCCCGAGTTGGGCTCTGTGTTCAGCAGGGAGCCTGCTTTTCTCTCACTCTGCCTACTTGTGATATCTCTCTCTTTCTGTCAAATAAATAAATAAAATTAAATTAAAAAGAAGTAATTTTGCATTAGAAGACATTCAGACATTTTCAGACATTAGGAGACATACATATCTAATTACAAATTAGATATATACAATTTATATACAATACACATAGAACCATATATATATGTATTCATTGTAAGTGAAACATATTTTTGTCTTTTTTTCCTGAAGGTTATCAATCTTACTCAAAACACATTTATTCCCTTTCAAGTTAGAAAATACTTATAACATGTTTACTATAAAAATTTTAACAAGGCAGGTAAGAAAAAGAAGACACTAGTTATCATTCATAATCCCATCACACAAAGATAGACTATGTTTGTATTTTTGTACAGGGCGTTTTGGTACTTTTTTCTATATATACATACTTATTCACAATAAATGTATATATCTGTGTGTCTTATTACTCTAAGATATTTTATGTTCTTATTTTCTTATATCTTCCAGTGTCTTTTAACAGCTGTATAATGTTTTGTTATATCACCTTTATTGATCAGTTAATCTCTTAGTACAGGACTTCCAAGTGGTTTCCACTTTCTCACTATTGCATGCAATGCTATGACAAACATCCTTAGAGAAATTTTGAAGATGCAGTTTAGACATAGATGGCATAAATAGGTTAAGGAATACCTGGCTAGAAAATACACAGTGTTCCCCACCTCTCCTTCCCTCTCCTTCTGTATATATATACCCAATCCATCCTCAAAAAGACTTCTCAGGCAGCTTAAAAAATACAAATAAAGCTGATTTTTTTCTTGAACGTTCTATGACTACTTTAAAATTACAAGTACACAAGTCTATCCCCATATGAAGATAACAAGTGATAGAAACTTTCAGAATGTTAACATGATTGGAGTTGTATAAAGGCTTAAAGAGAGTTGTATAAAGATTGCCGGCTCCGTGTCTCGTCCACAGAGTCCACATTATTTTCTGTCTCTGTGATATTTAGTTGACCAGTGATTGAAGACTGATAGTTACGTTTCTGTCGTTTTCTGTCTGACCATGGATATAAATCTGCAATAAACTGCTAAATCAGAAAACATAACATGGAGGAAGAAAACCAAAGTAAGTTGTTTTATGTGTGTGACGTTAAAGAATTGGAAGTTGGTGAGCAGGAACTCTGTCCCGATTTGTTTACACATCTCTGATGGGGTTAATATATAGGGGCTAGTGCACATGAGTGTTAAATAGCCAAGTAATCATAGCCCGAGGCCAGAGAAACAGGGAGCTGACATCCTGACATTTATTTTCAAAATAGCTGAACGTTTTCCAGGCACATTTTGTCAATTCTACTGACAAAAGTTCTTCTGTTAGCCATCTAGAACGAAATTCTTCTCCACATGACATAATTGAGGATCCACCTTAAAACACTTTGAAAAATAAAGACCTTTTCAAATTCAGATTGCCTTTTTGTCTCTCTCAGTTTTTATTTTGTGAAGACACTGAGCTTGAAATGTAGTTCTGAATATTTGTGAGTATAAAAGAGCTGGAAATCTAAAAGGCCCTTTAGTGATGGCTGCTGCAAAGACTGTTCTTAAGATGTTTAAAATTTTTAAATCAAAATAAATACATGACGAATTGATTATTGTATTGATTTTTTTTCCATAAGCCTTTCAATATTTTATATTTTATACTGACAAAGTATCAGCTGGAAGTGAGGGTTATTTAAAAAATAGTGCAGCTGGTTTTAGGCCTAAACTTTCAACTTAGGACAGCTGTGAAGAGTTTAGATAGTGAAGTAGAGTAAAAATTTTTCTGGCAGAGAAAACTTGGGATGCATGTGGGGACATCATAACAGAAGGGTCACATAAAGTATGCCTGAGAAGATCATGGGTGCGCTAGACCGAGGGCCAAGGAAAATCAAAGAAGGACTTGGCGTTAAGAAAGTCACATGACCACATTGTGAGGAGGATGGAATGAAAGTGAGTGATCCTGGAAGAGAGAGAGATTAAGAATAAAGTGGAGACCCTTGATTATTTTTCTTCTGGAGTGAGTTGGTGAGGAAAATAATAATCAAGTGCTTTGCAGTAGTTTGGGAAAGCTGTAGACAAGACTAAGGGCAATTTAGTCTAGTTCTTTAAAATAAAAATAATGAAGAGCAGTCAGGATTTTGAGGAGCTTAAATATTTAAATAAAATGGATACCTGACCCACACAATTTGAGTGCATTGTGCAAAATGCAGACCCAAACTACACTGCCATCTTTTTTTTTCAATTATATGGCAAAAGTCCTTTTTTATACTTCCAATTTATCCTTCCCTTCTTTCAACTTACCCATAACTTGAAATTTAAGCAGAATTTAGATGATATAATCCATCAATATGGGACAAGATGGGGAAATTAATTATATGCATATTCTAGGACCTTTCCTAATATACTATTTGACCATTTACTTTCTGTATAATTTTAGGATATTTAATTTATATTATTTAGTGAGTTAGATGTCTTTACCAAAAGAAGAAAAGAAAGACAAAATTAAAATAAAAATAAAATTTAATGACACTTAGTTTTCTTTCTTTCTAACTTGATATGGTGAATTATTATTTTAATATTTTTTGCATAGAAAGTTTCCTCTAATTGCTTCTAAATGTTTGTGTCCCTTTGAATTGTTTTCAAAGCAGAGTCTTTTCCTAAGAAAGAATAGATGTGGATCTAGATCTGAATCTAGAAATGCCTTTGGAGATGTCTGTCTTTTGGCCCCTTCTTGCAAATATCTAGCATAGAGCAATGTCTCTGGGGAAATATCATGCTTGACAACTTCCATGGTGACATCATCCCTCCTGTAAGAACTATATGAGAGAAAATGTCCTTGAAGACAACTCCATGTGAGCTTGGAAAAAAACAGACTAAGTTGCTTAAATAATGAAGCAAGGTCATCCTCTGCTTCCTTAGAAAATATTTTTATTACTCTGAAAGGAACTTTGGAATTGAATCAAAAAATGAAATGGTAGCCCCTCCCAGCCTAGGAGTTGCGTTTAGATTATTAAAAGGATTTGTCTGGTGTTAGTGAAATTAAAATGGGAAATATGCAGTGCCATTTCGATTTAAAATCCATATAAGTTTTGATATGTAAGTCATACATTAGTATTTATTTGCATGTCTTTTAAAATTTTTTTCTATTACCTATTACTAGAGTAATAAGACCTTAAAAAGTCATCTAGCCCCAATAACCATAAATGAATCAGATGCAGACTTTAGTATAAAAAGATTTAATTATGCATTCTCAAAAGATTTATTTTAATATTCTCCCCCTATATACAGTCCCCCTAATTTGAAAATTATATTAAAATGGAATACTATACAAAGCCAAATTAATAATAGATTTCACTGTTTATTTCTAACTTTTACTTTTGACATATCCTTTCAGTTAATTTTTATCAAACGCATGAAAAAATTTTAAAAATACACTATTTTATGTTTCCTATGTTTATGCAAAAAAGTGGATTCATTGAAAAATATTCCAGATAATCAGAAAGCAAAATCCATGTTTTTTTGGGGAAAAAACCCACCAGCTACTTGTAGAGCTGTTTATTTTCTGTCTTGCTCATTATTTCTTTCTATTTTCAAATAATTGTTGCTGTCTTCTTAATCACTCTCCTATCTTTTACTTTAAGAATTAGCTTTAGATACATTCCAAAACAACTCTACACTCAATAGTCATTAACAAACATTGCCCTAGTCTGACCCTTCTAGTCAGACAGCCTCCAAGAGATAAATGTTTTATAAGGCTTCACCCTTAAAAGGGCTTACTTCTGCCCTCCAGGCAACTTGAACTCTGGAGCCCTTCATTTCCTACAAATCTTTCTTTACATTCCCAAATCAAATGACTTCTGTTGATTTAAAGGTTTTCCAGACTTTGTTATCACCATAGCCCTGATTTTGTAATTCTCTGTTGCGCACCACCAGTTTCCTAACCCTAATCAAAAAAAGAAATTTGAAATGTTTCCCAGTCCAAAAGTAAGCTGGAAAACGATGTGTACTAGGATTTAATATTTTTTTTTAGTTTTTATTTTAATTCCAGTTAATATACAGTGTTATATTTATTTCAAGGAATTAATCATATTCACACAAATTGCCCAAGCATGTTTTGTGAATCTCTACGTATGAACTCATCTCTTCCCCTCAATTGAGATCCTAGAGGGCACAGGTCACATGGTTTAAAAACTTTTTTCAGTATATTGTATGTCCATCATATTGCTTCACACAAATTAGATGCTCAACACACTTAGTTCTCATGGTCACTGCTGATGACAGTTTTTCTCTTGTCCTTCATTATTTATCCGATGATTACTTGCTTGTCTAACTGGTTTCCTGGCTTCTAGGCTTTTCCTTTTCTAACTCCTCTTACACGGTATTACCAATTGAAGAACTACATTAACTATGTTATTCTGTTGCTTAAAAGTCCTTCCGTTCTTGGTAGGAATTCACCTGACTTTTCACTTTCTTTCTTAGACTTTAGTATATTCCTTGGGAAATGTTTACTATGGGCATTAGTTTTACTTAACTATAATTAAGAATAAAAGCTAATTTTATTTGAAAAGATAAAAATATTCAAAGGAATAGAATTTGCTCTAATAAAATAATTCTGAATATAATAGCATTTCTCGTTCCAAAATGAGTATCAGTCTCTGCGCTTGAATCTGTTGCTGCAAATGCCTGAACTCTTTATCAGTCACTGTGGGGAGAACAAGAAATGTACTAAATATACTTAAGAATTCACATGTAAAACCAAAGATTTTTTTTTAATGCATCATATGCTTCCTACTTTCTCATATCTTATATTTGAAAATTTATTATATTTTTATTGTTGACAGATGTTTTTATATACATATATCTATATACCTATGACCAGAGATGGATGTCTACAATGATATGTACCAAAATACTAGTCATTTCTGTACTCTAGGATAATTTACTGTATTTACAATTGTACATTTTTCCTGAAGTGAGTTTATAGCCTTCACCAGATTTTCAAAGACCTGAGCAATCACCCAAATATTAAAGTCTACTTTTCGAGGCATAATTTAGTCTCTAGATAATTGGTCTCCTGTCTTTTTTAGCAAAAAATCAGTTTCCTAACCTCCCTGCTCTTGCTGATGCCTAATCATCTTCCCTTCAATGTTTCATTCCTTTCGTTCAAAGGAAATCATGATTATCTGACCTTTCTTTCAAGCCCCAGACCCTGGACCCACTCCCTCCCCTTCACAAATCACCCCCAAATTTCTTCTTTCTCTCAATTCTGTCAGCACTAATGATCTCATTAAATGTTGACTACTTAATGACATTTCAGTTCTGGGTGTTTTTTTTGTTTGGTTTTTTTTTTGAGACTATGTGGCATCTTCCCTTCTGGATGTTAAGTTAACCAAAGGCAGGAATTAAGTCTTTTTTTTTTTTAATTGAAGTGTGGTTGACACACAATGTTATGGGAATTAGGTCTCAATCAAATCTCTAGCTGTGTTCCTTTCAGCCTAATAAATCGTGTTTGAGACATAAACCGTTCTACCTGATAAAGAAAGAAAGCAGCATATGGAATGGTCTAAATGAGAAAGGAACATTTTATTCTTCCAGTTTATTGAAAAGAGTAAATGATAAACTCATGTTCTATTTTTTACTTTACCCAAAACCCATAAAGTTACTGGGGAAGGGTATGTCTCTGACAGACTTTTTACAAAATGTGTATATTTAAGTACCCAATGAGGTTTTAAGATGAATCACTTTAAAAACATTTAAAAAAAAATACTATCTTCAAACTAAATGATTCAAGATTGTGGGAAAGTATAACAATTAGGAATTTTATAATGACCAAGAATTTCAAATTCATCCTCTTCAGGTCCAGTGGGAAAGTAACTGTATTTTCTGGCTCTCTCTAGTTCTCACTCTCTCATTGCTGCCACAATATTGTTTAAGGACAAACTTTTTAGGTGAGAGAGCGAGTATTTATAATTACTGAACAACACATTTTATGTGAACAAAACTAATTAGCCATTGAGTCAATGAGTCCCTCTAATTTCAAAACATGTCATAACCTCAGATTCCCCCTTTACCGCTGAGCTCTGTTCTAATCCAATAGTTAAGGACATCAGTTCGGTTTAAGGTAATTCGTGGTTTGAATTTTGAGTCAACCGCTTAGTAGCTCTCAACTTGAACAGGTTAGTTAATCTCTCAGAACTCATTTTCCTCATTTATAAAATGGACCTAAAAATATTGCCTCACACAGTAATTATAAAGATTAGAAAATATAAAGTATGTAATCACAATGCCAGAAATCTAGTAAGAATGCAATAAATGCCAACTATTCTTATTAATGTTACTAACCTTGTTTAAATCCAATCAACAGAGATGCCCTACTGCTTCAGAGCTAAGTGGGATCTTTGGGCATATAGCATTCTGCCTGGCGTTTGACCACTCTGTGCCTCTCCAAACTTGCATATTTCTAGGCTTGGCTGTCCACATCTTTACTCCAGTAATCATTGTTTCCCTAGCTCACCAAGCTCTTTCAAGTCTTTTATAAGCATTAGTCCTGAGGTCTCCTCTTCCCGGAACACCTTTCCCATTTAACAGTCTTTCCTCATCCTTTAAGTCCCAGTAGAAGGGGTTCCTTCTCTCAAGTATTCCTGCCTTGATTGTGAGCCTCTGAGGAGACTGTAGCTTATTCATCTTTGTGTTCCTGGTGCCCCATACAGTGGTTGACACAAGTAAATTCAGCTGAAAACAATGTCCTTTTGCAAGGCACCCTACACTTCAGAATCCTTCCCCAATTCCCTGGGATCCCCTATAATGCGAACCAAACTAAAACTAAAATTTAATTAAAAGTAGGGGCTTTTGAGTCAAATAAATACAAGGTGTATATTATTTGCTACCTATATATTCTCCGGTTATTTAAACCACCTGAGTTCAACTTTGGCCTACAAACTGAGGTTATTTAAAGCTATCTTACAGAAACGGCAGAAAGGAGTAAAGGAGAGAATGTAAAGTATTTAATAAGAGCTTAGGATAGCCTGAGTATTTAACAAAACAGTAGTGCTGTTGCTATTGCAGTTGTTGCCATTGTTGTAGCTAGATTCTTTTTATCATCATGATCCTGGATATCTTCTTCACCACATCTTTCACCATCAGGAGGTAGGAAATCTATTGTTAAAGGACAAGGAATGGAAAATATTAGCATAAGCCGAGGACTGGCCATCCCCTCTGTAAAGGATTTAAGATCCAGTGAAAAATGCTAAATGGAGGCCTCTCCTCTTAAGAGAGGAACTATGCCTTTGCCAATTACTAAGAGCAGGGCAGTGGGAAATGAAAGGCACCACAAAAAGTTAGTTAATGGTCTCTTTTGCTGTGAGTGATTGTTACTTGTAAGCAATAAATGAAAATGGTATTCAGTTAGAAAGACTAGATAACACTTGGAAGGTCCTGTATACCATGTTAAAACAATTAGAATCCATTGACACCATAGATCAATCATCTAGAGAGGTGATTGTGTTCTTTTTCTACTGCTGCAAAACAATTTGCCCCTAAGTGAGCAGCTTAAAACAGCACCCATGTTTCATTTCACAGTTTTATAGGACAGACAGACAGCACCAAGTGACTCGGTTCTCTGCTCAGGGTTGCGTAAGGCTGAAGTCAAGATGTTGGCCAGGCTTCGCTCTTAATCCAGAGGCTCTGGTAACGAATATGCTTCCAAGCTCATTAGGATGTTGGCAGAATTCAGTTCCTTGCAGCTATGGTACTGAAGTCCCATTTCATTGCTGGGTGTCATGTGGAGTTCACTCCCTGCTCCTGGAAGTCACCCACATTCCTTCTCACATGGTCTCATCCAGCATGAAGGTCAGCAGGAGAACACAGAGGACTTCTCACGCTTTCAAATCTCTGACTTTTTATTCTGCCATTAGAGAAAAACTCTGGTTTAAAGGATCATGTAATTAGATTAGGCTCACCAGGAAAATCACCCTAAATTAAGGTCCACTGGTTAGTTACCTTGATCACATCTGCAAAATCCCTTTTGTCATGTAAGGAAACCATCACAGAAATAACACTTGGAGGCTAAGTTCATGGTACCATCTAGACTTCTGTTTACCACAAAGAACCCATCAGTGTTGTATAGGATAGTAAAGGAAGTTCCCAGACACATAAAGACCGCTCAAGAACTATTTTGGCAATTTGAGCTGAGGTGTTAAAGGTCTAGGTAGTTAATAACAGCAGCTTGCTATGCACTAGGCACTGTTTATGGTTGTAACTCAGAATCTGCACACAATTCTTGATATAGGTGCTGTTGCTATTCTTATTTGACAGTTGAAGAAATTGAAGCTGACTGGGGTTAGGAAATGTGCTTAACTTCACAGAGCTAGCATTTTGTAGATCTGGGATGTAGATCCAGACAGAACAACCCCAGAGCCCAGGTTCTCAACCATTACCCCACCTACTCTCTCTTAGTTGAAAGGCTGGGGACCATGCAGGGGGGGTGAGGACAACACAGCAGTTGGCCCCTTGGTTCTGTTTGAATCATCTTCATGCTACAAATTTCCATTTTTATTCACTTTGTATATTCATTGTATTCACTGAACACAGACCATATGTTAAGTTTTCTACTGGGTAGTTTTGATGGAATGTATCCTAATTCATTCAATTTTCACAATACTAAAAATTTCCCCAGTATTAGAGATAAGAAAACTCAAGTACATAATCTTGTTTCAGGGCTCAGAGCTACTGAGTAGCCAATGCAGACTTTGCATTTCAGTTTGCCTAACTTTGGAAGCTTTTTATTACATCATATGGTTAACCTTAGGTTCAATGAGTTCAAAGCTCTGATGACTGGAAACATGCAGTAGCTACCAGCATGGAAGTTGATGGTGCCACACTGCCTATGTGTGAGGCCCAGTTCTGCTACTTACTTGTCTCTCTGGCCTCGGTCTCCTAATTCATAAAATGAAGATAATATCTGTTTAAGAAGGCTTTATCAAAAATTAATCAATCATTATAGGAAAACTCTTAGAACACTGTCTGGTTTGTAGTAAATACTCAAAAACTGTAAGCTATAAGAGATGTCTGGGAGAAATGTATGATATAGATATAGGAATTATTTTTACCTGTTTTTTTTTTTTTTTGTCTTATTTGCATCATCAAAAGTTGATGATACCAGGGAATAGGGATTGGTTAAATAATATAGAATAACCAGTAATATAGAATAGCCTACTTCAGCTCAGGAGGGCTAGCTAATTAGGCTATTGGTGAAGAGACATTTATTTTGAGTTGAATTTTGAAAACCTGGAGTGGAGGTAGGAGTAGCAGGAAGTGAGGGGAAGGCTTTGTATGTAGGTCATTTGTGAAAAGGACGATAGAAAGTGGCTTATGCTTGGGACAAATTAAGTAGACTTCCCTATTTAGAATGGGGAAGATAGTGAATAGTATGTCATTATTCAGGTCAGAGCATGAAGGTTAAAGCAATGAAAATATTGAAAGTTAATTCATGTCTTTGTATTTATTCATCCATTTGATGAGCATTCATAGAAAAATCTCCAAAGTTCAAGCTCTTATCAAAAATACCAAAATGAACCATAAATCTTGCCCTCAAAGAACTGATAAACTTTTAGAGTAAATAAGAGAAGCAAACACATAAAACTGAAAGTAAAAATTTCCATGAGTTATAAGTGAGGCACAGGTGAAATTGTAATGATGTTCTAAAGAAGGAGAGAGACTACTTCAAGCTGAAAGAAATGGGAAAGGTTCGTGAGGGAAATGAGAAATTGTAGGGAGTAGAATTGATGAGAAAATTTTTAAAATAGGAATTGAAAGGTGGAGTGGGATTATGTGTTGGCCCTTAACATATGAGAGCAAACATAAATCCTCCTTAGAGTAATAACAGTGACAGTAGAGGTAAAAAGGCATATAGGAGAGAAATGTTTGGGGACAGAGTTGTTAGAAATTGACAGCTAAATGGATTTTGGCAAAAGGGAAAAGAAGAAGTAAAAGTTCACTAGGGTTTTGGTTTCAATGACTAGAGAGTTGGTAGAATTAGGAGAAACACTGAATTGCAGAAGGAGTACAGGTAGGGAAAGTGATGCACTTTTATTTTGGATAAACTCCATTTTACCTACTGGGCAGGCAAAACCATCTGGAATGTAATATGGCTTGGCTATATTGATGCTGTTGGTGGAACACCAGCTACCAAAGTCATAAGGAGAGGAGATGCCTGGACAAGAGAGATATCCCCATAAAATATACACCACCAAGAGTGAATCTTTTCGTCTGTTTTTTTTTTGTTTGTTTGTTTGTTTGTTTTGTTTTTTTAAGTAGGCTCCACACCCAGCATGGAGCCCAATACCGGGCTTGAACTCATGACCCTGAGATTAAGACCTGAACTGAGATCAAAAGTCAGATTCTTAACTGACTGAGCCACCCAGAGGCCCCTCAAGATTGAATCTTAATGCAGATATGGACTTGGAGTGATAATGATGTGTCGGTATGGGTTCATCAGTTTTAACAAAGGCAGCAGTCACTCTGGTGGCAATGTTGATAATGGGAGACGTTCTGCATGTGTGAGGACAGGGCGTGTATGGGCTATCTATTTTTCTTTCAATCTTGCTATGAACTTAAAACTACTTAAAAAATAAGTTTTTTTTTTTTTTTTTTTTTTTTTTTTACAGAAAGAAAAAAAATCAATTAAAAAAAGAGAATTCTGTTCTATTTTATAACAATTCCAGACCAGTGGTTTTCATCCATGTTCTAGGAGCTCTTCACTTATTTGACAGTGCCTCAGAGGCAAGCTGACTGACCATACAGCTTGTGAGTGTGAAAGTGGGAGCTATTAATAATGATGCTGGAACAACCAGTGTAAACCAGGACTGTCCAGAAGCAACTGGGCACCTTCTTCATTTTCTTCAGGGGCCACTAGAGGAGAGTAGAGGCGGTGAAACCAGAGGTAGCTCCACCCACCGGGCTTCTGTCTCCAACAGTGTCTGTGCTTGTTTCTGCTTTATGTGGGTTACTATGCTGCAAAAAACATAACTTGAAAAGGGGTTTTTGATTGCCATAGAAAATACTGACAACCATTGGCTTAGGCAAAAATTTAAGGGTCAAGAACAAAAAGGTTTAAGTGGAGAATGTATTTTTGAGAAAGAAAAAAAAAAAAAAAAAGGACTGCTTTTTTGGTTCCCGTCTATCTCACAGGGCAAGGGGTGATAAAATATTACGGAAGCACGTGTGCTTTTTAAATTACAACTATATTTTTAAACAAACCATTTGTTGGTGATGCAATTGCAAAAGGTGTCTAAAATTGTTGTGTCTATATTTGATTCATAGAATTGCATGTTATGAAGGAATGAATAGATTTTTCCAGACTATGTTTAAATTCACTTGTAAGTTGTGACTTTGCAAGGCAGGTTTCATCTTGGATCACATTTTTTTTAATGCTGTGAAAATGAACAATTTTAACAATAGCAACAAATGTGCTGTGAGAATCAGTTGCTCAAGAGCCTTTTCCATTTATAGTTCACTAGTGTTGAAAGGAAGAAAAATTATCCATATAACTTGTGAATACCAATAAAAAATCTTAAAAGTATCCATAATATTGAATAAGAACTAAAAATTCAGTAAAAAAACTAGAAAACTGTAAGTTATGATCTTAAAGAATCATTGAATTCTGACTTAATTCCCAGCCCAAGTATTTTCCTTGTATTAAGTGTCATTGGAAAATTGAAATTCACACCAGAAAAGTTTTAATTTAAATCAAATGTTTTAGCTATTAGATTAATTATATTTGATTGGTAGCTTGGCAGTTGAAGTGCTACAAATGGTTTTATTAAATACTTTGCAGTTCAGTTTGCAATTTTGATTTCAGGGGAAACTCAAAATTCAAAATTTTGGAATAATATTGTGCATTTTTCCTCCTCCTCGCATTCATATTCCTTCTATTTCATCTTCTTTTTTGAGCATTTAGTGATCTTAATATGTGTTTGAGAATGGACCTGATAAATTTTTCTTCCCCAAGTCTAACTTTGGTTCTCATATAAGGCAAATAGATAAACACCATTTTCTCAAATTGAGATTCATTAATAGCAGGACTTACTGTCTAGATCCATTTGGTGAAATGTCTTTATTTTTCTCGAAACACTAATCTGTGAATCAATATTCTCTTGGAAGTGTCTGACTCTTCAGATCAGAAGTATCATTCATGACATTATATTCATTGACAATATAAGACTTTATTATGTTGAGACACTGGAGATTTTAGTGTTTAGACCCAGTTCCCAACAAGGATACAAACAATCCTGTAAGGAGATAGAAAAACAGAGAAGCAAATAGATAATTGCATACAATGGTAGGTGTCCTGGTAGGAAGGGGCACAATTTCCTATGCAATAATATAGGGGAACTCCTAACGAGGTATTAGGAAATAAAGGTAGCTTGAGAGAAGATGAATGAGATGTTTTCTGAAAACTAGTAGAAGTTCTTCATAAAAATCTGAGTAGGGATTCACATATTCCTGCAAGTTGAACCTCATGTTCATTCCTTCTCACCTGATGGTAGAGTCCTTTGAATAGCTCTCTTCATGCTGGAATCTGCCACACTGAGACACCTATGTTCTAGTTGAGAGAAAAGGGAAGGGTGAGTAAATCCCACTTTAGAAAGGTATAGGATTGAGTGAAGTACCCAAGCAGAGTCATGACTTTAGAAGTCAGAGAGCAATATAAGGAGATATAACTCTTTGTCTATACAGTTACATGTACAAAAATAATTACAGATAAAATAGTTTATTTAAACCAACTGAATTTAAACTCCAAACCTCAATACATTAGAATGGAGAAAATTGGATCTTTTTTGAGGCTCTTCATTCTTTGCGGGGCAAAATTCGTAGATCTTACATAACCAAAGGCTATGGCAAATCTTCAGCTAATTGGATAATAGTTCATGCTGCTTCCAAGAGGATATCCATTTTCTAAGTTCATGGTCCCCTTAGGTTGGGCAACTCTGCTTCTTGGACACAAGTATCTTCATCTTTGGAGGGACTAAGAGCCCTGGTACCTGAGATTATGTCTGTAAATGCTGCACATTTCTTTTTAAAATCTTTCCCCCATTTAGGATACTACAAGGTCCTGCAGGGCAGGACCTATTTCTTTTTCCTTTTTAAAAACATTTTTTTAATTCAGTTAATTACCATATAGTGTATTATTAATTTCAGAGGGAGAGTTCAGTGATTCTTCAGTCTTACATAATACCCAGTACTCATTATATCACGTGCCCTCCTTAATGTCTACTACCCAGGTACCCCTTCCCCCCCATCTTCCCTCCAGCCACCCTCAGCTTGTTTCCTATGATTAAGAGTCTTATGGTTTGTCTCTCTCCCTCTGTTGTTACTTTATTTTATTTTTCTCTCACTTCCCCTATGATCCTCTGTCTTGTTTCTTAAATTCCACATATGAATGAGATCATATGGTAATTGTCTTTTTCTGACTTATTTCACTTAGCATAATACCCTCTAGTTCCATTCACATCATTGCAAATGGCAAGATTTCATTTTTTTGATGGTGGAGTAGTATTCCCTTATGTATATATACCACTTTTTCTTTATCCATTCTTCTGTGGGTGTATATCTGGGCACTTTCCATAGTTTAGCAATTATGGACATTGATGCTATAAACATTGGGGTACATGTGCCCCTTCAGATCATTATTTTGGCATCCTTTGGGTAAATACCTAATAGTGCAATTGTTGGGTTATAGGGTGGATCTATTTTCAACTTTTTGAGGAAGCTTCATACTGTTTTCCAGAGTGGCTGTACCCGCTTGCATTCCTACCAACAGTGGCAGGACCTACTTCTTGCTGGCCTCTCCCCTCTCCAATCAGTCCAGGAATTTTTATGGCTTCCCCAATGTTTTCTTCACTTTCCTCTCTCCTTCTGGCATAATCCTTCTAGAGATTTTGTTTTAAATAAAAGCAGAAGTATCTCTTAACATTTGTCTGCTTCTGCTTTGGCCCTGTTCAAATCCTTTAGGCCACAATTGCAAAGCTGGCTGCCTGCTAGAAATGGGAAGGGAAGGAGTATGTAGGCAGAACATGCACAATTTAATCTTTCTATAAATTACCCTGCCATTAAGGTCATAGTTCATGGGAAGGAACAGGGGAAGGAGGTCATCCCCAGTTAGATAAGTTAGAAAAGTGCCATGGCCACCCTGGACATTTGTGGTCATCTATGCAATGCTTAACATTATCTTGCTTGTAGCCTTTAGCCAGCCTGGTGCAGGTTATCAATGCTACTTCCTTAAAACAGTCCGTTTTGGGGTTTTATATCTTATGTACTTCAAATCCCCAATGCCATTGTGTTTTTCAAATTGGTAGCCACAGGGCTTTTGGTTTTCCAGTTTGGAGTCTTCTTTGGAATTATTACATGTGTTCTCCAGATGCCCTACATTTTCAGAGCAGAGCTGGATTTTCCACATACTCCTGGGTCAAAGTGTGTACCCCATGTCCCTGCTGCCAAGGAGAACTGACTATTTCTAACAGAATTGTTGTCATTATTGACTGTCATTATTATTAATAGAATTTTCCACTCTATAGCAATTAAGGTTTTAAAGATTTTTCGCTCATTATCCCTTTTGATTCTCATGAGAACCCCCAAAACTAGGACAAATGCTATGCCTCTAACTATTGTCTTGATTAGAGCCCTTAAAAGCTGCAGGTTGACTCAACATTTGTTGATAGAAATTTAAGTGCCTAAAAACATATTTCACATAACAAGAATGAACTGTATCCAAGACATTCATGTATTATTTCAGCTGAGGACAAATCATTGCATAGTATCTGAGGCATTCGCATACTAATCTGTGCAAGACATTTTAGGAATTGTCATGGGCTGGGAGGTTGAAGGACATTAGTTCTACATTTTACTTTGAATCATATTATATCCCTTTGATGCCTGTTAAAATCTTCATGGTGAAGCTGTTCTTGTGTAACATAATGATCACTGTGAACTTTTTTCTTTCTTTTCTTCTTTCATCCTTTCTTCTCTTGTTAATTCATTTGTTCATTTGTTCCTTCATTCTTTCCTTCTTCCCTCCTCCTTATACCCCTTCCATCAACCACATGTGACATATTTTTCTATTCCCAAGGCTCTATAAAATACCGGAATAATAATGGTTTCTCAAGAACTCAAGGGTTGGCATTAATTAACTCAATTAGTCAAATAACAAATATGTAGTTATATAATATATATATAGTGAAATAATATATAGTTGTGTATATTTATGATTTACTAAGGTGAAATGTTTTTTATTTCAGACACTGGGTTAAATTTTACTTTTTTTTATCATGTAAACTTCACAACCGTCCTTTGAAATAGATATTACTACAGTAGCTCAAAGTAATGTCAACTGTATTTACTAAGGCCTCATAATTGAAAACCTATAGGAGGAATTCATTCTTGAGGGAGTCCACAATCAATACTTTGTCATTCCAAGAGTGTATTGAAAATGGTGAAGTTCAGTTTTAGGTTAGAATTATACAGCATATAACCTCAGACTTGGATGTGGCTTCATAGGTTTCCTTAATGTAAAATGCTGTTTGTCCAAAAATTTCTGCCTAGGTAAATCTAGTTATTTGGAGTATTTTCTTGAGAAATTTATTCTTATTTTGAGACAAATTTTGTCTCTTTCTCTTTCTCTATATGTATCCCATCCTTTGATCTTGGTTATCTCCCATGTGTAGGTTGACCATATCTCCTACTTTGCTCAGGGCAATCTTAGAATATATATAAATTTATTGTTCCAATATAAGTGTTAATAGTATCTCCCTTCAACTCTCAGAAATTCCCCATTTGGGATAATAAATTATATGTCCACTCATTTTTGAGGCCACAAAGATTTAAATTTTCAAAATACTTGAGGAG
The DNA here is from genome assembly GCF_030435805.1 of Mustela lutreola. Lineage (NCBI taxonomy): Eukaryota > Metazoa > Chordata > Mammalia > Carnivora > Mustelidae > Mustela > Mustela lutreola. Next base: position 120,811,420 of record NC_081297.1, read on the forward strand.
AATCATTGTCTTTCACTATTTATCTCCTCTGCAGGTTAATATTCCTCATTGACCTTTATAAAAAATGACACAGTTGCAACTTTCCTTCAATCCCCTTTGGCCACAGTTTCCTAGACTTTTTCCAGTTTAGATGTTCTTAACTTAGGCTTTATGAACCCTTTGGGTGTCCATGCATGGGTTTGATATTCTAAGAAATATTATATCTAGGAGCATAATATTAGATTCCTAGAGCTGCTGTAACAAATCACTACAAACTAGGTAGCTAAAAGCAACAGAAATTTAATCTCTCACAGGCCAGAAGTGTGAAATCAAGGTGTCAGCAAGTTGGTTCCTTCTAGAGGCTCTGAGGTTCTCCTGCCTCTCTTAGCCTGCAATCTTAGACATTTCTTGTTTTGTGTCAGCATACATACTTCCAATATCTGCCTTTGTCATAGCATGACATTCTTCTCTGTGTCTCTGTGTCTTCTTTTCTGTCTCTAAATCCAGGATGAACTTGTCTTGATATCCTTTACTTAATTATATCTGCAAAGACTCTATTTCCAAATAAGGTCATATTTACAGATACTAGAGGTTAAGACTTGGACTTTTTTTTAAGGGGACACAATTCAATCCACTCTAAGCATATATGCATTGTTCTGAAACATGAACCAATAGATTTTCTTACACCACAGAGGAATCTGTGAGTTCCCCAAAAGTTGAATAACCTGCTCCAGTTTTTAATCTATCTTGAATACAATATTCCCAGCACCCTTAAGGACAGTTTTTATTGAAGTCATAATGTCTGCCAAATGGTAGGCATTTAATAAATATTCCTTTAACAAATATTCCTTTAACAAAAGATTTAAGGTTTGATCATTTTAGAGGACAGTTCCTCTTTGAAAATTGGCTTTTCTTATGGCAGTTAATGGATTTATTTATTTTTAAAGGGCAAATGCTTGCTCATGGATTGGAAGAACAAATATTATAAAAATGCCTATGTTACCCAAAGCAGTCTACACATTCAGTGCAATACCTATCAAAATGCCATCAGCATACTTCACAGAGTTAGAACAAACAATCTTAAAATTTGTATGGAACCAGAAAAGATCATGAATAGCCAGAGTTATGTTGAGAAAGAAAACCAACACTGGAGGCATCACAATTCTGGACTTCAAGCTGTAATCATTAAGACAATATGATACTGGCACAAAAACAGACATATAGATCAATGGAACAGAATAGAGAACCCAGAAATGGACCCTCAACTCTATAGTCAACTAATCTTCAACAAAGCAAGAAAGAATATCCAATGGAAAAAAAAGACAGTCACTTCACCAAATGGTGTTGGCAACACTGGACAGCCACATGCCGAAGAATGAAACTGGACCACTTTCTTACACCGTACACAAAAATAGACTCAAAATGGATGAAAGACCTAAATGTGAGACAGGAATCCATCAAAATCCTGGAGGAGAATGCAGGAAGCAACCTCTTTGACCTCAGCAACAGCAACTTCTTGCTAGATGTGTTTCCAAAGGCAAGGGAAACAAAGCAAAAGTGAACTACCAAGACTTCATCAGGATAAAATCTTTTGCACAGCAAAGGAAACAGTCAACAAAACTAAAGGGCAACCTACAGAATAGGAAAAGATATTTACAAATGACATATCAGATAAAAATATCCAAAACCTATAAAGAACTTACCAATTTCAATACCCAGCCAACAAAAATTCCAGTAAAGAAATGGGCAGAAGACATGAACAGACATTTCTCCAAAGAAGACATACAAATGGCTAACTGACACATGAAGAAATGCTCAACATCATTTGGCATTGGGGAAATACAAATAAAAACCATAATGAGACACCACCTCACACTCTCAGGATGGCTAAAATTAACAACCTAGGAAACAACAGATGTTGGTGAGGTTGGGGAGATAGGGGAACCCTTTTACATTGTTGATGAGAATGCAAACTGGTGTAGCCACTCTGGGAAATAGTATGGAGGTTCCTCAAAAGGTAAAAATAGAACTACCCTATAACCCAGCAACTGCACTACTAGGTATTTATCCAAAGGATGCAAAAATAGTTATTTGAAAGGGCACATGCAACCCAATGTTTATAGCATCAATGTCTACAGTAGCTAAACTATGGAAAGAGCCCAGATGTCCATCAACAGGTGAATGGATACAGAAGATGTCACACACACACACACACACACACACACACACACAAAACACATAGTGGAATACTACCCGGCCATCAAAAATGAAATCTTGTAATTTGCAAGTACATGGTTGGAACTAGTATCATGCTAAGCAAAATTAATCAATCAGAGAAAGACAAATACCATAGGATCTCACTCATATGTGGAATTTAAGAAGCAAAACAGATGAACATAGGGGAAGGGAAGGAAAAATAAAATAAGTTAAAAACAGAAAGGGAGACAAGCCATAAGAGCCTCTTAATCATAGGAAATAAACTGAAGGTTCTTGGAGGGGAGACGAGTAGGGGAATGAGGTAATTGCTTAGTGGACATTAAGAAGGGCACTTGAAGTAATAAACACAGTGTGTTGTATGCAACTGATGAAGCACTAAACTCTACCTCTGAAACTAATAATACACTTAATGTTAACTAAATTGAATTTAATTTAAAAATTAAAAAATAAAGGGCAAATGATAACAATAATGAATATTGAATTGATTTATGATTATAGCTACTTGGAGTCACCAATATTTCAGACAGATTAATAGAAGAATCCTCTTGTAAAAGGAGTTTTTCCTTATTATTTGGTTCTGGTAGAAATTGATGAAGACTAGATTCCTCAAAACAGATAAGGTCTGTTGACAATGTCAGAGTTCCTTTTTTCCCATGTATCTCCTTTTTTCCCATCAGTCTATGTATCTCCTTTTTTCCCCATCAGTCTATGGTGCATCTTAGTATAGGCTAGAGATGCTGTGGGCACCTACGTTATGTCACTCTGATAATGAGAACTTAATGTTGCTTTCTCCACTCCACTCCAGAAACCTTATTAAGACATCACTTCTTTCAATGGGACTTATACAGTTGACCTCTTCACTAATTGTTCACATCAACTTCCCCCATTTTCCAATTTTCCCTCTTCAAAACCTCATCCTGCAAGCAAATTAGATACCCAAATTACCCATTCCTAAAATCAAGCACTAGCATTTACCACTGATTTGTGATGTATTTCACAGCTGGAACATTACCCCCCTAATGATGACTCAAATCCAACAACCTGTGGACTTTCCCCATGATTAGTGGTACTTAGGTCTCAACAACCTGGGATGGAACCGGTTTTGATAGTCATTCAATGGACAGTTATGCTCCACTTAATTCTATGCAACATGAGACAGAGACATCTCTGCTTGTGTTAGATTCCCCAGTGGTGTGCTTCCAATGTCCAAGATTCATTTCTCACAATGTGGCCAAATAGGGACCCGATTTTAGTAGTTCAATTTTATTGTTTTTTTTTTTTTCCTTCTAAGTTTTAACAGTTTAAGCCTTCAGGAAAATTGGATTCTGGAAAAGTAATTTCAACTTCCCCACCCTCCACAGCTGAAAATCAAAAAAGGTAGAAATAAGGTCATATCAACTATTTTAATTTCAGTTACTATCAGGAGAGTCTTACTGAGCATCTAGAATTGTGTAAATGGAACTTCTTTTCATCTTGATGGAACTCCCAAATAAGATGAATGTAAAATTTTGTTATGTTTATGTCCTCCTGCCAAGGTACCAGTTGTTTGTTTAGATACATGGCTACGATTCAGCAATCTTGTGAATTCCATTTAGGCCAAGTATCCGGCAGATGAAGTAAATATTGCTGTGGACTTGAATGCCATGATAGATGGTAGAGTTTCCAGAGCCTTACCTGGACTCATTTTCAAGTACAGGAGGATTGTTTCCTCATGGGTCATCCTTTTAAGTGGAATATTCCTGTTCAAATTAGTATTTTTCTCATAGCATAACTTTACTAACATTGCCATTTTAAGACCCCTCTTCCCTTCTGCGATACTTAGTGTCCTTCCAGTGTTTGCACAACCCTGGATTTGATTATTTTTCCTTGTCCAATCCTCTTAAATTAAAATGTTAAATAGGACTGAGTTGTTATAAAAGGTTCTACAAACTAAAAAAAACAGTCTTTTACGGTTTTAGACTCCATTCTTTTGCCTTTTGAGAGATATTTCTCTCCTTAGCCTCTATTAACAAATTGGCATTCTGAAATTAAGTCCTATTTGTCCTTTGTTAGACTTCGTTTAAGCCCCACGTTGATAAGCATTATATAATAATCCTGAGTATTGGAGCACCTGAGTGGCTCAGTTAGTTAAACATCTAGCTTTTCTTGGTTTGGGCTCAGGTCAGGATCTTGTGACTGTGGGATTGAGCCCTGCGTCAGGCTCTGTGCTCAGTGCAGAGTTGGCTTCAGATTCTCTCTCCTTTCTCTCTGCCACACATTCACTCTCATAAATAAATAAATAAATAAATAAATAAAAAATTTAGCAAGTTATCATTGAAAATGGCACCAGAAAGAAACTACTTAAGAGTCTAATAAGATTTGGGGTGCCTGGGTGGCTCCGTCTTCAAGCATCTGCCTTCAGCTAGGTCATGATCCCAGGGTCCTGGGATCAAGCCGCATGTGGGGCCTCCTGCTGGGCGGGAAGCCTGCTTCTCCTCCCACACCCCCTGCTTGTATTCCTTCCCTCGCTGTGTCTCTGTCAAATAAATAAATACAATCTTAAAAAAAAAGTCTAATAAAATTTCAGTATTATTTTAAACTCTGTCACCTCTCAAAAACCTAAATATAATAGTTTTTTTTTAAAGATTTTATTTATTTATTTGGGAGAGAGACAGTGAGAGAGAGCATGAGTGAAGAGAAGGGCAGAGAGAGAGGCAGACTCCCCGTGGAGCTGGGAGCCCGATGCGGGACTTGATCCCGGGACTCCAGGATCATGACCTGAGCCGAAGGCAGTCGTCCAACCAACTGAGCCACCCAAGCGTCCCATAAACATAATAGTTTTTGTAGTTATTGCAGAACATAGCTGTTGGAAAAATAAGGATGGCCTATTTAGAGAGATAATTACCTACTGGATGGGTACAGAAATACCTACTGAGGCTACAGAAATAAAAATTTCTTTTTTCTTTTTCTTTTTTTTAAAGGTTTTATTTATTTATTTGTCAGAGAGAGAGAGAGCGAGAGCGAGCAAGCGCACAGGAGGCAGAGTGGCAGGCAGAGGCAGCAGGCTCCCCGCTGAGCAAGGAGCCTGATGTGGGACTTGATCCTAGTACTCTGGGATCATGACCTGAGCTGAAGGTATCGGCTTAATCAACTGAGCCACCCAGGCGTGAAATAAAAATTTCTAATAAATATCTGGAAGAGGTTTATTTCTCCCACCTGTGTAGTTCTATGAAAACAGTTGGAAACTCTATAAACACGAGGTCCCACAAGGGTGGTACACGTAAGTACCAGACAAAAAACTTTGTCATCAGAACCAAAGTTTAATATGACTTGTGTGTTAATCTTTCTCTTCTACATTCTTCCTTCTTTTTTGCCTTTATTTTTTTCATTTGTCTTTTAATTTTTTTTTAAGTCTTTATTTATTTGAGAGAGACAGAGAGAGCATGGTCATAAGTGGGGGAAGGGGCAAAGGAAGAGGGGAAAGCAGACTCCCCGCTGAGCAGGGATGGGGCTCAGTTCTAGGACCCTGAGATCATGGCCTGAGCCAAAGGCAGCAGTTTAACAGATGGAGCCACCCAGGCACCCCTTTAATGTTTTTTTCTGGTAGACAAATAAAAGTAGTCACATAATCATTTAACATATTTATAAGTGTTAAAAGGAAAGTAATATAATTAATATTTTAAATCTAAGTCATTTTATGAATAGTGGCACAGTATTCCATAGAATATATATACCATAATATTTTTCAACCATCCTTGTATTGGTGAACACTCATGTTTTGCAATTGAAAAGAGAGAACGGAAGAAAGAAAGAAAAAATAGTGCTTAAATACTTGTACATATATTCTCATATGATCACTCCTTTGGGTAAAGTTCTTTTGGATAATTTCTTGATCTAACTGTAAGCTAATTTTAAATGTTATTAGTTACTGTCTATATATTTCTATAAGTATTATACCAATTTTACATAAGAAATAGTTCTGACATAGTATCATCTATATGGTTTAAGAGATATGAAGAATAGATCCAGAAAAGCCAGTTTCACTCCTATTAGAGTTTTTGATATAATAGAAGATATAGTAGAACAAATAGTAAAAGATACAATACTGATTTTAAAGGAAAAAAAGTGATTGCTTAAAAGTGAAAACTAAAATGACATCAGACTTTTTGGCTGTAATATATGTTGCTAGCAAACAATATCTCCAAGGTGCTAAAGGAAAATTATTTAGGTACTTTACATAACTAAACTTTCATTCTAATGTAAGAGTGAAAGTAGATTTCTCTTGCCCATTTCCTGTGTGGGTCAGTGCCGGCCCTACTGTATGGGAGTAGCTTCTCCACTGTATGTGAGTAGACAAAACACAAAAGGTAGAGGTAGGGGTGTTTGCGAGTAAGTGCTTGAGTGTTTCCTGCCCCCACTTCTCCTCCCATACTCCAAGAGCTAGATGGTTAAACTTGAGAAAGACGGGTGGGGAAAATTTCTGGGTAGAAATCCTAGATGGTTCCTTGAAGGGAAAGGCAACTCAGTAGAGAGATGATAAAGTGGAAAGTCGAGCTCATATTTTAATGTCAGAGGCTGTCTCATCTGAGGCCTGTTCTTCCTCAGTCCAAAGGGAAGTAAGATGGGAAGTTCTATTCTTCCCTCCAATGGGAAGTTTTTACCCTTTCATAGCAATACTTTACCTAGCTACTTATCACTACATAACAAAATACTCCAAAACATAGGGCTTAAAACAATAAACTATCATCTCACAACTTCTGTGGGTCAGAAATCTGAGTGTGCTTTAGCTGGGTGCCTGGACCTCAAGACCTGTCAAAAGGATGCTGTCAAAGTGCAGCAAAGGCCGTGGTCTTATCTGAAGGCTCAAATGGGGAAAGAGCTGCTTCTCAACTAACTTCTTCATGGATTTATTAGCCGGACTTGGTTTCATATTGGCCAGAGGCCTTCCTCACTTTCTTGTTATGCGGCCTCTCCATAGAGCAGCTCACCACTTGACAGATGAGTTCTACAGAGTGAGCAAGCGAGAGCAAGAGAAAGTAGAATCCAGAGTCTTTTTCTAATCTAATCTTTGAATTGACATCCTATGGTATATTCTTATTAAATCAAGTTTCTAGGTCCAGCCACACTCAAAAGGAAGAGATTAAGCAAATGTAAGTATATAGGATACAGGCATCACCGGCAGCCATCCTTCAGACTACATATCCCTGTGGAATGTAAGCACATAGGGGAAAATAAGGAGAATCTGAGGGGTGAGATAGAAAAGAAAAATAGCAAACTAAAGAGCTTATAGGAGAAAAAAACCAATAGATCAAGAATAGCATTTTAAATAAGATTAATATTCTCTAAGAAGTAAGGGGAGATACTGGTATAATATGAAGTAGGAACCAAAAATTGATAAAAAAAAAAAAAAAGGACCAGTTGGAGGCTATTGTTTTGAAAAACACAATTGTTGACAGAATACCATGTGCAGGATGTATATCACAATGTATGTAGCTGAACAAAAATAGGGAGGCTGCAAGAGGTCATAAAAGAAACTATCCAAATGGCATTCAAAAGTGACAGAAATGGAAACTATAAGACTCCAGAGATTTTTTAAAAAAATACGTACCTGAATAGCAGGAGCCACAGAGAGAAGAAAAAAGTATTGATAGAGGGAGATAAATATTTGAAGAAATAATGACTAAGAATATACCTGGATTGTTTCTTTTTTTTTTTTTTTTAAGATTTATTTATTTATTTTAGAGGGGGGATGGACAGAGGGAGAGAGAGGGAATCCCCCAGCATACTCCTCACTGAGCAGGGAGTTAGGCACAGGGCTCCATCCCAGGACCCTGAGATCATGACCTGAGTCAAAATCAAGAATCAGACATTCAATGGACTGACCCATCCAGGCACCGCAACCTGTATTGCTTCTAAAACTTAATCTGAAGTGTGTTTCTTCAGTTTTTATCATAATCTGATAAGCCATTTAAAACTCTGTAATTAATACTTCTCTGCTAAAACTAACTCTGGAGGATTTTTTTTTAGTAATTGAATTCTGGCTAATATTGTGTTAATTCCCAATAGAATACAAAATAATATATAACTTTAAAATCAGCAGAGGTAAAGTTAATCTATCCAATAGAGGTAAAAAAGTGAGAAAAGAAATGGAAGCAGAAAACACAGAATTGAGATGAGAGAAATATAACAACTCAATATAACGTACATACAAGTATAAACTTATGGTATCAGTATGAAGGGTTCTGTAGAAGTATTAAGTGAAACTAAATGTGCATACACCTGGGCATCTCACAATCCGGCTCCCTGGAATATAGCCCAGAGAAATTAGCACACTGTTTGACAGATAAGCAAATATAAGGCTATGGATCACAGTACTGTTTGTGGTCCTAAAAAGATGAAAACATATATGGTGGCTACAGCTTTAGTACTTAGAAACAAAGAATTAGATTTCTGAAGAGCATCATGGTTGGATCTAAAAGAGAGTAGAATAATAATAATAATAAAAAAGAACTAGGTCTATATAATACAATCCTATACTGATGCAAGTTAAAAAGAACTTGTGGATAAACACAGACATATAAAACTGCATTATAAAGCAGTCAAAGGGGTGTCTAGGTGATTCAGGTCATGATCTCAGAGTCATGAGATCAAGCCCAGCACTGGGCCCTGTGCTCAGTTTGGGATCTGCTTGGGATTCTCTTTTCCTCTCTCTCTTCCCCTCCCGTTCATGCTCGCTCTCTCTCTCGCTCTCTCTTCCTCTCTGTCTCTCCTTCCCACCCCCTCAAAAAATAAATAAATGAATCTTTAAAAAAATAAAGCAGTCAGAAATTATAAAGTAATAGTACTTACACATTGCTGTCATTATCTATTGCTAAGTAGCAAACTACCCCACACTTAGTGACTTAAAACAATCTATCATTTCACAGCTTTGTGGGTCAGGAATCCAGAGAGGACTCTACTGGATGATTCACCTTTGCATGGCATTAACTGGTGTGACAGCTGGTATTCAGTGGTAAAAGGGATGGTTTGCAGCATATAACATGGCTTCACACATATGCCTGATGTGTTGGTGGAGATGGCTGGAATACTGGACTCAACTGGGACTGTCAATGCCTTCCTGTGGCTTCTCCCACATGGTGGACTCAGGGTAGGCAGGCATTTTACATGGCATCTCACAGCTCCTGGAGAAGGAATTCTAAGAGGCAGGATACAGAAGCTGTCAGTTTCTTAAGGTCAAGTCTCTGAAACTCACACAGTGTCATTTTGCTATATACTGTTAGCCAAAGCAGTCACACATCCCACCAGATTCAAAGTAAGGCATTTGAACTCATCTCTTACTGGAGGAATGTCCAAGAATTTACAGTCATATTTAATCTGCCATATATGAGTAGAGCTAAGACACACAGTGTTGATTAAGCAAGAGAGAAGATCTGTAACAAAAATTTTTACAGCCTATGTACTTTTCAATAGTTCAAATATCTCTTAAGGCCATATATTAGACCCTGTAGGGTAGAAAACAATAAGAATGGAGGGAAAAGTACTGAGATTAGGGGACATCAGGGAAAAATAGAATAATACAAAGTGAGAGGAACCCTGTGTGTACCAAAGATGATATGTACCAGGAACCTGAGAGTGTCCATACAGTGCGGATGGGTAAGAGAGAAAAGGTACAGTAATTCCTTCCTTAATCAAGTTAGAGGGCTATCTCTTTAGACTGTGCCAATCTAGCACTCCCTAATTGCATTTAAAATCGTGTCCTTTTGAGAGTTTTAGTACTTAAATATATTATCAGATCTTAGTACCTTTGAGGATAACACGCTCTGTCATTTATATTCATGGTTTGTTAGTTTGTTTGTTTCTTTTGAAAACTTGAATCACTTAGAAGACAGAGGAAGTATGGGGTGCTGTATATGTATATGTGTGTGATCTAGGACTATATTTATTATTTATTATTTCTTCCTTCTTAATTGTAGACTTGGCATAAAAATCTGCCAAGATTTCTTCAGGGTGAGGCTCTACCAGCTGTTGAAAGGCAAGAAAACCCTTCTAATTTGAGTTTTACATAAGGTTTTGGCATTTGGTTACTAAATGAAACTCCTTTCTTCCCTAGCTCTAATACTTACACTGCAAAAATAAATATTAAGGCTCCAAATGTCAACTGTGATTCAGTTTATCAAACTAAATACTTTCATTTCTGTTGTTTACCTAATTCTCATATCTAAGGAAAAGAATATTATAACTCAATTTATAAATTTGAACAGTTTTTTTAAAGATTTTATTTATTTGTTTGACAGATCACAAGTAGGCAGAGAGGCAGGCCCCATGCGGGGCTTTATCCCAGGACCCTGAGATCATGACCTGAGCCAAAGGCAGAGGCTTAACCCCCTGAGCCACCCAGGTACCCCTATAAATTTGAACACTTTAAATTAAAGATAGATCTTTGAATCTGAACTTAAAAATCAACAGCACCATAAGTGAACATCTGGCCATGATTTGCTCATCAGTAATTTATCAGTTTTCAGTGTGTAAGTTCAGTCCCTTAAGCACTTGGAAATAAAGGAAATGAGATTGCCTGCTCAGAATTAAGCAGTTTGATCCACATCAGACAGCTATGAAAAGATACTTTAAAGAGGAAAAATGGTGTCTAGATGAGGAAAATTTGAGTATCATAAGACTAAGGATATTAATGTAGTGAAAAGTCTAAGAATCTTAATCATATACTAAAGTAAAAAGCATAGAATAATAAGTGTTTAGATTTGAGAAAGACTTCAAGGGCATCTGACCTACCTTCTCCCCACTTTTTTCAGAGACATCCAAGATGGTCTTGAATGTCTTCAGTATTTGCTTTCTGCCTGTTAAGCTGCCCATTCCCCTTTGGGTTTAGAATGTCAGTGTACCCATTGAATATGTCAGTTCACTTCTGGTCCACTGTAACAGTAGCTCACATAAAACCAACATTTATTTAATGATTAGATGAACTATTTTCTAAACTAAATAGAAAAATGGTTCATGTAAACAGATAGTGCTGGGTAGGGATTGTTCTCAGAGTCCTAGGTGGAGTTTTGGATTTGGATGGACATCTCAGGGAGAAGGATGTATTCCTTGGCACTGAATCTCAGTTCTTCAGTTCTCCTTCCCCTGGGCCACATAGCAGTGGTAGCAACTTCACACTGAGAGCAGGAAGGCAGTAGTGTAGATGAAGAGTAGAATATCCATCACACTAGAGGTTGTATCAATCTACTTAACATTTTTGTTTGCCATCAACTCTGTGAGGAGCTTGATGCCACTCATTCTTCATCACCATGTCATGTAATTTTCGCAGCGTGCTTTCAAAGTGGGTTTTATAATCAGACAACCTTAGAGATATTAAGAACCTTATCCACGATCAAAGTTTAGAGCTTGTGGATGACCCAGCTCCAGCTATGGGAGGCACACTGGCGACCATGACAACGTTTTCTCACCCAGGCTCCTTTCACTGCTGCTTGGCTCTCCTTTTTTTGCCCACCTACATGTGTCCTCCCACAGTCTCTTAGTTATTTTCTCCTTGTAAGGCCTGTTACAGGTCATGTTAATTAAAAAAAATATGCATTTATTATATATCCACTGTTGAAAAATGTGAAAATATGGATCAACAACAACAAAAATAGTGCAAACAAAATAAAACCAAAAAAATTGCTTGAACTTTAGCTCAACTACCCAGAGAACAATTGTTCCATGGGGAATAATTGCAATATTGATACAACTTTATGTTTCTTTTATTCTGAACACGTTAAAATGGCATCATATTATAATACCATTTTATAACCTGCACTTGATTCTTCCTTAGATGATAATCAACATATTTCTGTAAGTAAGCCTCTTCATCATAATATGTATTGGGGTTTTTAGAAGCTGTTACATTAACTGAATTTTATATCAGGTGTCTCTTAATTCATTACTTTTAAAGAGTACTTGTTTCTGAGTATAGAATATTTGCTTATTATTTAAAAATTAAATAATTATAGTAAACATATCATGTAGCAAATGAAAACCTCCCTTGCAATTGGCACATACAACTCTTTGATTTCTTTCAAAATAGTTCTGTAATTTTTTGAAGTTTCTCCTTGAAGATTTCTTTATATCAGCAGATATTCCAATAATTTAAAAGATTTGGATATGTACACAAATAGAAAATGCATGCCTTGCTACTATCTATCGTAATTAGGGGAAATTTTCTTGCTCGTGCTCTCTCTTTCTCTCTCTCAAATAAATAAATAAAGTCATATATATATATATATATATATATATATATATATATATAGCTGTAGCCATCAGGGAGATTCAAATTAAAACCACATTGGGATACCACCTTACACTAGTTAGAATGGCCAAAATTAGCAAGACAGGAAACAACATGTGTTGGAGGGGATGTGGAGAAAGGGGAACCTTCTTACCCTGTTGGTGGGAATGCAAGTTGGTACAGCCACTTTGGAGAACAGTGTGGAGATTCCTCAAGAAATTAAAAATAGAGCTTCCCTATGACCCTGCAATTGCACTACTGGGTATTTACCCCAAAGATACAGATGTAGTGAAAAGAAGGGCCATCTTTACCCCAATGTTTATAGCAGCAATGGCCACGGTCACCAAACTGTAGAAAGAACCAAGATGCCCTTCAACGGACTGGAATGGGTAAGGATATGGATAAGGAAGATGTGGTCCATATACACTATGGAGTATTATGCCTTCATCAGAAAGGATAAATACCCAACTTTTGTAGCAACATGGATGGGACTGGAAGAGATTATGCTGAGTGAAATAAGTCAAGCAGAGAGAGTCAATTATCATATGGTTTCACTTATTTGTGGAGCATAACAAATAGCATGGAGGACAAGGGGAGATGGAGAGGAGAAGGGAGTTGAGGGAAATTGGAAGGGAAGGTGAACCATGAAAGACTATGGACTCTGAAAAACAATCTGAGGGTTTTGAAGGGGCGGGGGGGTGGGAGGTTGGGGGAACCAGGTGGTGGGTATTGGAGAGGGCACGGATTGCATGGAGCACTGGGGGTGGTGCAAAAACAATGAATACTGTTATGCTGAAAATAAATTTAAAAAAACTAAAAAAATATATATAGCTCTTAATTTGGGAATTAAATTTATTTTAAAAATATAATATGAACAAACTACATATATACTTTAAATTTTCTGATACCCTCATTAAAACAGAAAAGAGGTAAAAATAATTAGTTATAATAGTGTATGTTATTTATTACCCAATATATCTAAGATATCATTATATCAATATTTAATCAAATAAATTAATGAGATATTTTACCTTCTTTTTTGTGTTAATAAATCTAGTGTATATTTCACACTTCAGCTCATCTTACTTTGGACCTGACCACGTTTTCAGTGTATAGTAACTATATATGGCTAATGTCTAATATATTGAAAGGCATAGCTCTAGACATGAACAATGATGGTAATAGTAGTTAACCATAGAGATTTAAAACTAAAGCATATATTATGAATCTAAACAAAAATCCAGGTAAAAATGATGATTTTCCCTGTATTTCTCTGTGTTTACATGTATGAGCCAAATGGCCGTGGCTAGAAATCCAAACTAAGGTCAAGCAAAATGGTAACTAAGTAGCTTCAATGAAAAATTAACCTCAGTCATCCCTTACTGGTTATGCCCAGTGACAAGTACGTAGTAGATAAACTTTGATGTTTTTAACATTATGGTGTGAGTTACTCAGCTGGTCTTGGATACATTTTCAGTAGGACATGGAAAGACGTTATTTGGCTGATTAATTATTCATACAAGATTACCATTTTTCTTAGGAAACCACAGGTTGCCAATATCTGTACAAAGATATGAGGAAGAAATAGAACAGGAAGCTTGGAGAATATGCCAGTATTCAGATTTCATTTAGTTTTTATTTCATCACAAAAAATCAGAGGACTGGGAATTTTTGTTGGTGTGTGGAAATGAGCAATCAGCTTTATGGAGATCTTGTAATATCCTTGATAGGATTTATCATTCTGTTACTGCTTATCTACCCCAATGATAGGACATTTCTTTGGGCAAATTGAAGTGACTTTAATTCACGTTTGTATCCTCTTTATACATTTGGGAATTAGTGAATAACAGTAGCAGTTAATAATAATATGTAGCCATCTCCTTTCCTAAAAAAAATAAAATAATAGAAACAAACCTGATATATTTAAAAATGACCTGACTTCTAATAATGAAAATGGGGGAGAAAATGAAAGAAAAACAAAGGGGAGAGAGAGAGAAAGACATATACACAGTCACATAGAGGACAAGATAAACAATATGAGAATGATACTCCAAAATATTCACTCCCTTAGAATTGCATATTCCCCAGAGAAGAGAATACCTGAATTCAGTTGAGAAGTATTTTTAATCAGTCTATGGAGGAGCCAGTGTTTTGATAAAAAACAAGTCCACACATGACCCAGACTAAATTGGTTGGCTTAAATCGATTCTTCATCATCTTGGATGATCTTAGAATCATCTTAGAAGTTTTTCTTTTCTTAATCTGCTGAAATCTTTAGTTGAAAAATACCTGAAATGAATGCTTTATTGTATCTCTTCTTAAATCCAACAATCCTTTCAGAGACTTGAGTTCACATAATCAACTTATTAAAATTTTGTTTCATGTTTGATGAAATCAGCATAGTAAACCACCAACATTAACAAGAGCATTTTCTTTAGTAGAGAAGTTCAGGCATATTTATTTACTATTTACCACACAGTTTCTCCATAACATTTCTCAGCTTATTTAGCTCATTAAGAAAAAGATGATTTGATTTTTATCCTGCATACATTAAAATCGCTTCTCCCACTTACTTCAGATGATGAAAAAAGATGTCTACTGGGTGGATGAAGGAGATGAATATTTCATTTTTACATTTTATAGTTACAGCTTTATGATTAGAGAAAGAAAAAGAAAGAGGGAAATACCCAAAACACTGCATCTTGCAGAGCTCAAAGGGAAAACAGCAGAACTCAAAGGCAGGAACAGAAAAGGTTTAGAACAAAGTCCTGAAATAAATTAAAAGGAATTTAGAAACTTATATAAATATTTAGAAATTTTTCCTAAGTGCTTTTTATGTATGCAAAGGAGATAAAGTCACATTTAGCAGTGTTTCAGTTCTCTTTATTCCTCCTCTGTTCTATCATCTACATGACTGCACATACCAATGAGTATCCGCAGCTTGCAGAAAATCTTTTATGAACAGTTCTGCCAAAAATATTACTTCAAGTTGTACAGAATAAAAAATTTAAATTTGAATACACAGTTAGCTATCATTTTTAGAATTGTATTCTTTGAAACAATGCTTCCACTGCAAACTCAGAACAAAAAAAAGGATTCCAAGGTCAAATTTTGGGAAAATACTATCTATGTTTCTCTCTTGGAGATCTACAGTGGGCTTTATCATATCAAATTTCTGATAAATCCTGCAGTATAAAGACTTTGCTAACCTAATACTTCCCAAATTCATTTAAATTGGAAGCCTTTTAAAAATATGACATCTTGTAGAACAACTGTTTAAGGAAAAAAATATTTGGGAAAATGCTACTGTAGACCCACAATATTTATGCTGGTTACAGCTCCAGACCCTTGAGTATTTTCAAATTCATAAAACCCAGAAATTAAGAAATTAAGAAACAGATGTTTGGGAATTAGCTGGGCTAGCAAAGTTACTTGCTTGTCAAAACTAACATCACAGCCCATGAGATTTGAATTCATGCTAGATGCTTTTATTACAAGATCTTCATTTCTCCAGATGCTTATGTCTCAGAACAGCCATATGGTGCTAATGTCTTTATTCTCATTATAGTCGAATAATTCATGGGATTTTTTGTGCTCACTGATAAGTGGTTGGAAGTATAAATAATAAATCTATGATGGCCAGAGATTAGAGATGCAGCATAAATAGTTGTGCAGCCTAGTTATTTAACATCTTTATACCCAATTACCACATCTATGAGTTGGGATAATAGTAGTTCCCACTGCATAGAGTTCTTATAAAAGCCAAATTAATTGATCTTTGTTAAGTTCTTAGAACAGTGCCTGTAGTATACAGTAAGCACATTCAAGGGCTGTTAAATTAAACACAAAATATTTTCTTCATCAGCTTTATGACTGAACATAGGTGTCATAGATTTGGATTTTGTGAACTGTGGATAGCAACTGTGTCTTCCCATAGAAGGAAGAGAAAAAGAAAGAAACAAACAAAATACCTGCTTCACTTACCACAGCCAAATGTATCAGTTGCTTCAAGATCCCTAAGTCTGAGAGTTTTTACATTTTGTTATTTGTTGGGTTTGCTTTGTTTTAAAGTAAGATAAAAACAGAGAGGGAGACAAACTGTAAGAGACTGTTAACTCTAGGAAACAAACTGAGAGTTGCTGGAGGGGAGGTGGTGGGGGAATGGGGTAACTGGGTGATCTGTGTTAAGGAGCACACTTAAAGTAATGAGCCCTGGGTGTTGTATACAACTGATAATCTCTGAACTCTACCTCTGAAACTAAGAATACCATATATGTCAATAACAAAAATAAAAAGTAAATGTGGTCTTAGAACTAACTTTGGAAAGTCAAGATGAAATTCCTATTGCCACCTGGATGACTGGAATCAGAACCAGAATCTATGCGGCTGTGGCTCAGAAATGTGAATGTTTAACAGGTACTTTGGGTGATTCTCAAAACACTAAAAAAAACAAAGACAAAAACAAAAAAAAAACCCCACTAAATATAAAGTTTAAGAAATTCTAGCAGACACCATTCAAACTCTGTAACTGCACAGTACTCTTTGGGGTGGCTTCCTCTAGTCTGTTTGCCCAAGTAACACAAATTCCACCAGTTTGCCCAAGTAACACAAACCTGAAAAACAGTGGCTTAACTAATTAAGGAGTTTTACCCTCTGGCAATAAGTCTGTAATAGGCAGTGGAGGGTTAGTTTTTCAATCTAGCCTTAGGGTTGCCAGGCCCTTGCATCTTTCTGCTTTGCCACTCTTAGCACTTGCTTGTTGCCCTGTGGCACAGGGCATTGTTCTTCCTCTGAGCATCATTTTCACATTCCAGGCAGGAAGAACAGGAAGGGAAAAAGGCAAAGGCCCATCCCAGCTGAGCTGCTCCCTTTTTAAAATATTTTATTTATTTTTTTTGACACAGAGAGATCACAAGTAGGCAGAGAGGTGGGGGCGGGGGGAGCAGGCTCCCTGCTGAGCAGAGAGCCCCGTTGCAGAATTCCATCCCAGGACCCTGAGATCTTGACCTGAGCCTTAAGGCAGAGGCTTTAACCCACTGAGCCACCCAGGAGCCCCAGCTGCTCCTTTTTTAAGGAATTTACCTGGAAGCTTTCCCCCACAACAGCCACTTTTAACTCCTCAGCAGGCCCCGGCTACATTCCCAGTCTTCACCTTCATTTGCAAGGAATGCTAGGAAATGTCATGTTTTAGCGGGCACATCTTTATATCCAACAAAACTGAAGTAGGCTTTTTGGCATTCTCTATGTTGCAGGCTTAACGAAATCATGTTTTCTCAGCCTCCACACTTCCGTGTATACAGTTTACTTGAACCAAATTGCCCTTTCCCACTTAACTATCTTATGAATTTCTATTCCTTAACATCAATTCAAGTACCCATTCCTCTGTGAAGGTTTCCCATTCCACCAAAGCAACCCATCCCTCCGGGTTTCACATTCCCGGCCACTCTATTATAGCACTATTGTGTATACTGAGTCAGTGGACTGAGATCACTTTGAAGGCCCAGATAGATGGCTTATGTCTGGAAGCTGACTACAGCAGTTGACTCACAGTAACTACTTAATAAATGTTTATGAAATGAATGAATAAGTGAATGAATATACAAAAATTTAAATGAACAACAACTGAACTTACAAATGAAGAATGGAGCATTAATTTCTTTGGTAAAGAGTGACTGCTATAGACTCCATTATTTTTCTCATTCAGAGACAAACCTGCCATGTGTTTGGGAAGCTATTATATTATAAAATTAAATGAAAGTAAGGAAGAATATAGTAAAGAAAATACCTGGCACACAATAAGTATGTGAGCTCCTCTGCTAGAAGACCCACTTTTATTATTTTTTTATCTCTACTGTTCCACCCCATGAAGGGCTTAGTTCAGAATAGGTTTTTAATAAATGCTGAGTGAATGAGCATTGAATTGAAAGGAAAAGAGCGAAGAACCAAAGAGTTAGTAGGCTACTTTCATCTCTTAAAATTCCAGCAGTATATTATCAATGTCACCGTTCTGAGTGAATAATTTTAGGCTACAATAGATAAATAATTAACAGCAACAATAACTAATAAGATATTGTATGTCAATTATACTAGAGTAACAAAACAGTAACAGTAATTATTTGCTCAAGAGGATGCTATACAGGAAGCTGGTATTTTTAACCTCTTTTAAGATATTTAGGGTAACTAAATTGAACACTGAAACTGGAGCTTTGCATTTTTATAACCACAGATATTACATATGATTGTAGAATTATAAGAAATGATTTTAAAGCTATGTACTACTAGAGTTTAGCTATGAAAACCAGTGCCTTCACAAAGGAGTACATTTTGCAAGGAATTTTTTTCTGTCAGTAAAGTAAAAAAAATAGAGATGAAATTCATGAAAATAATCCAGATATTTACTTTTCAAATATTAAAATGATCGGTCTTAATTTGCTCTGCAAAGTCTAGTTTAGAGTAGGAAAGGCTGAGACTTAGCTTTTTTGTGAGATCAAAGCAATAAAAGCCTGGCTTTACAGATAGGGAGCTCATGCTCTCTCTTTTTTACATATACCAGTCCAAACCTGGAGATTCTAACTCTTAGAATAACCAGCCCACTGTTAAAATCAGAAGGAGGAAGGGTAGCTACAGAAAAGACCTTACCCCCTTTTTCATGTCTGAGAGATAACAGAAAAAATGAAATGGAAATCAGAAGTAGGATGTTAAGGTTTCCTCTCTTCCTGAATGAGACTCAAAATGGCAGGTTCTAGAAGTCGAGAGAAGGAGCAAGGCAAGATATTCTTCCCTGTACCTTTGCAGCCCTGGGTAGGGACCATGTTGGTGATGGCCTCATAATAATCTAGAATGGTGACTCCCACTTCCCTGAGTCTGAGCCACTGATTCCACCTATCGTAGGCACTGATTCAAGAACCACTGTGACTGGCCAACGGAGGTTGGAGGAAAACAATCAGGCCATTGAACCAAATGAAGGACTCAGCAGAATCTCAGCTGTTAGCTTTAGGTTAACACAAGGCATTCAAACCGAAAGGTAGAAAAATATAAAAGGACAAGGAACAATGCCATATTTAAAATTTACTAGGAATAATCCCAGGTAAGAAATTTTTACATATGAATCCATTATGCATAAAAAAGCAAATTGTTTGTCTTTATGAGTATGGTTTGGTTAATTAGTCATAGACATTGAAGATGAAAAATACTAATACTGCCACATATTAGAATTTATTTATTTAGAATTTAGAATTTATTTATTTCATTTAGAATTTATTTATTTCATTTAGAAGAGGATATTATTGCTTTAGATTTTATCAAGTAGATAATTATGAAAGGAAAACAGTGGCTTTTTAAAAATTTTGTTTTGTTTCTAGAAATGGCCAGGCAGATGAGTCAGGAGGGGAATAAAAAGTGATTTTGATGGGAAAGACATTAGCAAAAACACACTTCATGTCACACTTCAATGACACATGACACCCTATTCTTTATTCTCAAGAAATTAACAATCTAGTTACAGAAATTTGTTTAAGAATACAAACCTGTAAGGGGCGCCTGAGTGGCTCAGTGGGTTAAGCCGCTGCCTTCGGCTCAGGTCATGATCTCAGGGTCCTGGGATCAAGTCCCGCATCGGGCTCTCTGCTTAGCAGGGAGCCTGCTTCCTCCTCTCTCTCTCTCTGCCTGCCTCTCTGCCTACTTGTGATCTCTGTCTGTCAAATAAATAAATAAAATCTTTAAAAAAAAAAAAAGAATACAAACCTGTAATAGTGGTACCAAAAGGGAATGTGAATACAAAAGCTCTGTGGTTTATCAAGGACTAGGTACAAGGTTATTAAGTTTGGAGGAGAGTTTAGTATCAGAGAAGGCCCTAAGAAAGGAAGCAGGATTGATTCAATTCTTTTTAAAGATTAGATAGCTTGATTAGAAAGAAAACATAGAAAGCCATGATGGTGTTGATGTAGACATTCTAGGTTGTCCAAGTTTCATTTGCAAAAGCCAAAATAATATAAAATGATAAAATAAATTAAATAAATTTAAAAAGGATACTTCTGGGGAGAATCCAGTGTGTGGGTAGGAGTAGTAGAAGACAACAGCAGGTAGTTAGATGCAGATCAAGATGGTCCTAAAGAGCCAGAAAGAGGAGCTTTGTTTTGGAGAGGAGAAACACTAAAGATTTGCTATAGATTCTTGAGGAGAGAAGTGGCACCAGAAGTAGATTTTCAATTATATGTATCACAAGGGAGAAGGGTTGAGACTAGCAGAGAGGTGAGGAGGGTGCCGCAGAACTCAGGGTATGGATGGGCACAGAAGCAGTGAAAAGGAAGGCAGAAACTAAGAGAGTTAAAATAAGGAATTGACAGAACTAAATGACAGAAAGATTAAATAGGGTGACTGTTAGCCCTGGTTTCCCAGGACCATCTCATTTGCATCTTGTATACCCGTGGAGTTACTTATTGATAGCACTTCTTTCACTTGGATGATAAATTAGGGTGTCATTTTCTATATATTGGAGAACAACAGCTCCTAGCCCATGCATCTGTGATGATGAAACTGCCTTACAGCGCCTCTGACAAATACAGGGAAGATGGGCATCCAGAACAGGAAGTTATTTCACTTTGGGAGATTGGAGGAAGCAGTGGCAGAATTTCAAAGTATAAATGCCCAAAAGTTAAGGTAAAAGACAAACTGAGATGCACATTCCAGAAACAGGTTTTGCAGTCATCTACATTCTTCTTTTGGAAAAGCCAGTTTGTACCAAGCTCCACATTTTCATTCTGAATCTGAGGAGATGAACTGATGAAGGGAATTCACGACATCCAACACAATCTCCCAGAAGTCCAGACACCACAAAGATCAGGAGAAGTAGAAGACCACCAATGGAAAATTTCAAGGAGAGTTTAGCTCAAGGAGTCTCACACTTCCCTCTACCTAACATTTCAGCCTATTTTCTGCTATTCCCCTTCATGAATATGTGAATCCAGAACCTTGCATCCCAACTAATTTGGTCCCTGCCTAATGTTAACACTGGATGCCCTCCTTTTTCCTGTGTCTGTTAACCTAGCCCTTGTGTTTGGCCTCTCCCTTCCTAAAATCCTTTCCCTAACTTTTCCATTTTCTCATTTTCTACTAGTGCTTTATTGCCCCTTACTTTCTAAGTTCCCTATGAAATCCTCTTGACAACACCAACAAACTGCACTCTGTAGCATATGACCTCAGAGCGTTTACTGTCTTTATTGCTAATTTCGTTCCTAGTCAATCATGTAGGTGCATCATGGCATTCATTTTTCTCTGATCTTTAATGTTCCAAAACTTTTTTTTTTTAATTTTTAATTTTTTATTTTTTATAAACATATATTTTTATCCCCAGGGGTACAGGTCTGTGAATCACCAGGTTTACACACTTCACAGCACTCACCAAAGCACATACCCTCCCCAATGTCCATAATCCCACCCCCTTCTCCCAAACCCCCTCCGCCCAGCAACCCTCAGTTTGTTTTGTAAGATTAAGAGTCACTTATGGTTTTAACCACTCTATTATTTAATTTATACATATCTATTCTCCTCAAGATTATGTGTCATTTGAAATTGGGGCTGCCATACTTCTCTTGATTTACTGCTATGCTATATTTCTCAGAAACAAAGCAAAACATTTTAATGCTTTTTATGTTGATGAGTAAATTCAAATCCTAACACTATTAATGCATTTTCAGAATATTACTTCAAATTTTACTACAAACTGTGTTAATTTTATCACTTCCCAAACTTATATCATATCATCATAATATGGAGAGGTTCTAGTATTTTTTTTTTAAGATTTTACTTATTTATTTGGCAGAGAGAGATCACAAGTAGATGGAGAGGCAGGCAGATAGAGAGAGAGAGAGAGAGAGAGAGGGAAGCAGGCTCCCCGCTGAGAAGAGAGCCCGATGCGGGACTCAATCCCAGGACCCTGAGATCATGACCCGAGCCGAAGGCAGTGGCTTAACCCACTGAGCCACCCAGGCACCCCAAGAGAGGTTCTAGTATTTTAAAGACAGTCTACACAAAACATGAATCCTTTCTTTTGTTTCAAAGACATTTTTAAATGGATATATAGTAATAATTTCATGTACACCTAAAAATCATATTTATTTAGCCTGCTATTTAATGCTACATAATACAGTGTAATGAAGTAAACAGAAAACATGCAACTTCCAAATTTAAAGCTATACCTGTCACCAAATTAACAAGGTTACAAACTGATTCACATTTCTGAGGTGTCAATGACACTGAGTTCAGGTGTGATTTCCTTTCCTATTCCTTGTGCATAAATCAATGAAATTTAATTATTTAATCACTGGACAATTGCAAGATCTTTGACTCTGTCCTGAGTCTGCCACTGCCACAAATGCCTTTACCTATGGCAGCCTCATAAGTTGTTAAACTGAATGGTACCTCTTTATAATGACAAAGGAAATGTGAAAGGGATTGCTTCTAGTTTTGTAGAGAAACTCTAAGATAACTGGTTACAGTGAATTGTAGGGCAGATGTATGAGACATATGATTGAGAAAATTATTACAATAGGGTTCCACTGAATTTTCAAAGTTACCTGTCAAATTCTGAACTTAGGTGGCTCTTGCAACATCTGTTTAAATTGTTTTTTTTTTTTTTTGAAGATTTTATTTATTTAACAGAGAGTCAGTGAGAGAGGGAACAGAAGCAGGGGGAGTGGGAGAGGAAGAAGCAGGCTTCCCGCTGATCAGGGAGACTGATGTGGGGCTTGATCCCAGGGATCCTGGGATAAGGACCTGAGGTGAAGGCAGATGCCCAATGCCTGAGCCACCCAGGCACCCCTACAACATCCTCTTAATCTAATCATCTGGATATAGACTGTGTCATGGGAGGCAGCCAGTATGGACTGATCAACTAGTTAACCTTCATGAACCCCATCAATAGCAAAGTCTGTAAGAGTAGGTATAATTTACTGGACATCCATCCATCTTTACCTCAAGAAATATGAGTAATGTTCTTATATTTTTAATTTGTACTCAGTTTCTATGTCAAAAAGCCTGTGTAAGTAGCTAGAAATTAAATGAGTAGAAATCTATGCTTGAGATTCAGATGGTGGCATGGGAAAATATTTTTACTATAGTGCATATATCTCTGATGTCTTCAGAGGAAATTGAATAGTATATTACCAACTGAGATCAAACAATCTGTAATTACCACCCAGAGGTATAAATCTGTAATTACCACCCAGAGGCACAAGTAGAGGCAGAATTAGGTTGCATCACATAGGCAGGCACTATTCTGGTATATGCCCAGGCATTTCCCTGGGGAGCTCACGTAGGATTACCAGAAGATTCATTCCACTAGGTATTGTGTGGCAAGGTCTTAGTTGCCCTTCTCTGCCATGTCTGTTTGTTTCTTTTTTTGCATTTGAGGTCTTCAACAAACTTCAAATAACTGGAAAGCATAGCCAGGCAGCTCTGGTTAATCAAAATGCACAGGCTTTTTTTTTTTTTCTTTCTACCTTTTGGTAAAATATTTAAGAAATCTGTCAGTCCATTATCTGTATTAGTAATTGCAATATCCTGGATGCACATGAGTCTTCTGGGCACAATTCTTAATTTTATTTTCCTACATATAAACCATCAAGATATCTTGATTCTTTGCTGAATAAAATACATGTCTTACCCTGAGGCAGGATCTGACTCCAGCCTGAATTTCCTGTGACTCTCTACCTCAGGCCCTAAACTCCAGCCTTCACAAAATTATCTTTACTTCCTGAGTATCCCGGTATCTTTCACACCCTGTGGCTTTGCCCATGGAGTCCAAGTAAGTCTTACGAGTCCAAATTTGATCATTTCAACTCATCTCTCTTTTGAATCCTTGAATGGCTTCATTGTTGTTGCCCATGGGCATTCCTTGCCCTGTCCCTGCCCACCTCTCTAGAACCATCTTAGGCCACACTATGTGTAAATAATGCTCATCTTCATGCATAGCTCATCATTGCATCAGGACCATTAGACATGGTATTGTTATTGTCTCTTAATGTTCTTCCTTCTCTGTTTTCCACTTGAGTAGATAATTCTAGTATCCTCTAGGCTTTAACTTCACTGTCACTTCGTCAGAAATATCTCTACTTCCCTCTTATCTCTATCCCCAAATTAAGTATTCTTATCAAACATTTTCATTGTACTTTTAAAAGACAAATTATCTGTAGTCAACCCTTCAAATTTCCCACTAAAATAAAGATGCACACAGGCAGCGGCCTTATTATCTTGCCTGATCCTGTAATCCAGTATGCAGCATATGACCTGCCCCACAGTGGTTTTTAAATGAGCAGTCAATGATCGATCTATAGTATTTCTGTTGCCTGGAATCCTACTTTCTAGAGAGATGAATAGCATTTCAAGATGCAAATCAGATGTTACCTCTTTCCAGAAACTACCCTAATCTCTCCCTTAGATTTGAGTTTACTTTTTTCCTAGTACAAGTTATCATGTTCAGGGGTGGGCTGCTTGTGGAATGTGGAGATGAATTGTCCTCCTGTCTGTCTCCTTCCATGTGTTTATGTTTGAGGACCATGACTGTGACTCATTTATTTTACACTGCCAGAACCTAGCAAGGCACCTACACACAGTACACACTAAAAAATTATTTCTATTAATTAATGGGTTCTTTCTAAGTACTCACGTTGATGTCTATCTCTTTTTGAGGAAATGAAGTGGAAAATGTGGAGCAAACAAGGATATTGGGCATCCTGAATATAGTCTGAGCTTTGCCATTGAGGGACCAGTGGAAAAATAGTTAACCTCTCTAATATTTAGCTTCCTTATCTTTAAGGGAGATGCCAGTAATGGGTCTTAAAAATTATAATTAAAGTCGTAAATGTAAAAGGTGTAGAATATAAGACTGATTCTATATATATGATGTGCATCAGCTTTTGACCAAATTCTTAGTAACATTTGGTGTACTTTTACTCATTTTTTTTTAAAGATTTTTTTACTTATTTATCAGAGAGAGAGGGGGAGAGAGCGAGCACAGGCAGACAGAATGGCAGGGAGAGGCAGAGGGAGAAGCAGGCTCCCTGCTGAGCAAGGAGCCCCGATGTGGGACTCGATCCCAGGACGCTGGGATAATGACCCGAGCCAAAGGCAGCTGCTTAACCAACTGAGCCACCCAGGCGTCCCCATTTGGTGTAGTTTTAAATATGCCTTTTGTCCTAAAGGGGAATTGGCTGGGGGGTGAGAGGGGGTGGGATTGCTTACTTGAAATTTAAGTCTTTCTGAATAACACAAGTCAACAAAACTATCTCTGTTCAGTACAATTACTATGTATTGAGGCCCTGGACCAAAGGAGTAATGTTATACAGTATAGGTTAGGATGACAGACCTGGGAAATATATACTGCTTGAGTTTAGATCTTAGATCTGTCACTTTTTAGGTATGTAACTTAAGGCAAGATATATCTCTATGTCTCAGTTTCTCATTTGTACGTGAGATGATAATTATACCCATTTCAAAGCTTTGTGGTCAGAATTAAATGAGTAACAGTTCCTCAAATGGGCCATGACCTCCAGCATGGCCAAGCCTTTGTAACAGATATTCCTCCAGCTCCCTACTCCTTCATTTACTCTCAGACTGTCTGGTCCATCCTGTAGGAAACTTTTTTGGTTTTCCAAATTTTGATGACCCTCTTCTGTATTTCCTCAGTTCCCGGTGCTGACTTTGTGCTGATACTCATACTAGGTACAACTTTATTTCCATAGAATTCCTCTGCAGGTGCCTCTGTAAGTGGCCAGGCCTTTGCCTGTGCCCCTGTTACTGCCACTGAAGCACGGATCTATTCTAGACTCAAGGCAGCCTGATGAGAGAGAAGGTCTTTCTCCTTCCCCGTGCCCACTTTTTTTTGTTGTTGTTGTTAATGCACTTTTGAAGAGAACCTAAAGCAGCGCTGCTTATAACTCAACATCATACCGAGATTCTAAGAAACTGTCCTTTTGGGTTTAACATTTATATCTGGGGACTAGACAAGAGTTCATGGGCCTGGGCTGGCAGACAGAGCCAATACCCTGTTGTTTTCAGAGTCATCTCTTCTCTCTGACTGCCAAGGCTCTGCTACTGCCTTAAATTTATTTTCCTAACTCTCTTTTTGCTCAGAAGGAATTAATTCCCAGGGGCTTCACAAATCTTTTGGAAAACAGATTTCTGGAGATCTCATTTCAGCATTTCAATGAAAATAACTAACCTGGCCTAATCTCAGCAATAGACATTTCCTAGGTGAAAGCTGAGGTCTCCATTGTATGAACACTGATAAAAAAATAAATAAATAAAATTCCCCTATATATTCTGTGGATTCTGTGTGTGTGTGTGTATGTGTGTGTGTGTGTGTGTGTGTGTTTCTTTTAGCTGTAGGGATAGTTTTACATTTCTTACATTGCAATATCTGTTCTTGCTTTTCAGCCAAATTAAATGCAGCCTCATGTACAAAAGGCAAATAAGTCAGTTGCAAGAAAGGATGAAATGAGAAATTGGCCCAAGAGCACACAAAGGCATCAGCAAAGTGTGAATATACTGCCCAGAATGGCTCCCATAAAAGTCAGGAAATGGTCCTCCGGGTAATAAAAGTTCAGAGTTAGTTACTGGAGCTTGTAAGAACTTAATATGCATTGTAGCCTTTCCCGTTGAGTCGAATATCTCTTACATTTTCTTACATTCAAATGCAAATAATTCCTTGTTTTATCACATTTTTAAAATTCAGTTAAAAATAATAAAGAAAAGCAGCACAGATTTGTGATGTGGGTATTAAGTGTAGTTTAGGCTCAACACACTCGACATCCATTCTCATCCTCCATGGCCATAACCCCATTTACATTCATTCGTTTGTTCGTTTAATGAATATGTATTGAGCAGCCACAGTCAATATGTAAACAAATGAACATAGTTGCATTCCAATAAAACTACATGTCTGGCCATTGAAGTTCAATATAATTTTCACATATCACAGAATATTCTTTTTTAAAACTTATTTCAACTTCTAAAAAGGTATAAAAGACATTTTAGCTAATAGGGCATACATTGACAGGGTTGGATTTGGCTCATGGACTATAGTTTGCTGACCTCTGATTTAGAGAACTTGGCATGTAAGTTCTATTAGAGAATGTTCCATTAGAGGATCTTCCATTAGAGGAGTTTTCCAAACAGACAAAGGCATCTAGATTGGAGAAATCATGTTTAGCAAAGATATAAGTATGTGAACAGGCATGACTCATTTGAAAAGCCAAAGAGAATTATTGGCCCTTCGGGTTGGAGATGGTAGAAAATTCAGGGAAGAAAACTGCAGGATTCTATGTACCATAATGGGAATTTGACCTCTATTGAGTAAGCAGTGGGGAAACAGTGTGGAATTTGTGGCATAATGAGATTTGCATTTTAGAAAGGTCACTCTAGCAGCCAGGTGATAAACTGATGAGAGAAGTCCAAGAGAGAAAGAAAGAAAATAAGAAAGTTATTTGATAATTCAGGGAAAGATAGAACAGATAATCTATTATTTCCATGAAATTTTCTATTTTCTCCACAGACGCCATACCCTTTACTGACTCAGGACCACTGCAAATGATATACCTTTCTTTCTGGAATTTTTTTTTTCTTTTTGCTTCTCTTTAATTACTTAGCTCCTTCTTATCCTTTAGGTTTTCATTTTAATTTTACTTCTCTGGATAAGCTCTCTTTGAACCTTCAGATAGGATTCACAGCCTTGTGGTACACAACCTTAGGACATTATACTTCTCTGTATCAATGATCACACCCAGGAGATGTGCTCAGTATTGGCCTTTGTGCTAGACTGTAGGCCACATGTCCACCCCTGTATCCCAGTGCCTACTTCAAAGTAGATGCTCAGTGAATATTTCCAGTGGCCATGAAGTTGAAAGAGAGGCTATTTACCAGGAAGATCTAACAGGATTGTCTGACTGAATGGCTGACTTAATGGATAATATAAGGTTAAGGATAATTCCTAGATTGGGGTAACAAAGTGGTCGGTCAGAAAGGAGACGTAACAAAGGATAAAATGATATTTTTGGCAGTTGTGGGAGGGTTGATTTGAAGTTCCTGTAGCACATCTGAAGGGGCACACCAGGAAATATTTTATCTGTTTCCATTTTAGGCAGAGATGGGCAGCAAACTATAGCTTTCTTAGCACCTGGTAAAGAATTGATTATATTTTATAATTATCTCCTTAACATGTGCGTCTTCCAGGATTCATCACTGTAGTCCTATCATCTAACATAGAACCTTGCATATCAGTAATTAATTAATGTGAAAGGTAGGAAAGAAGGGAGGGAAGACAAGGGGTGGGAAAGAGAGTAGGAGGAAGAAAAATCCTAGGTCACTCTGAGAACATTTGATTTCTCCTTGGAGAAGTTCCTAAGTACGGAGAATTTTCAAATTCTGGAGTCACAATGATCATCTGTCTAAGGTCTTCCTTTTCACTTGCACATAGATCATCTTTCTTCGTGTAGCTTTTTTTAGTTTCCTTCTTTGTCCACCCCATAGTCTTGCTGATTCATTGCTTAAAATCAATGACTAATATCTTAATTTAATCAAAAGTCAAGTAAAATTATATTGAATGAATAAATCATGGAAATCACCAGATTAGTCAGTAAAATTTCAAGCTATGTTTCCCTGAATATGAAGACTTTTCAATATGGTTTAACAGCTCTTCAACAAGTGGTCTAATAAAAGGAGGTGAGCTGGGCCTCAAGCAATCAAGGTTTGGAAAACCCCTTACCCACTATTAGATCTGTGACTTGAGGTGTGTCACTCAGTGTCTATGGGCTTCCATGTCTCAGCTTTAAAAAGAGGGTTTTAATTCCTATTCTGAAAAGATTTGGGGTTGGATTAGGAATGATGTACATAAAACATCATAATACCTGGCTCATGGAAGAAAAAAAATTTTGGGGGGGAATTTATGAAATGTATAAGTTTTTGTCAAATGCCTATTACAGATACTATGATAATAAATTGCTTAGTAATTTAAAGAGAGACATATGATTAGCTACTAGCAATGCCTGAGAATAAAGTAAGGACATAATAAATATCAATCAGTTATTGAATAATAGATATTGAATGCATTCCCAAAGCACATGAAATGGTTAATACATATTATTTGTTTGGGCACGGGTTAAGGGGAGCGGGTGTAGGGGTTCATTTGGTTAAGCATCCATCCAACTCTTGATTTCAGCTCAGGTCATCAATCTCAGGGTCGTGAGATCGAGCCCTGCCTCAGTCACCATAGTAAGCAGGGAGTCTGCTTGAGATTCTCTCCCTTTCCCTTTTCCTCTGCCCCTCCCCCCATTTCTAAAGTAAATAAATAAATCTTTTAAATATATAAATAATTATTCGAATGATGCTGGTCTGGTTTGCTAGATTTTCACATCCTGTTCATTCCCTTTAAACATGGCCTATCATACTACTTAAAAAAATAAAAATAAAAAGCTAGTCTGAGGATCTTAGAAAAATACAAGCAGCCAAACCTAGTGAATAATGACAAGAGAAAGTCCTTCAGAAGTGGTCCTGTTACATAAGCCTGGTTGAGCTGTTGTAAAATTGCACAAGTTACATAATGTATCAACCTTGTTAGGCTTGAAAGAATCTAAGAGGAAAAGCAAGTGCACGCATGCTGGAAAGTGATTTAAAGAGTAACCCACTGCACACCCCTGTTCTCCCTGTCCCCATGGTTCTCATGCAGACTAAAATGGCTAAAAGTGGCTTTTCTCATGGAAAATACTCTACTGGCCAGAAAGAGAAATCCAGGTTTTCTATTTACCTGGTTGCTGTGTGTACTCATTTTACTGTAACTTCCTGAACATACCCTGAGATCTAGTGACTCTCTGAACTCATAATGAATTCCAGAAATTATCTTTTATTCATAAAATTATGTTCATAAAAACATTTCCAGGAATTCCTAAAGCACATTCACTTCTCAATAAGACAATGGATCTACCTACCTTCTAAAATCTTGAAGATCTTCTTTATCTTCCATCACGTTAAGAAAGGCTGATGCTGTCCCCGTATGAAAGCGTGCCTATCCATTATTGGTTGCTTGGTGTCCCTTCCACTTGTACATATTGGGTTTCATTTGGCACGCTGCCTGTGCTCGCTGTGACCCTCTTCTATCACTTCACAAGCTACGGGACAGTTGGGCTTAAAACCCTCTCTTTAATTAGAAGCCTAAACCTTTCGGGTTTCTTTTTTGTCACTCTGAACAGGGCTGAATTACAGAAATGGAGTAAAACTGATCTTGTTGGACATGTTGGCTGCACTCCTTTGGTTTCATGCAAAAGCCTTCCAAGTCCAACCATAGGATGTCAATGAACTGAGCGTCTGAATATATTTGTGAGAGCCAGGGCTTAGGCCACCTGAAAGTATCTGATATCTCTCTTTGGTGAGTTTGCATATTTTCTTGCAAATAGAGCTACTTTTAAATCCTCCTACTGTACAATGAGTTCATGCGAGGACAGGCATTTCTTACTCAATACCACACCTCTTTGGAGACTTTAAAGGCTGGGTATGGTTACCTTGCTCATAGGACTGATAATATCGAATGTTGTTCTAAGGTTGATTTGTACTTATGTAATCCCTGGTGTTATAACCTAAATACCTAAACCAGTCTTTTTGTTTTTGATTTTGTTTTCCTAAAGCTACAAAGCCTATAACCTGGCATGGCATATGGAGGCATAAAGAATCTATAGCCACATTACAGGCTTGGAATATATGCTCAGGAATGCATTTCTAGGAGCCTTAAAGGTTTAGCTAAGCTCTACCACTTGGTGTACAATCTCCTCTCTCCTCCCTTTCTTTCTTCCTCAACTCAAGCATGGCACCTGCACTGGTTATTTTTTTTTTAAGGTTTTATTTATTTTTTTGACAGTTAGAGATCACAAATAGGCAGAGAGGTAGGCAAGGGCGTGGGGGGGGGGGGAAGCAGGCTCCCTGCTGAGCAGAGAGCCCCATGTGGGGCTTGATCCCAAGACCCTGGGATTATGACCTGAGCTGAAGACAGAGGCTTAACCCACTGAGCCACCCAGGTGCCCTGGCACCGGCATTGGTTATTAATCAAAAATGTGTGCTTTAAAAAATTGTTTCTAGTTTTTCATTTCCTCTCCCAAGAAACTTTTTATGTATGTGCAGTTCTAATCTCATCTGTCCTTTGAGGTTTTTGTAAAGTGCAGTCCCTGGAATAATAAGAACTAAGAACTTTGGGAAGGGTGGCAAAAACAGGGGGGTCACATCTGTCCCAGACAGTCAGTTTTCTTCAGGACCCTGACAACTACACACTGAAGATAAAGCAGCAGTCCGTTGTCACTGCCACAGGTCCATGTGCCTGTCTCCTGTGGATGGCAAAGCATCCTAGAGAAAGCTCAGTAACTTGTCCCAGTTGTATTATCATCTGCAAAGTTGTTCCTATGAGACAGTTTAATGGGTGCTGGAGCTATAATATGAAGAAATAACACAGGAAATGTTAAATTAGATAATTGAAAGCTTTCCAGGAATCCAAAGCATCTGCTTATATCCATGATTGCTGTTTTTAATGTTTGGA
This sequence comes from Mustela lutreola, assembly GCF_030435805.1. Lineage (NCBI taxonomy): Eukaryota > Metazoa > Chordata > Mammalia > Carnivora > Mustelidae > Mustela > Mustela lutreola. Next base: position 120,843,444 of record NC_081297.1, read on the forward strand.
ACTAGAATAAGGCAAATGAATAACAATAATAAAACACTTTTGATAATAATGGTAAAAATGACACTGAGTAAAATCTTGAGAGTAGATTTTTTTTTTTTTTGCTAGTCATTGTGCTGCTTTCTAATATTCCTTCTTCCCTTTTATTCCTCACATTAGCCATATGAGACACTACCTCCATTTTACATATAAGGAAACTAAAGAATTACACATCTAGGAGTTTCTGGGTAGCTCATTTAGTTAAGTGTCTGCTTTTAGCCTGGGTTATGATCTCAGGGTCCTGGGATTAAGCCCCACATCAGGCTCCCTGCTCAGAGCCTGCTTCTCCCTCCCCACTAGCACTTCCCCTGCTTGTGCTCTCTCTCTCTCTCTCTGCCAAATAAATAAATAAAATCTTTTTTTAAAAAAAGAATTACACATCTAATTAATAGCAAATTAATAATGGTAACAGTAGTTATGATAACAATAATAATCACTATTTTAAGAAATTTGTACGTATCACTCAATTTCATCCTTAATAACAAGTCAATGACGTAAGGTCTAGAATTAGGAACCTTACACACGAGGGAACTAAGGCACAGAGAGGTTAAAAAAACTGCCCAAGGATACTCAACAAATAAGTGGTAGAGCTGGGATTTGGACCCAGGCACTTGGCTTCAAAATCAAGGTCACTAAGCCTTGTCCTATAGCATCTATCCAGAAGCAAAGTATAAATAAATGTAGATATTTTTAATAAATACCCAGCTCATAATAACTTCTCATTTACTTTATTTTAATATTAGAACATAGCTGCTATGAGGAAGAATAAAAGAGTGCATTCCTGGTTGCTGAAGCTAAGCGTAACATAAACAGACCAGCTAGAGAGAACACCCTTCCTAAACTGCCCAATGTCTCTCCAGTGTTATTACAGACAGTCCCACATCCCAGGAAATCTTTCAGTTCTAGATAAAGCAAGACAGTTGGTATTAGTAGTGTAGACTGTCAGCATTGTTTACCTAGTAGCTTAGCTCCACTCCAGTATTGATTTCAACTGGAGCTTACCAAGCAGAGAATTAAGGCATCCATCATGGTAAACCTGGCAAATTCTAAGGCTCCTGTTCTAACACTTCGCGACTTTGTAACTTTCAACATGCCTCATGTTCATACCTAGAAAGGACTCTGTAAAACTGAATTGGGAGGAAGGAATTTATCACTGCTAAGAAAGAAATATACCAATGCACCATTCACATATTTCTGATTTCTTCCTCTCTCTACCATAGTATACAAAAGCCAGCATTTACTAAGAATCTTTACTAGGAGTTTGGGCTTTCTGTCAGTGGACCCAGAGTGTCCTCATCCTTGGATAGTCTGTGAGAAAAGCATCTCTATTGAATTTTGAGAAAACCAGTTGCAGTAGCAAATGTTGGAAAACACAAAGATAGTGGCTTATCTTCACCTGATGATGTTGGGCAGGAAGTATGACAGGTATACTTAATAACATCTGCAATCATTTTTAGTAAATAAAGCCCCACCATTCTGAAAAATAAAATAGAAACAAGTTTAAAGAACTACATGAAAAAAATCCATATTATGTTAAAAGAAGACACCCTACTCTGTTGGATTTACACATTTCACCATAAGCATTTCGTGGGTGCTTATTACATGCCAGAGACTGCTTTAGAGGCTTGGAAGGTGTAAAAATAAATAAGACAAAACATGAAGTAAAATGTGCTAAAAGTATTATATAAGTTCAAAGTTCCATGAGACAGATATTAACTCTGATATGGAAGCCTTGAAGTTGAACTGTGTGTGCTAATGACTAGGAACAGAAGAGCCTTTCTGGCACAGCAAATGTCATATGCAAGGATAAGAAAGTAAAATAGATTTGGTGTACTGGAGGAATCTCAAAAAAAAAAACTTTCTGTGGATGGGGCATACAATGAGATAGAGGGGCTTGTAACATATAACTTTTGAAATAACTTTGGGTAGGAGGTTTTCACATTTGTCTGAAGAATGGGCATACAGTAATAATTTTATTAACAACAATACTAATAAGTACTTTATTGAGCACTTACTATGTTTCAGGCCATGTGCTATTTACTTCAATTTTCTCTGGTTAGCATAATCGACCTACAACTATGAAAAGTAAACATAGTTTCCAAAATAAAAAAGTGAAAGATGAGTAGCAATGTTTTAAATTCTTGCAAATTTTTCCTGGTCTTATGAAATATAACTGACATATAATATTGTGTAACTTTAAGGTGTACAATGAGATAATTTGATATATATCTATGATTACCACAATAAGTTTAGTTAACATATCTATCATCTCATAGTACCTTTTCTTATGGTAGGAACTGTTAGCAACTTTCAAGTAAATGATACATATTGTTAACTATAGTTAACACATTGTAGGTTAGATCCCCAGAACTTATTTATCTTATAACTGGAAGTTTACTCCCTTTGACTACCATCATCCATTTTCTCCCCATACCCTCCACCCCCAGTAGCCACCAATCTATTATTTCTACATTTTCAGTTTCTTTTTAGATTCCACATGTAAGTGAGATCATACAGTATTTATCTTTTTCTGCCTGACTTATTTTACTTAGCATAATGCCCTTAAAGTTCATCCATTTTGTCACAAATGACAGAATTTCCTTTCTCATGGATAGAATATATTTCATCGTGTGAGTGTGTGTGTGTGTGTGTGTGTGTATGTGTGTGTGTGTTATCACATTTTCTCTATCCAGTCATCTGTTGACAGGTACTTTGGTTGTTCCTGTGTCTTGTCTTTTGTAAATAATTCAGTGAACATGGAGGTGTAGATATATCTCTTCAAGACAGTGATTTTATTTTTTTGTTGTTGTTGTTTGCTTGCTGTTGGAAATGGGACTGTTGGATCAAATGATTGTTCTATTATAAAATGTTTGAGGACCCTTAATTCTATTTCCCATAGCAGCTTTAACAATTTACATGCTTACCAACAGTGTCTTCCCAGGTTGGGGAGCAAATTTGTACTCCAGCTCAACTGCTGAACATAGCCCCTCTGGGAAGTGTGGTAACAGATATCTAGCAGCGGCAGAGCACATCCTATGGCCTTTATGATTAGGGAGACAAGCCAGCAACTCTGCGCAACTGTTAAGCATACCCTCTGGCCCCAGATAACCAGGGAGCCTGACAATGATCCTGAGTAGCCTCAGAGTCCAGCCTACAGTACCATGGAGTCCAATCTACTGCCCAGCTCAGCAGTGAAGCTTAGCATAGAGCTCTGCTCAATTGCAGAACAGAGCTTACAGCCTCATTTTAGCCAGGGAACCCAGCCAGTGACCCCAGGCACTCGTGGAGCATAATCTGTGACCCCACTCAATGATGGAGTCTAAATAGCAATCCTGCCTGACTGCAGAATCCAGCTATGGTTCTCTCCCTCTGACCTCTGAGCATGGGCAGTGGCCTTGCCTTACTAGGGAACCCAACAGCAAACCTTGCTTGCTTACAGACACAACCAGCTGATTCATCAAGCTTACTTTAAACCAAACTGACTGGCTGAAGTCTTTCCTTGCCAAGAAATCCATAAATTCTACTAAAGGAGACTCTATACTCACAAGTACAGATACCAATGCAAGGATACAAGATAACAAAGGATCAGATAAACATGGCCCTATCAAAGGGAATGAATAAAGCTCCAATAACTGACTCTAAAGAAATGGAAACCTGTGAACTGACAAAGAATTCAGAGTAATCGTCAAGAAGTTGAGTGTGCTACAAGAACACACAGAGAAGAAACAGTATTGGGAAAACAATGCATGAGACAAATGAGAAGTTCAATAAATAAAGAAAAACCATTAAAAAATAAATAAAAACCAGACAGAAATTCTAAAGCTGAAGAGTATGGTGCCTGAAATGAAGAATTAAAAAGAAACAGCTGACTTGACAAAGTAGGAGAAAATCAATGAATTCAAAGACAAATCATTTGAAATGACCCAATTAGGAGAAGAAAAAAGAATGAAGAAAAATAAAGCCTACCTTCCTTTGATGGTCTGCCATCAAAAGATAGCATATGTATGCATTATGCAAAAGATGGCCATAATGTATGCATTATGGGAATCCTGAAAGTAGACAAGAAAGAGAAAGGGGCAGAAAATCAATTCAAAGAAATAGATGAAAACTTTGCAAACTTGGGGAGAGAAGTGGGCATCCAGATTCATGGATTCCCAAATAGGCTGAACCCAAAAAGGACTATACCATGCTTACCATGTAACCATCATGGTAAACACAAAAGGTGTTCTCAAAAGTAGTAGTAGGTTCACAAAAGGTTATAATAGAAGAGTCAAAGCATACCTCCACAGGGGAAAAAAAAAAAATCATTAATCACAGAGACAACAAAAGAGGAAAAAAAGAACAAAGAATCTACAACAGTCCGAAAACGATGAACAAAATGACAATAGTAATATATAACCTAACAATAATTACTTTAAACATAAGTAATTAAATTCTTGAACCTTGCAGATTTCTCAAATTAATGTTTGGCTTAAATATAGTTGGTTCTAATATCTACATCTGCATGAAAAATGTGATCTGTTGGTTTCAATTGAAGTTTACTCATCATGTATTGGGCTCTGCACAGAAATATGATGAGCAAAACCAACGTGATCTCTTTACTCTTGGAGCCTACAGTCTACTGAGGGATGCATTCCATCAAGCATGATTATACCAATAGCTTCCTAACTGCTTCTGCAATAACAATTCTGTGATAAAAGCAGAGGATGCTGTAAGGGTACCTGACCAGGGAAGGTGATCGAGGCTGAGGAATCTGGGATTAGGTGACTTGCAGGTGTAAACACACTACAGTCTTCAGAAAAAAGGAAGAGCACATTTTTAGATGTTAATGAATTTGTTCATTTTTTAAAATAAAATTCATTATTAGCAAATTCACATTGAAGCAATCAGCTAGACAGATGGAAACTTTGGATTCCACACAGATTCATGTCTTTCTATCAGCTAGCAATTAGACATGTGAAAGCATATTCTTAAACCATAATGTGTCAAAGATTTGCAGTTTTTAAAGCAATATTGTCAGGCTGCGAAACTTAAAAAATTATCCAATTTTTTATTACTGCTTTTGATTTATATGTTCCCAAAAGCAAGGTTTGGAAATCTTCCCATTTTAGTTATTGCAGTCACTGGAAAAAATAAAAAATATAACATCTAGTTTTTACTTTCATAAAATTATATTAGAGTCTTTCAAAGGAGCAAATTTTATTAATACATTCTCTTTTGAACACTGAATATTCTGCTTTCTTAGTAGCAACAATGACAATAAAATGCGTGTTTTGGGATTCTGGAGAGGTCTAGTCAATCCTCCTGAATTTTGAACGGGAACTGGAGCTAAATGAGCAGCCCTATAATGTTAGACTGGCAAATAGAATGCAAGCTGGTGGGTTAAAATGAGTCTCTGGGGCATCCTCTCTCCAGTCTAGATCTAGAAGCCACCTATGGATTTTCAGGGTGTCACTGTAACCAAACTGACCACAAGGAAGATTGCAGCCTGCCTCTGTAGGGCAAAAAGCTCTGACCTGGTGAACAGAAGTGGAACAGAATGGGAGAGGCCGAGGATAGGCAGATCCCAGAAAGTCCAGTGGAATCTGACTAAGGGAGCCTTGTGATCCCTGGTTTTACTCTCACCAATGGGTATCTTTGCTTCTCTTTCTCCACTCTTCCTCCTCTCCCCCTCCTCTTGTAGGAATAAGCTAGTGGAAGAAGAGAGAAAAGACTAAGGAAAGAACTTGGGGAAAGAGAGAAAACATTTGCTTCCTCCAGCTAGTATGCTCTTTGTTTATTTTAAAGATTTTGTTTATTTATTTGACAGAGAGTAAGAGAGCACAAGCAGGGGGAGATGCAGAGGGAGAAGCATGCTCCCCCTTGAGCAGGGAGCCCAACGCGGGGCTCAATCCCCTCCCCTGGGGGGATCATCAATTGAGCCAAAGGCAGACGCCCAACTGACTGAGCCATCCAGGTGCACCTAGTATGCAATTTAAAGATTTTATTTATTTATTTGTCAGAGAGAGAGAGGGAGCGAGAGTAAGCACAGGCAGACAGAGTCGCAGGCAGAGGAAGAGGGAGAAGCAGGCTCCCTGCCAAGCAAGGAGCCCAATGTGGGACTCGATCCCAGGACGCTGGGATCATAACCTGAGCTGAAGGCAGCTGCTTAACCAACTGAGCCACCCAGGCGTGCCCCTGTATGCAATTTAAAATCAGGGTCCAGAAATAAATAGTTTCTCTTATTTGTTACCTTCATTGTTTCTCTCTGTTGTGGCTAATACTAGAAGCAGTGGACCACAAAAGAACCTAAGAACTTCATCTTCTCTCACCTTGGATGGCTTCATCCAACCAACCTGTGAAATCTGGCTTGAAAAACTGACATATTAGTGTGGAACCTAGACTTCCAGAAACCAATCCTAGAGATGATTTACTTTTTAAAAAAATAACAAGGCTTGGGTATGGTTACATGGCACAAAGAGCTTTGTAATCAGAGACCTGAGTCTCCCTCCACACATTCCCCAGACTGCTATACTCTTTAGTGAGTTACTTAACTTTCTGAAACACAGTATCTTCTATACTTTTGGGATGAGGACTGTTTAAAGTAATATTAGCTTAATTTTTAAAAGAAAAATGGAATGAGAGAATACATGGACAAACAATATTCAGATAAATCACTGTCAAGTAAATATTCGGTTACTTCTTATTGATTACAACTTTATTTGAAGGAAGGTGGATAAGAAGTATAATGTCACTGACATACGAATATACTTTATTTGGCTTTTCAGAACTTTCAGTCAAGTTCCCAGGGACGAGTACTTCTTAAAGATACCCCTCCCTCCTTCCTTGCTTTCAGGAAGGGGTTAGTCCAGAGAGTATGCTTTTTTGTATTAAGTGTTGGGTATAATTTTAAAACTCCCTTGAAAATAAGGTTTTTTGGTGCCATTTATTTACATGAAAAAGATTTTAGTGCTTTATTTACAAAATGCCCAATTAAAACCCGATCCATCATAATTCAGCCTTAACATCAGAATTAGAAATGCATGAAGTAATCTCTGAACTTGTCATTGGAGACTGACTTCAATTACTGATAGCACTCTGAACTGAAGGCTTTTTACAATCCAACACTGATTTATTACACCCCAGACATCACTGCAGAGGAGCCATATATTTTACAAAGTAAAACAACTCTGAGGTCCTCAAAATATGACTGTTTAGTAAGTGGTAATGTTTCTAAATACACACACAGACAAAAGTGGGTGCTTGTTATTATTTTAGACTTAACTTGTGTTTTTTAAATTTTATAGTTTTTAAAAATTTAACCATATGCCTTTCATCCACTGTCAGTTTATTACAACTTTCTTAAATAAAGTAGTATACTTTAATTGCTTCTTTCTCCCTTTCTTCTTCCTTCCTTCTTTTCCTCTTCTCTTTTTGTTTTTTTTTTTTTTTTTTGGATCTTAGTCTACACATTTCCCTCAAATAAATTTTTCTAATAACAGTATGTTAAATTTTAAAACAATAGCCAAAAAACAGTGGATCTATGAAGATAACAAAAGGTAATATAGACCTAGGGGAAAAAAAGAAGACTATGTTTCTCCATTTATTTGTGTACATACATACTCCATTGTTAATACTATTTTTTTTTAACATAGAAGCCAGTGAGTCTGTCCATATGTGATCACACAGTGAGTTCATCCTCAGGAATTAAAAAAAAAAAAAAAAAAAAAAAAAAAAAAAAAAAAAAAAAAAAGCTTTTCTCAATTTTAGTTATTGGTCTGTAGAGCCCAACACACCATTTATTCATCTACAGTGTATTTGTATAAGTTAAGTAAAATTGCTCCTGGCAAAAAAGAAAAAAAATATATATGTAAATATATGCTAGGATATCTTCTAAAACTATTGGTAGGGGAATTCTGCTTTTGCAGAAAATTCGTCTCTCAGAATAGCCAAGATAATTTAATTTCAGCATATGTAGCACCAATTAGTACATTCAATATGGTCCTACAGCTTTGTAATACCTCTTTACCCAAGAACCTCCACCCCCATATAAGAAAGATGAAGTTGTTTCCAGATCCTTGTTGTACATCACACTATACTGCGAGGTCCCAGCAAATACCTAGCGTGAATATTTTGGGTCTATAATTTATTTTTTGTTATTGTTATACTCCTAACATACTTCATAGTTCTGCCAAATTGTTAGCATTTTTTGTTTGTTTCAATTAATGGGCTAAAAAACTTGTTCATTAATATTAAGTCTTAACTCTCATATATGTTTATGAAAAGACTGCTCATAGATGTTAAAGGATCTCACATACTTTCATCATCTAATAAATATTACAATGAAGTATCATGGTGTGCTTATGTAACTTAAGTAAATTCAATTATACATGTTCAGAGGGCCGAGAGAGAGAGATCAACTGATTTTATCCACTGCCCCCAGGATGAGTTTATGGCTCTGAGTGAGCGTGAAATGGAAGATATGACTCTGCTGTTCTCAGTTATCTCTGTTCTCAATTACACGAATGTAAGCATCTTGCTGCCTGCAGTAAGTGTAGTCTTCATTTTTGAACATGCATTAAATACTTTTTTTCTGAGACATCGTCCCGAAATGTTGTCAACTGTTGCTTAACCAAGTAAACAGCTCTATTCTGAGACTGGAGGAAAGTTTTATTGGATTTAATGAGTGGTCATTTTCAAGGGTATTATTTATTTTATTTCATTTTTACTTTAAGTAATGACTGTAAAACTAATTCCCATTTGAGATGCTACTATGCTAATCTGTTATTAGTAGTCAGAATTTTAATTTAGTTTAGAATCATCAATATTTTTATTTTAAAGATTTTATGTATTATTTATTTATTTATTTAGAGCACACACATGAGCGGGGGGAGGGGCAGAGGGAGAGGGATAGAATCTCAAGCAGATTCCACTCTGAGCATGGAGTCCCATGTGAAGCTTGATCTCATGAGATCATGTCCAGAGCCAAAATCAAGAGTCTGAAGCTTAACAGACTGAGCCACCCAGGCGCCCCTAGAATCATCAGTAATTTCTTGATAGAGATTAGGAGAAAAGTATAGTGTGAGTGGGAAAAAGAACCTCATTGTTAATACTGAAGTGCCAATATTTTGGTTCCTATTTTATAACCAAAGTAAGATGTTGAAGAGATTTTCTAAATCGAGAACAAGCTCCTTGCAAATCTAGAATTCAGTGGGACACAAATCAAGGACACCATGGATTTCTATTTAGTGAAAGAGCTAAAAATGAGTCAGTGCTCATAAAGGCTATAACTTTGTAGAAATTGAGTTTTAAGTTAATAAAAACAGTGTTATGTGATTGGACAAAGTAAACAGACATGGTGGATTTTTCTCTTTTGCATTATATTATTGTTAATTAATGATGCCCAAATATATTGGAGTATAAATATAAAAGTGTAGTTTGAGAAAAACTTCACTATACATTTTTTTAACCTAGCACATTATGATGTATTATTGAACAAAACTTACCATTTAGATTTACTAATAAGTTAATGCACAATGAAGATAGGTTAAATAAGGGAAGGATATAATAACCACAGCAATAGTAGGAAACATAATTGAATACTTAGTATGTGATCAGCACAGTGATAAGTGCTTTTCTTACATTATGTAACCTAATCTTCAGAGCCTGTGTATGTAGTGGGTATTATTATTATTAGCCACCGTGCTTTACCAATGAGAAAGTCAAGATATAGAGAGCTTTGATAATTTTTCCAAGAATCACAAATAGAAAGTGTTAGAGCCAGTTCTGAACCTAAGTTCCAAAGCCCATTTAATAATACTGTACAATTTTGACACACGCATGAATATTATATTCAGATAAAAAACAGTTTATAAAAATTTAAAGATGGATGCTCCTAAATTAAAAATGAATACCCTTCATTAAAAACCTTTGTTAAGGGACTCCTACATGGCTCAGTCAGTAAAGCATCTGTCTTTGTCTCAGGTCATGATCCCAGAGTTCTGGGATGGAGTCCTTTCTTGGGTTCCCTGCTCAGTGGGGAGTCTGCTTTTCCTTCTGCTTGTTGCATCCTCTCTCATGCTTTCTCTCTCTCTCTCTCTGACAGATAAGTAAGCAAATAAATAAATCTTAAAAAAAAAAAAAACTCAACCCATATGTATTTTTTTCATTCTTTCATTCTTAAATTGTCTCACACTCCTTCTACCCTGCTGCATTAGGAACCAATGCGGCCATTGTTTCTGTCATCAACTCTTAATCTTTTGTTATTGTTATTGTGAGGATGGTGAGCGTCATTCTCTGCCTCAAAATGAGACACCAGGCTTGCATTGCAAGAATGCAGAAGCAGAGCCAGGAGGGTCTGAAGTGGTGGTGACAGTCTAGCCACCGTTTATTTTGACTCTGTTAGCAGTCGCTCACTTGCTCCCAGAATAATGCAGTCGCCTCTGTGAGCGTCACTACCATCCTGGTCCTTAACCTCTTCTTCACAGTCAAAAGACTGGTCTAGCCTCCCAGCCTGTACCACTTTACCAGTTTTTCATCTGTGGCACTCCATTTTCTCTTCTGACCTACTACACACTGAAACGTCTTTACCAAGCTTACAAATCATCATTTTGTGGCTAAATCAAGTAAATATTTGAAATTCTTTTATCAGCTGACTGAACACTATCATTAGCCACAGCTAACCATTTCCTCCCTCTTGAATATCCTCAAGTTTGTTTCCTAGTGCTTTAATTTCCTATCACCTGCCTGGCCATTTTTCTCAGTTTTCCCAGGTTAATCTTATAAATGTGTGTGTCACATCATCGCAGTAGACATTTTTATCCCTTCCGTCTGGCCGCAGAGGCTGAATTAGAGGTAGCCACATGACCCACATCAGGTCAAGTAGAGCCAAAGAGATCTCTGCTAGGACTTATGCTGAAGCCATCAAAGAATAATTAAGTTCTGTCTGCTGAGATTGCTGGAAGTGGAAATGATAGAAGCACAGTGTTGCTGGGGGTCAGGAAAATGAGGCCATTACTGTGGAAAGCACATAAAAACAAAGTCCTGACAAAGTCAGCTAAGTCTCTGGATCCAGATGTGTCTAAAGCCCTAAATATATATTTGGATTTTTCTATAGCATGAGCCAATACATTTCCTTGATTGCTTGAGTGAGGTTTTATATTATTCACAAATGAAGGACATTTTGATGATAAAATACTCCCCTCCCACCTGCTCACCCGTACCCACTGGATAAATGTAATTTTCTGTTAGAAATCTCATTTTGGATGCTTTTCTGGCACCACACACTCAACACTCCTATTTCTGTTCACCCAATTTTCTAACCAGAAACTTGGGCATAATTGTTGACTCTTTCCTCACCTTTAGCTCACCTCTTCATCCAAGTAAGTCATCTAGTCTTATTACTTTACTCCTAAATTTTTGCTTATTTCATCTAATTCTTCTCATTCTTGCTGCCCCAACGTAAGGTACACCACTATCTCTTGCTTGGATTACTTTAACCATTTTCCAGCTCATTTGCTTGCCTCCAGTCCGTCCTTTGCCTTGTAACCAAAGTGATGTGTGTCCAAAGTACAAATCTGACTCTACTAGTCTGTTTAAGACTTTGTATGGCTCTCCTTTGCCCACATGATCTGGCCCCTACTTAATTAAACCCTCTAGACCCACCTCCTGTTTTTCCCTCCACCCTTGCAATCATCTACCTGGAACTACTCTTAATCCTTCAGATGCGCCATGCCCTCTCTGTTCTTGGGGTGTGCTTATGCTCTTTCCTTGCTTTAGAATATTCTTCTCCTCTGCAGTGACTGGTAGAATTCTATGCACCTAGAGGAACACTTCTCTCAGGTCTTCAGTCCTCTAAGACAACTTCCAAGTCTGAGTTAAATGCTCTTATTTGTGTCCCATTAGCTTCTGAGCCATATTTACCAACTGTAATTGGCATTTATGTTATCATTGCCAATTTATATCACTCAGCCTGAAAGAACCACTTGAGAGCAAACAGGAGTGCTACTCCATAACTACTTGTGTAAATGAATGAAGAAACAGTGATTGAACAATCAGTCAGAAACTAATTGAATATAATAGATACCAAATTGACATAGATTGAATTTTCTGCTTATGTAACTATATAAACCTCTCTCTAGTATATTCTAAGCAGATCATGCTCAAAAAATAAAAAAGATAGAGTTTTCTTTCTTTCTTTCTTTTTTAAGATTTATTTGTTTGACAGACAGAGATCACAAGTAGGCAGAGAGAAAGGAGGAAGCAGGCTCCCTGCCTAGCAGAGAGCCTGATATGGGACTCGATCCCAGGACCCTGAGATCATGACCTGAGCAGAAGACAGAGGCTTACCCCACTGAGCCACCCAGGAGCCCAAGATAGAGTTTTCTGATAGAGGAATTTCACATCTTACTTGAAACTGTTTCACTTCCCAAACTCACTTGATTGATATCATACACTTAAAATTAGGCAAATGGTTTATATCAGTGAAAATGAGGGCATGCCCTTAACTTTCCAAATCCATTTTCTTGTCAAAACATGGACCTTTTGACCCCAGTTTACATATTCATAGTTAGGCTTAAAATAACAAAATTATAAAAGAGATAGGTTGATAGTTCATGAAGGAAGTTATGCTTCTCTGTGATAGCTGACTGAGTGCTTTATACAAAATATCACAGCTGACAAGCCCAGTACCTTAAGCAAGAAATCCCTGAGGGTAGGAGGACAAATAGCAAGAGAAATAAAGGATGTGGAGTAAACCAGCTTTCATGCTTCCTGCCCTTCCTGACCTCTCCTCACCACACACACACACACACACACACACACACACACACACACACACACATGCGCATGCCTGTCCCTGACCTATTATTTGTTGGTTACCAAGTAGGATTTCAGATTTCAGTGATTTGGGTTTCTTGACCACCTAAGAAACAATCATTTACATCTCAGAAACCTGTCAAGGAAATTTTCTATTTCCTATACCTAATTTCCTATTAAGGAACCAAACATAGGGAATAAAAGATTCAACAAAAAATTATTTAACCGGGGCGCCTGGGTGGCTCAGTGGGTTAAGCTGCTGCCTTTGGCTCAGGTCATGATCTCAGGGTCCTGGAATCGAGTCCCGAATCGGGCTCTCTGCTCAGCAGGGAGCCTGCTTCCTTCTCTCTCTCTCTGCCTGCCTCTCAGTGTACTTGTAATTTCTCTCTGTTAAATAAATAAATAAAATCTTAAAAAAAAATTATTTAACCAACTGTAAAAGTTCCTTTCTGGCTTTCTTGAATTTGCTTTTTCTTTCCTCCAGTTAGTTTATCACAAAGAAGTCAGAGAAATATTTCAAGAACTCAAAACTCATCAGATTCTATTTCAAACTTCAACTTCTTCCCATTACCTTTGGGATAAAGCCCCTAATCTACAATATACCTCTTAGTCCTGTGCAACCTAACTCCTACCTGTCATTCAGTCTGCAACAAGTTCCCCTTTCTCTCTTTCTCACCTCATGCTGGCCATAGAAGCCCTTTCACTTACTGGAAGGCACCAATCTCTATTCCGTCCCAAGGCCTTTGCACATACTCTTTCTCTGCCTGAAACACTTTGACAGCCACCCCTCTATTTATCAACCCATTAGTTCTCTGTTCAAATCTCACTTTTTAAAAGAAGTCTTCTCTGAGTTATGAGTGGATTAAGTCACCTTAGCCATGCCCATCCAATGACTATGATCTTTCTTGGAAGTGCTTATCACCTTTATAAATTTCCCTCTTGAATTGTAAATTCCATGAAGGCAAAGATTACATCAGGTCATTTTCTTTGCAACTCTGGTACTTAGCACAGTACCTAAAAACTGCTGGTGGTTAATAAATGTTTATTGAATGAATGAGTGTGTAATTTAGAGGGAAAGGGACTAGACAAGTACATAATTCAGTATCAGCTAAGACCACTGGGGCTCAGACTATTAAGAAGCTGCCTTCAACTTATGTCATGATCACAGGGTCCTGGCATCCAGTCCTGCAGTAGGCTCCCTGCTCAGTGAAGGGTGTGCTTCTTCCTCTGTTTCTCCCTCATGTTTTCTTTCTCAAATCACTCTCTCAAATAAATAAATAAAAATCTTTAAAAAAAAAAAAAAAAAAAAAAAAAAAAGGATACCTGGGTGGCTCAGTTCATTAAGCGACTCCCTTAGGCTCAGGTCAGGATAGAGTCCTGAATCTGGCTCTCTGCTTAATGGGGAGCCTGCTTTTCTCTTTCACTCTGCCTACTGCTCCCCCCTGCTTATACTCTCTCTCTGGCAAATGAATAAATAAAATCTTTAAAAAAAAATCACAGTATGAGATATTTGCCAAGTTAATCATCAATCTTGGGAAAAAAAAAAAAACAAAACCTAAGACCACCCATTAAAGCTTTGTTGTCAATTGCTTTGGCACTAACTGGCACTAATTATGGCTAATTTCTTAGGCTATGCTTCATAGCATCTTGTCTTTTGGGTCCCTAAAAATGTCATTTAAATTAAAATGCAAATATGGACATCTTTAATTGACTTTTTCTCCATGTCATTAAATATCCTTCTGCTATCAAAATTCATACACTGACAACGTTGAGGCCACGTAAAATTAGAAACCCTAGATGCTGAAAACCTTCTATAAGTATGGTGAATTAGCCCATCACAGCTCTCTTGACAGTTCTCGTGTATTTTGTTGACATTTTATAACCACAATTTGAAATCTTCCTGCCTATTTTTTGCTCTGTTGTTTGCTGCAATATCTCTAGTTCCTAATAGCATATAGCCTCAAATAAAAGATTCAGTGCACACTTGAAAACCAGCCTCACCATTGCAGTCTAGATAGACTCCTCTTTCTGCAGGTGGGTCAAAGTAATAGCCCTTAGTCAGTTGCTTCTGCCCACTATACACCCTCTTCCCTTCCAGGAAGGAGTCCAATTTTTAAGTGGTTGCAAATCTGCTTGGGTTAATGCCCAATTTCCAGTCTGGTTCTTACAGTTTTAATTTTTTTTAATAGCAGGGGATCTTAACATGCCACTCTCAGTAATAGACAGGTCATCCAAGCAGAAAATCAATAAAGAAACAAGAGGATTGAATGACACATTCGACCAGATGGACCTCATAGATATATACAGAACATCACCCTAAAACAACAGAATACTCATTTTTCTTGAGTGCACATGCAACTTTCTCCAGAATAGATCACATAGTGGGTCACAAATCAGGACTCAACCAATACCAAAAGATTGAGATTATTCCGTGCATATTCTCAGAACACAATGCTTTGAAACTGGAACTCAACCACAAGAAAAAGTTTGGAGGGAATTCAGATACTTGGAAGCTAAAGACCACCCTGCTTGAGAATGTTTGGATTAACCAGGAAATCAAAAAAGACCTTAAACAATTCATGGAAACCAATGAGAATGAAGGCACTTCAGTCCAAAACCTCTAGGATACATCAAAGGCAGTCTTAAGGGGGAAATACATAGCCATGCAAGCCTCCCTCAAAAAAATTGAAAAATTCAGAATACACCAGCTCTCTTTACACCTTAAAGAACTGGAAAAATCAAGAAGGAATTAAGCCAACCTCACATACAAGAAGGGAAAAGTCAAGATTAGAGCAGAGGTCAATGAGATAGAAACAAGAGATACGGTAGAACACATCAACAAAACTAGAAGCTGGTTTTTTGAAAGAATCAATAAGATCAATAAACCATTGGCAAAACTAATCCAAAAGAAAAGAGAGAATACCCAAATTACTAAAAGTATGAATGAAAAGGGAGAGATCATAACTAACACCAAGGAAATAGGAACAATCATCCGAAATTATTATCAACAGTTATATGCCAGTAAGTTAAGCAACCTAGATGAAATGGATGCATTCCTAGAAACCTATAAACTTCCAAAACTGAATCAGGAAGAAACTGACAACCTGAATAGCCCAATATCTAGTAACAAGATTGAAGCAGTGATCAAAAACCTCCCAAAAAACAAGAACCCAAGACCTGATGGATTCCCTGGAGAATTCTACCAATCATTCAAAGAAGAAATAATTTCTATTCTCCTGAAGCTGTTTCAAACAATAGAAACAGAAGGAAAACTTCCAGACTCTTTTTACGAAGCCAACATTATTATCCTCATCCCCAAACCAGGTAAAGACCCCACCAGAAAGGAGAATTTCAGACCAATATCCCTGATGAATATGGATGCTAAGATTCTCAACAAGATCCTAGCTAATAGGATCCAACAGTACATTAAAAAGATTATCCACCATGACCAGGTGGGATTTATCCATGAGATGCAAGGGTGGTTCAACATTCACAAGTCAATCAGTGTGATAGAACAAATCAATAAGAGAAGAGAGAAGAACCACATGGTCCTCTCAATTGATGCAGAAAAAGCATTTTACAAAATACAGTATCTGTTCCTGAATAAAACGATTCAAAGTATAGAGATAGAAGGAACATGCCTCAACTTCATAAAATGTATGATAAAAGCCCACAGCAAATATCATCCTCAATGGGGAAAAGCTGACAGCCTTCCCTTTGAGATCAGGAACATGACAAGGATGCCCATTCTTACCACTCTTGTTCAACATAGTACTAGAAGTCCTAGCAACAGCAATCAGACAACAAAAAGAAATAAAACATACTCAAATTGACAATGAAGAAATCAAACTCTCTATTCACAGATGGCATGATACTTTATATGGAAAACCCAAAAGACTCCACCCCCAAACTACTAGAACTCATACTGTAGAACTCATTCAGTAATGTGGCACGATATAAAATCAATGTACAGAAATCAGTTGCTTTCTATATACTAACATTGAAAATATAGGAAGGGAAATGAGAGAATTGATGCCATTTACTATAGCACCAAGAACCATAAGATACCTGGGAATAAACCTAACCAAAGAAGATCTGTACTCGAGGAACTATAGAACACTCATGAAAGAAATTGAAAAAAACGAAAAAGATGGAAGAGCATTCCATGTTCATGGATCAGAAGAATAAACATTGTTAAAATCTCTATACTGCCTAGAGCAATCTATACTTTCAATGCCATCTCAATCAAAATTCCACCAGCATTTTTCAAAGAGCTGGAACAAACAACCTTAAAATTTATATGGAAACAATGTACGAAAGGAATCCATCAAAATCCTTGAGGAGAACACGGGCAGCAACCTCTTCGACCTCTGCCGCAGCAACATCTTCCTAGGAACAACGCCAAAGGCAAGGGAAGCAAGGGAAAAAATGAACTACTGGGATTTCATCAAGATCAAAAGCTTTTGCACAGCAAAGGAAACAGTTAACAAAATCAAAAGACAACTGACAGAATGGGAGAAGATATTTGCAAACGACATATCAGATAAAGGACTAGTGTCCAGAATCTATAAAGAACTTAGCAAACTCAACACCCAAAGAACAAATAATCCAATCAAGAAATGGGCAGAAGACATGAACAGACATTTCTGCAAAGAAGACATCCAGATGGCGAACAGACACATGAAAAAGTGCTCCATATCACTCGGCATCAGGGAAATACAAATCAAAACCACAATGAGATATCACCTCACACCAGTCAGAATGGCTAAAATCAACAAATCAGGAAATGACAGATGCTGGCGAGGATGCGGAGAAAGGGGAACCCTCCTACACTGTTGGTGGGAATGCAAGCTGGTGCAGCCACTCTGGAAAACAGCATGGAGGTTCCTCAAAATGTTGAAAATAGAACTGCCCTATGACCCAGCAATTGCACTATTGGGTATTTACCCTAAAGATACAAATGTAGTGATCCAAAGGGACACATGCACCCGAATGTTTATAGGAGCAATGTCCACAATAGCCAAACTATGGAAAGAACCTAGATGTCCATCAACAGATGAATGGATCAAGAAGATGTGGTATATATACACAATGGAATACTATGCAGCCATCAAAAGAAATGAAATCTTGCCATTTGCAACAACATGGATGGAACTAGAGCGTATCATGCTTAGCGAAATAAGTCAAGCAGAGAAAGACAACTATCATATGATCTCCCTGATATGAGGAAGTGGTGATGCAACATGGAGGCTTAAGTGGGTAGAAGAAGAATAAATGAAACAAGATGGGATTGGGAGGGAGACAAACCATAAGTGACTCTTAATCTCACGAAACAAACTGAGGGTTGCCGGGGGGAGGGGGTTTGGGAGAAGGGGGTGGGATTATGGACATTGGGGAGGGTATGTGATTTGGTGAGTGCTGTGAAGTGTGTAAACCTGGTGATTCACAGACCTGTGAACCCACTGAGCCACCCAGGCGCCCCGATATTAGACATTCTTGATTAAGGTCTGCTGGGTTGGTTCCTTCTGAGGGCTGTGAGGAAGAATCCATTCCATACATCTCCCCTACTTTCTGGTGGTTTTCTGGCTATTTTTGGCATTCCTTGGCATGTAGAAGCATCACCTGATATCTGCCTTCATTTTTACATAGAATTCTCCCTTTGTGTCTGCTCCAGATTTCCCCTTCTGATAAGAACATTGTTCATATTGGATTTTAGGGGCCTACCCTACTGGTACAATCTCACTTAACTTAGCTAATTAACTCTACAATTAAGTTATTTACAATAAAATCCCATTCTGAGGTATGAGGGCTGAGACTTCAACAATTGGGAAAACACTATTCAACCCATAACAGAGGGGAGACTTCTTTAAGTTTTTAAAGAATGTGTACTAGAAATTCTATCCAGTGCCATAGCCAGTAAAAAGAGTGGGTATACTCTTTTTAATTAAAACCTCCAAAAATTAATGAATGACTTCAGTAAGACTGCATGATGCAAAATCAACATATGGAAATCAATTGTATTTCTATATGCTAGCAGGGAACATGAAGAAAACGAAAATAAAAATAAATACCATTTGTTTTTTCTCAAAAAAAAAAAAAGGAAAAGGAAAGAAAAAAGAAAGAAATACCTAAATGTAAACTTGGCATAGCATATATAGGACTTGTATGCTGAAGAAAAGTACAAAATAAAATAAGTGTTAGTGATAGAAATCAAAGAAGTCAAATTAAAGAGAGAGACATACCATGTTCATGGATTGGAAGATGCAATGTAATAAAGATGTCATATCTCTCCAAATGCAGTTTAGTGCAATTTTTATCAAAATCTCAGTGAGATTTTTTTTTATAAATATAGACAAGATTATTCTAAAATTAATATGGAAAGAAAAAGAAACTGGAGTAGTTAAGTCAATTTTGAAAAAGAAAAAGAAAATGGGAAGGTTCACTTTTTCTGATTACAAATTTATACAACTACATTAATCAAAGCTGTGTAGTACTGCATTATGGATAGAAAAAGATCAATAGAATAGAAATACACAACATAAATCCAGAAATAGAAAACACAAGTACAGCCAACTTTTTTTTTAAAGATTTTATTTATTTATTTGACAGAGAGAAATCACAAGTAGTTGGAGAGGCAGGCAGAGAGAGAGAGAGAGGAGGAAGCAAGCTCCCTGCTGAGCAGAGAGCCTGATGCAGGACTCGATCCCAGGACCCTGAGATCATGACCTGAGCTGAAGGCAGCGGCTTAACCCACTGAGCCACCCAGGAGCCCCAGCCAACTTATTTTTGACAAAGGTGCAAAGACAATACAATGAAGGAAGGATAGCTTTTTCAACAAATGGTATAGGAGCAATTGGATATCCACAGGCAAAAGAGAGCTTTAAACTAAACCTTACAATGTATGTAAAAAATGAACTCAAAATAAGTCATTAGTTCACAAAATGTAAAACTGTAAGACTTTTAAAAAATAGAAAACAAATCAGAAAATCTGTAGGACCTATGGCTTGGTAAAATGTTGTTACATGTGACACCAAAAATCATGATATATATAAAAGAAAAAATAAACAAATAGAACTTTGTCAAAAATCAGATTTTTATACTGTAAAAGACCATGTGAATAAGATGAGAAAATTAGCTACAGATTGGGAGAATATATTTGCAAACAGCATATCTGACAAATGACTCATATCTAGAGTGTATAAAGAACTCTGAAACTCTGTAATTAAAAATCAAGGAGTCCAATTAGAAAATGGGCAAAAAATATGTAGAGACTTTTGCCAGAAAGGATATATAGTTGGCAAGTAAGCATACAAGAAATTTTCAACATCACTAGCCATAATAGAAATACAAATTAAGACAAAAAGAAGTAACACTATATATTTATCAAAACAACTAAAATTAAAAATAGGAACTATACCAAATTCTGGTGTGGGCAAAGAGAAACTGAATCTCTCATGCATTGATGATGGTAAAACAAAATGGCATAGCCACTTGAAAATTCATCTATTTAAATTAGTTTCTGTTTTAAAAAAACTAAATATGGGGTTCCAGAGTGGCACAGTCTATTGAGCGTCTGACTCTTGATTTTGACTCAGGTCATGATCTTAGGTTCATGAGACCAAGCTCCATGTTGGGCTCTGCCCTCAGCATGGAGTCTGCTTGAGTCTCTCTCTCCCTCTCCTTCTGCCCCCGCCCCTGCCGGTTCATGCTTTCTCTCTCTCAAATAAATAAATAAATCTTTTTAAAAACGATTAACAAATGAATAAATATAAGTTAATGATATGGCTCAGCAATCCACTGCTAAGCATTTTATCCTAGAGAATATAACTTATGTTCATACAAAAACATGTACAGAATTATTAGTAGTAACTTTATTTATAAGAGTTAAAAACTGGAAATAGTAAAAATATCCTACAATTAACAAATGACTAAATAAACTGTAGTATTCATACCGTGGAATATTATTTATTACAAGGAACAAATTCTCAATACATGCAACACTTTGGAGGATCTTAAGGACATTACACTAAATGATAAAATCTAATTTCAAAAATAACATACCTTATGACCCTACTCATATAACATTATTGAAATGAAAAAATATAGAGATGATATTTAAACCAGTGATTTCCAGGAGTTAGGATGGTGGGGAGAAAGGAGATGAGGGTGACAACAAAGGAGTCACAGAGTAAGATCTTTGTGCGATGAAACAGTTTTGTATTTTTGACTAAAATGGTGGTTAAATGAATCTAGTAGGTGACTACAACAAACAAACAAAACTCCATACACACATTGTATCAATGTCAATGATTTTAATATTGTACTATGGTTATATGAGAGGTAACCATTATGGAAAACTGGGTGAATGGTGTATGGATTCTCTGTACTATCTCTGTAACTTCCTGTGAATTTATAATTTCAAAATAAAATGTAACAATAATATATAATGGATAGGGGATTGTGTGAAGACACAGATGAAAGAATACTGGCCATGAGTTAATAATCATTAAGGCAAAGTGATGAATATGAGGAAGTATTATACTCTTGCCTGATTTTGTATATATTTTGAATTCTTTATAATAAAAAGTTTTAAAAAATCAGAGAGTATGTCCTATTTACTTCTGTATCCCCAGTGTCCAGCATGTAGATGATTAAAACTATTTGCTGAGTAATAAACTTTGAGAAAATCAACCTTTTCAATCTTGTTTTCCTCCAAAATGAACAGTGTAGTATTTGTCATTGTGACAGGGTCAAAAGAAAATAAATATGTTTGAATATGTAAAATATGAACAAAACATCAAGGAATCGTGGGACAACTTCAGGCAACCTAATCTACATGTATTTGGAATCCCTGAAGGATAGAAGAGAGAAGGAAGGAGAGAAAAATATTTGAAAAAATAATGGCCCGGATTTTCTAAATTGGATGAAACCTATTAACTCACAGTTCAAGAAAATTCAACAAATCACAAACAAAAGATACATGAAGAAAACTACATCAAAGTGCACAATAATACCAATGACGAAGTCTTAAAAGTAGCCAACCGAAAGGATGAATACCCAACTTTTTTGTATTAACATGGACAGGACTGGAAGAGTTTATGCTGAGTGAAATAAGTCAAGCAGAGAAAGTCAATTATCATATGGTTTCACTTACTTGTGGAGCATAAGGAACAACATGGAGGACATTTAGAGATTGAATGGAGAAGTGAGTTGGGGGAAATTGGAGGGGGAAACAAACCATGAGAGACTGTAGACTCTGAGAAACAAACTGAGGGTTTTTGGAGAGGAGGGGAGTGGGGGGTTGGGTGAGCTTGGTAGTGGGTATTATGGAGGACATGTATTGCATGGAGCACTGGGTGTGGTGCAAAAACAATGAAAGCTGGAACACTGAAAAGAAAATTAAGTAAAAATGGAAAAATATAATGTAAATAGTGTATCTATGGAAAAAAAAGAAAAGATTCCCCCCACCCAAAAAAAAAGTAACCAAAAAAGAAAGTTACATATAGAGGAACAAAAATAAGATACAGCATTGTCAGAAACAATGCAAGCAATTGAGTGAGAAGTAGATCGAACGAGTTGAACTATATATAACTCTTAACATTTGGCAAAAATAGCACAATCTACCCTATATAAAGAAAAAGTACAACATGACCAAGTGGGATTTATCTGAGGAATGCAATGTTGGTTCAAACATTTGAAAAGTATTCAGTGGAGTCCCCCTGCTAACAGACTAAGAAGAAAAATGATACATTCATCCCCATAGATACAGAAAAAGCATTTGACAAAACCTAACATCACTTCATGATTGAAAACCCTCAGTAAACTAGGAATAGAATAGAAGTTCCTCAATGTGACAAAGGTCGTCTATGGGAAACCTACAACTAGCATGATATTTAATATTGAAGCAATGAATATTTTCCTTCTAGATTTGGAGAGAGCTAAATATGTCCTCTCTTTCCACTTCTATTATACATTGTACTAGAAGATCCTGCCAGGGGAATAAGGCAAAACCAAAATAAAACAAATAAAAACATATAAATAGAAATAGAGGAATAAAACTGCTTTTATTTGTTGAAAGCACAGAAAATCCTAAGGATTCTACAAAAAAGCAACAAAATCTTTAAATGAATTTAACAAGATTGTTCATTCAAAGTCAGCATACAAATGAATTATATTTCTATTTATATAAACAAGGCATAACTAGAAAATGACATCTAAAAAACAGTACCTTGGGGTACCTGGGTTATTTAATTGGTTGAGCATCCAACTCTTGATTTTGGCTCAAGTCATGACTCCAGGTCCTGGGACTGAGACCCTCATTGGGTTCGGTGCTTGGTGAGGAGTTTGCTTGAGGATTCTCTCTCTCCCTCTGCCCCTCCACCACTCACATTCTCTCTTTTTCTCTAAAGATTTTATTTATTTATTTGAGAGAGTGAGTTTGAGAGAGAGAGAGATTAGAGAATGAGTGGAAGGAGGGGCAGAGGGAGAAGCAGATTCCCTGTGGAGCAGAGAGCCTGACATGGGCCTCTATCCCAGGACCCTGGGATCATGACCTGAGCCAAAGGCAGATGCTTAACTGACTGAGCCACCCAGGCACTACCCCCACAAAATAAACAAATCTTTAAAAATTTAAAAATAAAAAAATAAAAAATACTAGTTAAAATAGTATAACATATGAAATACTTAGGAACACTTAACAAAATATGTTCAGATCCTATAAACTAGAAAACATCATTGAGATTAATTAAAGAACATCTAAATAAATGAGAGATATTCAGGTTTTTGGAAGGACTAATAGTATGAAAACTTCAAATTTTCCCCAATATGGTCTATAGAATTGTAACTCCGATCAAAAACCCATGTGGCTCTTTAAAATAGAATTTGTTAAGGTTATTCTTAAATTCATATAGAAATACTATCTAGAGGGGTACCTGGGTGCCCCAGTGGGTTAAAGTCTCTGCCTTCAACTCAGGTCATGATCCCAGGCTCCTGGAATCAAGCCCCACGTCGGGCTCTCTGCTTGGTGGGGAGCCTGCTTCCCTTCCCCTCTCTCTGCCTGCCTCTCTGCCTACTTGTGATCTCTGTCTGCCAAATAAATAAATAAATAAATAAATCTTAAAAAAAAAAAAAAAGAAATACTATCTAGAATAGCCAAGATGATTCTTGATGAAAATAAGTTTTTTAATGAAAAGAAAAAAGTTAAGAGACTTACAATACCTGATTTTATGGCTCATCATAAAACTTTGGTAGGCAAGACAATGTGATACTGGCCTTAGGATCACATATAGATCAGTGAAATAGAATGGACAGCAACAATTTCAGTGAAGGAGCCAGAATAATTCAGTTAGTCAGAGAATAGTCTTTTTAACAAATAGTGCTGGAATAATTGGAAAGATCTATGCAAATAACAGGAGCTTTAGCTCTTATCTTATTTGATAGACAAAAATTATCCCAAAAGAATTATAAGAATTAAAGGTAGGAATTAAAACCATAAACATTCTGGGAGAAAATCTTTGTGACCTTGTGTTAAGCAAAGTTTTTTTTTTGTTTGTTTTTTTTTTTAGATATGCCACAAAATGAACTAACCATAGAAGAAAAACGTGGTTGTATTGGACTTTATCAAAATTAAAACTTTAGCTTTTCAGAAGATACTGTTTGAAAAATGAAAAGGTATGTCAGAGGGTAGGAG
This sequence comes from Mustela lutreola, assembly GCF_030435805.1. Classification (NCBI taxonomy): domain Eukaryota; kingdom Metazoa; phylum Chordata; class Mammalia; order Carnivora; family Mustelidae; genus Mustela; species Mustela lutreola. Next base: position 120,867,964 of record NC_081297.1, read on the forward strand.
AAAATAATTCAAATATATCTGAATATTCAGATATATCTGAAATACATTTGTATCCATGTTATAAAAGGAACTATTACAACTTAGTAATTAGAAGATAAAATTTTGAAAAATGGAAAGATTTCAACAAATATTTCAGAAAGAAAGACACTTAAATGTCAAATAAGCACAGAATAGAATGTTCTACATCATTAGTCATCAGCAAAATGGAAATTAAAACCCCAGTGAAATGCCACTGCACCTCAAATTAGAACGGCTAAATAAATAAAGCTCACAGTACCAAATGTTGACAAAAGTATGGAACAACTGGAATGCTCATTCATTGGTGGTGAAAGGTAAATTGATTTGGTCACTTTGGAGAAACAGTCTTACTCCTAAATATTTATTTAAGAGAATGAAAGTATAAGCCCACATTAATACTTGGATTCATATTAACTACAAATTGGAAACAATGTAAATGCCCAACAACTAGTTGAATGAATAAACAAATTGTGATATAGGAATACTTTGAAATAACTACTAAGCAATAAGTAGAAACAATATACTGATGCATGCAATAATGTGGTTGAATCTCAAAAGTATTATACTCAATAAAAAGAAGACAGACATAAGAACTACATGGTGTATGTCTCTAGTTATATGAAATTAGAAAAAAAATAAAACTCCATTAGATCAGTGATGTGTAGGGACTGGAGGTTGGGAGATGAAATATACTGCAAAGAGGCATGAGAAACTTTTTCAGGCAATGGAAATGTTGTGTACTGTGATGGCTACAGTGGTTATGTGACTCTGTGAAGTTTTAAAATTCATCCAAGTGTATACCAAATATTGATTAATATTACTGCATTTAAATTATGCACATTATATATTATACACATGCATACATGTATGTTACAATATATACAAATAATAAATATTACATTTACATATGTGTAATATATGATATAATATATAGTGTAAATATATGTGTAATATATAATATTTAATAGCATAAATATATATGTATCTAATATAATAATACTTCAATTACATACACAGACATAACGTATGTTTATACAGCTGGTAGCAGTGTGTAGACTAGATGAGATTAGAAAAAAGACTAAAGTAGAGAAGTCATTGATTAGGTTATTGCAGAAGGCAGGGTAATCCTGGTAATCCTGAAGAAAGCCAGTTGTAGGGAGAATGGGAGTAAAGAACATGAAACAGATGTTGGAGATATTTCAGAATTAGGACCATTTCACAGAATTTGCCAGCCCGTGTTCTTTCTCTTCTTCTGGTGTAAATAAGAAATTCCCCACCTTTGGTCACATATAGTGGTGGCAGGGACAAGGAAGAAGGAGTTTGGATGTCCATGAGCTTAATACAGCCTTTGTCAATTTGAGGTAGAGGGATTAAGTTTGGGCAAAATCACCCGTAAGCTTTTCCTCACTTTATGTCCACTTCCTCAATTCCCTACCCCAGGAAATTCTGACACGTTTTATATAGAGGGAGCTTGCTTTGAAAACATACAGGATTCTGATTCAGTCTTAACCTCATAACAACCCCAAGTTCCCTCTCCAAAACTTGAATTGAGAACCATTGGTCTACAATCTGATAAGAAATGCCCAGGGGAGACACTGAGATCAGTTTTTAGATATGCTGAGTTTGCAAAGAATTCAAGGAGGCATGTCTGGCAGGAAATTGAAAATGAAGATATGGAGTTCAGGAAATTTGTTAGGGCTTATAAGATTCTATTGGAAATCTTCAGTGTGGGGATGATATTTAAAGTCATTGAATTTGAAGAAATCATCAAAACAGTAGAGCTCAGAATTGAATTCAATAAATTATCTGCAACTAAAGGACAGAGGAGAAAAAAAGAGCAAATGAAGTGAATAATAGTGATGAGCCCCAAGGGAGATCAAGGACAGTATTATAAGGTCAAGAACCGAAACTAAAGTGTGACCCCAAAGAGGATCAGAATTTATTGTACTTACATGATTTACCCAAAACAATTCCTCTAACCACCTCTCTTCCATATTAAAGATAAAGGTGAAAGATCTTTGGAGGTTTCTTAGGACCTCATATATTATCTAGATAGAGTTGGGTGTGTAATGGAGAAGGATTATGATATTTTTTAAAAAGAGATTTAAACGGAGATATTTTAAATATTTAAAGGTAAGTCTCATGCATGTAATTCATTTGCCAGAGCATGACTGATCACTTTGCTTTCAAAGACAGAAAGAGTAAAACCCTGTCAGTTACATTTTCAAATGTCTCAATTTGAACTTCATTTTAATTGTAAAATGCTGTTATGTCATTTCTAAGCCAGTTTATGAAGGATTACTTTGACATACTTATGTAATGGCTTCTATCAATCACCTCTTTTATAATTGTTCAATCCCAAACTTAACTTACAGTACATTCAGCTAAGTTGACTTAAATAAAAAGCCATGCTATCAAAAGTAAGGAAACTCTAGAAATCTTTTTAATCATGCATAGGTATGTAGATCCCAAATGGTTCCAATCCTTATTCTTAGTCAAACAAATCAGTCTGAATGATCTACGTGCCAATATTGAAAGAAGGAATAATCTAATTCTGTTCAAGAAAACTTTTTTAACAGCTGTACAGTGCCAGGGAACATATTGGTAGAAAGAAAAAAAAAAAAAAGAAGAAAGGAAAAAAGAGAGCGAAAACAGAGAGGAAGAAGAAGAAAAAGTCTTATTTCAAGTCGTTCACTAATGAGGGAAGCAAATAACTTCTTGCCATTTCATCACTTGAAAGTCATGCATATGTCTTTATACTTAGTTTTGTGAATTTCAGACAAAGAATTTGTAGTTTTAAGTCTTTGATTACTTCTGATTTAAGATGGCACACATTGAAAGAATAAACATATTAAATGCATTAGTGAGGTTAACAAAAACAGGTATAGAGGAAATGTAGATAATTCAACTTTTAGATGCTACTTTTTATAAGTTGGTATCATTTATACTGCTGAACTTAACTAAAGCTTAAAACTGTTCTAAGATTTTTCAAATATCCTGTTTTTCTTGAAAGATTTTTTCCGTACCCGTTTGTATAAGTTATACTACAGAATTAAAATCTTAGTGGCTTGACACATCAAACTATATCTTGCTAATACTATAAGTACAACATGGGTCATCAGGACTCTGACGATTATTGTTTCTTAAGAAGCCAAGGTAATGAAGGCTCCTTTTTCATTTTTATTTTTTCAGCTTTATTGAGGTATAATTGACATATAAAATTGTAAGATGTATTTAAAGTGTGTGTCGTGGTAACACGTATACATTGTGGAAGGATTCCCACCATCCAGTTAACATCACATCACATACCTTTTTTTTTTCAATGGGTTCTATTCATCATTTAAGTTCTACTCTCTTAGCAAATTTCAATTATATGTACAATGTTACCAACTATAATCATCTTGTTATACCTTAGATCTTCAGACCTTACTCATAGAATGGTTGAAACTTTGTACCCTTTCATCAACCTCTCTTTATTTCCCCCCATCCCCTCCTTCCTGGCAACCACTTTTCTACTTTCTAAGAATTAAGACTTTTTTTTTTTCCCCAAGATATCCTCCTTGGGGTACCTGGGTAGCTCAGTCGTTGTCTGCCTTCAGCTCCTGCTCAGCGGGAAGCCTGCTTCTCCCTTCCCCACTCCCCTTATTTGTGTTCCCCCTCTTCCTGTGTCTCTCTCTGTCAAATAAATAAATAAAATCTTAAAAAAAAAAAAAAAGATATCATACTTAAGTGATACCAGGCATATTGAAGCCTCCTTTTTGATACATGCCTCTATTGTTGAACCAAATGGGGAGAAAAGGGAATGTAGAAAATTACACTCTAACTCTTAAAGCCTTTATTGTTCACATTTCTTTGGTCCAGTCTAGCCACATGCCTATCAAAGGAATGAGGAATCGCAATCATGCCATATGCCTAGAAGAGTGGAGAATCAGAAATCTATGTGAGCAGTCCTTAAGACTCCCAAACCATTTCTTTTCTCTTCTTCAGAAGCAACCATCTTGCGTATGTTAGATCTCTGCAAATTATTTTTTCTGAAATTCCCCATATAAAGTTTTTCATTTCTTTGGATGATATTTTCTGTAATTTCCTCTCCATATTTCTGACTTTTTCAGCTGCATTTATCCCATATGGGGGTAACTTCTAGAATGTTTTTGTCTTTAATTTTCAGGTCTTATAAAAAATGCTTTTTATTTCTTTTCATGGTCTTTTGATCACTTTTTGTACACATGTATGATTTTTTGAACTTTTTAAATTTCTTTATTTTAGAAATGATAAATTATTCTCCATAATTCTACTATGTAGAACTATGTGATTTAACTATTCCAGTGTTTTTTAGATGCTTTTGTTCATGGTCCCTTTTTCTTTCTTGTTTCCAGTCTATTTTTTTTCCTTTCTCTTTACACTTTTCAGGTGCAATCCCTTGATAATATCTTTTCTGAATATTACTGGGCTTTGATTTGTGATGGGACCTGCCAAAGGATGGTTTTGAAATTTATTACAAACATTGCTCTCATCAAGTTATTTCCTTTGCTCAAGGAACAATGTCTTAGATTGCTAAGTATAGTAACCTGGCCTTAATAATCTTTTTTTAAGTTCTTCAATTCTGCCTTCTATTGAGTTATCTCCTTGGCAGAGAAGCTAGGTCATGGACAAGAGAAATAACATGTACACCATGGTTTTTCCTTTAATATATGTGTTTCAGTCAGTCTAACAGGGCATTTTAATAAAAATTTACATTATAGTATGTGTCCTTTAGAATGTGACAAATAGGGGAGCAAGATTTGTTTCTGGCTCAATATTTTTAAAATAATATGTTTTCTTCTCTTAGGCCAGGTGTGTGTCATAATGTAAAATTGGGAGTTCAGGCATTTCTTTGTCTTAATGAAGATTTTTCTTTTTATTTGTTTTCTATTTTTGATGGGTTTGAAGTGGAAAAGTGGAATAAAAAGGCCTTTAATCCATTGCCTTAATTAGACATTTTCATTCTTTAAAAAAACAAAAACAAAAATCTGTTTACATGTTGTCTTCCCACTGAGTAGTGACCTTTTTCAAGACAAAGTTATTGCTTATCTTTTTATTTTTACCACTGAACATAGTAAGCCCTCACCAAATGGTTTTGAATTGAGGTAAAGTGGGTTGAATTTGTAAATATCTTATTATCTACTGTAGGTCAAAAATGGGAATGCATGGGCGTCTGGGTGGCTCAGTTGGTTAAGTGTCTTTCTTTGGCTCAGGTCATGATCTCAGGGTCCGGGATCAAGTTCTGCATTGGGCTTTCTACTCAGGGGGGAGCCTGCTTTTCCCTCTGCCCTGCTGCCCGGCTCCTGTGTGTGCACAAGTGTGAGCTTGCTTGCTCTCTCTCCCTGTCACAAAAATAAAATCTTTTTAAGAAATGGGAACTAAGAAATGTGGACATACAGCATATCTCAAGACATTCCTACTACTAGAGAAACATATCAAAATACTTTGTACTGGTTTTGGAATAGGATCATTATTATTTTTTTTTAATGCAGAAAGCCAGCAGGTTTATGTTACAATTCAATTTTCAGTGCTAATACTAAGTTGCTTTCACTTCTACTAGGCAGCTGAAAAACAAGCGTATAGAGCGTATATTATTCCCCCCAGTGTTAAGGGAAAGCCTAGTACTAAAAATCAATAGCTGCAGGAATTCTATTCAGCTTGTAAATCTGTACCACAGTCCAGCATTTCTCAAGATGGTCAACCTATTAGCATTTACAGGTGATTCAGACATGCTGATGGACACACGTGAGAGTGGTGAGAGGGTTCCTCTTTTGCCTGGTGTATTAATCAATGTCTTGCAGAAAAATAGAATCAATTAGATGTGTGTGTATATAGACAGAGAGATGGAGAGAAAAACTTATTTTAAGGACTTGGCTCATGTGATTGTGGAGGTTGGCAAATCCAAAATCTACACACAGAACAGCAATTAAGCTAGAGACTGAGAAAAGAATTGATGTTGTAGTCTCCAACCCAAAGGCAGTATGTAGGCAGAGTTCTCTTTCCTCAGATAACCTCAATCTTTTCTCTTAAGACTTTCAACTGATTAATCGAGGCCCACCCACAGTATGGAGTGTAAACGGCCTTGGTCAAATTCTACTGATTTAAATATGAGTCACTTGAAGAAATACCATCCTAGCACCATCTAGACTGATGTTTGACAAAAAAAAAAACAAAACAAAACAAAACAAAAACAAAAACAAAAACAAAACTCATTACTGTGGCCTAGCTAAGACAACACATAAAATTAGCCACTATTTCTGGCATGCTTAGGAGAATTACAGATTAGCATCAATAGACCTAGCTTTTAATTCAAGTGCTGTTGTGCCACATTAAGTGACGAAGGGGCTGCTGAGCCATTTTATTCCACACAAAGTATCCCCATGGGAACAATGTAGAAGTCAAAGTCTCAAGCAGTAGTCTTTGTTGTGGTATTCAGATTTATTCTGCCTAATAAGTATGTTATTGTAAAAAGTTCCTGATAGCTTAAGGCATCCAGAAAGTAGCACATTTATAGAAAATGACAGCATCATTATTAGAGCTGAAGCTTCAACATCTCCATTCCCCTACTTCACATGATTGATAATTTGGTACTCACTCATGTATGCTTTGGCTAAATTTTGAGATTTATAATCAACCTGCAAAATGAGTCCCAATTTCACATGAGCTGAATGAAGACTAAAAATCAAGCAACAAATATTAGGATTATCCTTCCATTACACTTCTTTTGAAAAATGACTCCTTGCTGCCATGTGAAGGATTCTCTAAGCTTTAATACTGAGCAGAGATTTAAAAGGATTAACAGGCACCACCTTCCAGTAAACACACAGAATGCATTTTAACATCTAGTATTTCATCTTTATTTGAGTACTCTCGAATTGTAATGCTCTGATCCTGTAGAAAGACTGGCTGGTATTGTCCATTATTATTCCTGCTAAGTTATTCACAGTTCCCCACTGACCTTTTTTCCAGCAAGTTTTTCAGATCTTTTGTTTCGGCGGCTGTTTTGTGTCTTGCTGACGTTAGTCAGTCAGATTTATGGTGTTCAGTATGGGGGTTCCCACCATGCATGTCATTATTACTGATGTTTCTCCCTGTGTTTATAACTTAGCCATTTAGTTGCTGCGCTCAACTCTTTGAATTCCTAGGACTTACACCTCGCTGGAATATCACCTCTTATTGCCAAGGTCCTTTGTAAAACACTTGACTCTATTTTCATATATAACTATTTATAGAGCCCACAGTGGAATTGAACAGACCTGTTCTTTGATTGTTTATTTTTACCCAGACACTTATTTGGAAGATGTTAGTTCTCTTTGGGCTTCCACAGATGCCCCATTCGTTCATTCAGCGTCTTTTATTGTACCAAATATGGACACGACCAACGTGCTCTCAGATGAAATTAAAGCTAGAGCTTTCTTATCATGTAAATATGTGCAATGCTGGGTTAACTTAGGACTTCATGCTTTTAGTTTTCTCCAGTTATGCAGAGTACTAGCCATGTCCTCCAACAAAATGTGTTTCTCATTATAACTTTCAAATGGATAATAATAATAGACACAGGCAAATACTAATAATGGTTTTGTAAACTTGGAAGAAAGGTGAAAATAACTAAGGATGATTATGCCATAGAAGAGTTGGAATAGAATGTCACTGGTATAGTAAGAGTTGGGGGGCATTGAAAACCTGCTTGCCCTAGAATTTCTCCTTATTGATATGTGTCAATGATTAAAATACCTATATTCATATAACACTTTGGGTAAGTTGACCTATTAAAAATATTTAGAAACTGAAGTGGGATATTATCAGCCATGACTTTTATGCCATGACTTCATGAAGCATTCACAATGCCTGTAGGTATATTATCACTCCTTAGAACTGTTTGAATTGAGTACTTTACTATTTTATGAAACTTATTACATAATTCAAGTTTTCATATTCATCCATATTGTGCCTATCTTAATCAGTTTAAGTGTGAGGTCCTTGAGGGTGAGGTAGGTGTCTGAAGTTTTCTTTAATATCCCCCACAGTAAATAGCAAAGAATTGTGTGCATGCTCAAAAAACTGTAAAATAAATGAAAAACTAAATGACTATATTAAAATTGATTAGCTTGGGGCACCTGGGTGGCTCAGTGGGTTAAGCCGCTGCTTTCGGCTCAGGTCATGATCTCAGGGTCCTGGGATCGAGTCCCGCATCGGGCTCTCTGCTTACAGGGAGCCTGCTTCCTCCTCTCCCTCTCTCTGCCTGCCTGTCTGCCTGCTTGTGATCTCTGTCTGTCAAATAAATAAATAAAATCTTTAAAAAAAATTGATTAGCTTGAGTTTAACTAGGAAAGGTATATAAGTGAAGCATAATATGATGGTGAAGAAAGATACAGGCTGCTGCTACAAAAGTTAGTTTCCAAACAAAACAATAAAAATAATTGCCTGGACTTGGACGGCTCAGTGCATTAAGCATTGGACTTAGTTTCAGCTCAGGTCATGATCTCATGGGTTGTGAGATCAACCCCTATATCTGGCTCTGCTCCCAGCAAAGAGTCTTCTTGAAGATTCTCTCCCTCTGCCCCCACTCCCACTCTCTCTCTCTACCAAATAAATAAATAAGTCTTAAAAATAAAATAGTAATTGACCAAAGTAGAACTTTCAGAATGGCAGAGTGAGAACCTTGGTAAATCTCCTCCATAAGAAAAACAACAACAACAAAAATTACTAGAAAAAAATTATCAGAATCAATCATCTCAGGGATGCCTGGGTGGCTCAGCCGGTTAGGTGTCTGCCTTTGCCTCAGGTCATGATCCCGGGGTCCTAGGATCAACTTCCACATCCGGCTCCCTGCTGAGAGGGGAGCTTGCTTCTCCCTCTCCCTCTGCTCCTCCCCCTGCTTGCTTTCCTTCTCTTTCTGTCAAATAAATAAATAAAATCTTAAAAAGAATGTTCAGAATCCATCATAAGCATACTATAAAATATAAAATGTTTTTTAAAAAGCTATTAAAGTTTAGAAATAAAAGTAGGGTCTATGGAGTTTATCTTGAGGATACTCCTATGCCTATCTGCCTTCCATGGTATGGTAGCTATTGACAACCACCAGCCCACAGCCATCAGAGCCACAGATTTTTCAGGGAGCTCTGCAAATAGCCCCTGTCATTATTTGACAAAACTTGCAGCTCTCTGGAAAAGTCCCATTTCTAGAACATTGTTACAATTTATCCTGACTTGGAGTTCAACTTGGTAGGAAAGCCCCATTTTCAGGTCATTGTCAAAAACAAGTGCAATTAGCTGCAATAGTTAATAGTCCTACCTCAGGTTGCAATACCAGTTGAGACAAATGAGACTGGCCAGAAACAATGAGAGGAAGATGTAGCAAATGACACAACCTTAAAGGGTCTTGAAAAGACTCAACATGTTCCTGGGGATCTAGAAATTCACATATATTTGTGATTTGGGCACATGCCCAGGAAAACAATTAAATAACTCCTTATCAATATCTGGCTGACCTTGGAGCCCTGGACAAGCAACAGTGAAGGCTAATGCAGACATGAAAACTGCCTGAACTTGAGTGTGTGCCTCAACGTGGTTACAGAGCCCTTGGAAAGAATGGAAGGTTTATTGGCTCAAGGACATCTCCTGACCAACTACTGACTGACCCATGGGTGAACCCTACAAATCCAGGCTTAAAAATACAAACAACAAAATAGATGATAGATAGACAGTAGATAGATAGATAGATAGATAGATAAATAAAAAGCAAGGATTTCAGGGGCCACACACTTCTGGAAATAGAATACTGTTTGGAATGAGTCCTGGAAAGTCACTAAATAGGTAGCAGCAACAGCAACAAAATATGTGGAATGGCAAAAAATTTAAGTCCTCCAATGCATGTATTCCCAGATGAGGTCAGGCAAGGTGATATACTTCCTTAATGTTTTAGCTTTCATATAGAGAAGATCAAAGGACAGAAACGGGCACCTGGATGGTGCAGTTGGTTAAGTGTCTGGCTCTTGGTTTTGATTCAGGTAATGATCTCAGGGTTGTAAGATCAAGTCCCCCTTTGGGCTCCATACTTAGCAAGGAGTCTGCTTTGAACTTCTCTCTCTCTCACCCTCTTCCCCTCCTGCTCATGCTCTCTCTTTCTCTCTCCCTAAAGTAAATAAATCTTAAAAAAAAAAAAAAAGAAAGAAAGAAAAGAAAAGAATGGAGATAGTAGTAGGGTAGCATCACATAAGTTACTTAACATTTCTAAATCTCATTTTCTCTTTTGTAAAATAAAAAAGAGAGAGTTTACCAGGATATATTTTTTTCAGGATTTAAAATTAAAATCTATGTGAGATTTGTATATGTACATATATTCTCTAGGAACAGAAGTCTGGTATTCACTAATTCAATGTTTTTAATGGCTCTGTAGAGCATAACTCTAATGAATAAGGAAAATCAATGATATTATCTAAATGTTCCAGTTTTCAACAAAAATTATAAGGCACACAAATAAATAGTAAAGGATAGCCCATGCATAGAAAAATAAAAATAGTCAATAGGAGCTATCTTTGAGGGAACCCAAATGTTGCTCTATAGGAAATCATGTTTATAGAACTAAGGAAAAGTGAAACAACTGTATGTCACCAAATCAGAAAATCAATAGAGATATTATGGAAGAAAAGGCAAATATTCTAGAGTTGAAAAATACAATAACTAAAGTGAAAAGAAAAATGGAAGGGATTAGCAACAGATTTAAGCTTTGCAAAAGAAAGAACCAGTGAGTTTGAAGTTAGAAGAAAGGATTAGTGAACTTAAAGATAAATTAACAGATTAAATAGTATAAATTAACAGAAAGAAAAACGAAGAAAATGAACACAACCTCAGAGACCAATGGAGCACATACGAATTTACAAATGTATGCATAGTGGGAGTCCCAGAAGAAGAAGATTGGTAAAAGAGACAGAAAAAAATTTGAAGAAATATGTCCAAGAACTTCCAAAATTGATGGAAAACATTAATCTACTCTTTTAACAAGCTCAATGAACTCAATGAACTATAAGTAGGAAAAATTCAGAGATCCATACCCATACACATATGTGACATAGAGAACTACTTGAAAGAAATTCAAGTACAAATAAAGGGATCTTCAATAAGATTAATAGCTGATTTTTCATCAAAACCAGAGACATATTCTGAAAAGACAAGACTACTGTCAACTAAGATTTCTATATATTCAACAAAATGAGTCTTCAAAATTGAAGGAGAAACAAACATAAACCTGATGGTAACTCAAATCTACACAAACAAGTAAGACTATCAGTAGAGCTATTTACACTAAGAAATATTAACTCTTTCTTCTCTTGTTGATTTAAAAACAATTGCATTACAACAATAATTATATAATTATATTGATAGGCTAATATAAAAATCTGATTTGTGTGGCAACAACAGAACAAAGTAAAGGAGGGGACAGTGCTGTATTGGAGCAAAGTTTTACTATACTATAGGAATTAACTTAGTATTAATCTGAACTAGATTGTTTTAAATTAAGGTGTACATTGCATTGCCCAGAACAACAATTAAGAAAATAACTTAAAAAACATGGTTTAAGAAACAACAAAGAAAGTAAAATAGCACAGTAGAAAATATCTATAAAAAAAAAAGAGACCAATGGAGAAATGGAAGAACAAAAAAGACACAACATATAGAAAGCAAATAGGAAAATGGCAGGTGTAAATCCTACCATAGCAATAGTTATATTAATTAAAAATGAATAAATAATCCAAATTAAAAGCATAGATTATGAGACTGGATTGAAAAACAGAATCTAGATATATGGAGCTTGTAAGAGAAATATTAAATTCAAATAGATTAAACCAGTCAAAAGCGAGAGTGACTATACAAGTATCAGACAAAATAGACTTTAAGACAAAAAATAGGCTATGAAAAGAAGGGGGCTATTCTATAATGATAAAGGGTCAATTCATCAGGGAGGTATAACAATTATAAACCTTTGCAGCTTACAGTGAGGCTAAAGGAGGGATTGGAAAGACGTTGCCAAAACATATATGTAGCTCTTCAATGGCATCATTTAAAAATTATTTCAATTCTCTTTAACAATTGTTGGAATTCTGTTGTACTCTTTAGAATCATAAAATTTTATGATTTTCTAGTCATTTTTCATTTTGGTGTTAATGCCTATAGATAGTTAAATTGTATTGTTAGTATATATAGTATCTTATTCTCTCACATAATTTAAAAAATCTCAGATGGTAAGTAAATAACATAAACACATGGCAGAAAATATGAAAAAAAAAAGAATGACCAAAATAATTTCCATAAATTTTGGCTAATTTGAATAACTCTGCAACTTCTTTGTAGCTAAATAATCATGTTATAATTATTTTCTTGTAGCAAATTTCTAGAAATAAAGTTGTTAGTGCAACTGGTATGCCCATTAAAATTTTTTTTTAATATACAAAGGCAAAGTGCCCTCACAGAAATAACAAATTAGTTTCTATCCCATCAAAATATAAGACTCTCTTTCCCAAAAAGCATTTTATGATAGTCAGCTGAGTGGATTATTCAGTAATTAACGACTATACTCTAGTTGGACTTTTCAGCCATTCATTTGATAAACAAATATTTGTTGTATGCCTGCTATGCATCAAGTTTATGCATAGAGTAGTTATAGAACATACAGACACTTTGCCTTTGAGAACTTCACCTTTTTACTACTTTGCTGATATTTATGGTGACTATCTTTTTACACATTCGGATTGTTTTTAAACAAGTCCTAAAAGTGGTGATTTGTTTTCTAACACTTATGAAAGTTCAGGGTTCAAGGGTTGCCTTCAAATTCTCTTCACCGGATATAATGTGAGTATTGAGAAGGCTCCCAAAGGCACACCAGAGGATGACTTGAGTGCAAGGACTGTAGTAAGGAAATTTGGTTCATACTTATATTGAGCAATCTTCAAAAGAATATAGTAGATGAAAATTGGTTCTATGTGTATATGTGAAGTAGGATAGTAACAGACTTTCAGAGCTAAATCGATTTCAGAAATCATTCAAATTCTTAATTTGAATTTTAACATTTTTAAGACAAATATTCTAGAAGATGCTCTTTTTATAGTCTCATGAATAAACATTTTAGAAATAACATAAAGAATTAGATAATAATTAGAAAAACTTGAAACCTCACTAAACTTTCAGTATGCCATATAGCAAATACCCCTGGTCCAGTAATTATTGATCTTAAAAGGAGTTTTACTCTGGGACATAAAAAGCATTAAACAGCTATATTACATATAATGTTGGAAGGATTTTTATTTTTCCTTTGGCCAGTCTAATGATTAATGGATAATAAATAAACCTGAGATATTAAAATACTCGAATCTCCCCATATGTGTCTCTTCTACAGAGAATGCAGGAATTTTGAAAGAACAGCGTAAAAAGCCTTCTCTGAGATTGTTCACATCATAAAAACACTAGTGCTTTGTTAGACTCTACATGAATATCATGAGTATTTCAATTTTGGGGGTCTCCTAAGAAAACTGGAGAAATTATCTTAAAGAATCAGAAACTTGTTTTTTACTTTTGGAAATTTTTTCATTTATATTTTTTATATTATTTTTGTTTTTATAATTGGAAGTATTAACATTGAAAAAGACTTGAGGATTTCAGTACAAGTGAAATTTTGTCATTTACTATCAGTAATGAATAGTAACACAGTTAGCTGCTTGTATCACTCCAGAGAACTCCCATTCATGATGAAATAAGAAAGAAGCAAGTCAAGAAAATGAAGAAATGCTTCTGGTGATCAGCATCACTGGAACTATGTTTGTCTGTATAAAATTACTTATTAACAGAAACTTCAAATACATTAATTTTTAAATGAATTAATTTTCAAATAAACTGATTTTTAATGACTTAGCAAACATTTTTTTTTAATTTTTTATTTTTTATAAACATATATTTTTATCCCCAGGGGTACAGGTCTGTGAATCACCAGGTTTACACACTTCACAGCACTCACCAACGCACATACCCTCCCCAATGTCCATAATCCCACCCCCTTCTCCCAAAACCCCTCCCCCCAGCAACCCTCAGTTTGTTTTGTGAGATTAAGAGTCACTTATGGTTTGTCTCCCTCCCAATCCCATCTTCTTTCATTTATTCTTCTCCTACCCACTTAAGCCTCCATGTTGCATCACCACTTCCTCATATCAGGGAGATCATATGATAGTTGTCTTTCTCTGCTTGACTTATTTCGCTAAGCATGATACGCTTAAGTTCCATCCATGTTGTCGCAAATGGCAAGATTTCATTTCTTTTGATGGCTGCATAGTATTCCATTGTGTATATATACCACATCTTCTTGATCCATTCATCTGTTGATGGACATCTAGGTTCTTTCCATAGTTTGGCTATTGTGGACATTGCTGCTATAAACATTCGAGTGCATGTGCCCCTTTGGATCACTACATTTGTATCTTTAGGGTAAATACCCAATAGTGCAATTGCTGGGTCTCTCATATAAACTCTCCAGAAATAGTTTCACTTGTGAAAGACATTTGTGAAGCAGAAGTTGACTCGCTGAAGATCAGATCACTTAAAGCAATAAAACCTTAAAGTAACAATAAAAATAAATCTTCATTGACCTCAATGTGGAAAACCCTTTCCAGAACGACTGTCAGCACAGTAACAAAGAATCAAGAGTCCCTGTCCCTACTTCTTTAACCTTGATCATAACTTTGGCAGAACATGTTAATGAACAATGTTTGTCTCTGACAATGATTTTTTTTTACATAAAATGTATAATATAACCCAAAGATTAAGTTCTTGGCTTGTCCTCATAGGAAGTCTATAGCTTTACTTACTCATGTAACTGTCCTATGTTACCATTTCCTATTTTTTGTATTTTTTTGTAATATTGACAATGATAACTAGTTTCAGAAAGTTTACATAATATATTGTTTTTGCTAATTATCTCATCATATTTTAATAATCTCTCATTAATTTTTTTCCTGAAGAATTTACTCTGTGGTAGCCTTAAAGACTAGTTCTCAACGTTCTGGGCAGTGGTATAATTACACTCTTGACCCCCCTATGTTTGTATGAGACTGTGTGACCAGTCAGTGATTTTTGAGCAAGAGTGATATGCATAATTTCTGAACTAAACATTTGAGAGGTAATTTGGAATTCTCTGAAACTCTTTTTTTAGTGATGTTTCAAATGCTGGCTACTCTTTCATCCTGTGTCCTTGAATGCCTGCAATAGCAAGTAGGGGGATCCAGAGGAAAATAGATGCTAGAGTTGGTAACATCAGTTATTTTTTACAAAAATGAATTATATTGAATTCATATAAATTTTCCAGAATTGGAAATAACTGCATCTGATTATTTTCTTGGTTTCTTTTTTTCCTCATTGAAGCAATTTTGGAATACTATAGTACTATATTTACACAAGATTTTGTCTATTACTTTTAGGATTATACCTTAGAGATTGCGTCACATCCATTCATATAGAGTTGCTCCACTTATTTTTACCTTGGAGATTATTCCATAGACACTCTTAGGGAGCTGCTTCATTCTTCTTTACCATCTATATAATTTCCCATTGCATCGATTTATTTATTTATATTTATTTATTTCACAATTTATTTATTTTTAATCAACGTGTAGTTGACATAAAATGTTAACATTATTTTCGAGTGTATGACATAATGATTCAATAAGCCTATACATTATACAATATTAACCACTATAAATGTAGCTATTGTGACTCCATGCTAAGTTATTACAACATTATTGACTATATTTCCTATACTGTACTACACATCACCATGATTATTTATTTTATAACTGGACATTTGTATCTCCTAACCCCCTTCACCTACTTTTCCTATCCCCCCACTCACCTCTCTGGCAACCACCAGTTTGTTCTGTGTTATTTATGAGTCTGTTTCTGTTTTGGTTTGTGTTTCAGATTCCATATATAAGTAAAATCATATGGTATTTGTCTTTTTCTGTCTGAATTCTTTCACTTAGCATAATACCCTCTATGTCCACCTTTGTTGTTTTAAATGGCAAGATTTCATTCTTTTACCCATTCATCTATTGGTGGATATTAGGTTGCTTCTATATCTTGGTTATTGCACATAATGCTGCAGTAAACATAGGAGTGCATATCATTTTGAATTAGCATTTTTGGTTTTGGGGGTGAATTTTCAGAAGTAGAATTACTAGATTGTATGGTATTCCTATTTTTAATTTTTTTAGCCACCTTCATACTGTTTTCCATTATAGCTGCATCATCCAATAGTTCGCAAGGGTTCCCTTTTCTCTACATCCTTACCAATATTTGCCATTTCTTGCCTTTTTGATATTAGCTATTCTGAAGGTATGAGGTGATATTTTATTATAGTTGTGATTTGCATAGCCCTGAAAATTAGTGACATTGGGCATTTTTTTCAAGTCTGTTAGCTGTCTGTAATCTTCTTTGGAAAAATATCTATTGTTGTCCTCTACCCACTTTTGAATTGGTCTGGTTTTTGTTTTTTGGGTTTTTTTGGTGTTGAGTTATATGAGTTCTTTATACATTTTGGATATTAGCTCCTTATTAGATAGATCATTTGCAAATATTTTCTTTAAAAATTGGCTATATCATTTTAAGGCATGTTCACTTATTTTGGCACATATTGATGAAGAAATTTTCTTGAGGACTACTGAAGCTAACAACAAATGAAGAAATAAAAGTGACACAAGTAGAGTGGGTGTATATGCAAATAAAAATGGAAGGTTTAACATTTATTCTCAGTTTGGTTTGACCATGTGAACAGTTAGGTCTCTGCTAGTTACCTTCTGGAGATCACCTAGTCAAAGCTCTTGCCAATTGTTAAGGGATCTCCTGTTTGTGGAATTTTTTTTTTAAAAGATTTTATTTATTTAATTGAGAGAGAGAGCAAGTAGGGAGAAGAAGAGAAAAAAGCACACTCCCGAAGTGGGGCTCAGTCTCACAATCTTGAGATCATTACCTGAGCCCAAATCAAGAGTCTAATATTCACCTGACTGAGCCACCCAGGTGCTCTGTGGAAACTTTTGATTAAAGTAGATATATAAATAAGCACTTTATTCCTAAGCAGCATGATACAGTGTTAGATACAACTGAGTGAAACTAATCTATTTGGAGGAATTGCTCCTTTTCTATACACTTAATGTGTAAATTCATTTCTGGTGCACTTTTTTCTCTTTTTATGAATTTGGTTAGCTTTTTAATTACCATATGAAAATTGACAGAGACACTTTTATTTCAGTTACTTTTCTCAGAAAATACAAAAAAATGAATGAACCGTTGAAGGAAAATTTATGTTGTCACCAATGAATGAGGCATTTATACATTATATGTGTAAGTTATTTTATGTATTTTAGTATGGATTTAGTTACAGACTAAAATGTATAAAATACAACAACTACATTGAAATTGGATTGAACTGGACAAAACTGAGAGGTAGAATATATTTTTTTTCAGAGTTTGAGCAGGAAACCAATTTTCCCAAAAGTACAGTCCTATCCAAATATTTAAATGATTAGATTTTGAGGTGTGGTTTGATCATGACAGAAGTAAGTGTATCGTATAAACTCAGTTACACACAGCATAACAGCAAAGAAGGTAGAGCTGAAAGAGAAACTATGTTTGCTCTTCGTTTACATTTTCTATAAATTATAACCCTAGACAAGGGAAATTTCCTGACAAGATGTGGGGTAAATTATGGAGGTGGGACAGTAATTGCTATAATTTAGCATCAAAATCCTGTCACTTAAGGGCTTTGTTTTAAGCTATTTAGATCTCTTAAACATCAAACACTAAGGAAAAATAAGCTATCAGGGCAAAGGATATAAAACATTTGGTGGTATGGTTTCAGAATGATAAATCAAAAAAAATAATAAATCAGAAACAGAACCATGAACTACCTCTTTTTTATTTGCCTTATACCATCTACCCTATTTAATATAATTATGCCATAATATATTATAACTATATAAATAAAATATATTATAAATACACAATGTAATATATATATATATATATATATCTTAAAATGAGCAATAATATAAGACAAAACAAAACACAGACTCTAAACATAAATGCTATAAATAAGTGCAGGAAACATATACAAGCTAAAAGAAAATGAAAGATCTATATCATGTAAAGATTTACCCAGAGCTATAAGACAAAAACAGTTCAGATTCATCGTTCTCCATAATGTCAAAGACATTAAATAACATATTAACCTGAGTAAAAAGAATCTCAAAGAATAAAGTAGCTAAAATGTGATAAAATGATGAGAATATCTGAAAGGATTTTCATGGCTGTAGAAAAATATTGAAGAGAAAAATATTAATTATAGAAATAAAAACCATTTCAAGTACAAAGAAAAACAGAATACTAATAACTAATACTAATAACTGAAAATGCATCAAGCATAGTTTAATAGACTGGAGGAAAACACACATACACAAACGTATGCACACAGGTACATGTGCACACATGTACACACACAGAGGTATATACTTACTGGTAGATTTATTCTTTGATAATTTTTGTTTTAGTTGTGTTCTTTTATAAGTTTCCAATTTTTGCTGGAGTATTGAAATGCAAGTGACTTATTTTTAAATCTTTATTGAGGTATAATTTGCCCACATAAGAAAATGTATCCATTTCAAGTGTTCAGTTCTGTAAATTTTGATAAATGCACGTACCCTGTAACCACAACAAGATCCCTATGACCTTAACCAGTCAGTCATGCTGCCAGATCTTGGTAACCACTGATCTGCTTTCTTTATTTTGAGTTGCATATAAATAGAGTTGGTCTGTAGACCAATTGCAGGAGAACTGACATCTTAAGAATGTTAAATCTTTCAGTTCATGAATATGGCATACTTCTCCATTTATTTACATCTCTTAAATATCTGTTAGCAATATTTTATAATTTTAATGTGGAATATGTACACATCTTTCGCAAAATATATTTTGAAGTCGTCCACATTTTTATGGCTTTGTAAATAATTTTTTAAACTTTAACACCCAAATATTTATTAGTATAGAGAAATGAAATTGACTTTGTCCTAACTTTATGTCTTGTGATCTTGTTTAATTTACTTACTGATTCTCTTCTGAGCCTCAAAATGCAGGCTAGACAGACACACTGCTTGGTATTGTCCCAGAGGTCACTGAAGCTCTATTTATTGGTTTTGTCTTTTTTCCCACTCTTTCTCTGTGTGCTTCAATTTGAATTGATACTGTTGCTAGGTCTGCACAGTCTAATTTGCTCTTTATCCCATCCTCTGAATTTTTTATTTTACATAACTTGTTTTTCATCTCTAGTCATTTCATTAATTTTCTGTATCTTTTATTTCCCCTTCATCATTTCCTACTTTGTTTGTAAATCCCTGAACATATTGTGTTTAGTATAGCTGTTTTAATATCCTTATTTTCTAACTAGTCCTCCCTGTCATTTCTTGGTCTGCTTCTATTGACCTATTTTTCTACTGATTATGTGCTATAATTTCCTGCCTCTTTGTATGTATAATAGTTTTTTTATTGTATGGCAGACAGTATGAAGTTATATTGTTGAGTATTTATAATTTGGCATCTTGTTTTAAGGAGTGTTGTGCTTTCTTCTGGTAGGCAATTAACTTACTTAAAGATTAGTTTGACCCACTTAATTACTATTTTTAAGCATCTCTGTGGCATATCTAGAGTAGTTTTCATTTTAAGCATACTTCAATCCAGACTAAGGTCTGACCCCTCCGGGTCTCTTGAATGCCCCAGTGATGACTGAAGAAACTCTACACTGGCTGGCCCAAGTTCAAATGCTTTGCTGCTTTGTGTAGGATCTGAGAATTGTTCATCTTTCAACCTTTTGCCTGGCTTTCCTGGAGTATTACATTACACTTGCATAGTCTAGTACACAGCGAGAACTAAGGGGCCTCAATGACAGTTTTGGAAACTCTTTTTCTTAATATCTCCTTCTTTTACAAAATTCTGCCACAGCTTCCAGCTGTCTCAGATTTCTTGAATTTCCTTCTCCATCTGCTAAACTAAGCGAGACTGCCAAGCTTTTTTTGTTTTCTCCTTCCGTGTACCCAAGGTCTGAATATCTCCTCCAGCCAGAAAGCCAGGGTGACTGTTGCTTATCTTCTTTGCTTCCTTTCTCTCACAGATAACAGTTCAGTGCTGCCTGTTGTTCAATATCTAAAAACAACTTTTTCTCCATTTGTCCACTTTTCTAATTGTTTATGGCAAAAGAGTATTTATGGCCCATGGTTCCTTAATAGAGCCAGAAACAAATTTCCAATTAATTCACTTTTGTATGTTGATATTACATCCAGCCAATTTGCCCAACTTGATTATTTTTAGTTATTTGGATGAGAATTTATGGGTTACCCATATGGATGATCATATCATACATTAGAAATAATGATTTTCACTTTTTTCTTTCCTAATCCTTAAGCCAGTCATTACTTTTTCTTGTCTTTATGGCATGGCTACAACATCTAATACAATATTGGCTTATTCAGAGACCATGCTTATGGGTACAATAACCTGAGAAGTATAAAAATTACTTTGGTTTTGACATTAAGTCTTAATTTTCATCTCTAAATCAAGTAAAGTGAAATTTTATATATTATCCAACCTATTAGCAGAAATAGATTCCATTTTTCCTATCTACTTATCCACCTGTATAAGTTATCCTATATGGACAAAGATATATAAAGATGTTTCAAATTGATATTTACCAAATTTTATTTCTGGGGAGTAGGTGTTGCAATAGATTTTGGAACTATTTTTTACTTTTCCTTTTGTTCCATTTTACATTGCTTTAATTTTTTTTAAATAGCAAGTTTGTATTATTTTATGAAAATAATGGTCTTTAATTTAAAAATATTACATGATTATTATAAAAAGTCAAATAACAGGAAGGTATGGATAGAAAAATGTGGAAATTATCTTCATTCAATACAACCCAATTCCCAGGGGTATCCACAGTTAAATGATATATATACTTCCATTCTTTTTTCAGTGTATATACATGCATTTAAGTACATAAATATATATGTATGTTTTCACATATATGTATATATGTACATACAAATGTATGCACATGTAATATATATTTATATACATACATAGTACTTTAAAATGTGTGCAGATACAGTGTGCGTGTATGTGTGTATCTGGAAATATAACACACATATATATAACTAGAAGTAGATATGATTTTTTCCCCAAATAAGATCTTATTGAATATAATAATTTGCAATATACTATTCTTGGTTTAACAACATATTATAGTCATCTTTTCATGTCATATAGATATGCATTTTAAAATTATAATTTAAAAATTATTATTTTATATCTACAATTAAGTAATCGAGAAATATTGATAGAAAAATATGCATTTATCACTTTGGCTACCTCACTCTCTCTTCTGCCATCTTTTCTACAGTGACATTGTAAACAGTTTGTTATGCAAACTTTAGTCTTTTTCTACATAATTAAATTCATTCAATTATATTTATATATAACTATATATTCCCATATATATTATACCATAATATGTATATTTTAGTAAACACATACATAGTTTTTTTGACACTGGATTTTATAATAAACCTTAAAAGAAGGACTATGAATTTTTCTATTTTATTGTTTGTGTTCTTTTTCATAGCATGTTAATATTTCTTAGCATAAATGTTCCATAGTTCATTTAGCTCCTTTTCCCTCAATGGACTTTTAGGTCCTGTGACAGATATTACACATTAACTCACTTCAGTCCATTTCAAATACTTTGGAACATGCTTGACTGAATGCCAGAGGCTGAACAGTTATAGACCACATTTCTCAAACTCTCTTAAGAAAAAAATCAGGTTCCAGATGGG
Source organism: Mustela lutreola (assembly GCF_030435805.1). Taxonomy (NCBI): domain Eukaryota; kingdom Metazoa; phylum Chordata; class Mammalia; order Carnivora; family Mustelidae; genus Mustela; species Mustela lutreola. The sequence continues at coordinate 120,889,920 of NC_081297.1, forward strand.
CTTAGCTTTCAATGGGTGAACACATTCATATATTGGAAAGGTAGTCTGGTACTTCTGCTGTTTCTGCTGGTGAACTCAGTTGTAATGGTATTTGGTTTCATGAAACATCAGTTACTGGCCTGTGCATGGTACCTAACTTCGTAAGTGTTGGAAAGCAGGGTGCTCGGCATCAATTTGCTGGCCTGAATCTTGTGTACATGAGACCAATTGTAGAACTGGATGTGGTGTGGCAGAATTGTGGACATGGGAATTGTGCAATATTGTGGCTTTTAAGAAATGTATATTTGGTCATTTAGATTATCAAAATACATTTCTTACACATATTTGGTCTCATCCACAGTTCCTGGTTTACAGCTTCCAAACTCTTGGAATTTCCTGTAATGAAAGCAAAAAAGGTCTCTTGTTATATTAGGTGACATTTGGACTGCACCTAAGGACTGAGATTGATTGCCAGAAGATAGATCATGTGATTAGAGGGTTAGAACTTTCGGTCCCACCTCCAGACCCCTGGAGAGGGGAGGGGCTGGAGATTGAATTTGTTGCCAACAGCCAATGATTTAATTAATTATGCACACATAATGAAGTCTTCATAAAAAACAAAAAGGAGAGGGTTCAGAGAGCTTCTGGTTGATGAGCACATGGAGACTTGGGAGGATTGGCACTCTTCAAGAGGGCAGGGAAGCTCTGCACCCCTTCCCTTGCCCTATTTATCTCTTCCATCTTACTGTTTCTGAAGTATACCCTTTTTCAAACTGGTTTCAAATGAACCAGTGATAGAGTAGGCAAAATGTTTCTCTGAGTTCTGTGAACTGCTCTAGCAAGATAATTGAACTCAAGAAAGGGGTCATAGGAACCTCTGATTTGTTACTGGGCAGTCTTAAGTACAGGTATATGCTGGACTTGTGACTGACCTCTGAAGTCCAAGGAGGGGGTTGTTGGAACCCTGAATTTATAGTCAGAAGCATAGGTGACCACCTGAAATCATAATTGGCATCTGAAATGGGAGCACTCTTGTAGACTGAGTCCTTAACCTATGGAATCTGATGCTATCTTCAGGCAGATGTGTCAGAATTGAGTTGAGTTATAGGATACCCAGCTGGTGTCCTGAGAATTTTTGTTTGTTGATGGGAGGTATGGGGAGCTCCTTCTCAGCATACATTGCAAGTTGGGTCTTAGAGCACTTTTATAATAACACCGTTTCCCGATTTTCCTGATCATGGTGGAGATAGAAGCTTGCTTGTTAGCACAATTCTGTAGGGGTGTTCTGGCAGTCATTTCTAGAGACTCAGCATAAAAATTGCTTTTTTAGTCTTTCCAATAATTTTGAAATGCTTAATTATCTGTTCTAAATCCTTTTGGTTCAAACTAGTTACAGTTGTTTCTGTTGTCTGTAACTAAACATTAAGTGCAAAGGAATTTAGAAACTGAAATTGAAGGCTTTGTGTGACAGAAGCCATATATTTGGCATTGAATTAGCAATCAAGTGGAAGATAGGAAGGACTCTGGTATTGAATTCTAAAAAGGCTGATAAAGTTTGTTATTCAATGATAAAAAGTAATGAAATTATCTCCTGTGGTACAATTTGCTGACCATAACTATAGCAATTAGGAAAATGGTAGAGACAATTAATAATATTAGCAGTACTGATTGCTTCTGTCACCTTTAAACAAAGTTCCACAGGAAAGTCATGTACACAGTCTAAAGCCAGCCAGTTTGCAAGAAGACGTGGGAGAAAACACAAGCCCTTTCAGGAGGTTTTCTCTGCCTAGGTCTACCTCAGGTTGACTGAGGGTACAGTAATGTGGTTCCTCAAAGTGTTAAGAAGGCTGACTATTTTAATCTAAAGATGGAAGCAGTTAGTGGTAATCTAAAATAATAATCATAGCAAGAGATAAAAGTAACAACAGCCACAGTGGGAGGCCAAGCGTCTGCCATCATAGAGAATTTTATCACTGCTAAGGGCCAATGACTGTGTGATTCTTATTTTCCTTAATTATCTGTTCTAAATCCTTTTATTGTATTTATTCTGTTCCAACTGCACCATGATATATGGTATGTATTTGGGAGCAGATAGCTTGCCTCTTATTTTAGCTGTTGACAGACCATGAGATTACACATAATCCAGAGGTTCTGCGGTCATGCAGTTGTCACTATATGGAACTGTCTTTCTTGGAAAAGGCTCTATGTGTTGAAAGAAAGTTATGGGTGAGCATTTGAGTGGACAAACGGCCAGACTATAGGAGGAAACTACCAGTTGTACTGCAAAATCAAATTTCCCCTCTTGCTTAGGAAGAGATCTTCAAATATTATTTGGGGACATGGACTCTAATAATGACTACGTCCAATAATTACCCTTGAATTTAAGTGTGGCCAGATGGCTGTGGATAAGTTCTGGCCGGTGGCATGTACGTGAAAGTGATGTAAGCAACAATCACTGTATGTTCTTAAAGGGAGGGGACACGCTCTTCTCTCCTTTTTTCCTACCTGCTTACTCAAATATGCGTCAGATGACTGAAGCAGGAGCAGCTCCGTTGGACCACAGGTAAAGGGCACATACTGAGGATGGCACAGAAACAAGACAGGAAGGTTTCTGATAATTACAGGCATTTACATGAAGAAGAGATAAATTATTATGTTTAAACCAGTTATACTGTCATTTTGGGTTTTTCTGTCAATTACAAATGAAACTAATTCTGTGTTAATAGAGGTGTTCTCTAAACTTCTAGATTTACAAAAAAGATTTGAGGAAATAATTATGTCTTCATAGAAATGTGTTTGTGTGCACATGATTAGCATTATTTTTGAGGTTAGATTACTAGAAATGGAATTCTTGGGCAAGTGATATATATTATTTTGATTTTAAAAAATACTTCCTAGTTGCCCTGCAAAAAGACTTAATCAGTAATTGACAACAATTACTTATATCCTTATAAATACAGGTTTTCACCAATTTTAAGTTTATTCCAATGGAATAGGTATATTGATATACATATCCCTGATTACAAGTAATGCTGACAATACTTTTTCTTTTTTTCTTCTCTTTTTTTTTTCATCTGTTTTGTACTGTCATTGCCAAACTTTCCATAGAAGGTTTATCTTTTTCTTTTTGATTTGTAGGAAATCTTTACATATACAGGATATTAATTATTTTCAGTTATAATTTGGCAAATACTTTTTTCTAGACTGCTGCTTATTGTGTAACTTTATGGTGTCTTTATATATGATTACTTTATTTAAATAAGGAGTTATTTATATTCAGGCAAAAATGTCAGTATTTTCCTCTTGACATCTGGGTTTTCTGTCTTGCCTAGGAGACTATTTTCATCCCTAGAGATTATAACATTAGATTTCTATATTTCCTTTAACACATTTGTTCAATTACAAAATTGTTTAGCTCTTGGGGTGCCTGGGTGGCTCAGTTGGTTAAACGTTTTGGCATAGGTCATGATCTCATGGGTTGTGGGATGGAACCCTGCATGAGGCTCCATGCTCACTGGGGAGTCTACTTGAAGATTCTCTCCCTCTGCCCCTCCTCCAACTCATGCTCACTCTCTCTGTCTCTTTCACTCTCTGCAATAAATAAATAAATCTTAAAAAGTTGTTTAGCTCTTTAGCCCATTTGGAGCATATTTGTATAAGGTATAGAGTCACACATTCCAATCTTTTAAAAAAATATTCAATTTTCCCAATGCCATTTGTTTAATAATACGTCTACACTTTACTGATATGAAATAACAGTTCTTAGTGTAGTCAATTTTCTGAATATCCTGAATATGCATGGATCTGTCGGTTTCTCTGTCCTATTTTATCAGTCATCAGTCTATTTCTATGCCAGTGTTATCCTTTGTGAACTGCTATAATTCTGATACATTTAGATATCCAGATGGCCCACGTTCTTTTAAAAAATGATTTGATATTCTCATTTATATACATTTCCAAATGAACTTTAGAAACAAATTTACATCAACCCAGTTGAAAGGAGATTTTAAAATTATTATAGCTGTCCCATAATTTTTGGAAATCAATAAGTGTGTTTAAAATATGTTAACTGTAATATTAACATTTGAAAAAATATGTGCTATCTACCCCCTTGGAATTTATTGTAGAATAAAGGTGCTGTACGAATGCATATATTGGTATGTTCATATGAATACCTATGTTATTTTTTTTTTAAGATTTTATTTATTTATTTGACAGAGAGAGATCGCAAGTAGATGGAGAGGCAGGTAGAGAGAGAGAGAGAGGGAAGAAGGCTCCCTGCTGAGCAGAGAGCCCAATGCGGGACTCGATTCCAGGACCCTGAGATCATGACCTGAGCCAAAGGCAGTGGCTTAACCCACTGAGCCACCCAGGTGCCCCATGAATACCTATGTTATTGATGGGTTAACAATCTGTGACTATAATGCCTCAAACATTTTTATTTTATAATTCTAAAGAAAACTAAGCAATCATCTTTCCCAAAAAACTTAATTTAGGTTCATATTTAGACAAAGAATTAATCCAACCCCAATTCTCTTCGCCATATAGTCAGATGTTTTAGTGCATGTTGAATGAGATAAGCAAATACCAATGTTTGGAGTTTCCTTTGATTGACAAAAATGGGCAGAAACTGGAAGCTCTAGTTTGTTCTAATTCTGTTCAGTGAATGTATTGGTATTGTGAAAATTTAAGCTACAGGTACTGTGATTTCATATTATTATGCATAGAGAAAGACTGTGACATTCGATTAATGTTGATTTGCATTAATAAGAGTTAAATATAGAACTTTCAGAAAATCAGCAAGAAATGCGGACCTCCATTATCCTATAGCTATTGTTGCCTCTGTCGCAGTCACCTGGCACTGTTTAGCCACATAAAGTTTAATAGATTTTTTATTTTACACTAGTCAACCCTGGAAGGTCACTGGTAGAATACTTTCTCATCTGCTGCTGACAGTCAGTCTTCTAATTAGTGCATATCTATTTGCTGACTGGGATCCTCCCCAGAGCCTGAAAGAGATGGTGGGCATTTCCCTCACCTCCTCTGGTTTGCTCCAGCAACAATAATAACAAAAGTTGCCAGCTTCACTTAGAAGGAGCTTATCCACACATATAATGTCCTAAATTTTGTGACTTCTGCCTGAGGGACACGCCCCCAAACCCAATAGTTCTTAGAGTCCATCAGGCTTGCACTCATGAGTTTTCAACTACTATTGCAAACAAAGAATCAGTTTTTCAAATAGGCATGGGGCATTCTCCCCAGGTACACACAGGGAGAAGGTAAGAGCTCTCAACAAAGTAATTACAGAAGGAATGTACTCCAACATAATAAAGGTTGTGTGACAAGCCCACAGCTAACATGATACTCGATGGTGAAAAGATGGTTTCCCTCTAAGATGTTGAACAAAACAAGACTGTCCACTCTCTCCAGTTTTATTCATCATAGAACTCGAAGTCCTAGCCAGAGAAATTAGTTAAGAAGAAGAAATGAAAGGCATTCAAATTAGAAAAGATAAAGTAAAACTGTCACTATTTGCAGATGATATATTTTATAAAGAAAACCCTAAAGATACCACCAGAAAACTAATAAATGAATTCAGCAAAGTTGCAATATAGAAAATCAATATACAAAAATCAGATGCATTTTATACATTAATAATGAACTGTGGAAAGAGAAATTAAGAAAATAATACCCATCTACAGTTTCATCAAAAGGAATAAAATATCTAAGAATAAATTAACCCACTTAGTAAAAGATGCTAAAAGCTATAAGACATTGATGAAAGAAATGGAGAAATAAACAAATAAATGGAAAGATAATCTGTGCTGACAGATTGGAAGAATTAATATTGTTTGGGTTTTTTTTTTTTACATTATCTTAGTCACCATACAGTAGTACATCTTTAGTTTTCGATGTAGTTTTCCATGATACATTGTTTGTGTATAACACCCAGTGCTCCATGCAATACATGCCCTCCTTAATACTCACCACCTGGCTAACCTGTCCCCCCACACCCCTCCCCTCTAACACCTTCAGTTTGTTTTCCAGAGTCCAGAAGAATTAATACTATCAAAATGTTAATCCCATCCAAAGCAATCTACGGATTCAATGCAGTCTCTATCAAAACTCCAATGATATTTCTCACAGAACTAGAACAAGCAATCCTAAAATTGTATGGAACCACAAAAGACCCTGAATAGCAAAAGCAATCTTGATAAAGAACAAAGGTAGAGGCATTACGCTCCCTGATCTCAAACTATTTTACAAAGCTGTAATAATCAAAATAGTATTGTATTGACATAAAACAGACATATAGATCAATGGAACAGAATGGAGAGTTGAGAAACAAACCCATGCGTATATGGTCAATTAATGGATGATAAAGGAACCAAGAATATACAATGGGGAAAGAATAGTCTCTTCCGTAAATGGTATTGGGAAAACTGGACAGTCACATGCCGGAGAATAAAACTGTTCTACTATCTTAACTATGTAAAAAGGTAACTCAAAATGGACTAAAGACTTGAATGTAAAACCAGAAACCATAAAACTCCTAGAGGAAAACATAGGTAGTAAGTTCCTTGACATCAGTCTTGGCAATGATTTTTTGGATTTGACTTACAAGCGATGGCATCCAAAACAAAAATAAACAAGTGGCACTGTATCCAACTGAAAAGCTTCAGCACAGCAAAGGAAAATATCAACAAAATGAAAAGGCAACCTACTGAATGAGCGAAAATATTTGTAAATTGTATATCTGAAAGTAGCTAATATCCAAAATACATAAAGAACTCATACAAATCAATAGCAAAAAAAAAAATTCAATTTAAAAATGGGCAGAGGGAAAAATGTTTTAAAAAAATGGGCAGAGAATCTAAATAGATATTTTCCCGAAGAAGAAATGCAGATGGACAATGGAAAAATAAGAAGATGCTACACATCACTAATCATCAAAGCAATGCAAATCCAAACCACAATGAGATATTACCTCATACTGTTAGTATGTATAGTGTCAAAAAAAAAAAAAGAAGAAGAAGAAGAAGAAGAGGAAATTGTTAGTAAGGATGTGGAGAAAAGGAAACCCTTATACACTGTTGCTGAAATGTAAACTGGTGCAGCCACTGTGCAAAATAGTATGAGGTTTGCTGGGTGTTAGAGAGGGTACATATTGCATGGGCACTGGGTGTGGTGCATAAATAATGAATTTTGGACCACTAAAAATAAAATTAAATTAAATTTAAAATATCTAAAAGAAAAAAAATAGATATGATCCAGCAGTTCCACCTCTGGGTACTTACCTAAAGGAAATGAAAACACTAACTGGAAAAGATACCTACATCCCATGTCCGTAGCATCATTATTCACGGTCACCAAGGTATAGAAACAACCTAAGTGTCTGTCAGTAGATAAATGAATCGAGAAAATATGGTGTATATATATAGTGGAATACTTTTCAGCCATGAGAAAAAAGGAAGTCCTGTCATTTGTGACAACTTGGGTCAGTCTGGAGGACATTATGTTAAGTAAAATAAGTCATACAAGGACAAATACAGCATGGTATCACTTATATGTGGAATCTTAAAAAAAAAATAAATAATCAAACTTACAGAAACACTGAGTAGAATGGTATAAACTTGTAGTTACATAGGATGAATAAGATCTGAGAATCTAATGTAAGTATAAGTCTATGCTATGAAAGCAGAACTTAAGTGTACTTGCCAAAAAAAAAAAAAAAAGTAATTGTGTGAGATGATGGATGTGTTTTGTGGGAAGCCTTTCACAATGAGTACATCTATCAAATCATCTCGTTGTATACTTTAAATATATTGCAATTTTATTTGTCAATTATACGTCAGTAGAGCTGGAAAAAAAATAGCTCTCAAGACACAAGAGAATTTCAAACACATATTACTGAGTGAAAAAAGCTAGTCTGAAAAGGCTACATGCTATATGATTCCAACTATATGACGTCCTGGAAAAGGGAAAACCGTGGCATAGTAAAAATATTCATGTTTCCCAGACATTGAGGGGAGAGAAGTTTGACTAGATGGAGCACAGAGGGATTTTAAGGCAATGAAATGACCCTGTATGACACATACCATTATCATGCTACATGCATCCAAACCCACAGAATGTACAATATCAAAAATGCATGCCAATATACATCATGGGCTTTGAGTGACTGTGATGTGTCCATGGAGGCTTATCAGTTGTTACAAACGGGAACAGCTCTGTGCATGTGTGAGGTCAGAAGCTACATAGGGAATCTCTGTGCCTTCCCCCTCTTGATTTTGCCGTGAACCTTAATCTGCTCTAGAAATAAAATTTCCTCAGAGAATGGATTTCATTTAATCTCAAAACAGGTCTTAGAGCTAGATATTATTAGAACTCCTGTTGTATAGATAAGAAGACACAGAGGCACAGAGACATTAAGTAATGACCAGTATCACACAGTGAGCAGGTGATGGACCTAGGATGGGAACATAGCGTGACTTCACATAGCATGTGCTTCTAACACCTACTTTGTGCTGCTTCCCAAAAGGACCCTCCAAAAAAAATTTTGAGAAAGTTCCCACACGAACTTATAAAACCGCACACAGGAGGCATTTCTCTTTAGGAATGTGACCATCTCACGACCTCCAGGAAGACTGCTGTAAAAACTAACCTTAACATTCACTGTGTTATAAGGCATATATATGGGTGAATTACAATGTCTTATAAATCTTAAAATTGTCTAAAGGTATTTATACTAAATCTCCTTCCTGGAAGCCTATATTTCAAAAGAGCATTTGCTTCTTTATTTCCTTTTGGATTTGTCTGTTAATGTGAACCTGTAATATTTGTCTAATGTCAACAACGTCAACAAATAAAACTGTGGGTTTTTTTTTTTTTTGAACCTGTGACTTTGCATACATATACCATCTCTATAAAGCAGCTAGAGATTATTTCAAAGAGAAGCACAGAGGTCTATACTGGTACGTAGGATGTCCATATACTTTCAGTAGCTTTACTTTCATGGCCTAAATGTTTAACAGGATTCTTTAAACCAGCTGTTGCACAGAAATTCTTGTTAACAGATTCAGTGAAAATACTTGGGCACAGAGTCTGGCTGAGTAACCGCCTTACTTTATTTAATTAGAAAACCTGCAGATAGTTAGTATGGAGTGAAAAGTTATTTTAGGTTTTAAAAATTACCACATTAGCGTGCTCATCCCATGTAAGTACTCCAGAGACACATACCAGAAACACGCATTCTCTTACCAGGATCATGATAAATCCTTTTCCTAAAGGAAATATTTGTATCACAGTGAAAATTCCCTCTTTCCCTTAGGTACCTATGGGAAGCTTCTAAATACTGCATTTGTTTTGGCTCAGAGGCAAATTGCTGGTAATCTGAACCTCTTGTCAGTTTCACAATTCTCTGTAGATGGGTTCTGTTTCCTCAGCACATTTCCTTGATCACAGTGGAAATGGGGGCAAAAAACGTGTTTATATTTTCCACCAGTAAAATAGTGTTATCTATACTATACTCTGTGGTATTTGAGGTACTTTGCTGGGTTTTGTTAGTACTTTAGCCAGAACGTGAATTAGGCTGCAATATTTGGTCTGTTTCAGAGCTCATTCTAGGGCAGCTTGTTCAAATCACAAACCACAGTGTGATTGGATCTCTCACAAATTTCAAACACCAGCTCTCCTGGGACAGTATTTTAGTGTAGTTAAATGCCAGCAAACCGTCTTCCATACCCCAGCAAAAGATCTCCAGGGAATTAGGTTATGTGGTCCATTTCTGTGGCCCGGTACCAGAAATGACCACTGACAGAAATACTTCATGTTTTGTGCACACGGGAGCTTTGCCCTCTACTCTACTCTCTTCGCAAACCATTTTTTTCTTTGCTTTTTTCTGTTCTCCTTCTTTACTCTTTTAAGTTCTTTTTAAGGTTTTTCCCTTATAATCAACAGTAAACTTTGCTTCAACATTTTAAATATTCAATAATAGGCCCTGGGAGGAAATAACACCATATATATAATATCATATATAATATATATATACATACACGTGCATCATATATCATATATATGATACATCATATATATACATATACATCATACATATACAAACGTACATACACACATATGTATATATGATGTGTATGTGTGTATATATGTATGCATATATGTATATAAATAAACTTTTTTATGTACCAGAGTAATAGAGCAATTAAACAACAGTTTTAAACATTATAGGCAAATTGCTAATTTGGGGGAATCTTGGATTCAAAGTAAGGAATAAAACACACACACACACACACAGTTATTGAGTACTTTCTATGTACCAGTTACAAATTAGTTTCTTACAAATCTAAGAAGTATCTCACATATCTTAAATAAAACCAGTTTCAATAATGAAAATCCGTTTATAAAAATCCCTTATCTAATTAAAAAACTACTAATTCATCAATGAAACATCACTTCTAAAGCCTCTCGTGTCAGCATAAGATAAGGATCCTATAGTGTGACCTTTCTAGTTAAATGCTGAGTCTACTATTTCCTTTGAACTCCTGAGTAAAGCAATGGATGACACAGAATGTCTACACTGAGGTGTTTTAATCATGGAATTTTTAAAAATTTTTAAAGATTATTGTTTATTTATTTGACAGAGAGATCACAAGTAGGCAGAGAGGCAGGCCAAGAGAGAGGGGGAAGTAGGCTCCCTGCCGAGCAGAGAGCCCAATATGGGGCTCGATCCCAGGACCCCGAGATCATGGCCTGAGCCGAAGGCAGACGCTTCAGCTGAGCCACCCAGGCACCCCTACACTGAGGTATTTTAAAATAAATTACTGACTTTATATCACACCATTGATTTTTCTTCCTAGTTCACTGGTCACTGTTTCTTAGCTTTGCTCATAGGCCTTAGCCATAAATGGTGAGCTGCCTAGGGTGAAGCTTAACATTTCTTTTCCCTCCTTAAATGAATTTAAACACAACCCGTATAATGATGAATCTCAAAATACCCATTTCTGGCCCAGACTTTTCCCCTGAGCTTCTTAACCATCTCATTGACATCTCCCTGTGGGTAGCTATTCTGCTGTTTCGTTTCTTCATATTTTTTGATTCCTGCACCCAACTCCCAATTAGGAGGAAAAAACCCTGTTACACTCTGGGTCCTCAGTTGAGATGTTACACTCCATCTCCATCAATGGTACCTCCTTCTGTCTAGTTTCCCAACTCAAAAACAATGGTGTGAGCCTTGCTTCTTTCCTTCCACTTAAACCTCTAGAAGTTGTGGCCTCTTTGACCTCCAGAATATTTCTCTGATTGCTTCACTTCACTCCATTCTCCCCATCAAGTCCTCATCCGAAGTAGCATCATTTCTCACCTGGACCGCTGTAATAGCTTCCAAATAGTTTCTCTTGCTTCCGGCATCCCTACCATCCATTGTTCACACAGTAGCCAGTGCGCATTTTAAAACATAGATCACTTTGTTCCCTTGCTTAGAGCCTTTTAATGGCTTCTTGTTGCATGTATATGAAAGTTAAATGCCTACCAAGTCCTCCATGATTTGACTGCCTACTTCTCTCTCCTCTTTTTGTGCTACCTATTCCCCCATTTGCTCATTATATTTCAGCCTCATTGACCCCCTTTCTAACCCTTGAGTGACCGGGTCCTTAACCAATTCATAAACCTTGCACTTGCTGTTACCTCTGTCTAATGTGCTCTTAACCAGCTCCCTATGAGGCTGGTGCCTACTCATTTATCAGGTCTTAGTCCAAATCCTCAGAAAGGCCTGCCATGGAAACTCAGTTCAGATTACCTTTCTCTAAACTCTCCACTTGCATATTCAATCTCATGAGCCTATTTATTTCCTCTAAACACTGGGCTACAATCTTTCATTCTCTTTCCATGTACTCATTGGCTTGCTTATTATTGTCTCCCCAGAGAATACAAGCTTTGTGAAAGGAAAGACCTCACTTACACTGCTCATGGCTTCATTCCCTTGGCAATCACCATGCCTGATATATACATCGATGTCCGATTAAGCAATTGCTAAATAAATGAATGAAAACAAAGAACAGAAGAATTATGGAGACTATGAAATGAAATTACCATAGATGATAAGATGTTAGAAGTCAAAGGGGCTTGCGATTTATCTGATGAACCTTCCTGGTGAGATAGACCACAGGGAGTTAATTTGTCTAAAGATGAAGTGAGTGGCTGGAATCTGGGTGTCCTGACACTGAGTGCAATGTTTTCCATTAAGCAAATGATTCATAAACTTGGTTCTTGATCAGATTTTGACTTGCTTGTATTAAAATGAGGAAAATAAAAACAACATTTCACATGTGTTTATCTATCTCCAGCTGTCCTTTCTTGCAAAGAACACCTCTGGCTTGAGTCCCTCCTTCCTTCTGTATCTAATGTCTTTTTTGTATAAAATATTGATAGTAGTTGTATATATTTTTTAATGTTCTTTTCTTGACAAAATAAAAATTTCACCTTTTAATTTTGGATAATATTACATAGCATAAAATTGTATTTACTCCCCTAATGATTACAGTCCTCAATTTTCCAGATTTTTTTCCCCACTACAAACAATGCTATCATAAACATCTCTATTTTTATGTCAGTAAAATAATATCAAAATCTCTATCTCCATCTCTTCCTATGTTTACATTTATATTTCTTCTAGTATAATAGTACTATTACCCCTTTGTCTGGAGCCAATAAGGTGTCCTTATACCCTAGGAGTGTCCACTCTGGTGACGATTGACAAGGTATGTCCTTAAAGAATTTAATATTTTTATTCATTTTTTCTTTTAAAAAAATATAAAGTCTGCAAATTGCTTTGAGTGTCCCTCTTTTAGATAGTTTCCTAAAGACAAAATATTTCGAATTTTAGGAAACAAATGATTAATCTCCATTTGTGACATGTTTCCATCTGACTACTCTGCTCTCCAGATGTCAAAGCCATTCCATATCATCCTGGTAAGCTCAGTCTTTTCACAGTCCACTGTAGATTTCCCAGATCAGCCCTGATCAAGTTCACACTGTGTAGTGAACAAACAATTCAGGGCCACTGTCTAAGATGGAAATGGCTCCAACTCTAGAGCATAGTGTTTAATGCTGGTATATGTTGCCAAAAAAAAAAAAATAATAATAATAATAAAGAAGAAGAAGAAGAAGAAGAAAAGAAAAAAATGCTAAAGTCGCCTAAAGTAAAGCCACTATGAACTACTATGCCAGTTTTAAAATAGGGTAGTTTTACTTACTAAAAGAAAATTAAAACCAGTCAAATTCTCACCTGCCAGATTAGTAGGAAGCCCAGGGCTCAAGGAACCTGAAGAGTGGGAAGTTCTGACCTCCACACCCCAAGGAGAGGAGCCTATCAATGCCTTTGGTTCCTTTTACAGTCAGGGATGATGCTGATAAGTACCAGATTCAGTTCCCTGTAGGGAAGCGTGCACTTTCTCCCAAGCCAATTTCACCCTAGTGTTGTTTACTCCTCTCAGGCTGCTGCTTTCAACCGACAGCTCTTTCAGGCCAATCTCTTAAAATGCCAGCTGCTTCAAAAGTGGCAGAATTAATCCATGTGTTCATCTGCAAGCTTAAAATATTGTACCCTTTCCTTCACTGGTGTGTGTCAGCACAAAGTGTCAGGTAGGTATTTTTTTTTTCTATTCTTGATATATAAATGGGATCATACTTTTAGGAAGTAAACGCTTGCCATGGGGGAACCTGCTTAACTAGCTGAGGTGGCAATTCTGATCGCCTCTGGGAGCCCTGTAATTTCCCCTTCCCACCTCCCCACATGGCTACACACACACACACACACACAGAGTCAGAAAGGGACTGATTTATTTTCTCAAAGGTGTTTTACCATGCTAAAGACAACAAAATGACTTTCTAGTCATAGAAAAATGGGGGGGAAAATCTACAAGATACATCTTCAGTGAAGTATCTTGCAACATTAAAAAATGGACTGAGAATTTGACAAATAAAAATGAATGTACACTCCAAAATATCCAAAATGTGTGAAGTCTAATCAGAAATCTAATCAGAAATCTGCTTTTGTGCCTTGATACGGACTGCAAAAGAGAAATAATGATGTTCTTTTTCATAAACAAATTCGAAGCTTATTCAATTCTCTAAGTTACATAGCCTCCATGTTGAAGGAGGGTTTGCTTATTTACTGTGAACAGTTAAGTGATTTGCTTCATAAATGCTGATTCAAGATAAAGTCCCTTTATAGGGTGAATCCTCAGGCTATATAAACAGTCTGGGTTACATTTGGTGTTAGGTGAATTAAGATATGAGTCTACTGGCAACATTTTGCATACACAATACCTGTCAAGTGAAGATTCAACAAGGTGTACTATGAATCTTTTGCCCAAAATTCCTTAGCCAAAAAGGTTCTTCAAATTATTTTTTGTATTTGTTAATTGTGCTATTAACATGGAAATACTTCTGCTTTACTCTCCTCAGAAAGTCCCTATCTATGTAAGTTCCTCAGGAAGTTCATATATATAAGTTCATCAAATATCTGTGTATGTATTTTTTTTTATTTATTTTTTTTTACTTGTTTATTTTTTTTTAATTTTTTTTTAGACTTTAATTTTTTATTTTTTATAAACATATATTTTTATCCCCAGGGGTACAGGTCTGTGAATCACCAGGTTTACACACTTCACAGCACTCACCAACGCACATACCCTCCCCAATGTCCATAATCCCACCCCCTTCTCCCAAACCCCCTCCCCCCGGCAACCCTCAGTTTGTTTTGTGAGATTAAGAGTCACTTATGGTTTGTCTCCCTCCCAATCCCATCTTGTTTCATTTATTCTTCTTCTACCCACTTAAGCCTCCATGTTGTATCACCACTTCCTCATATCAGGGAGATCATATGATAGTTGTCTTTCTCTGCTTGTATGTATTTTTAACTGTGCTTCACTTTGCCTCATAAAGAAAACTGAAGTAGACTTTTTATAACTTTATAGACTTTTTATAGACTTTTTATATAAGTCAGTCTGCTTACCAAGGAAAAAACAATACATTTACAGGTCTACATGATAACTTAGGAATTGAAGTTAATATACAAATAGTTATTTGTTATTAAAAAATGACAAAAATCCTACAGCCCGGTATTTCACTGATTTGGATATAGTTAGCTATTAGATATCATGGGTATCTTTTCTTAGGAAGGTGAGTGCTAAATGTTTGGAATTGGTATAGACAAAGAATTCATCTTTCCCATTCACTTACTCTTAAAATATATTTAGCCACTAGAAATCCCACAGAATACAAGGTATATCCATCTTACACTCCAGGTACAGATTAGAGAAGAGGATGAGTTTCACTAAGGAATAAGATAGATATAATTTTACATTACCCGTAATGAGCCTAAAACCATAGGATCTTTTAAAAGTCAACACCATGAGAAAATTTTAAATGATAATATTAAACTGAGCAACACACTTTAAGCATTAAAAAATATATACACAGAAAATAGAAGAAATGATTACAGACTAAAGAGCTATACTCAACTACAAAACAGCAATAAATTGGGCATGGCTAATACCAAATTAAATCTAAATTAAAAGGAAATTAACTCTCCCCACCCTCTTCTGATCCTCCACTAAGTCAGTCAAGAGTGATTAAGTAAGTCAAGGAGTGATAAGTCACTCCTGTGCAATTTGGAGAAAGGAAGTTAGTTTTCTGGGTGATGACTATTGAATTCAAGAAACATGCAGTTACAGTCTGCTTTCAAAGATGGGGGGTTAAAAATGGCTGGAAGAGGGCACCTGGGTGGCTCAGTTGCTTAAGCGACTGCCTTCGGCTAGGGTCGTGATCCTGGAGTCCCAGGATCAAGTTCCACATCGGGCTTCCTGCTCGGCGGGGAGTCTGCTTTCTCCCTTTTACCTCTCCACCTCATTCTCTCTCTCTCTCTCTCTCTCTCTCTCTCTCAAATAAATAAATAAATAATCTTAAAAATGGCTGGAAGAATCCTAAACTAGTCCTCTACCAGGATCCATAGACTACCTCGCTTCCCCCCACCCCCCACTCCACTAGTCATTCCTTAACATCTGACTTTATCACTGTGCTGCAGAACAGACCATGGTTGATTTTATTATCTCTTTGATTTAAATTTAAAACATCACTAAAAATAACACATTTCAACAAATAGGGTGTGTCTTTTCCTTAAATTCACAAATTACCAGATGTTCTTTCAGGACTTCTCCATACGGACCTAGACTACTTTTAAGTAACTCAAACTCAAATACTCCAACTCGAAATCTATTTCTTCTTTGCTGTTCCACTCCTTCCTACTGTCAATCGCACACTTACCAAGGGCCAGGCATTGTGTTAGGCTCCTCATGTGTTATAACATTTTATCCTCACCCAAACTATATGTGATAGGGCTACAACTATTTGAACTTTATAGGCTAGGAAAATAAAGACTAGGAAGATAATAACTTGTCTGTGCTTCTGATCTCAAGACATCATCATCATCCATTCAGGTGAATAAGCCAGAAACCTAGTACTGTCTCCTTCTCTACCTCCTCCCCAAGCCTTGCCAACTCAATCAAATACTTCTGGAATTCATTCTTATTTTTTCATTCCTTGTCACTTCCAAGCTTACACTTTTCTTTTTGTGCTAATAATTATAATAATCAAATAATCCCCTGTCTGGGTTTCCTATTTCTTGTCTCTTCCACTCTAATCCCTGAGAAACCCTGAGATTTCCTACCTGCCTTCCTTCTTTCTTTCCTCCTTTTCCTCCTTCCGTGAAGCCTCTCTGAATTTGCCACCTATCATTTCTGCCCAAGTTTAATTATTTGCTCATTATTGCACCAACAGAACCTATGTGTTCCTTGGGTATAAACCTTAGACCACCGAAGCGTGGATTGAAAGGCATTCCTGTCTGCTATTATCAGACTACTAGCATCTTAACAGACAAGACCCTGTCTCACTTCCACATTCATTCATTCATTTAATCATTCATTCACAGACCCAACACTTATTCATTGCCCAAGATATGTCAAGAATTTATTATTAAATAATGATAATAGTAATAGCTATCTTTCACTGATAATATACTTAACAATCCTATGAGGTAGGTGATGTTGCCTTTATTTACACTGAGGAAAGTTCAAAATAGAGAGGCAAAGACACATCTGTCAGAAACATTTTGTTTGTATGCCTAGGACTGTGTAAGTATTCAACAAGTATTAATTGAATTAATAAAATTCAGTTGAACTTAAATCAAAAATCAAACAAGCACTTAAGAGAACCTGTGTTGTCCAAGAGCCTAAGAATGGTAGAGGCAAAATAGCATTGGTTGAAGAACTTTAGAGTCAAACAGATACATAAATTGCAATCTTTGCTCTGTCACTAGTAAGCTGCACGACCTCAATAAGCTGCTTATTTCTGTAAACCTCAATTTAAAATCTAAAAAATAGGGTATTACTAGTACTCCTTCAAAGAGCTGACACATTGGTTAATATGAAAATATTAAAATGTGTAAAATGCTTAGTAAGCCACCTAGTACAAAGTAACCCCACAATAAGTATAGACTGGTCTTATAGTGACTACACAGTAAAACAATAAGGGCCAATAATAAGCTATTTGATGAGGAATTACAAATTTTCAAGTTAGAATTTTCAATTTTATTCTTTTCACTTGATATACTTATTCTTTTCATTATTGCTGTTTTTATTATTACTTTTGTGGAGAGCCAACAGGAAGTATGGGAATGGCTAGTATACATGTAGGAATGTCAACTGATGAGGTTCTCTAACTTTTACCATCATAGTATTCAAAATTATAAAATATGAATCTCAAGGAAACATAACACAAACTCCTTCAACCATAATGAACTAAGGCTATTTTAAATACTTTATGTTCCATCCGTTCTTCTAGAATTACTATATCAGGATAAATAAAAATGAATATAATTTGAGTTAAGAAACTAGGTTAAATGTCATAGAAAATAGTATTTATATCCTAACTTAACCATCTCAACTGTGGTTGAAATAAAGAACGCAATGTTTTCAAACAACCCTAAGGGATTGTCCTCTTAAGGGAGAGAAAAGAATTTCAGACATTTCAGAATACAAAGAAGGAATTTCTGGAACCTAGAGAAGACTTTTGGCTAGAAGGCCAATTAACCAGCATACTCTAGGCATAAGACATAAACTGACCCAACATGCAGTTTTTACTGTGATGGTAGGAGCAAAATGGCCCATTGCCCAGAAGTGACTGTCCTGTATGGTGAGTGGGTGAGCACGTGGCCTTCTGTCTTTCTTCCCATCAGGTATGCTCAACTCCGCAGTAGTGGTCAGTTTCCCAATGAGTAAATAAGGCCTGCTTCTTGACCCACATTCCATAGGCAGGCCAGATTTTAGGAGACAAAAAGTCAAATGTACCCAAAGGAAATTATAGATGCCCAAGAAGCCACAGGAGAATGGGGAGTGTGCAGGGTGGTAGCGGGGTCTTTGCCAAAATGCCAGTGCAAGCATTACTCAACCTTCTCTTTCAGTAAACATCCTTAGGATGGAAGCATTAGATTTTGAGCCACTCCAGTAATTTCTAAGCAAATATATTGGTCCTTTTGTGGTTTATAGCCCAAGACTTTATTTTGCTGGATCATCTGTGTATTTTTTAATGTTGTATTTCTTTTGGTTAATCTTCCTTCCTCCTGGGAAGCAAAACGTTCTGTAATAACAAACACTGTCTGTGGTAAGTCCCTAAAACTCCAGTGCAACAGATTGCAAAGCCGGCTGTCCATTCTAAATACACTTGCATAAGCTGGCCATGTCCGTCTCTCCAACTTTGTATTCCATATGTGTGTTTTTCTTTGGTCACCAATCAGTCTTTTCAAAAGATGTTTCATGCATAGCAAATGTGTTCTTTAATAAAATCCACAAAGCTGCTTGAGTTAGAGAAGTAACCGACATCCCAATAATATGAAAAGAGCCGTTTTTTTTTTTTCTTGTTGCTCTCATTATGTACAAGTCTGCATACGTTTTTTTAAAATATATTTTAAATTATAAGTATTTTGAATTCACAGAAAACTGTAAAGAAAAATATAAATATTTGAACATTGTATGTCATCTTGGGAATATCAGTCAGACTTTATTATGGGTATTTTTTACTTAAGAGAAACTTACCTATGAGAATGCTGAGCCCATTCATTTAATTAACTGATTCTTGGACTCACTCAAAGGACCAGGTGCTCTTGAGGAGAATCTCATGATACCTCCAGGTAAAAGGCAAGTCATCCAGTAGAATAAAAAGGTTCCAAGTGAGAAGCAATAGGGGGAATGAAAGGGACTCTGGTGATGGTAGGATTATACCGTAGTTTGCCCAAGGCCACTTCTGACTTGTGGCTATTGTTCTGGCATAATTATTGATTCTATCCCAGTTATTTTCAAACTATAATGGATTTGGCAATACATTGTATGGCTACCGTAACTCTGAAAAAATGGAGGGCGTATGTTATACTAAAGAAGGGAACTTTTATGGGATTCCAATCAATGACAATCATGTAGGAATGAAGATCTGTGCTTTCTCAGGAGAAGCCAGATTTGGATTTTTAGGCACAATCCTCCAATATTTAATGTTAGGTCAACTGTCTTTTTTTTTTTTTTACTTTACAAGGAAAAAAAAAACTTCTCTGGATCAGAGATTTCTCTATGGGTTACCCATGTACAACTTCTTTTAGCCTAGAACTCCTACAGTCTGGGGATTCAATATCACCATATTTTCATCTCCTCCAGTTAGAATGTCAGGCTCCACTTAAGAGACTGACATGTATACTGTGATCAGGTTAAACAGGTCCTGTTTTCACACATCCATCATCAGTTAAGAAAACTGACCAAGAGACTGAAAGCCGAGTGAGTACAAATCCAGGCTTTATTAACTAATTTGCTGACATCTGCATTTAAACCATTTTTCACTGGTAAAGATACCATTCATTGAGCACCTATGATGCTAGACATTGGTTTAATCATGTTATCTACATTATCATGCTATTAATCATCACGACAGTAGTTTTTTAAAAAAAAAATAGAGCCTGAAGAATTTGTGTGATTTGACCAAGGTCACTTGGCTAATAAATGATTAAATTGAGATTAGTGCATAAAACTCCAGGAGCTCCAAATCCTGGGCACTACCTACTGCACTCATATTCTTTGCCTGACAAAAACTAGCAGCTTCAGTACTTTGATTTTCAGTTTAGGCAAATGCATTATCTCAAACTGTACAGTTTCTATCAGAAAGGTTAGCAAATTCAAAGAATAAGGCAACCAAGTGATAGAAAATTACCATGATACCTATTCAGCAATGTCAAGGTAGATTAATAGTCCTAGAAAACGTAGTTTTAACACTGTAAGTCAAGTTGTTATTTACACAACAGGATGACTATGTGATACTGGTAATTGTCTTTGGTCAGGCTCCTTAGAAGCAGAGTATGAGAAGGGGATTCTTTTTTTTTTTTTTTTAAGATTTTATTTATTTGACACAGAGAGAGGGATCACAAGTAGGCAGAGAGAGAGAGGCAGAGAGAGTCTCTCTTACAGAGACTGTAAGTCAAAGGCAGTCTCTGAGCAGAGAGCCTGGTGTGAGGCTCTATCCCAGGACCCTGAGATCACACCTGAGCCGAAGGCAGAGGCTTAACCCACTGAACCACCCAGACGCCCCAAGAGGGGGATTCTTATACAAGCGATTTTTTGAGGAACTTTTTTTTTTTTTTTTTTTTTTTTTTTTTTATTTTTTATAAACATATATTTTTTATATACATATATTTTTATCCCCAGGTCTGTGAATCACCAGGTTTACACACTTCACAGCACTCACCAAATCACATACCCTCCCCAATGTCCATAATCCCACCCCCTTCTCCCCAACCCCCTCCCCCCGGCAACCCTCAGTTTGTTTTGTGAGATTAAGAGTCACTTATGGTTTGTCTCCCTCCCAATCCCATCTTGTTTCATTTATTCTTCTACCCACTTAAGCCTCCATGTTGCATCACCACTTCCTCATATCAGGGAGATCATATGATAGTTGTCTTTCTCTGCTTGACTTATTTCGCTAAGCATGATACGCTCTAGTTCCATCCATGTTGTTGCAAATGGCAAGATTTCATTTCTTTTGATGGCTGCATAGTATTCCATTGTGTATATATACCACATCTTCTTGATCCATTCATCTGTTGATGGACATCTAGGTTCTTTCCATAGTTTGGCTATTGTGGACATTGCTGCTATAAACATTCGGGTGCATGTGTCCCTTTGGATCACTACATTTGTATCTTTAGGGTAAATACCCAATAGTGCAATTGCTGAGGAACTTTTTATGGGAAACGTGTAATGACATGAGAAGAGCCAGATAAGGTAGGGAAAAAGCTAGGCAGTGATGACCTTCTAGAAGCCTAGCATCCTGACCTTGTAGGGACTTCCGGAGCTTGGACTGATCACAGAGGCTGTGTTGCTTAGAGAGCTGTTTCATTACCTGCTCTTAGCCGCTAAAACTATAGAGCCAGGCAAACAGGGACTGCAAGGAGGTCGGAGTCAGTGGGGAAGTAGGAGGAGGGGAGATGGAAGTTGCCACTGACAGTATCTACCATAGTTACCATGGGACAGATTTAAATAAATCATTCTCTCTTCATTTAAAGTATTTTTATGTCTGTTATTTTAAATTGAAGGGACTATTGTTATTTGTTTTTATCTCCAGGATTGTATTTCTTCTTCTTCTGGGTAACTTTCAAAGTTTGCAGAATTCTTGCTCTCTTTCACCATCCCCAGTATCCAAACCCTCCCCTTCCTTCATCCGCTTTAGCTCCAGGGAATTGTTAGTACATCACAGCTAAGCAATGGGCAGAAGTACTTCACAGATGGTGGTTCCTTCTTTTCAATGTTTATTATTAGACATTATAGTACCACAGCAATTTAGTCAGCCACTTAAAGATTGTTTTATTTGGCTACGTCATATTAGACAAGTGAAAAAAATTATTTTTAAAGAGATATATTTATTTATTTGTGAGAGAGAGAGAGAGAGTACATGTGAACAGGGGGAGAGGTGAACAGAAAGAATCTCCAGCAGACTCCCCCCCTGAGCTCAGAGCCTGAGGTAGGGCTCGATCTCAGAACCCTGAGACCATCACCTTAGCCAAAATCAAGTGTCGGATGCTTAACCGACTGAGCCACCCAGGCACTTCACACAAGTGAAAAAAATTATTAATGTCAAAAATAGAGGAAATTATTCTTCATTTCTTTTCATAAGAATATACCCCTGCAGAAGAAAACATTTTTAAAAAAATGATCCCATTAAATATTTATGTGCACATGGTGTCATTGACAAAAAATGATACTACTAATAACAGAAACTTGACTATGTGTAGAGTGGTTTGTTTTGTTTGTTTATGTTTCACATGCATTATCTTAAATGGATATTATATTACAGTGATGCATGCATATGTTAGTTCTGTGGTCATGAGTTTTAAATTCAGAAGTCCCATCTTATGCCTAATTTTTCCTCAATAAATAGCAAAAAAACAGTTAGTCAAGAAAGGCTTATATTTCAACAAAATACAAAAAATCAGCCAACCCAGTTTCCTCCATAATATTTGATTTCTTCAGATTGCCACCAACTGCCCTGCTTACAATAAACCTTTGAAATGAAGACCAATGTGAACGATGCCGATTCAGAAGCCATTGTCAAGATCTAACAGACTATATCTGGTGGCACTGGTGAAACAGATGCTTTCATAAAAAGCATGAGAAGAGACTCTCAGTGGGAGAGTCGCTTCTTTCACAATCCACCAAGGATGAGAGAAATTTTTCTGATGTTACTCTCTTGTAGGATACAGAATTCTAACTTGGGGCTTGGCTTGCTTAAGTGAACTATGCAGATTTTTCATTCTCATTAAATATACACAGATTCTCAGAGATACAGTCCTCATTAAAATGTTTTCAAGTGTAACCTTACAAATGAAAACTACAATCCAAAAGATTTTCATATCCAGTTTTATCAAAGACTAAGAATGTATAAATTTGCTATGATGAGAATTTAAGATTTCTTGCTAAATGGGCCACTGTAAGTCAAAGGCAGTCTCATAGAGTCTCAGTATTATATTTTGAAAGATTTCCTGCAAAGCTTAGGAATGGAGATAAAGATCCACATTGTGACACAAATGCATCCTAACTCTCTTCCCCAATTACTTAACTCTTACTCTAACACAATCAACAGTCCAGAAAGTATCCAAAAAATCCAAAAAGATATGTTCATTCTTTCTGTAAGACAAATGCTTCCCATGTTTTCTTAAGGACATGGACCATGTGTGTGTGTGTGTGTGTGTGTGTGTGTGTGTGTGTAAGTGTTCATTCTTTGTACTATGCTGAAACTCCACTGTAGTAGCAAACATTCTCCTCAGCACTGGCCCTCTCAGAATCAATATCATCTGCTTGTCCACTATCAGCACAGAAAATTCTGTTGTGCTCATTTCTATTGTTAACACTATAAAAACAGCTAAGTCTTATTTTTCTTTTTAAAATTTAAAAGTATGATATCAAGTAAGCTTTGCAAGCTAATGGGCTCTCCCTTCAGAGATATTGAAATGTCCACACTCCTGTTGAGAAACACAGCTTTCAACTCTCAAAAGAAAAACATTATTAAATAGCAACATCTACCAATTTATTGAAAATATCTGAATATCGGGGCGCCTGGGTGGCTCAGTGGATTAAGCCGCTGCCTTCGGCTCAGGTCATGATCTCAGGGTCTTGGGATCGAGTCCCGCATCGGGCTCTCTGCTCAGCGGGGAGCCTGCTTCCCTCTCTCTCTCTCTCTCTGTCTACTTGTGATTTCTCTCTGTCAAATGAATAAATCTTTAAAAAAAAAAAAGAAAAAGAAAATATCTGAATATGACCATTATTTCCTGGTTGAAGAAATTAGAAAATCTGAGACACAAATATGACACAAGCAAGTTCTTAAAGATAGGCAGTCCATTAGCTGGGATTAATTGATGGACTTTCTGAGAGAAGCAAAGATGGCAAACACAATTCTTGGCTTGCCTGCCATTGTCTTGCAAACTATGTACTATGTACATTATGGTAAAGAGCTATATTTGGAACTAAACCAGTTTTCTTTATCTTGCTAACTTAAATAACTGTGTGTGTGTACACATTGAAATAATTGAAATACTCCATGTTATATATTTTTTCAAAAACTAGTGATATTTAGAGTGCTAGTATAATATATAACATGATTAGGAATTTAGTAGTTGAGAACAGTTGTAACTATGGTTATTATAATTCTGAGAGCAAAACTGCCAAGCAGTAGATTTCTATAAATATGCCCAACATTTCTTCATCTATATTTCCTTTAAGCATACTGTATCTTCTGCCCACCACTCTTGTTCCACTGTGACAAGATACTTTCCCACACTTGTGGTCCAGTTTAGATATCAGTGTTCCCCTCTATGACTCCTTGACTTTTGATTATTATAATTGTTATTACTTGTATTGATACTGTCTGTGGGCACTTGAAGACATCTTGCTTGGACATCATGAGGGCCGAATATATGTTTTTTAATTGATACTGCTAAATAATTAGTATATAAACTATTATATACTAGATATATATACTAATTTTATATATTATATATAATATGAATTATATATAATATATATAGTATATTATATATATACACATACATATATATATATATATATGCATACATACACACACATTAATGGCTGAAGATATACCAACTGAGAAATTTATTCAGATCATGCTAGAACTGTTTCCACTTGGTCAGCATCTTCATAGTTTGGTATACACCAATTAACTCAGACTATTTGACCTATTTGTCTTCATACAGCCTCATGTATTGGATCATGAACCAAATTCAATACCTGCTCATAATACCTATGGAAATGATACCATATATACCTGGATTCACATCCCACTTTATTCTACTTGGGACCAGGTGAGAGAGCTCTTGTCTATATTATCTGTTCCTCTAAAACTCTTTCCATTGATGCCCTTTTTTACAATTTCTAAATTTGTACCCTGAAATGACCATTTCTATCACATGGCTTAATGCCACTTTCCTTTGGTTTAACCCACATTGCTCTCAGTCATGGCTGCCTTGATCATGTCTCTGTCTTGTCTTTTCCTAACTCATTCCTGTATCTGTTACATAAACTCCTTCATAGATTTCCAGTGAAATCACTTTTGCCATTGACTCAACATTCTTAATAAAGTGCCTTTTTTGAAAATGTGACTTTTTCTTTGGGACTTTTGCCATTGATCCCTTAAGGATGGTTCTTCATGTAATTGTTCTTACCAGTAGTTTAAAAGATCAGTAATCTAACACCAGATTGGTGGTGTAATAAACCATCTACAAAAATGACCACAGTACTTTCTCCCAACCTTGTGGGCTTTTGCAAAGTGACCGGTACTCCCCTGGCCCCATCAAGCCACAGGGTTTATTATTCAGCCTTTAAATTTTAGTTGGTCTGGGAAAAAACAAACAAACCAACAACTCTAAAAATTAAAAAAAAAAATTTAGTTGGTCTGAAATTTGGTTTGACCAACAAAATGCAGCAGAAATGATGATAGAGGACTTTTGAGCTTAGGCTCCAAAGGACTTTACAACTCCTGTTCTCTTTCTCTTGCACCACCATGCTGAGACTACCTTGTGAACAAGCTTAATCTAGCCAACTGGAGAATGAAAGCCCTCATGGAGCAAGAAAACCCTCTGAAGCCCCATAGACCAACTAGCTCATAGCCAACAGTAACCACCAGAAACATAACTATCCTATACCAATCATTCTAATTAAGTCTCCAGATGATTGCAGTTGCATGAGTAACTCCAGGTTAGAACAGCAAAAGAATTGTGCAAGTGAGCCCAATCCAAACTACTAACCTACAGAATAATGATAAAATAAATTAAGCAAGTAAATTTTGGGGTCATTAGTTATGTATCAATAAGCAATAGATACCAGTAGGTATCTATGTTTGTTTTAAGCCAAATCTGGAAATGTATTCTTCTTCTTAAACCCTTAGTGTTATTTAATTACTGTTTCTCATTTACCTAGCATTTGTGAAACTTCTTAAAACTCAGAATTTATTTTGTAATCTGTTCCTTTGATCCTAATATCCACTCTGTATAAATGAGGCAGAGCAGGTGTTACAATCATCCTCATTATCTGGATGAGGAAATTGAACTCAGGGTACCTAATCCACCCAAGGACATATAGTAACAGACCTCAAGGCCAGGATCATTACCCAGGACACTTTATTTTGTGCAATGCTGTCTCATAGCCCCGTCTGCCTCTGTGCAATAATGTGTATTTAATATATCTTGCTTGACCTTGTATCCCCATGGCCTAGAGTGGTGCTTAAAACATTATGGATGCTGAATATGTGTTTTTGAATGGATGTTGCTAAATGATTAGTACATAAACTATTACCAGGGTGAAAAGATACCAACAGATTAAATTACTCAGACCACCTTAAAACTCATTCTGGTGAGATTCTCTTCCATTCCTATGTAGCTTTTCAAATTTGTGAACCTAACTTTTCCTCATGGTCAGCTTCTTCCTATCTTGGCATACACCAATTAACTCAATACTATTTGACCCTATCTGTACTCACACAACTTCACGTATTGGATCATAAACCAAAATCAGCTCCTTCAAATAACACCTCTAGAATGCCACATATAATCTCATTATTGCATTCTAACATTGGCAAGATTGCATTAAATCTAGGTTTGCTTTTACCAAAACCTTGATACTGAATTTTTTTAATACCTAGTCTAATTTTCACTTTTCATCATAGTGTTTAAAAAAAAAAAATCACAGCCATGTTCATTTTAAGGAACTTCAGCTCTGAAGTTTCTGATTCATTTTCAATCAAATTTTTATTTAGCAATAATTCTTTGATGTTTCATAATCCCTGTGAACCATTTTATAAGCCATGTATACCTTTAACTTTGAGTCTTGCCAAGGTAACTCAAAATTCTGTTTCACATTTTCTGTATTATGTTCAAAATGCAGTGTATTACTAACCTGGGCATAATGTTGCTTTCTTCAGTGAAGGAATTGCTTTATTATATCCTTTACAAACTGGTTTCCTGCCCCCCCCCACCAAAGAGGAGATTTACCATGCAAAGTTTGTTGCTACTTCAGGTTACTATATAGTTCAAAATGTGTTTGGGGGTTTATTTTGAATTCTAGTAAAGTGGTCACATAAACTATGAGATTAGAAATCACCTCACACCAGTCAGAATGGCTAAAATTAACAAGTCAGGAAATGACAGATGCTGGCGAGGATGTGGAGAAAGGGGAACCCTCCTACACTGTTGGTGGGAATGCAAGCTGGTGCAACCACCCTGGAAAACAGTTTGGAGGTTCCTCAAAAAGTTGAAAATAGAACTACCCAGCAATTGCACTACTGGGTATTTACCCCAAAGATACAAATGTAGTGATCCGAAGGGGCACATGCACCAGAATGTTTATAGCAGCAATGTCCACAATAGCCAAACTATGGAAAGAACCTAGATGTCCATCAACAGATGAATGGATAAAGAAGAGGTGATATATATACACAATGGAATGCTATGCAGCCATCAAAAGAAATGAAATCTTGCCGTTTGCAACGACGTGGATGGAACTAGAGGTTATCACGCTTACTGAAATGAGTCGATTGGCGAAAGACAACTATTATATGATCTCTCTGATATGAGGAAGTGGAGATGCAACATGGGGGATTAAAGGGGTAGGAGAAGAATAAATGAAACAAGATGGGATTGGGAGGGAGACAAACCATAAGTGACTCTTAATCTTACAAAACAAACTGAGGGTTGCTGGGGGGAGAGGGGTTGGGAGAAGGGGGGTGGGGTTGTGGACATTGGAGAGGGTATGTGCTATGGTGAGTGCTGTGAAGCCTGTAAACCTGGCAATTCACAGACCTGTACCCCTGGGGATAAAAATATATTATGTTTATAAAAAATAAAAATTAAAAAGAAAAGAAATCAACATAAATACCAATTCTTGGAAAGATATATTAAGAACAAAATCTTAAGTAAAGCTCTTTGGACTATCAATAGAAAATTAAAAAAACATCATTTTAAAAGCATGGCCCAAGCTTAATAATATAAGTGAAATATACTCAGAGTTCCATTGATATGCAAAAGACTTTTTCTTTCATCTATCCAAAATTAGCACAACTAACATTGACTTAACATCTACTACGTGCCTTGAATTGCTCTCTTTAGATGCTGTTTAATCCTCCCAATGATTCCCTAAATTGGTGAGTATTTGTTATCCCCAGTTTACAGACAACGAAATTTAAACTTAGAAATGCCAATGGCTGAACCTACATTCTACCTAGTATCCTGTGATGGGTATGAAAATCACTTGTGTAAACTTATAGGGGAAAACCAGTTTATAAACCAATATAGTGCAATTTAGTACATTTTAGCTTTTGAAATTAACAGAACTGGCATCCTCAATGACATGACCAATCACCTGTCTGACCTCAGGCAAATTATTAAACAGTCAACCTCATTTTCCTCAACAGGAAACTGAAGTCTTCTGTTATAATGACCTAAAATTGTTAGACATTTTTGTCCTTAATTTTCCTTTCATCTTCTTTCTGATTTATTTTGAATTATTTTACCTTGCTATTGTTGGTAAATCTAGGTGTTCCTAAATTTAACATCAGAAGACTTAGAACTAGAAGGCTCAGATTTTCATTCTGACTCTACTTATTAAGAATGTAAATAGTCGGGGTGCCTGGGTGGCTCAGTGGGTTAAGCCACTGCCTTCGGCTCAGGTCATGATCTCAGGGTCCTGGGATCGAGTCCCGCATCGGGCTCTCTGCTCAGCAGGGAGCCTGCTTCCTCCTCTCTCTCTCTCTGCCTGTCTCTCTGCCTACTTGTGATCTCTCTCTGTCAAATAAATAAATAAAATCTTTAAAAAAAAAAAAGAATGTAAATAGTAATCACTTAAGATAGTATCTACTTCACATAATTGTTGAAAGAAATAAAATGGCATAACAAAAATTACTTTTCAAATTGTAGAGTGATCTATAAATTACATTCGAAAGCAGTAAGTACTGATCTAGGAACATGATTCTAACAGTAAACAAGAAAACCAACATACCACCACCAAAACAAAAAACAACACATCCTACCAAAAAAACAATGGGTTTTAAATCTATAACTTCTGTCTTTGCTAAGATTATTTAGAACTGATTTAAAAAATATTTGGCATCTTTGTTTAAATTCTGTGCAAGTGACCACTCACATGAGTTTTGATGATGTAGAAATTCCTGGTGCTTCCAGGATCACCTTGTGTGAAGCTATCAGAAGAGAGGACCGATTTGCCCATTTAAAAATGATTCCAATCCTGCAAAAAAAGGTTTGTTGAAATTGGGACATGAATCTAGAATAGACCAGAAGTCAAGTAAAATTTTTTAAGTAAATGCAGTAAAATAGAAACCATTTTAGTATCTATTTAGAGGGGAAAAGAGGATGTGAGATCAATGTAAGAGCTATTTTCATCTCTCAGCGTGCAGCCAAGCAGTTTGTGGAGAAATACTAGGTGATATGAGACCTTCCCAAAGGAATTTCTCAGTATAAATATTCCGACTTCGGTGTTTAAGGATATCAGCTCTATAGGTGATTTTCTCAAGTTTCTTCCCAACTTAACACATTCCTTAACACATTTCAAATAGCTTCTGTTCCCAACATTCCATTGAGATCATTCTCATGGAGATAAGTTGTAATCTTCTTGTTGTAAATCCAATATACATTTTTTAGTCTTATCCTATTTGACCTCTCAATCTCTGACCCTTTGTCCTTGAGAAACTCTCTTCCCTTAAGTTCTGTGACCCCACACATTCTAGATTTTCCTCTTTTCTCTAGCAGCTGTTTCTCAATATCCTTCATGAACTCTATTTTTGTCCATCCCCTAAAATTTGGTGGCCCTTAGTTTCTCCCCTGTGTCCCTTTTCTTTCCCCCTAAAGTAATCCCATCTACTCATCTGGCATTTAAATACCATCAAACCTCCAGCTTCAGCCAAGATCTCATTCCTGGGCTCCAAACTCGTGTAACCACCTACTGGACATCTCCACTTAGCGTTTCTATGGGGGCTTCAAAACCAACAAGTCTGAAGTAGACTTTGTCAGCTCTTGCCCTACCCTGATGCTGCATCTGTTCCTGAGATACTTTCCCACTATGTGTACTACCGCCACCGATCAACTCCTCTCTCCTGACGTTCTGCACTTTCACACACCAGCAAGTCCTGCCAAATCCATCAACAAACTAGGGCTCCAATCTATCCATTCTCTATCTCTTTTCTTTCAATTATGTAAGTGCTTGCCTACAATCAGTTCTTCTCATAACAACCAAATCTGATTATGCTTTTCCCTTCCTCTGTCGTTCCTAAAGACATGTGTACATCCCATGATGACTGCTAATGACTATTTGCCATAATGGCTCTTGAAGAGTTAGATTATTTTCCAAAAAACTTATCTTTCAATGTAACAGCTTTATTTTTTACATTTAAACACACTATATGAATACACTGTATGGAATAATATTTAGACATTACAATTATGGGAAGACACATTTACCAGTTTATTTGACCCAGGATGAAAAATTCGATGTGAATGCAATTTTTCGGTGAATCTGAAACATGTTGTTTTGCTTACATGGGCCAAATGAAAGTGATGAAAGTGGTATGGTTCTTTAGTCTTGTGAGCATGTACCATTTTCATGTTAGCCTTTACTTTAGCTTATAGCTGGTATTTGTGTGCATGTGTATGTTTTTTGTGTGTGAAAACCTCATTTTTAATGAAGTTTGAGTGCGAGATAATCATATGCCCCTTCCTAGAGTTTCTCCTTCATGTTCTCCTCCACCACCCACAAGCAGGTCCTTCTTTAGCAAGTACCATAAATCTTCAGAATATTTTCTTATATATTATATGTATAGATTATATTTATTACCATTGTCATATTATGATTTATAAGAAATACAATTTAGTCATACCGATGGCCAAATATATTTCTCATATATATTTGGTCTTTGTTCACAGTTCCTGGCTCACAACTCCTAAAACCCTTAGAATTTCCTGTGATTTGGTAGGTAGGGAGGTGTGCAGCATCTTTTGTTATGTCAATGAGGTGATTATTGGAAAACACTTAGGTAAACTGAGGATGGAGGCTGGTTGCCAGAAGAACCAACCTTGTGGTTTGAAGATTGGAACTCTCAGTGCTCCACCATTCCCCCACCCCCAACCTCCAGGGAAGGGAGAGAGGAAATTGTGTTCAGTTACCAATGGGCAAGGATTTAATCCATCGTGTCTATGTTATAAGGTCTCCATTAAAAACCCAAAAAGGCAGTGTTCAGAGATTGTATGGGTTGGTGAACCCAGGGAAGTCCTGCACCCCTTCCCTTATATTTTACCCTATTCATCTCTTCCATCTGGCTGTTCCTGAATTATATTCTTTTGTAATAACCCAGTGATCTATTAAGTAAAATGTTTCTGAGTTCTGTGAGCCTCTCTAGTAAATTTATAGAAACCAAGGAAGAGTTTGAAGGAATCTCTGACTTATGGGCAATTGGTAAGAAGCACAGGTGACAACCTAGGCTTATGACTGGCATCTGACGTGGGGGCAGGGCAGTCTTACAGAGCTAAATTCTTAACTGTGGGATCTGATGGTATCTCCAAGTAGACAATGTTAGTATTGAGTTAAATTGTGGGACAACCAGCTAGTGTCAGAACACGGCTTGTTGGCATAGGGAAACACCCCAGCACCACCCCATTGGAAAATGGAAACGGAATCTCCATTTACATACTTACAGAAAGTTTTCAGTGTTTAAGTGATATATATTTTATCTATATGTAAAAATGGTTTATATATTTTGATTTGGGTTGGAACACATAACAACATGTCCCATTAAAGATAATGGAATGCCTCTTTTTCATTTAATGACTTTTCACTTGGCAACAAAGTTTTTGAAAACAAATGAAAGATAAGTGGGAGTCAATTGTATTCCCCTTGCTTTCAGGATTAAACTCTAAACTCCTTAAGGTAAGTTTGAAAAGTATGTGTCCTACCCCCCTGCCTCATTGGACACCAAAATTCCCATTCCATAGTTTCCCTTCAAGCCACAGGGAACTACAAACCTTGCACTAACTCATTCCTTAAGAGTACTGTGTACTTAGTACAGAACTAAGGCAACATGATTAAATAAGGTCTTACATATATGATAGAGGATTCAGGGAAAGCAATAAAATTATATTAAATACATATGCTACAGCAAAGAGGAATTTTAGAAAACATTTTTTTCTAGAATAGACTGAATCAACAAATGGCTATTCTTCTGAACCATCTTGTTCGGCCCTTCTTGAAAAATCATGGTGCTATTATGATATAATGAGACAGAAAATATTTTGCACCTTTTATTATGCTGACTACCTCCATTTAAAGTTCGCAAATCAACTCTCATTAGTTTCAGCTTTAAGTAGACTACTCCTAAACGTCAGCTTTGTAGATCTGTTTCCTTCATCCTGTGTTTTGCTGATTACAAAGTTCTCCTTAGCTCCCACATATATTTTTTTCCCACATATATTTTGAATTTTGCCAATATTAGGGTACTTTAGTCTTCATTGCATTTGAATGAGAGTAGTAGCTAAAGATTTTCTTGAAGGATTTTCTAAGGTGAGAGACTATTAATCAACAGGGTTTTAATGAGAGCATCTCTAGGGCTGTTTTGTAAAGAAGGTATTCTAGGGCCCAAGAATGCAAACAGAGAGGGTAGTGTGGTGGTTATTAGAGTGAACCCAGTGAGAAATGGTACTAGCTTGCCTGGGGTGGTGACAAGGAAATGGAGAAAAGTAGGGTAAATATGAGGATTTTAGAATGAGAAATCCTGCCATTTGAGACAACATACAGGAATTGGAGAATACCACGCTAAGTGAAAAAAGCCAGACACAGAAATATCTATAGTGCATGAAAATTCTTATATAAGAAATCTATAATAGTCAAACTCACTGAAGCAGAAAGTAGAATTATGGTTGCCAGGGGCTAGAAGAAAGAGGAAATGGGGTGGTATCAGGCAAAGGGTTCAAAGTTCCAGTTATGCAAGATTAGTAAATCTAACAATATAGTATAATACCTACAGATAATAGTACATAATGTATACTTCAAATTTGCTAAGAATGTAGATCTTATTTTCAGTTTCATTATCACAATAATAATAATGATGATAATAAATAGAATGGGAAGACACTTTGGAGGTGATGGATATATTCTTGCATAGACTTTGGTGATGGTTTCACTTATACTTATCTCTGAACTCATCAGGTGGTATAAAGTATTTATGTCAATCATATCTCAATAAAGTAGCTTAAGAAAAAAAGAATGAACAACTGCAATGTATAAGACTAGAAAAAGAATGGATTGGGGGGAGTAAGGAAACCAGATATTTGTCTTGAACATACCAAGTTTAACTTGCCTTTTAGACATCTACGTGGAGATCTTAAGAAGATGTAAATTTGAAAGTCTAGCGAAGATCCCAAGGGCAAGAGTGTAAACAGAAGGCCTAGAAGGCTTTTTATTCAAACCAGCACAGGAATGAAACTAGAAATGTACCCTTGGTGGATCAAATGCCTAAAGAAATGGCCAAACAATGGTACTCTATCCCAGCCTTCCTCCTCATCAAGTTCCTTATGAGGAATTAGTATCTTCTTTTTTATATTTTTTTCATATGTGAAGTCTTTTTAAATATTTCTATATATCTCTTTTTTATATTTTTCAGATATTTTATATTGCTAGTGGGTCTTAAGTTGTAAATCATCTTTTAAGGATGTGTGCCCTCCTGCCATGCCAAATGGGAGGTTAATCGTTTCTGTTCTGATTATGTGATGGCTGTGCATTCAAGAGGTGGCCTTAAATGGAATGTCAACCTATTACGAAGCCCAATATCATTTTTACCAAAACCAAAGGTGTTTGGCATATTTTGACCTACAGAAGGATAATTCTTTTTTTTTTAAGATTTTATTTATTTATTAGACAGAGAGAGGCCACAAGTAGGCAGAGAGGCAGGCAGAGAGAGAGAGAGGAGGAAGCAGGCTCCCCGCTGAGCAGAGAGCCTGATGTGGGGCTCGATCCCGGGACCCCGAGATCATGACCTGAGCCGAAGGCAGCGGCTTAACCCACTGAGCCACCCAGGTGCCCCCAGAAGGATAATTCTAAATAAATCTCATTCTACAGAAAGTCCATTTAGTTGTCTCACAGTATATGGTACAGCTAAATGGAATTACTAGAACTATTGAAATTCTACTCTCCTCAAAACAAAGTATTGTAGAAAAACCACCTCTGGAGTCTTTATATAGTAGACATATCCTCTCAGACCATGTATCTCTTGATTTTCTAGGGGCCAAAGCTCTTATACAAGATTTGTATCATTATTTCTTAGGGACTTTGTTTTTATATCCAGGCCAAATTCCTAGAGATTCAAATTTGGTAGGTATGTGAGCAGTCTTATGAAAACATTCCCTACATGAAGCTGCTGTGGGAAGGAGCTTAACACCTTAGTGAGAAGGAGCTTAATGGTTCTGCTTAATGGGAAGGAGCTCTGGGGCTTCAAGCATTTAAGGTTCAGATAGATTCCTAGGAGGCTTCTTTACTCTCCCTGGCCCACCTGCCTACCTGCAGCCCACCTGTGAAGGTCACCTTCAATTTACATGAGAATCAAGACTTGTTCTTTAATTTTCATAACAAAATAGGTAATTTGATTGAACACACACCAAGCATTTTATCTAAAGCAGATGAATGTCCTTCAGCTAACAAGAGGAACTACATTTTAGGCACAAGTGATCATTTATGGCTCAAGTTGCTCTCCTAAATCTGACTAAAACTTGTTAGTGAATAAATACTCAACAGAGACTGACTTGTGTAAGTGATATTCTTACCAATCAGTGTAAGCCTGTCTTCTTAAATTATCAGAAAGCCAAATTCCTAGACTGTATCACTTTTGATTACTTTTATTCCCTGTGGAAACAGAGAACACCTTCAGAGAATGAAAATTTTAAATTCTGAGTCCTCAAGTTTTATGGAGATTTTTTTAAAAGATTTATTTATTTATTTATTTGAGAGAGAGGGAGAGTAAGAGAGAGAACAGAGGGAGGGGCAGAGGGAGAGACAGGGAGAGAATCCCAAGTCATCTCTGCGCTGAGCTCCGAACCTGATGTGGGGCTCTACGCGGGACTAGATCTTATGACCCTGAGATCATGATCTGAGCTGAAATTGAAAGTCAGACACTTAACTGACTGAGCTACCCAAGTGCCCCTTTTATTTATAAAATCATCTAATAATATCTACCATTGTGGATACTGTGTACCTGGTAAGTTTCCCCTCGGAGGAGAAAGCCAGGGAAAATGTACCCAGTATAAATTGATACGCTTCATTTTATTTGTAAAGAGAATTAATTAGTTATTATAAAGACAAGTATTTAAGTGGCTTGATCTTAACTTCCAGGAGCTACTTGAATAAATTTTACGTGCCACTGTAGTAATCATCCCTAACCCAGGCTTTCTGGTTCAAGAATCTTCCCACATCACTTGATCTTCTCTCTTTAATGTTTGTTTTAATAGTGCCATGGATGTGTACCTTTTATTTTAAGTTACTTGAAATCCTTTTTGGAGGTGGGTGATTTATTATTAATAATAGGATCTCTACTGGATTCAACTATTTTATAAAATCAATACCCATTTATTTATTTTCAGTTATTGGGAGACTACCTCCAGCAAGTCTCTCTGAAGATTTTCTAGGCTAAACAATCAAAAAAAAAAAAAAAAAAGTCCTCTTTTTTTTTTTTTTCCTGCCATGACAAGAAGCTT
Source organism: Mustela lutreola (assembly GCF_030435805.1). Classification (NCBI taxonomy): domain Eukaryota; kingdom Metazoa; phylum Chordata; class Mammalia; order Carnivora; family Mustelidae; genus Mustela; species Mustela lutreola. Next base: position 120,925,816 of record NC_081297.1, read on the forward strand.
TCTTTATGGAAGAGTACATTGTGGTCAAGGATCGTAAATGCTCCTGTTAGCATCTGGAACAGAACCTTGTGCTCGTCCTCCTCCTCTTCCTCTTCTTCAGCATCATCATTAGTAATATTCAAGCACTTCCCATGAGACAGGCACTGTGCCTGGAGCTTTGCATACAAGCATTCATCCAAACCTCACAAGGTTGAAGCTGGTCCTTCAACTAATAATGTCCCTTTTTATTTTTATGACTTTATTTTAGTAAATTTATTAATTTAGTCTAGGGAAGGAACCCAAAACTTAAAAAGATGAAATATCTTACATTCAATCCATATTTTTAAATAAATGCATGAACTCAAGCAGCCAGATACTCAATTATTAAATTTACTTCTGGCTGAGACTAAAAGAAACAGAAAAGGAAATACTCCTGCTCTAGATGCAAGAATGAAGTACTACCACTCCCAGGAGCTCTCTGGGGTTTTCATCTCACTGCAAATTAGAAAAACGACCTTGTTCTTGCCATTTTGCTTGGGACAGACAGGTGAATCTCACATATGACAGAGTTCCCTTTCTTTAACCAGGGCTTTGACCTTTCTTTTGTGTTATTTGTGTTTGAAATCTAAATAAAGGCTTGGATAGTGGGAGAACCAGCTGACTAAAGGATCAGGTAGGAAAGGTTGACTGCTCAAGGCTCTTGGAATCCAAGTGACAAGGGATTCCAACTGTCATTTTGTTGGCTGTCTGACTGTGCCATGGTCCATGGTTATCAGTCCCCAGAATGGGTCTCTTACAACATTTTTTTCTCTTTTTCTGCATCTGGAGAATTAGCCATTGTCTACTTAACATGAGGCATATATTTCACTGTAGCTTGGGAGATGATAAATGATAGGCCATCTGACTCACATCCTTTGACGATGGGATTCAAAGTTAATTAATAAATGTAAAGATTTATTGATCCAATAAGTCTTTTCTGGCAGCACTGCATAGGGCATCAGGAAACCTGGTATGTAGGCCTGTTTATTCTAATGATGTGTGGCTTCAGATAAGTCATGTAAGTGTCCTCAGCCTCGACTTATTAACTGTAGAAGACAGTTTCATTAGATTGACTTCACTGTCTCTCCCAACTCTGAAAATTTATGAAGTTACAGATCTCTCTGATTTACTGTATCAACTGCTCTTTAATGAGATAAAGCTTTGCTTTATATAATCTTCTTCAGTCTGGCAGAGAATAATTCAAAATCAACGGAAAAAAGCAAGAGCTCTTTACAACACAAGGATAAATTTAGGCATGATCTGTTCTCACATGCCTCATCCAGTCATTCAGGAGGATTTTCTTTCATTGTTATTCATTTCCCTAATGGACTTTAGATGTGGGCACCTGATACGTGGAGGTGAGGTCAAAATAATCATTGATGAATTTCCTTTAAAATAAATGTAAAAATTGCTTCCCATTGTATCATAGCCTGAATGAGGTCATTTTCCCCAACACATTGCATTTATTTATCTCAGATTTGTAATCATAGACTGCTCTCTGAACTGATAAATATTTAATAACATATTTCCTTACAGATGTTTAAGGAAAACAAACCTTTCCTCTCACTAATTCCCTAATTCAGTGAATCAGTCCTGTGCTGAGAGGCCTGGCCATTTTTTGGTCCCAAGCCCAGGGAATTCTTTGTCTTAAAAACACTAAAAAAATTAGAGCCTCAATTTATTATAGTTATGACCTATTCCCCCAAAGTGATTTTTTTCCTATTTTTCCTTTATTTCCATTTTTACTATTTTCTCAAGTTACTAGCCTTTATTTCAATACTTTACTCACAGCCATTTTTAACTTTTTTGTTTCATGTTTTTTAAGGTTAATGTTTATTTTTCTAAAGTCATTCCTGCCTCCAATTCTTTCCTTATTCCAAAAATGGCAATAAGCCAGGCCCCACTTTCTTCTAACTTAATTTTTCCAGACTTCTTAATGGCTATGTCAATTTCCTGTCATTGTTCTGCTATAGGATTTCCTTAGTTCCCTCCTAATGCCTTTGGCGGGTGCACGTTTATACTGAAACTGATAAAGGTGAGGAAAAGTCATCAACACAGTCTAGAGAAGAGACTGATTCATTATGATGTAACTAAGCTGAAAAGCACAGTTTAATGGACTATTTTGGTAGCATGACTTAAGACTCATAAGCTGTGCAAACTCCCTGGAAATGGTTGCTTTTAAATGGTATTCCCAAGGTCAGGAAGGAAACATGACATCACTGAGGAACAGCTGTCCCCAAGGTAGTGAAAAGAATCTTCAAGAAGCTCCTGTTTAAAAGGGTATTAATCATGACCATTCAGTTGGCTGCAAGAGAAGACAAATAAGGAACAAACTGAGATAAACTCAAAGAGAAAGAGCTTGGAGTTTTGTTTTCAGAATCAGTGAACTCTTTTTTTAATTAAAATATGTTAGACACATAACATTGTATAAGTTTAAAATATACAACATATTGACTTGATATATTCATATATTGCAATATGATTACCATTGTAACCTTAGTTAACACTTCCACCACATTACATAATTATCATTCTTTTTTTGCAGTAGGAATAACTAAGATCTAATTTCTTAGGAAGTTTGATGTTTATAATACAATATTATTGTCTATAATCATTATATTGTGCATTAGATCTCCAGGGTGTATTTATCTATTACTTCTAAGTTTATACCCTTAAACACCATCTCACCTATTTTTCCATCCCCAAGTCCCTGGTAACTACTGTTTCACACTCAGTTTTTATGAGTTTGGCTTTTTTTAGATTCCACATGCAAATGATATCATACAGTATTTGTCTTTTGCAGTCTGTTCTCACTTGGCATAATATCTTCAAGGTCCATTCATGTTGTCACGAATGACAATTTTCTTCTTTCTTGTGGCTAAATAATATTACCTTGAAAATATATATACTCCATCTTCTTTATCCACTCACTCATTGGTGGGCACTTAGGTTGTTTCCATATCCTAGTTATTATGAATAATGCTGCAGTAAACAGGGAAGTGCATATATCTCTTTAAGATCCTGTTTTCCTTTCCTTTGGTTAGATAACCAGAAGTGAAATTTCTGGATCAAATCTATTTTCAATTTTTTGAGGAAGCTTCCTACTGTTTTCCAGCAGCTGAACCAATTTATGTTCCCACCAACAGTGCACTAGGGTTATCTTATCTCCATAGCCTCACCAATACCTAGTGTCTGTTATCTTCTAAATGATAGTCATAACAGGTGTGAGGTAAGATGTCACTGTGGTTTTGATTTGCATTTTACTGATGGTTAATGATGTTGAGCATCTTTTCACCTATCCAGAATTAGTGAACTCTTAACCTTTGTAATTTTCTTCCTCATGAACTTTTTTTTGTTCTATAAAGGATATGAGTGTTACTATTGTCTTGTCTCCTATGAGGTCAGTTGAGAGGGCCATTTCTCCCCAGAGTCCAGTGTTGAAACATAGACATTTAGTTCACATAGTTGATGTTTGTCACATCACATGAGGATTTGGACAGAAAATAACTATTTGTAAGCTAGACATTGAGCATGAACATTTGGAAATACAGTATTGTAAAAGAAAATTTATTGTTAAAGAACATACATATAGACTTTAAGATATCCAAAATTTCAACATATCTGGAGAACTATTAATTTTCTTAATTGTTAAGAACTTTATTTACTGATACAACAGATGAAATTTTGGTAGTGTCAGTCTCATTTGTTATGACAAACTTACAGGATTCTTTATATGTATTCATTCATTCATTCATTCATTCATTTCTAGAGAGAGAGAGCAAGTGAGTGAGGGAAAAGGCAGAGGGAGAGAATTTTCCAAGCAGACTACCCACTGAGTGTGTTTGTTACAGGGCTCAATCCTAAGACCCACGATACGATGATATGAGCCAGAACTGAGAGTTGGGTGTTTAATCAAATGAGCCACCCAGGCACCTCTCTTTATTTTTATTTAGAAGTTATGCTGATCAGCATATATCTTGTCAAACTCATAAGTATTGCAGGTAATACAAATACACAAACATACACATTGCACTAAGTGAAAGAAGCCAGATACAAAGGGTCATATATTGTATGATTCCTTTCACATGAAATATCCAGAAAAGGCAAATTCATAGAGGTAGTAAATGGAGTAGTGGTTGCCAGAGAATGGGGGGAATGATGAATGATTACATAAGTAAGGGTTATTCTTCTGGAATGATAAAAATTTTGAAACTAGAGAGAGATGGTAGTTATACAATGTTGTGGATGTATTAAATGCCACTAAATTGTACATTTTAAAATGCTCAATGTGTGGTATATGAATTTCTCCTCAAATAAGAAAAAAACCTTTAAAGAAATTCCAACGTGCCAGTTCTACTTTTTAAGAGTAATATAATCCATTCAACAATAGCGTCTGTGACTACCAAATGAGATATATAAATCAATCTCAGGAAGTGCTTCCAGATATTTAATCAGATGAATAAGAAACTCTGCTTTAATTTCAACTCAGCCACAAATTAGACATCTGATTTGGGGAAAAATCCCAGTTTCTCTGAGTCCATTTTCCTTTTCATAAAATAAATTGAATAAATCAGATAATTTCTACTATTAAACTTCAAAATTCTATTATTCTTTTATGCTTTCTGTTCACCATTGTATTTTCTGTCCTCAAATAGTTTACGCTTTAGTATAAAAACCAAGCAGGACAATTGTCCTATTTATATGAATATATAATTTGTAGACAAATTTGTCTGCAGTCATCAATGAATTAAAAAAGGGACAGAGAGACGTACACACAGAAGCAGAAAGAATAGAAATACATATATTTACCAGTGGTTGTTTATACCTGGATGGTGAGATTATGGCATTTTTTTCATGTTTATCTTCATTTTCTAGCTCTTTAAGTAACATGCATTGTGTTGTTTAAAAAGCAACTTCCAATAAACTTGTGTCTATATTTCATTGTTGAAGTGTGGCTGAACCTATAGTTATTAGGAATTGCAGTACTCTGAAAAACCACTAGTAGATGCAAGAATAATAATAAAATTCTTTTTAAAAATTAACATAAAAATTCATAAACCTATTCAATTATTTGATACTAAAGAGATAGTTCAACAAAAGCAAAAAATTATATTTAAGAAGATGTCCACTGCAGAATTATTTATAACATTTCCAAATTAAGTTACCACAAAATCCAAAAAGAGAGGAGTGATTCAGTGAAAAGCTCTACGCATCGGCTTCTTTCTTTCTCTTCATACACATCATATGCATTCCTGGGACAGCCGTAGGCCTGAAGTATTTTTCCATTGGCTCTTTTCATAATCAGCTATTTCTCATTCATCAGGACTTAGCTCAAATGGCAGCTCCTCAGAAACTGTGTCTCTTATCACCCAAACTAACTCTTCATCACTCTATTATATCAATTACCTCTTTAATTTCTTTTATAGAATTTTTCATAATCTAAGATTATCTTGTTATTTGTTTACTTCTTATTGACTGTTTCTTTCTACTGGGATGTAACCATGAGAAAAGAGATTTCCTGAATCATTACCCCTGTATGCCGAGGGACTAAAATAGTATCTGGCACACACAGTAAGTGGTCTGTCAATATATCTTTTTTTAAAAAGAAGAATGAGAAATACCTGCATCTAAGAAAAATAAAAAGTTTAGTAGGGGATATACACAAATGAAATAATATCTTAACTGGATGAGATTCTGATTATTTATAGGTGTATTTTATGTATTTGCTATATTATTTTTATAATACCTTTTCTTTTTAATTAAAACGCTAAAAAGGTATCCTCAATGGCAATTGTTGGGGCCTTGGTTTACTATCATCATACACCCAATTCAAATATGAGGTCCAGTAGCCATATTTACTCATCATCTTTCCCTAATTTTTCTCATATGCAAGCAAAGTGTTGCATAAGAATAGCACAGGATTTATAATATTACTGGATGTAATTTTTTATATAAATTTATCAGCTCTATGATCTTGAATAAATCACGCAACTCATTTTCATTTTCATACCTTATAAGGCCAAGCATCTCTTAAAGTTGTTATAGGAATTAATGAGACAATATTTCACTCACTTAGCACAGTTCTTGACACATTATAGCTTAGTAAATGATTACTGTTACTACCACTATCAGCCTTATGTGTAAACCATCAAATTGTTGTTGAATCCTATTTTCTCTTCTTGGAGTATGAAAAGCAGAAATGTGAAAAGAGTTTTATTAATATTCTTGTTGTTCAACTGATTCCCTCAAGTCCTTGTGTTCTACTCTGAGCCTGGGTTTTTCAGATTTGCATGAACAAGAGCATCTTATTCTCCGTCATCTAGTGTATTAAGCACAGGGTTTTAACAATGCCTGTGTGGTGCAATCGGAGGTAATATACTACTACACAGGATTGGACACATCCTTACTGGGAAACAGAGCACCATTGGTCCAATGTTTAGAACTCTTTACTCTGAATCAAAGAAAATTTTAAAGCCGGATAGGTCATTCACTCCATCTGATCAGTGAAGATATGAGACACAGAATGGAAGAGTGTCTTGCCTAAGGCCACCACTTCATGTAAAAACTGGGAGCATAGCCTAGCTCCAGACCCAGGCTACGGCTCTTTCTACCATACCACCAGAACTTAATTGTTCCCAGATGGCATAAAAATGAAAATCAATCAGTCAGTTCTGCAATCAATCAGTTCTGCAATCAATAAATCAGTTCTGTAAAAATAACAGTGCCACCAGGTGAATAGCCTAAGTAACTGTAAAACATTTTGTTGTAATGTTTGTTCAGAGGCCAATCTGGCTTGGGGGTACAATATGTTGAAGGTTTGGGTTTGGAAAAAGAAATAAGCTTCTTGATTTACTTTCAACATTTCCTGTTATAATCATTCTGCATTTTCAGAGATTGGAATGGTTCTATTCTGAACTCTATTAAAACGCCTAACAAGTCAACTTCCGTGCGTCATGGTGGGGTGTGACCACCACCATTTATGGAATGGCTTCCTTCCTTCCTTCATCAGTCTACACAGAGTTCTTTTGAAAAAATAACCTCACACTCAGCTTCCTAGTTGGTGGTCACACTTAAAGCAGAAGATCCGGGGGACTTCCTAAGCCTTGGCTGTTCTCTGGGGCAATACAAGTAGATTATGAAAAGCAAGCATATAGGAAACATTAAAACAAACTGAATAGCATGCAATGAGCAAAGAAAACTTGACCCTCAAAGTACTCTGATTCTTCCCGCTGAAAAATTTGCTGGTGTATCTTTAATATTATATTTGAATGTACAGAATCTTCCCAAAGGAAAGCTCTCTGGGCATATCCATGGTAGTGATAACCCTGAGCCTCTGTATGTGTGACTTCAAAGAACCCATCTAGCAAATTGAAGATTGAGCCAAAATTCCATAATTATTTTCTTCTCTAATGGAAGCCAAAATCAGATTATCTTTAGTTGCCACTAAATCAATTTAGTGAATATATTCTTGGCCTCATATTGATACTCCCAGAGAAGAGTCCCTTGTTGGACCACAAATTCTTGGCTCTGTTGATAATTTATTTGTTTCTCTTATGCTATATATGTTATTACACTTGAATCCGTTTTACTAAGCAAACTATGTTTTCTTTATTTTTTTGGTCAGTATCTGCTCAAACATTCACCATTTCATAAATTCTTTTCTTACACATATGTTCTGATTCAGACACCTTAAAACATTAGTCATATTTTTTTTTCTGAGAAACAGTATTTGTCAGTTTGATTAGTTCATAAGTGATGATGAAGACCTAGTTTCAACATGAGGTATTTTAATCTAATGCAGCTCCAACTAATACAGCTTGAAAACTCTAGAATTTTAGTCAATATTTCTGATAAAGCCTTTTAACTCTATGAAAGGAAATATGGGGAGAGAGGAGAAGGTGTCATTTAATGTGTTTCTATTTAATCCAGCTTTGCAACACTCTTTGCTAATTCGCAATTCAGCAAGACCTAGCTTGGAATACATAGGTACAAAGATTCAGAATTATTTTTATTGTTATAATCTGAAATCAGTTTAAAAATAAGGCATAATTTACTTTTTGTACAAACTATAGGGTATTAAGAAGTTACTTAAAATTGACCCCTTGTTTTCCTGACACAGAAGCACAGACTCATAGTTTTCCAAGGATACCTCTTACAAGTAATGATGCATCAAGTTACCAGTCATTGCTCAATGTAAGTTAATCATTTTTAACCAACTGCGAACAGCTCTAAGCTTCTAGGACGCAATGGTATCCCCACCTTCTGGGAGATTGCATTTCTGGAGGAAGATAATATATAAACAAAACATTCCATACAGCAGGAAAGGACTGTATGATGGAGATAAGTGCAATGAACTATGGGAATACACAGAAGGACATCTAACTCAGTCCTAGCCAATCAAGAAAGTATTTCTGTTGGAAATGACATATTAGCTGGAACTTTAGGATGAATAAGATGTACCCAAGGCCCAAGGGACTAAGTGAGTGTGTACATAGATGTTTAGGTATAAGTGGAGAAGGAAGTTTTCTTGAAACTAAAAATAGTTCAATATGCCTGAGCATAAATTGGCCTGGGGTAGGTAATGTGCGTATGTTTGTTGATCGGGTGGGCGTTAGAAATCAGGAGTGGGCTGAGTCAGGAGTTGGGAAATAAAGTTCTTTTTATTCCGTGCTAAGCAATTTGGCTGTTATTAAGTGCACAATAGAAACGTGAAAGATCTTAAGCCCTGGGAGGCAGGAGGATGGGGACAGAGGTGGACAACACTGCCAGGTCTGAGTTTTAGAAAGATCTTTTTCCAGCTCCAGAGAAGAGGCTGGATTGCAGGGAGTCATGAGATATGCTACAAAGCTGATAGGTAGTAAACCCCACTAAGGTTAGTGTTGAGGTGGCTCCTCTGTGCCCCCAAATCTGTCTCTTGTCTGCTACACATGAGAAGCAGAAATACTTTTAGGCGACACATAACTCTGAGGAGCACCATTCCCCTTCCAGCCCTGTTGGGTTGTTCTTTCATACAGACAAGCTACAGCCACCAGTGCAGGCAGGCTTAAAGAACCTAACACGTTCTCCTGTTCAGACTCCTGTTTCTTTTTCTGAGGCACCTGAAAAATGAGTATTGGTTTTTCTATCTTTTGGGTTGCTGTATTTTGGAGAACAAAGACACCTTGGTTTTATTTATATCACAAGGCTACTGGAAGATAAAAATAAAGATAAATACATAAACACAGCTATGTAAAAAAAAAATAAAGAGTGAGGAGCACTTTGTGGCCTGGTCAGTTAAGCAGCCAACTCTTGATTTCAGCTCAGGTCTTGATCTCAGGGTTGTGGGATTGAGCCCTGCCTCGGGCTCTGTGTTCAGCTGGGAGTCTTCTTGAGATCCTCTCTCTCCCTCTCCCTCTGCCCCTCCCACTGTGCGTGCACTTGCTCTCTCTCCCCCCACCCGTTAAATAAATAAATAAATCTTTCAAAATAAACAAACAAAAAAATAAAGGGTGTTACAAAGTGCAAGAGAATATCATTAGGGGTTATACTTCTTGGAAATCAGACTGTCAACGTTAAAAAAATTCCAAGTATATGGAATATCCAAATCAGGGTAAATATAATGTATAGGCCCCAAAACTTTTCTTTTCATAAAACAAAAGTATTTTAAGTTCCACGAGAAAGAAATATTCTTTTTTAAAAAAAAAGATTTTATTTATTTATTTGACAGAGAGAGAGAGAGAGAGGTCACAAGTAGGCAGAGGGTGGCGGTGGGGAGGGGGGAAGCAGGCTCCCTGATGAGCAGAGAGCCTCACGTGAGGCTCGATCCCGGGACCCCGAGATCATGACCTGAGCCACAGGCAGAGGCTTAACGCGCTGAGCCACCCAGGTGCCCCGAAAGAGATATTCTTATAAATGCATTGTACATTAATGCCTCAAAATATGTCCTTGAGGTAGGAATTGTTATTTCCATTTCCACTGAAACTGGGTTGCAGGGCACCTGGGTGGCTTAGTGGGTTAATCTCTGACTCTAGATTTTTCAGCTCATGACCTTAGTGTTGTGAAATCAAGCCCTGTGTTGGAGACTGCATAGGATTCTTTCTCTATTCCTACCTCTGTGCCTTCCCCGACCTTGCCAGAAAAAAAAAAAAAAAAAAAAAAAGGAAAGAAACAAAGAAAGAAAAGAAAAAGAAAAAGTAAAAAGGAAGGAAGGAACTGGGTTTCAGTCAGTTGAAGTGTCCACAGTGTCTTGACATAGTATAATTCATGGCAGAATTGGGCTAGAATCAGTTCATTTTGCTTGCCACAACTAAATGCTTAACCCGGGCATGCACTATGCTGAAAATGCAAAGGTAAGGAAAATGTGGACCTCTGCCGGTCACCATCTTGGGTTTCTCCCATGTGAGAAGGATTTTCTCTCTGTTTTGCCCACAGTGGGCAGGGAAGTTCTAACCCCAGAGCTGCACAAAGGGTCACTTCATTCCTAGACAGCTAGAAATTCATACTGTGTTGATTTGCTCTGTTGATTGACTGTTGATTCTCTCTGTTCTGGGCTAAATGGACCCCCAACTTGCTACTATGAAACTGAATATGGAGCTGACTGTCTTACCTGGTAATCCCCAGAAAGCTACAGCTTCTGAGAAAAAAAAAAAAAATCATAAAATTTATTTCTGGGCTTTTTATTATACTATTCATAATCTTGATGTCTTATATGAGATAGGAGTTTACAACTAAAAATTGCTAGGTGAGTCTTGGTTTGCTTATCACTGATCTAGACTTTAGACGCTGAGACAAAATGTTAACCTGATTGTTTTGCCTATGGTCTACTCTCCAAAAGCACACAAGCCCAGTCAGGGGTTACTTCAAATACGTACTAAATGACATGCAATTTTGATATATGAGTATGGGAAGTAATGCTTTATATTATCCCTGAGGTAAAAGGCATATTAGGGTCCCAAAGTGTTCTCAGGAAAACCACTCATATGATGATAAAAGATGTAACATCTTTAAAAAATTCATGAATACTATTTAAAAGTGATTGAGATACAGCTATCAATCATAAAACAGGCTAATTTGGGGGCAAAGTGGGTTTTGAAAAAAAAGACCTATCAATCAAAGGGTGCCAAGATTTGTCTCTAGCCACAACTTAAAATTGATTTTATAAAATTAACCCGCTCAGCAACAATTTAAATAGCATTTTGGATTCAGCAACCTATGAGAATAATACGTCAGTGACTTTTCCCCTATTATCTGATATAATAGAGCAATAAAATCAAGAGGTAGTTTTCATGTGATGATCCCTTAGGCTTAAGAGTCTATGAAATAAGTAGCAAAAACAAAAAACAAACATCACCACCTCTCTGGGTTTAAAACATAGACTGTCTTAGGATTTGAAGTACTAAAATTAGCAAACCATATTTTTACATCTTCCTTTGTAGTGAAAACCAAAAATGACACAAAATCTACTCTGTGATAATAATGTATTTCAACTTTTCCATTATTCCCTGAAGATCCAAATATCTGTCATTCTCTTACTCTCAGAATGTCTCCATCAAAGTAAAACTAAGAAAAATGTATGTGCCCCACTTTCTACTTTATAATATTGCTCCTGTCAGTCAGACCTACCCAGGGACCACAAATAAGTTAACAGGAGTCTGAACCAAATTGAGCCCTTCAGATAAGAGCTAATTGAAAAAAAAAACAAAAACAAAAAACATACATACATTTGTAATAACAAGAATGTCCTTAGGGTGTTTACATGCATTCCTTATGTACTTCATTGGAAGGGTCTGAAGCCTATAAAATTCTAGTCAGAACTGATAAAAGGAGCAATGCTTGCTTATAAAGTTATCTTTAGGCTCAGGGCTGGCAGGTGCTCTTATGCCAAATCTATTAGGTTGTTTTGATTTAACACAATTGATAGCATCTTAAAAAGTACTGTAAGTTCCAAATTTTATTACCCCTTAAGTAACAAGGAAAAGCACCTAAATTATTGAGTTGGTTAGAGGCCTAAAGCATAATATGCCAACTCTAAACTCCCCTCGTAATTAACAAACCAAGTAGAACAGAAGGAAGGCTAAGGGATGACATTAATCTAAATTTTTCACATTTTACATTTATAGCTAAGAGTAATGAAACAGAAAATCAAGAAAAATAAGTGAGAACAAAAGCTGGATCTCTGTTTAAGTGCCATGGAACTGATAAACTTCAGGCAGGATTATCAAGGAAAAGAGAGAGAGTCATATATTCCCAATATCAACAATGAAAAAAGAGACATCCCTACAGATCCTATAAATATTAAGAAGAAAATAGAGGGACATCATGAACAACTTTATGCTAATGCATTTCACAATTTAAAAGAAACAAGACAAATTCCTTGAAAGAAAGAAACTATCTGAGCTTACTCAGGAAGAAGATAGACAACCTGAAGGATCTTATATTTATCAAGGAAAAAGAATTTATATGATACAAGGGAGCATAGGACCTAAATGCGGGAAGAAAGGCTGTAAAACTGCCAGAAGAAAATATAACAAAAAGCCTTTGCGACCTTTGGTTAGGCAAAAATTTCTTAGATAAGATATAAAAAGCACAAACCATAAATTAAAAAAAAATTGGTATTTCTCCCAAATTTAATATTTTCTTTCTAAAAGACATTTTTAAGAAAATGAAAAGACAAGCCAGATATTGGGGAAAAAAAGGGCAAACATAGTTAACATGCCATAAGACCCACCCGTCTCACTGGTACATATTTATTTAAGAGAAATGAAAATATAGAGTCACACAAAAACTTGTAGGCAAATGCTTGTGACAGCTTTATTCACATAACTCAAAACAACCCAAATGTTTACTAGCTAGTAAATGAGTAAGCCAGTTGCCGTATATGTGTGCAATGTAATACTGCTCAGCCATAAAAAGAAATACATTACTGATACATGCAGTGAAATAGATTAATTTTAATAGTATTGGGTTAAATGAAAGAAGATAGACACAGAAGACATTTGCAGCATAATTCTATGTATATGAAGCTTTCAAAAAAGCAAAATTGGTGACAACACTGGTCAATGATTATGGAAATCATTTTGAGAAGAGAGGATTGGTAGTAGAGGGACAGCAGGCAAGTTTCTGGGTTGATGATAATGTTCTACATCTTGATAGGTGATCACACAGGTATAAGTCTTTGTCAAAACTCATCAAATTATTCCCTTGAAATTGTTGGATTTAAACAATATCTCAATCAAGCTGACTTTAAGAAGAATAAATGTACTCGATAAAGGTCCCTGATATTGTCTAAAATAAAATATTATAATATTGAAAATATTGAATATAACTTGGAGGGCTCCAAAATACTAGAGAAATCCTTACGGGGAAACCCATGTGGGGCAGAGGAAAATTGCACAGAATAGGAAAGTTATAACTGGGAAATTAAAATGGTGGGAATTTTGGCAGTAGGACAATTAGAAAATGAGAGAGAAGGGAGAAAAAGACTGAACAATAAAAAATGCCAAAAACAAGGAAAGAACAAGAATATGAATCTGAGAGATCTCAGCATCATCACATATTGAGATTCGGAAAGCTGCTTCTAAAGCCATTTTCTTCCGTATTGATTATGCAAGATTCCGGAGACAGGATATTGATTTCTTGATGTGGACCCTTCTTATGTTTTTCTGAAACAGTAAGACACAGTTTAGAAGACACTTCTTTCCACCAGTGTCAGAAGGGGGAAAAGCTTTGTAAAACAATTCTTAGTTGTTGTTTTTAAGATTTTATTCATTTATTCGACAGAGAGAGATCACAAGTAGGCAAAGAGGGGGAGGTGGGGAAGCAGTATCCCTGCCCTGCAAAGAGCCCAATGCAGGACTCGATTCCAGGACCCTGAGACCCTGACCTGAGCCAAAGGCAGACGCCCAACCCACTGAGCCACCCAGGCGCCCAATGCTTAGTTCTTATTAAAGGTAGAATTAAAGGCAGGAAACATTCACTGAAGGGCAAGCTTCAGATTCCACCTGCCCTTGGCAAAGGATTGGAGGAATGAAATGCTTCACTGAAGAGAAAAAAAAAAAAAATGTTCAGGAATGGAAATGTTCAGAAATGTGGTGAAGGAAATGGCAGAATGAAAGACATCAAAGAGTCTAAAAAGGAAAACAAGTGCATATTTTGTAAAACAGTTTCAAAGGAGTTCTCTATTTCCAAAATAAAAATAATTGGTCTTGAGGATGAGCTCATCAGAAAGATCCTTAACTAGCTTCTGGAAAGAGAAACCCCAAGATGAAGCAGAGAAGTCATGAGGAATGTCTCCCAAACTGGGCAGCCTGTGAGAGACGATGTAAACTCAGGGCAGAGGTGAGACAAGAACCTGGATATGGCTGGGGGTGGGTAAGGCTGTAGAGGAAGGAATGTTTGGAGTAGGGAAGCAGACAGGGACACTATTTAATCTCTTAATGACCACAGTAAAAGATTTTTCAAACTATTTGTCACAAATTGTAGGTGGCAGTTTGAAGCAGAGGAGGAGGATGGGAGACAGCCAGGCAACTCTAGCTATAAAAAGAGCGAGCCCGTATAAGTCCCCCTTCTTTTTTTTTTTTTTTTAAGATTTTATTTATTTATTTGACAGACAGAGATCACAAGTAGGCAGAGAGGCAGGCAGAGAGAGAGAGGAGGAAGCAGGCTCCCTGCTGAGCAGAGAGCCTGACGTGGGGCTCGATCCCAGGACCCTGAGATCATGACCTGAGCCGAAAGCAGAGGCTTTAACCCACTGAGCCACCCAGGCCACCCAGGCGCCCCGAAGTCCCCCTTCTTTACTGTGCCACATAAGCTTCGTGATCTCTCCCGCCCAATGTTCAAGCTCTTCTGTTTCTCTCCCCATCCCTATGCATATATTTTGTCCCTTCCCATATGCCATTTTGCCCTTGGCCTTGAATACATTTCCTTCTCTATTGTCACCTTTTTGGGAAAAAAAATTTTCCCAGATGTTGTCTCTCTCCAAAATGACTTATTCTGAGTTGCTCTAGCTTGTCCAAGAAATATCATAATATAATAAATGACACCACCTCTTCTGAGCAGGTACTATGTTTGAAACATGATTGTTGCTTTATACGTGTTGTGCCCAATCCTCATAAAAACCAATAAAGTAAGTTCAATAATCTTTAAAGATAAGCATTCTGGGGCACAAGGAGCTTTTGTTAAGTGCCTGAGGTCACACACCTGGGGACTGTTAAGATTTGAGCCCAGATCTGTCCGGTTCTAGAGAACATTCTTTTCCACTTCACTCAGCTACCTTTTGCACTAGTCTTACATAAAATGTGAATTTTTTTTTCCCCTTACATGTCTATATCTCTTTCCAGTCTATGAGTTCTTCCAGACTGGGATAGAGCTACTCGTTTTTGTCTCTTCAACACCAAATACAATGCCTACTTAGTGTTTAATAAATATTTGATAATATACGAAAGGAAGAATGAATGAATAACAGAATTTCCATTGTGAGCATAAAAACAAAGCAGTGTATCCCAGTCATGTGATTTAAATATGTAATAACATCAAGCTCTAAAAATCTAATTTAGTGTTTAACTCTTTTTATATTTTTTTTAAAGATTTTATTTGACAGACAGAGATCACAAGTAGGCAGAGAGGCAGACAGAGAGAGGAGGAAGCAGGCTCCCTGCTGAGCAGAGAGCCCGATTCAGGGCTTGATCCCAGAACCCTGGGATCACGACCTGAGCGAAGGCAGAGACTTTAACCCACTGAGCCACCCAGGTGCCCCGACACCCCCGACTCTTTGACTATTTTTAAAAACTAATTTCAAAAAAGAACACACAAGTCTGTTATTTATCAAAATTCAAGACAATGTAAACCACTTTTTATAAACATATGCTGCCAGTCTGACTTTTTTGACTGAGATTTTGGCAGAAATTTTCTCCTGCTATGTCTGTGCCTATGTTTGAACTTTACTATAAATGTGTCATTGATTCTGAAGAGGATTGCTTGGCACATTGATATGATATTTCTACTTCTATGAAAATTCCAATCACTTACATAGCTCTAAATGACAGGAAAAAAAGAAGTGAATCACTGGGGCAATGAATCAGCAATTAGGGAAAATATATCAGCATGATTCATCCAGGCAAACTAGCACAATTCTTCTATATGGATAGAGGTGAGGCTTTTTCAGATGAACAAAAAATAGCATGTGATAGGCTGCGTTATTGTTTTGTGATTACTGTATTGTAATATTCACCCCCTCTTTCCCTGTTTCCCCTCTTTTGACCATTGCTGTCCTCTTTGTAGTTATTTTATATTTTCCTGCCTTTTACATCAGGCTTAGCCATTAGACTTCCTTTAGGCACTGACCTGTTGGAAGACACAGATGTTTACCACATCTGAGCAGAAGCAGAAGCAGATACTTCTTGTCTCCATCAGCTTTCTTACTCTTCCCTCACTGCTGTGAAAATGGCATGTCCCAGAAAGGGGCTAAAATAAGAAGACACATGTAGCTCAGCCAAGCAGAGCCAAACAGAGTTACAGTAACTGCAGCTGACCCAGAAATGCTGACACGTAACTTGAGCAGGGAGTAAATGTTTTTGTGAACCACTGAGATTTGGGGGATGTTTGTTACTGCAGCAAAGCTAACTAATACATAGGAATTTAATGGATATGGAAGAGCAATGTTAAGTTTCTTACAAAAGCAGGAAAGGAAGGACAGTTCTCTCCCCTGGGTTGCATAGGATTTTGCCATTGTGTCCCAAAAGAGGACTACCTGTATCCCAAGTTTCAAAAAAAAAAAAAAAAAAAAAAAAAAAAAATCACTCTGCGCCTTTTATTGGTCTTTTTGCCAGTTCAAGGGGACACTGATTTCTAGCTCCTTTCTTGTTCTCAAATGACAGAGCTCAAAAATCAAAACCAAAACAAACAGCAACAAATTTGGTCTTTTGCCCCTTGCCGTAAAATGGATATCAATTTATGCAAGTAGAAAATAGGAGTGGTCACTAGCCCATTAGTCCTGCAAACAGCCAAATTCTGAAACCCATCCAGGTATAATCTAGGACACCCTGCTCAATTCCATTTTATTTGTTTGTTTAGTTGTTTTGTTTTGTTTAGATGAGGAAGCTAAGTCTCAGAATGATTACCAGGATAACTTTCCAGGGTCATGTTATGGGCTGAATTGTCTGTCTGAAACTCATCTGTTGTAGTCTTAACCCTCAGTACCCCAGAATGTGATTGTATCGAAGATAGGGCCTTTAAAAAAGATGATTGTGTTGAAGTGAGGCTATTAGGACAGGCCCTAATCCAATCTGAGTGATATCCTTTAAGAAAAGGGAATTTGGATATACAAAGAAATACCCTGGAAACGCCAGATGAGGACACAGCAAGAAGGCAAACGTCTGCAAGTCAAGGAGAGAGTCCTGGGAAGAAAGCAAAGCCAGCTGACTAAACCTTGATCTTGGACTTCTATCCTCCAGAACTGTGAGAAAATAAATTTCTGTATTTTAGTCGCTTAGTCGGTAGTATTTTGTTATGGCAGCCCTCATAAATTAACACAATCACAGAGTTAATATGTAGCTGAGTTACATTTTAAAGTTGACCTGCAAAATTCCAAACCTTTGCTCCTTCTGCACAAGTAATTACTTGCCTTCTCCTAACCAATATTAATTTATTACTTGTGTGTGTCTATAGAGAGGTAGGAGTCTACTGATAATAATAGCTAAATTACCCATTATTGAGCTCTTCCTTTGTGTGAAGAGCTTTGCATTAAAACAGGCTAGATCATGCTGTAAGAAGCAAGTAATCTGCTAAGTTAGGGCCTAGGCCACTCCAAATCCTACTCAGCAGTCCAGAATCAGTTAAACTCTACTTCCTTTTGGAAAGATTCATACTCTATTCCTCTAATGTAGATGCCCATTTGAAGATTTCCTATGGAGTCTTATGTTTTACTTCTTTGATGATTCTTATCACATTTTTAAATTGCTTATATTTGTCCCCATACTGGATACTGATTTCTTAGATAACAAAGACTGCTTTCATTTCTTTATTCACACTACTTTGCATATTTGGTACATCACAAGCACTATTTTTTGTTTGTTTGTTTTCCTTGAATTGAGGCTTTATGGCTGTTTATTACTATTTTTTTTATCAAGGAAAACTGACCTGATAAAGGATGGTCTAACAGACTTGAAGTAGTTCTTTATTACATCTGTAATCCAAAAGTAATAAATAAATAAATAAACAAACAAACAAATAAATAAATAAAAATTCTTTTCTTTCTCTGGAAGGAATGGTCCACCTCAATGTGTACCAAATGGTTTTGAGCCATTATGAGGAAAAATTATGCAGAATACAAAACATTGTAAGTCAGATAACGATGACCTTATTTTTACCACATTTTTGCTGCCTGTGTAGACCTTCCTTATACCATTTTATTTTCATTTAAAATTGTAGCATCGGGGCGCTTGGGTAGCTCAGTCAGTTGAGCCTCTGCCTTCTGCTCAGGTCATGATCTCAGGGTCCTGTAATGAAGCTCCCTCTGTGTCAGGCCCTTTGCTCCATGGAGAGTCTGCTTTTCCCTCTCCCTTTGCCCCCCACGTCCCCCAACTCATGCCGTCTCTCTCTCAAATAAATAAATAAAATCTTTCTTTCTTTCTTTCTTTCTTTCTTTCTTTCTTTCTTTCTTTCTTTCTTTCTTTCTTCTTCTTTTTTTTTTTAATGTGCAGTCAACACTCCTCATTGGGAAGCAAGGAATGGTAATGGTAAATTTTTAAAATTTTTTTCAAGGGCCAAGGTAGCTTAACACATAATCATCCTTTGATAAAGATTTCATGAGTGAATGATCAGAGGTAAATATCAGATCTTCCAGATCTTCCTTGCTTCTCTTTAAGTACCATAATCCCCTCCAGCAACCACCTTATTTCTTTATTTCACAGAAAACCTTTTTAAGTAAGTTACCACCTTCATTGTCCCTATCTAACCACCTCAAATTTAGTGTCTTTCCATGCCAGAGAGACCTCCAGTCTTACTGTGGCACTAGCACCTCTCATCCAGGTGACCAAAACTCCATGTTGCCCAGTCCAAACAATAATTCTCATCTCTTTCAACTTTCAATGGCTTTTCACACAGTTGACCAATCTACCAATCTACCCTTCTTGGAACACCTCCTTCTATAATAGTCTTGCTCTTCTGCATGTAAGTAATAAGAACATAACTCAAACCAACTTGTTTAAACACAAAAGGAATTTACTGGCTCTCTTATCCAAGAAGCTCAAGGAATAATCTTAGCTAAAGGCACCATTGGATCCAGAAGTTCAAACAAAACTATCAGAAATCTGTTTATTTTTCTCTATCTCTCACTTTATATTTCTTCTGTTATCTTGTTTGTTAGGCAGGTTCACCTCACATGGCAACAAAGAAGGCTTTTGTCAGTACTAGACTTATTTCAATCATCCTTCCCTTCACTGGTCTTAATTAGGGGACAGAAAAACATGCTTTAGAAGTCATGGGAAGACTTCAACTGAGCAAACCTGGTGTGTGTCGAACTAGAATTGGTCAAGTGTGTTAGCAGAGAATCAGTACCACTGGGCTGCATGGATTGAGATGCAGAGAAAGATATTCAACCCACTAAAATACAATACAATACAATACAATACAATACAATACAATACCACATGTTCCATAACTTCTGTAAAACTCTCTCTTATTTTTCTTCTTATGATTCTGCCTATTCTTTATCAGTCACTTTGTTGCCTTCACTTCCAGTGACCAAATCTGAACTTTGTTGGGGGTCTTCTTTTCATTCTCTCTTCCTATCTGTTGGCTAAAATTCTTCCAGAGCCAATGCTTAAATTTATTTGTGAAGCTGATAACTCCTCAAATGTATGTGGCCAGAAGCTATCCCTCCTATGCATAGCAATTACAGGCTTCTAACTGCTTACTTGAAATTTCCACATCTATATATATGTATATATCTTCCACATCTCAAAGTGTTACACTTACTTTTTTCCCATAAAACCTATTATTTTCTCCAGTCTTTAACATCTCATTAAATGCCACCCGCATCCACCTATCCATCAATTCAATCTAAAAATGTAGGAAACACCCTTGTCTTCTGCTTTTCTGTCTGTTCCCATATTGAATTCATCAAGAAATCACACCATGTATAGGTCTAAAATGAGTTCAGATCCATTCATCTAAGCCATCTTAATTTCTCACTTAGACAATAGCAATGGCCTACTAAATTAAACTGTCTTCTTGCTTCTACCTTTTTTTGCCTCTTTAAGCCCATTTTCTGCTCAGCAGTTTGTGTGAACTTTTTCTCAGCTCTTACCTCATCTCAATAAACTTTCTATCTCCTTTGTTATTCTAGACCATGCTAGTCTCCTTTCTGTTCTTCTAGTAGGCTAAACCATTTTCTGCTTCAAAATCTTTCCATGTTCTCTTTCCCCTGACTGGAATGTTCTTCCCCTGGCTCTGAATTTACTAGTTCTTAACTTAAATAGTTTCTCCTTAGAGGGACCTCCTTTTATCACTTTATCTAAACTTTTCTTTTTTTTTTTTTTTAAGTTTTATTTATTTATTTGAGGGAGAGATAGAGAGAAGGAAAGCACAGAGGGAGAGTGAGAAGGAGAACCAGACTCCCCACTGAACAGAGAGCCTGATGTGGGGCTCGATCCCAGGACCCTGAGATCATGACTTGAGCTGAAGGGAGATGCCCAAATGACTGAACCACCCAGGCACCCCTAAACTTATTTTCCTAACTTTCTTAATTTGCCACTCATGGGAAAGAACATAACCTCCATGAGCAAATGAACCTTGCATATTTTGTGTATCACTAAATTGCCAAACCCTAAGACAGTGTTTAGGCATTCAAAATCTATTTGCATAAAGATTCCTGTTTATTTCCTTCATGGAATTGATTATAGTTCTTTTGCTAACTTTTTTACTCATTTGAGGACTATCTTCTCCTCTAGAATGTAATCTTCAAGGACTGGTAATCCCACTCTATCTTCAGAGCTTCAGACTTAGCAGGCATTAACTGAGTTGATGTTTGTAGTGATTGCATCCTGAACTTAAGCAGAGAGCATCCCTAATAGAGCATTCATCTTGACTCTCCCACCTGAAAAGAAGAAATTATACTAATTAGGATTTAAAAGGAATACTTTTGTTTTGGCCAATATTTGCCATTTTGAAATCGTGATTGGTCGCGTTAATCATAACTAGAATATGACTAAGTACAAATTCTGTAAAAGGCAAACATGGCTTTATAATCACATTCTTGCCTTCTTGTTCTCTCTGCTCCCATAGACACCCTGTATATTCCAAAAATACCAATCTGTCCTTTTTCCTGTCTCTTTCACACCTCACTGCCATTTTGCATTTTTTTCTTTCCATTCCTATAGTGTCATTTTCCTTCTTTCTTTACCTAGTGAATTCCTATTTACCTTAACTATGTCCATTCTGTAGAAACCCTCCCCCAATTTTTTGCTCTTCCTTTCCCTCCTTTCATAATATCTTTACATAGTCTTATGATAACTCTTATTAAATTGTATTAATGTACACACACTTGTATGCATGAATGTGTGTGTATCTGTGTGTGTGTGTGTGTGTGTGTGTATCTTTTCTTTTAATTTGTGTTACCTTTCTCACCTCTTAAACTCTCAGTTCTCCAATTCTGGGCCCCAAACTCATTCATTTCCTTTTAATATCAATAACTACCGTGTCACTGGTGTATAGGTACTTGGTACTAACAAATGTAGGTGAAAATAGAATTAATGAAGCTGTCAAATTTTATCCAAAATGATCCAGCTATATTTGTTGTAATCAGCCAATTAAAGAGGCAAAAATAACATCAATTTATATTTTCATGTCATTTCTAATTTTTCATCCAAACACAGGCACACTGTTTCCTTCATTTTACCATTATAACATCTATAATAATATTTCCATATATAATAATTTCCATATTATATTGAGGCAAAGACAGATTAAGTCATTGATCTGTGGTCATTTTGAGGCAAAGACAGATTAAGTCATTGATCTGTGATCAACAGCTAATAACTGGCATTAAAGAAAAAGACTTTTGTCTCCTGACTCCTAGTCTCATACTCTTCCAATTACATTAAGCCTTCATTTTCAATCTTAAGACAGAATTGTTAGTACTTGTCCTGATACTATAGTGATTCTTAAAATGGCAACTGGTTACCAAAGAGGAAAAACAATATTTAATTTGAATACTAATCAAAGAAAAATGGTATTTTTTCTCATTAAATTAACATTCAGATAATACTGTTTTGGAAGGAGTATGGTAAAATGAGTATCTCTTTTTATTGTTAATAATAAACATTGATTTTAAAATATCCTTTGGAAAGTAATTGACTATATTTTATTAGAACCTTAAGCGATTTAAACACCTCATAAACCCAAGTTTTGGAATATATATAATGATAATAATATGAGACATAGTTTTATGTACAACTTTTATTATAGATAATACAGCATTATTTATAATCATAGTAAAAATTGAAACAACCTAAGTATACAACAATGTGGAATGACTAAGTGATTTGAGTATGAGGGAATGTTATGATGCCAGTAATTACATTTACAAATCAATTTTAGTAATGGGAAACTCCTTATCTTCTAATGTTAATTTTAACACAATAGAAGATAGGTTTTTATAATCATATAATTGTAGAAATATTCATAAAAATAAAATTTAGAATAGATTAGAAATGCAAATAGTTTTTTTTGTTGGTGGTGGTGGTGGGACAAAGGGGATTTTAAGTTACTTATTTGTATAATAGAAAAAGCAAAGTAATAATCAGTTATAACCTTTTTCAATACATCATAAACACTAAAACATCATGGCAGCATACCCACTACAGACGACAAGAAGGTTTGATGATAAAGAAAATTTTAATCTCCTGATCGTCTAAGAAATTTGATTGTTCATCAAAACATGGCCATTTCCATGAGAGAAAAAAAGGGCAGATTATGGAACTAGCTGTAAAAGTCAGGGTTATGACTGAGACACAAAAGGCACGTGGCCATGGAGAAACATGTAAGAAAGAGACTTTGAAATTGTAGAGTAAAATAAGCACCCATCTCCCCAATGATATGAGATAATATTCAGAACAACATTGTCCTGTGAATTCTATTGAATCCCACACCTTTTTTCTTACCACATCCTGCCTTCTCCAGTTCTTATTGGTGTTCATATTAAACCTCTGAAATTTTTTTTTTATGGATTTTATTTATTTATTTTTTAGAGAGAGAATAAGAGCACAGGCAGACAGAGCGGCAGGCAGAGGCAGAGGGAGAAGCAGGCTCCCTGCCAAGCAAGGAGCCCGATGTGGGACTCCATCCCAGGACTCCGGGATTATGATCTGAGCCGAAGGCAGCTGCTTAACCCACTGAGCCACCCCGGTGTCTCGACCTCTGATATTTTCTATCTAGTGACCAAGTAATGTGATCTTCATAACTTCCCAGTACCCCAAATGGTGGGTGCTTATTGAAACATAAGCTCTTGAGAGTTTATGGAATCGAATTGGGTAAGCACTCTAAAAAGGTTTCAGAGCAGGGGACACTAGTGATGACGGGAGATTTTTAGGAAAGGGGATGTGATAATGGTGCATCAATCAGTTCAAGTTCTGAGAGGCTGAATTTAGGGTGTGTAGATGATTCATGGCTGTAGTAGTTTAGGTACAAAGGGTCATTTTAGGACGGGCTTCAGGAATGAACAAGGCAAAAGTAGTAACCAGCATAATTAGCAACCTGTGTAGCATGGGTACTGACCAAACCAGAAAAGAAGCTGCCCGAGCTGTGTTTCTAGAGGGTCCCTGAAGCAGGGTCAGGTGTAAACGCTGAAGCTGCTGGATCATGCAGGGTGGTTGTGGGGGGTGGGGAGTTGTCCAAGTGGGCCGCAGTCCCAGAGGTGAGGTGGTGGTGAGCATTTAGGGGCTGAAGGGCAAGGGTAGAGGAAATTATTTCAACATTTCAAAGTCAGTACAGCCATTCAAATGCACCTCCCTGTGCCCGGGAAGGTGCATTTGAAGAAGATTTCAAGAAACATTTGGGAAAAATGAATTAAAAAGGACTTAGCAACTGGTTAGAAAATAATGATGTGAAAAACAGAAGTATTAAAGAAGTTTCTAGCATATACTGGGGAGAATATTGTTCCTCTTAACAAAAAAAAGGAATGAAGCTAGTTTTGATAGTAAAAATGAGAGGGTTTAAATAGGTTTATTTTGAAATGATTTTAGGACACTTAAATGGGACTGATCAAAGGAGGAGATATAGGATAAGGGGATGACTAGAATTTGAACATATTAAAAATGGAGAGGAACTTCCTCTCAGCGGTGCTAACTGGGGAATCCTAAAGAGGAAATTCACTGGACTTTGCAAACAGAGGGACGAAGAGAGATCTTAGCAGACAACATCAGGGAACACTCAAATTAGGAGCTTTTGTAAATGTTATTTCCTTCTGTTTTTCTGAAGCTTCCATGTTTTCTACAATAGTCACGGCATTCCTTTTATAAATGAGGGGATGTTTACTTTTAAATCTGATATTATTTTCACCATATATATTATCTAGAGCTGTATATCTCAAAATGTGATCTAAATCACAGAGCTAGCTCATTCAAATGATTATTATTTCGGTTCCAGTCCTAATGAATCAGGAGGACCTCAGTGGACGGTCCCCAGGAATCTGAATTGTCAACAAATTTCTTGGGGGACTCTTATGTATACTCAAGTTTAAGAGCCAGTGACCCAGAGCATGGGGCGGGCCACACAGCGCCTGGGTACGTCTCCTTATCTCTCTTGGCATCGATGCTGATCGGTCTGCATTGAGCCCATCTGGAGCCTGGGGCCTGGCTCAGCTTCACTGAGCACAGAGCTTTCTTGAGCTCCCAAATTCTTTTCAGAATGTCCACCGTGTTCCTGTCTGAGAGAAATTACTCAGTAAACCATCTTGGTTAATGTGTTCCAGGTAGACTTAGATAAATCAATTGGCCCATTAAAACCTTTTGCCCTCTTCAAGGGATAGAATTTTGAGTTTTTTTCTTGACCTCTTATCCTTTCTCCTAAGTCTCCTTTTGGTACAAACTGAGTCCTCTTTTCTTTGATTTTCTCTGTTAAGAATGGTCATAAGAAGTGCAAAAAACAGGCCTGGCATACAGAAACATGCATCATTGCAAACAATGAGATGACCTTGCAGGTGGTTCAGGCCTGCCTTTGAAGAAAAAAAAAAAAAAAGAACAATCAGTGTTTAATGACTTTATTTATACACATACACACAACTGCACATGGCCCTTGTCCAGGACCTATTATCCCGCATCCTAACCTAGAGGGGGAAAAATGTAAAAGATAGTAAGAATCTTTCTTTCTAGCAATTGTGATAAATCATTAAAAGCAGCCTAATTCCTGCTTGCGGGGTGGGGGGGGTGGGGTGAGGGGTGGCGGAGATTTAAATTCGAATTGTTTGAGAGGTCATTAAAATGTGTAAAATCATTCTTACTGGGAAAAGCATTTTAAAAATCAGGTTTCCTTTTTTCTCTACTCAAATGTAGATATTCTCTTGAAGATTAAAACACTTTTTGAAAGTGTATAGTTGGGGACGAAAGGGCACTATTGAAATCACACATTGAGCTATGCTAGCAAATAGTTGTAAGGGTTATTTTCTCACATCAATGCCCTCCAGCAAGATCAGAGGCAAGGTTAGATATTCCCAAATGGAAGCAGTTAGCCGCAGTATCCAGCGTGTGGTACTAATGAAGCTAAGGTCAGGGTTCAGTTCCAAAACAAGCTGGTTAGCGTGACAAGAGTGATGGCCTCCCCAACCTGGCTATGCAAAGCATTAGTCACCTGGGGATTTTTTTTTTTTTTTAATTTTTGTTTGTAGTATAAGTTTCTGCGCCTTATTCCAGACCGACCAAATCAGAATTTCTGGGAGTGGGGCAAGAAACCTATACTTTCTAAGAAATACCCAGGTAATTCTTCTAACGGTCAGGATTTTGAAATGAATAAGCCCAGAAGAGCCAGCCTGAGCAAGAAGTAACCCAATGTGACTGCTTGGTGGTTTTCGCCACTCGAAGCTGCAAATTCTCAAACTGTATCAATTAAGAACCCTCAGAACTTCCAGAGAGTTTTTCCCTTCTGCACCCATGGATTGGATTTCTCTGGAAAAACCATGAATACATGGGGCGCCTGGGTGGCTCAGTGGGTTAAAGCCTCTGCCTTCAGTTCAGGTCATGATCTCAGGGTCCTGGGATTGAGCCCCGCATTGGTCTCTCTGCTCAGCAGGGATCCTGCTTCCTCCTCTCCTTCTCTCTCTCTTCCTGTCTCTCTGCCTACTTGTGATCTCTGTCTGTCAAATAAATAAATAAATAAAATCTTAAAGAAAAAAAACATGAATACATGAAAATCTCAAGTCTAAGAATGAAGAGCAGGCCTGGCATCCTAAAAATAGTCCTTCTACATGCTCCTTTTCATGTACAATTCACTGAGCTTTTATTTTTTTCATTTTATTTATTTATTTTTTTAAGATTTTGTTTATTTGACAGACAGAGATCACAAGTAGGCAGAGAGAGGGGGAAGCAGGCTCCCTGCTGAGCAGAGAGCCTGATGCGGGGCTCGATCCCAGAACCCTGAGATCATGACCTGAGCCGAAGGCAGAGGCTTAACCCACTGAGCCACCCAGGCACCCCTCACTGAGCTTTTAAATGCCAACCGATTAAACTCACCTTTCCTCACACAACCCAAGACACAGCTCCGCCCACCATCCCGTTCTGGGAAATGGGCACTGATTGCAAATTCAATTTTCTGCGATACTCTGCTCTGAGAGTAGTGACCATTTCCCCCTGAACATCCCCAAATATGCTTCTGGAGAACTGAGAAAGGTATCTTTTCTGGGAACTTGAAAGGTTTTTCATGTCTGGAGTTGTTCCAAACACAAAAATTAGTCCCTGGCTCAGACCAGAACAAATCAGGGTGGGCTTGAGGGCAATTGTGCAAAACCAAACCCATGATAAATCCCTGTCTTTGTAGAGCATCTTTGTTGGAACAGAGGGGAGAGGTTCTGGGGCAGTGTGTACACAGGAGAGAGCAATAGCAGGTGGGTGAAATAGAAACTGGTAAACAGCAGAGAAAACAAAACACCAGCAAAATAAATGAATTTTTACTTTCTGGTCAGCGGTGCTGAGGAAAATTATATATAATCTGACTGTATTTGTTATATTTTTCAAGTCAAATAGATAACAAATAGCTCTCAGAATTATGCACAAATGCACTGAGATAGGAAACCAAATTTTTCTTAAGGCACAAAATAAAATTCATCTCTTTTCCCAGTTTAAGACAACTTTTTTTTTTTTCAGTTCAGTTTTGGAAAAGCTCAATTTTAAAAGTTTCCTCCCCTCTTTGGCGCTGATATTAACCTCCTTTCTGTCAGAAATCGGATGTGTAAACTCCTTCCCAGCAAAACCTTCAGACCTAACCCCACTGGCTCAGCAAATCCTTTCTTAAATTCAAATAACACCACCCATTTCCACTGTCATCTAGCACTCTAAAAACCAAAGCCAATGAGATCTGCCTTTGCAAACTTTGGCAACTGTAGTCGACATTTATCCACCATCCCGTCTGTTACATATTTAGATATTAAAAGAGAGAGAGAGAATGACTTGCCTCCTGTTCTAAATATGCTGCAGATCGGGAATGGGCCTGGGGGAGAGAGCTGGCACACAGTATTGCACACTTCGAAAGTTGCCAGGCACCTACGTTTCTCAAGAGTCAATACTTTTAATACGATGCCCTTTCTCTAGAGAACCTTAACATTAAAGGAGTCTCCACTCTGTTATTAGAGAGAAACGATGCGTAAAATCATCTCTTTCCCGAATGCAGCAGGGTCCTTGACCTTTCAGGCTACGAAGAGAGAAGCTTGGTTGCTATCATTTCGAGACAGCCGAACAGTTTTACAAAAAGGAGGAAACTGGGTAGATGAAAGTTCTGCCTATAAAATGGATGTTACTACAGTGCATTGTGGCTGTATTATGTGTGCCCAAAGGATAAAGAATTCAGGTGTGAAGCGGTGTGGCAAGAGTTGCAAATTAAATAAGCCTCGCTCCGGGGCTTTCTTCCTTCAGTGTGCTGCGGTAACATGCCCGTGGCTCCGGGGAACCGTGTGATTAAGTCCAAGCAAAGCACTCATGCCTCATGTTAAATGTAGCAGAGAAGAGGTCATTAAATATTTCTCGGCAATTAATTACCTGACATACTCCCTTTTTTCACAGCTTTGGTTTCAGGTTTGTGGGAAAGTTGAAAGTCTTTAATTGCGCCTAATTTGTTGCTGTAGTTTTAATCATCCGCCTAAGCATTGTGTTGAAGTCTGTAACCTTTGTGAAGAATTTGTAAGGGGGCTTCATTTTGACACCCCCAGAGGAAGAGGTTTTGTGGGTGTGTGTGTGTGCAATAATCTCACCCAATCTTTGATCTGCTTTCTTTGAATTAAAGAAATTATGAAAACCTGCCAGATATATAATGGGTTAAGAACAATTGAGAAAGAAAATTCTTCCTACTGCTCCCGCTGTCTTTCCCCTTAATTCGATACAGCCTTTTTCCTTGCGTCCACCAACCTGGCCCATCTCCCGAGAGAAATTCCTTCCCAGAAAGAAGCTAAAAGAGAGATCAAGGGTAAGCATCCCTTTGCATCCGGCCCTGTGGATGTATTCTGCTGGCCACTCTTTTATCATCAGTCACCTGAGACCAAATTCTCCTCCAAATCTAGCTGGCTTCCTGTTTTCTAGATCTTTTACTTAACTACTGCTTTCAAGCAATTTCACTTGCTGGCTTCAAGATAGTCCTCTCTTTAGCACTTGGTAATATCTAAAATCATATTATTTATTTCTTTCTTTAATGACAACCATTTTTCATTCATATTCTCTCATTAGAAACCCCACAAGAGAACAAAGCTTGTTCACTGATAAATGTCCACATCTCTTCCAGGATCTAACAAGAGTTTGTGCTCAGTAAGTATTGGGTGGGTGGATGGATGGATAGATGGATGGATGAACGGGAAGCTAACTTTTTCTTGGTTCTATTCTAGAGTGGTTCGTATCCCCGACCAACTCCAATAGCATACTCTTCCTGGAACCCAGACTCTATGGCATCTTTTAGGCACTTGCCAAAGTCTTTATATATACAATAGAGGAATAAAAAGAGAGAAATAATTTCAAATCTAAGAAAGCTCAAGGTGAAAGTAATGTGAGAATAACATCTGAATGATAGTTGCACAGAAAGGGGCAACAGTATGACAGAGACTGACACAGAACCATGAATTTTGGAAGAGCAGATTAAACATCAGAGTTGCTCCTGGTGCCTTTGCCCTAGAGGCAACAGACAGAAAATAAGTCATTGTTTTCCAGATCAAACTGAATTAATATCTTTCACTCAGTGGTATATCTAGACAAAGGATAAATAAGTGCAAAATAACAACAGTAAGCATTTTAAGTCAAAAGTTTTAGTTGGATATAAGCAAATGTAGAGAGATGATGAAGGGCTCTTTCTGCCAGGATAAGATTTCACTTACTCTTCATGAGAGAACTCTCAATGAGACAGTGCCCACTTTCATAGGAAACTAAAGCTCGAAAGGCTTACTACCCTGTTCCACATCACACAGTGATAAAAATGTGATTCCAACTCAAAAAATTGCTCCTTTTTTTTAAAAACTATACTAGGAATGGCAAATGGGTGTCATTTTTCCTTTAATTATCACTGACGGGTAGCAACAGATTCAAGACTAGTGTTGAGAGCACTCTGAGACTACAGAAGGAATGGAAATGGGTGGAGAGCTTGGTTGGCCATGCGTGCTGTGAGCATGGTAGTAAGGACCAGCAGCATCCATGCCATTAGCCATTTTTGGATGTGTTGCTTCATCGTAAGAAATTCCAGGGCACCTGGGTGGCTCAGTGGGTTAAGCCTCTGCCTTTAGCCCGAGTCATGATCTCAGGGTCCTGCGATCGAGCCCCGCATCGGGCTCTCTACTCAGCGGAAAGCCTGCTTCCCCCTCTCTCTCTGCCTGCCTCTCTGCCTACTTGTGATCTGTCAAATAAATAAACAAAATTAAAAAAAAAAAAAAAAGAAAGAAAGAAATTCCAGACAGTGTTTCTAAGATGTTTGATAATTTGAGGGAGAAAGGTACTATAGGAAGAATGACTAAAAGGTATAATATAAGCAGTAAACCTGATGAGGGATTTCTTCCATTTAAATAGGTCAACTCATGCTTTGTGGGGCAAGTAGTGGGAACCTCTGGCTGGGTATAAAATGAAGTGTTTATTTTAAATTTTCTTCATTTTTATTAGTTATAAAGGCATGCATGGTTGTCATAAGTAAAAAGTTACAAAGATCTATGAAGAATTTAAATAATCTTCCTCCACTCCACCAATCTCCCCCATTCCCATTTTAACATACTGGTGCTTTTTCTTCTGCACACACACAACCATCATGTGACCCAAATGAAAAAAAACTCCTGTAGGGTTTGTTCTCTCCAAGAGCTACTACCTTACAACCTCAGGGGTACCTAAGGTTTCTGACAGCAATGTCTTATGGATACTCTGCCAGATTTTTTCATCTCACATTCTTAATCAGAAGCTGGCTGTGGTACTACCCTGTCTAATGAATTAAATCTCAAAGTCCTAGCCTGATTTTCAGCCTTGTGGTGCTTTGGCCTCCAGCTACCTCACCAGCCTTATCCCCCACACAGCCTGTAAAGGTTAGCCCCTGTAGGTGTCTTACACATGATATGCCTAATAAAGATTCATACAATGGCTGAATGAATGGTTTTTTAAGGAATAACAGATAGGTTTGAGTATGGAAGTTAAAGAGAAGATTGACATGTTATATTAGATTTGTGCAATTCCTGGAATAAAGATAAAAGACCCTGGACATTATTCTACAGTCAAGGTGTATAGTAGAAAGCATACAAGATTTAAAATGAGGAAATCTGGGTTTAAGTCCAGCTCTTTCATTTTTAAATTGAGTAATTCTATATAAATTACCAACTATTAATCAGTTTAAATTTCTTCTTTATAAAGTGAAGTAATTGAAGGTTTTAATTTTTGTTTAAATTAGGTGAAGAGGACTTGAGAGAGGGAAGTGTTCTCTAAGTAGTCTTAGAAAAATAAATTTGATGGTGGAAGAGGATGGGAAACAAAGAGTCTCAAGATAGCAAAATCATTGTGGAGACCCTTGTGTTAGTCAAACTATAAAGTGATGGAGCTGGGGACCTCAGAAATGACATTAGGAATAAAATGAAAGGAAGACGATGCAAGCAACTCGCTGAGTGAGGAATTTACAGAATTTACAGGACATTGCATCTAACTGGGGAAAGAAGAAAGAGAGGAAAGAATCAGGGAGCATTATGGTTTTGAGTTTAGGAAATAGGAAAATGCTTGAAGACAAGTACTAATAGGTCATGTTGGGACATTTATTAATAACCATACATAGTTAAATGGAAGAAATAGTAAGTGTGAAGTGAGCAGGAAACTTAACCTTCTCCTATCTTTTCTCTCCACCACGGAGAAGGCCTCCAAGCAAAATGACTGAAATGTTAGAGACATCATCATGGCTTCCCTTCCCACCTACTTGATCTGGAAGACTTCTATAAAATAAATGTTCTCCAGATCTTAAGACTAGAGACCTAGCAGCCACAGTGTTCTTGTAAATAAATAACACCTGTAAACATGTCACCTCTGTAAATAATGTATATTACATATAATTGAGATTTTTCTGATCAAATATGCATCACAAAGGGTTATAATTGCAGCATTAATCTCTTTTTCCTGATAGCTTCCCTCCCCAGCATTGTTACTGACCTGCCTTCATGATGTCCACCTGCGTTCCAATCAATTGGATGTGAATAGTAAATGTATTGAATCAAAACCAGGATGCAAATGATAGGAGGGGACTTAGAAATTGAATGTTATTTTATAGCTTATAAAGTCTTTGTGAAAGTCTAGAAGAACATCACTCAATATACTATAGCTAGTTGTATATGAGTTTTGAGCAGTGGACCTGACATGCTATTAAAACTAATTTGACCTATTTCTTCTTACTTTTTTTTAAAGATTTTATTTATTTATTTGACAGACAGAGATCACAAGTAGGCAGAGAGGCAGGCAGAGAGAGAGAGGAGGAAGCAGGCTCCCTGCCAAGTAGAGAGCCCGATGTGGGGCTCGATCCCAGGACCCTGGGATCATGGCCTGAGCCGAAGGCAGAGGCTTTAACCCACCTAACCACCCAGGTGCCCCTTCTTCTTACTTTTTAAATATGGCTATAAGAAAGTATAAAATTGCATATGTAATCTATATTTGTGTCTCACATTTCATATCTATTGGATGGTGCTGCTCTAGAAGTCAGGTTGAGGACTAACTTTCATGATACAGGAGCTGTCATGCGCCCAGATTCTCTAAAGTTCTGTCAGCCAAATGATCCCTGCTTCCTATTTTCTTATGTAATTAACTCCCACATCTTAGAGTCTAAGACTACAACAAGAAAATGGGTACTGATATCATACATTCATGACATCAGTATGTTATACAGAGAGAAAGAATCATCCCCATTCAGGAGAAAGATAAGGAGTTCTGTTGTGATGATGCTGAGTTTGAGGTAGGACATTCAGAGAGACTGTAAAAATATTGGAGATTCGGAATTGAAACTCTGGAAAGAATGTGGGACCTGAGATGTCAAATTAGGTGAAGCAAAAAAAGGTGAAAGACTTGTCAAATTCTGTGTTTAACTGTCAACATCTCCCAATACTCAATGTTCAGTAACATATAAATTCCTTTCCCCAAAATTTTAATTCTTGTATCATTAACATACAGTATTATATTAGTCTCAGGTGTGCAATATAGTGATTCAACAATTTCCTACAATGCCCAGCAGTCATCTTGGCAAGGACCCTCCTTAATCTCCATCACCTATTTAACCCTCCCTCCCTCTCCTCTAGTAAGCATCAAAACTATAATTAAGACTCTTTCTTGATTCCTCTCTCTCTCTCTTTTTTACCCTTTGTTCATTTGTTTTGTTTCTTAAATTCCACATATGAGTGAAATCATGTGTTATCTGTCTCCCTCTGACTTATTTTGCTGAGCAGTATGCTCTCTAGCTCAATCCATGTCATTGCAAATGGAAAGATTTCATTCTTTTTTTTAAGACTGAATAATACACACACATATCTGTATTCATTCATCTACTGATGGACACTTGAGCAAGCACCATATTTCAAATTATGGAAGCACCATAATTTGGCTACTGTAGACAATACTGCGCTAGACATAGGTGTGCATGCATCCCTTTGAATTAGGTGTTTTGTATTGTGGAGGTAAATATCCAGTAGTATAAATACTGGATCGTAGGGTAGTCCTCTTTCTGAAGAACCTCCAAACTGTTCTCCATAGTGGCTGCACCAGCTTGCATTCCTACCAACAGTCTAAGAGGCTTCCTTTTTCTCCACATCCCTACCAACACCTGTTGTTTCTTGTGTTTGGGTTGTAGCATTCTGATAGGTGCGAGGTGATATCTCACTGTAGCCTTCATTTGCATTTTCCTGATGATGAGTGATGTATAAATTCATTTTTCAATCATTGGGACTCAGTTTCTCAGTGTTAAAGTAGGAATATTTATCTCTATCTCTCAGTAATTATTACTGAGCCCCTATCAAGTGTCAGGCACTGTTCAAGTGCTGAGGGCGCCATGATGAACATGGCTCCTCCCTGACCTCCAGAAGCTTTTGATCTAGTCAGGAAAGCAATAGGGAAGTGGGTAATAAGACCCAGTGTCAGAGTTGTCACAACCTGGCTAAGTACTTAGGAGCTGCAAATTCTGTCTGGGAAGGGGGGGTGGTTTCAAACTTCTTCACCATGATAATTTATATTCAGCTTTCTTCTTTCATCTAAGAAGACTTCACAGTTGCCTCTCCTCGCCCTTTTACCATCCTGTACACTCCTCTACTAGCATCTATGATCTATAGTCATTACCTTATCGTTCTTTGTTTCTCTCTCTATTAGACTGTGAAATCCTCAAAGTAGGGAGCTGCATTTTCTATCTCTGTTTTCTTAGAACAGTTGGAGTGCCAAATAAAGATTTTCTCTTTCTCCTTTCCTTTTTCTTCAATTAGAAGTAAGAGTGAAAGCCCTGAGAGCCGGAAGGGATGAAAGACAGGGTAAGTCATGTGAAATATTGAAAGTTTAGGAATGTTCTTTAAGAAAATTTTCATTTTAGGAGAAGAGTTCCATGTCATGGAATTTTCTCAGAAAGAGGGTAACATTACCACATGTGCAGAGATATCATGAAGAAGGAGATTGCAAAACGGCTATTGGATTTGGCAGTTGTGTTTTATTTATTATCTGAATTCAAATCAAAATACTATAGAATAATTTTCCCAATGACTCCTTCAGTCCAGCAATGATAACTCTTTTTCTCTGCTCATGATCATTATGAAGACCTGAGGAAAGTATGACATCCTTTTGCCAAATGAGAACAAAATTATTTTGAAGTTTCATAAATGCCTATCGTGAAAACATGGTGAACTCCCAGGTGAAAGACAGGTGATGTTGTTGTTAGCAGGAGCTGTGGGCATGACTGAGCCCTGTTAAGAAAACAGCTTCAATTTCTTCTTTTAGTTATTTCTAGCAGAGGGCAGAGCAAATATTCAAGGGTATGATTCAATGAATCATACATCCTCTCTTCTTTCCCACAGACTTCATCGTGACCCAAGGATCTTCACCCATCAAACAAAATGGTGTGATGGGGAAAGAGACCTGAGCTTACATGGGCCTGATTCCACGTCCTGGCTTTGCTATGATCTAGCCAAGAGCAAGTCAGTTCTGAGAGTCTCTGTTTCTACATCTGCAGAGTAGGTCTTCCAATAAATTACTACTTGAGATTAAACACCCAACTTTCATTTCTTTTTATCCCCATCCCTTACCAATATTTTACATAAAAAGTAGGTACTGAGTCAGTATTTAAACATGAGTTTAGACTCCTGCTATGAATGTTTAATATCTGAAGTTCAGGTATTCACTTAAAATTCTTATTTATTTTTACTTCAAATAATAGCTAAATATATCTGTTTAATGCTGCAGCCTCAACAAACAGTGGCCTAATGGCCAAATCCAACTCTCCCTGGTCTTGTCAAGTTACACTAGAACACAATCACACCTACCACTTCTATATGCTCTGTAAGTGCTTTCAAGCTACAAAAAGTAGGGTTGAGTAGTTGTAATGTGATGGTCTAGCCTGCAAAACTTTTAATGTTCACTCTCTGACTTTATGGAAAAAGTTTGGCAAACCCTGATATAGACAGTTGTTGACTTTGAATATGTAGAAAGCATGTTGGACAAGGTCTGGGTAGGACTCTGAAAATGGTCCCAAACCCATGGATATTCTTCCTTTCAGAGAATTTTTGAGTCTACCTTTTGGTGGAAAGGTAGTGGTCAGTAAACATAACTTTACTTCATGATGTCCTGTATCCAGAGGGTCTGTATGCTCAAGTAAGCTGCCAGAATGGAACACTGAAAAGTAAAAAATCAAACTTAACTCATAAGCACTGGCAATCCAATGATGTCTGAAAAGAAGGACAAACAACACACATGGCAAAAGCTATTTTTGCTTGATGAATTTCTCTTCTCATTCAAGAGCAAACTCTAGCCTCAGCAACTCTAGGAAGCACTACCAAAAGCACACGTGGCTTATTTAAACTGCATATTTTCATGACTGGCTCTCCCCAAGACAGTGGCATCCTCAAGGGATCATCCCTCTGTTCCCAGCATATAGCACTGGGCTTGGCGGAGCATGTAATAGATATTCCATAAGCACCTTTAAACCAAGCCGAAGGTAAGGGTTTCAGGTGGGAGAAAGACATCTACCTGGGCTTGAGTTGTTGAACTGAGAGCCAATGAATTGAAGTCTTTCTTTCCAAAATGAGGGAACAAATATTAACTTTCGCAGATATTTTCCCCATGACCTCTCACCACTTTCTAGTCTGATAACAAAACAATTATGAAACCATACAAAAACCAACTATTTGTTGAATACCTACTCTGTTCAAGGCAAAGAAAAGCAGATGTAATTCCCTTTGGTCTCATTATATCATTCATTTTCCTCCCAGATTCCCTTGAGGTCATTTAAGAGCTCCCATTAAGCTGAGGGTGTGCTGGTCTGCCATCACTGGCATGGTCAGCTGACTGTATCAACTCAATAGTGATGAGGAGAAGAAGGCAATCAGGGTCCATGTCATTCAGTCTTCACCCAAGGAATCAGAGTAAAACACTAGTTGCTTTAAGTTGTCTAGACGAAACATGTACAAATTAATGATGGGACAACTGGTTCAGCTAAAAACTTATAATTAATGAATGATTAAGGCTCACACTTTTTAGGAACATGGAAAAATCATGAGCCATGCAGCATGCCCAGAAGCAATCTTCCAGTTATGTGGCTGTGCTTAAATGCAATGCTAATTTCTGACCGCCTGCCACTTTTAATAGCACTGAGATAAATGGCGATGAATTTATGAATGTTGATTCTACACCGCCCATTACACAAGCCTCCCCTGGGAAAGTGAACCATCCTGACAGCAACTCCTAATGAGTAGAAATTAAATGTTACTGTCGCTTGCCACCAGGAAGGGGAAAATGCCTGGGGGAGGGGAGTAAAGATGGATAATTTGGTGGTACATAAATAGTGAGTAGAGAGATATACATCTATTTTAAGATTTTGTGGCCTGAAGAACCACATTGCCTGTGCTCACAGCCAGGAGCCGTATCACACAGTAAATGATTCAGAAAGTCCACAGCCAGTGCCTGGAGAGGAGGCCTGCCTGCTTCCTGAAAGCTGCCTCCTTGGCTAATTTTGGAAAAGCAATGGATCACCCTGTAGTTCAGACAGAATTCCTGCTGTCTACCTCAGGTTTCTGACCAAGACCCTTAGTCAGGGTACATCAGGAGGAAATCAACACAATCCTGTCATTGTTTGTGTTATTTATAGCTTATTGTTTGAAAAAAAAATGGAAATAACTTAACTCCTTATGGCAAACTTAAAATCTCGTACATGAACTTGGCAGGCACTTTTATTGAAGCAAATTTAAAAAACAAGTTCAATATCTTGTACACTGTTCTAGAAAAGTGGCAAACCAGAAACCCGTCCTCTCTAGTATGTTTTTCCCTCTCTCTCCAGTGTCTTCTGTCATTCACCCAGAGTAATTTTGATGAAAGGATGTTGGCTTTCTTTTTCTAACTAATTACCAATTTCTCTGTGCAAAACCCAAGGAAGCAAAAAGCTCAAATATCTCCTGTCTGATGAATCTCTGAGTTTAGCCTGATCTCTCTAATGCTGAGATATTTACATAAAAGATTAGTGAGGCAGGACCAATAAACACAACAATGTGTAATCTATACAATGCCCTCAAGACAAGACACTTTTACCCCAAGCAACCAAAGCTACATTTTTTTTTTAAGATTTTTATTTATTTGACAGACAAATCACAAGTAGGCAGAGAGGCAGGCAGAGAGAGAGAGGAGGAGGAGGCACGCTCCCTGCTGAGCAGAGAGCCCGATGTGAGGCTCGATCCCAGGACCCTGGGATCATGACCTGAGCTGAAGGCAGAGGCTTTAACCACTGAGCCACCCAGGTGCCCCCAAAGCTACATTTTTGAAGGGTGAGGTGTTTTGTGTTTGTAAGTCATTTTTGAGGGGTGAGGTGTTTTGTGTTTGTAACTCAGATCTCAGCCCATAGACCCTCAAAAGTCTTATTTTGCAGGGTGTCTTCAACCAATCAAGGACATTGGTAAAGGTGATGAGAAAGGTGGATGGACTGGGAATTCTCCAAGAACTTTAAGTCTGTACTCACACATGTATTTTATTATGAAGGATAATTTCTGCAAACTTTGTAAGCTATCCAGGGTTGCCACCACATATGGTTTGGTACCATGGTGCTGCTCCATTACTTGCTATAGAATGGAAATGAGATCAAATTCCTTTGGGCCTGAAAATGTGTGTCCCACCTGAAATGGCTCTATAAATCTTCCAAGTAGGCACAGGTGTTCCTACCCCATTCTGACTCCACACACCACCTTGGAAAGAACAAGCAGGAAATATTCTGTCATACTTTGTATTTGCTGGTTTTGCCAAATGGTTATTTGCCTCTAGGGGGCATTTCCAAAGACTGGAAAAGAAAGTATTTCAGCTCTTATGGCTGTCAAACCAGATGGCTCCGAAATAGGAACAGAAAAGAAGAAGAAGAAAAAGGTCACTTTGATCAAGTCAGCTTTTATTGCCATGAACAGAAAAAGGTCAAAGTAGTTTCTGAATTGAATTGGGAGATGAGAAAGATTGACTTTTTAAAATTATTTATTGAAGAATTCTTATCTAGCTAATTTTCCTGGATAAACAGTATCTGGTCTTTGATCTAAAACAAATGCCATAAAAACAAGATAAATATTGGAACACTTAGGTGGCTCCGTGGGTTAAGCCTCTGCCTTCAGCTCAGGTCATGATAAAAGGGGCCTGGCATCAGGCTTCTTGCTCAGCAGGGAACGTGCTTCTCCCTCTGCCTTCTGTTCCCCCTGGTTGTGCTTTTTGTGTGTGTGTCTCTCTCTCTGACAAGTAAATAAATAAAATCTTTTTTTTTTTTTAAGTATTATTAGAATGGCACTCTCAATGCCATGGGTTAGCATTACAAAGGTCCTATCAGTTCATGGAATAATATAGGAAAGAATTAACCTTGATTGAGATGACTACCTACCATTTTTTTTTTTTTAAAGCCAGTGTCCATTTGAAAAGGAAGGAAGGTGTCACAGTACTCAGAAATTCACTATTGTATATTAACAGAGATATTATTTTTAACGAGCTCTTTAAAACTCTAGTATCAATATAATGATTTAGTGTTAAACCAACTTTATTATCTTCCAGGTTCTGTTGCCCAATCTGTTAGTTCTGTTGCATTGTCAGGCACTTTTAACATCTTACTTTGTTCTTCTCTAATACACTTTATATTTCCATACCGCCTTTTATCTCCCAGCATATTGCAAACATCAATTAACTAAGCTACCTAACATCCTTGTGTGGGTAGAGGAATCCTATTATCCTCATTTGGAAGCTGGAAAAAGCAGGTTCAGTGAGGTGAGGTGATGTGCCCAGTCAGTCAGTGGTGGAGGCAGAAATGGCCTCTAGTTTGTGATGCCTGGTTATCTGCTTTAACTAGTAGACCATGATCACTTCTTACCTCTAATCATCTCATGGTTGCCCATTTTATGGAACGAGGGCATCCATACTGAGGTCTACTTGAGGAACCAGTCAAATTCTTACCATATTCACTTCTGCTTTCCAAACAAACGAACAAAAATTTATTTCTGTTGAAAAGTTTCAAGAGCCCCTTTCAACATGTCAATCTAGGGGGTATAGCTCAGTGGTAGAGCATTTGACTGCAACATGTCAATCTTAACTCTGATCTCTCTGGATAACTCGGCACCTTAAAGGGATTTAGTGAGGACAAACTGGTTTTACTCACACCTATGAACATATGAAAGCAATGAGCTTTTACAAAGAAAGACAATGAAATGGACTTTTTGCTAATACACACACACACACACACACACACACACACAACCCCAAAACCAAAAAACTACCATTCCTTGAGTTCTTAAGCTAGGGCCTATGTGCATTTTCTCATTTATAGCTGACAACTCTATAGGGGAGGACTATTCTTGTTCCTACTTGAGAGATGAGAAAATTAAAGCACACAGAAAGGTTAAGATGAATTGTACAAGATCAGACAGCTAATAAGCAAGGGAGTCTGAACTTGAATTCAGGCATTCTGTCTCCGGAGTCCATGCTCTTGACGATTTCACTGTAATTATCCCACTGTCTGGGTGTGATGCCGCTTACTCTTCTCACCACATTAAAAACTGCACGTTCTCTCTGACCATACAGGAAATGTCCCCGGGCATTGCGCCTGTACTCTGTATCACACTGGCAGCCAAGGAATGTAAGAGTAGGTGACAGAAGCAAGGACCACATCCCAGCTGGGGTTGAGTAACTGAGACCACTAGAATTCACATACTCTGATTCAGAGCCTAGCTCTTCTCCTTCTACCCCTTTGTTCCAATGGCCAAGATAAGTAGCACTTTGACTGAGTGTTTATATCAAGTTTAGCACTCTATTCAGTGCTTTACATGCATGATCTTATTTACTCCTTCTCCAAACCCTAGAACCCAACACTGTTATTCTCATTCAAGTATGAGAAAACTGAGCTACAGAAATATTTTTTTAATATTTTATTCATTTATTTGACAGAGAGAGATCACAAGTAGGCAGAGAGAGAGGAGGAAGCAGGCTCCCTGCTGAGCAGAGAGCCCGATGCAAGGCTCTATCCCAGGACCCTGAAATCATGACCTGAGCAGAAGGCAGAGGCTTAACCCACCGAGCCACCCAGGTGAGCTACAGAAATATTAAGTAACTCTCCCAAAGGTAGCACTGCCAGATGCATTGATGGAGGCATTTGATCCAGGCAGTCTGAGTCCAGAGCCGAGTCGAATCTGTACAAAATTGCTTTTGCATCTTTTGATTCCTGGAAAGCATCCTACTACTTAAGACATGTATGCCAAGAGACTTTTTATAATATCATGGAAGAATTAAAGGTATTCTAGGCATTTTCAATTAGTAGCTAAAGCAAACACTGGGAGAAAAATAGCTTTTTAAGAAGCACTTGAGGGGGTTGTTGTTGTTTTGTTGTTGTGGCTTGTTTTTGTTTTTGCAACAAAAGATCATTGGGCTGCATTGTGTTTGCAGCTACAGAATGAAAGTGGCCATACAGAAATCCTCATAGTGCCTGTGAAGAAGGTAAAGGGAATTAGGTCATCTGAGCTGGCGTCTCAAGAACAATCCCAGGCAAGAAGCAGCTGATCTCCTGTATTTTCAAAATTGATTCCAAACTCTTTGTAGGTGGAACCTGGTCTCTGAAAGACAAGGGGGGGGGGGGGCGGTAAAAAAAAAAAAAAAAAAAGGAAGAGAAACTGATTAAAATTTATATATCTAAGATGTGTGGGTTCAGCCGATTAGCAGCTAAAGAGATGGCTTTTAAGGCCCCAGGGGAGGTTTGAGTTCATCCTTGGTTATCTTTTACTCCTGAATAGCTGTCTAAACTCCTGGGGAGCAGAAAAAAGGTGCCCTGCAAGACAAAGGCACAGGAGTTGCTCCTTTTCTCTATCAGATGGAAGAAAAGGAACTCTAGGAATCCTTTATAGTTAACTATTAAAATTGGTCTTTCCTTTTTGCTTTTTAAACTTCTTTAACCCCAGTCTCTAAGAGCAATCAAGCTTCCAAGAGCAATCAAAACTTCTCCCTAGGTGAGCTGGAAGCACCAAGGTGGCTCACCTTATTCTCTCCTGTTCTAAAGCCTGTCTCCAGAACAATGGCTTAAAAGAAAACTAGCTTGCATTCCTTTGCCAAAAGAGGATCTCAGGATGAGGTTATATTTTTAGCTTTGGTGTTGACCGCCAAATGTAAGGTATTCTTCAGGGTCTATGAAAGAGGGGTCAGAGTAAAGAGGATAAGACATGTCTAGGCAGCTTTATCCCTATCCAAAGACTATACCTCCTTCCAGATCCCTGCAGCTTAGCGAGGAATTATCTGGGACAACAAAGGGGATTTAGGGATAGGAGAAATAGATGTGGGCGACAGTAGACCTGAAAGGAAACAGAAATGTGTACAGGGGACTAGAGAAAAAGAGAGAGAGAGAGAGAGAGGGAATTTGGGGAATCATTTCAGAAGAATAACCAACATGGGAAAGGCAGGAGAAAGAGACAAGAAAAAAGAAATTAGTTGTCATTATTTTATTCAGCCAATTATCCAAAAAAGACCATAGTCCAGGAGATCTGCTAAGCAGCAGGGGTTCAAAGATGAGGGGGACAGAGCCCTAACCGGAAAGAATTCACAGTTTAGGTAGGAAGATAAACATGTAAATAAATAATGACTACATATCTGAAGGTTGTTTGCACTTTTTCCCTTCAAACGCAGCAGCCTTGATCCCCTGAAAGGACTTCTGCACTTCTGGTCTTTCTGTTTGAAATGTTCTCCACACTTATTTTTATGTGCCTGGCTGCTGACTATGATTTCTCGCCTCCAGCAGCATTGAACCAGCACACCCAGTCCTTTTCTACGTCAACCCACCGTATCCTCCAAAAGTCAGCTGTAATGTCCAAAATTATCTTAATTTCTCATCTTTGAACAGGTTTAGAATTTATCATTCTCCATTAGAACTTAAGCTCCTGGAGAAAAGAGACTTAGTGATAGGTCATTGAGGAACTTATAAATGTTTATTATTATTTGACTAACAGATGGACATAGTGTGAAAATGCTATAAAAGAGATAAGCATCGGATTCTGCAGATGCCTTCTCCAAAGAGGTGATGTTGTTGTTTTTGAGTATTTAAGGTGGAAGAGGGTGTTGTTCAACGAGGGGGCAAGGGGAGAAAGAGCATTCCAGGCCCAGAGCTCACGTAATGACAGTCACGAATGAGCTTTGCTCCTTCTGAGAACTGCATTCCGTTTCTCGTGTCTGGAGTACAGACGATGCTGGAAGAATGTGACATTACGAAAGAGTAGTTACAAGCTTGAGTTTTGAAGATAGACTATTTGAAAGGAAATCCTGGTTCTTCTCATAATTAGGTAGTGTTAGGCAAGTTATCAATCTTCTCTGTGCCTCAGTTCTCTTATCTGTAAAATGGGGATTCATTTGTTTTATGCTATGTCTACCTCATGGGATACTCAGGAGGATTAAGTCAGTTCTTATAGGTCAACTATTTGGAGGAAGGTAAATGCTCAGAAATGTGATAGGGAAAAAGTAACGATATCAGTATGCGAAGGCCCTACTTCATTCTAAACGCTTTAGGCAGATTAACTAATTTAATACATATATACTGATGAGGTACCTTGGTGGCTCAGTCTGTAAAGTGTCAGACTCTTGGTTTCGGCTCAGGTCATGACCTCGGGGTTGTGAGATCGAGCCCCGTGTCATACTCTGCCCTAGATGTGGAGCCCGTTTAAGATTCTCTCTCTCTTTGCCCCTCCCCACTTCTCTCTCTAAAAATAAGTAAGTAAAATACATATACATTTATGAGGAAGTTACTCTTATCACCGTCTTTCAGAGGAGGAAACTGAGAGACAGAGAGGTTCAGCAATTTGTCCAGCATCACACAGCAGTTAATAGAATGGCTGGGTCTAAATCTAAAAGGTCAGGCTTTTGAATCTTGCCTTTCACCATTACACTGTTCTACCTCTTTGAACATCTAATTCCCAGGGATGCCGTGAGGAAAGCTGAAACAAAGTATTTTAAGTGTCTCATCATGGGTCCTGGCATGTATTAGGCACTCAATACAGTATGCATTTTTTTAGTGTCTACAGAACAATAGAGCTATAATTAGGATAAGTCAAAACTTGGAAAATACAGTTACCTGGAGATTTACTGCAAGACCCAGTAGAACCTGGAGAAGAAAATTAAGGAGCATCTAAGCACTCAGTGCCTGATTGAATTACTGCCAGCCAGTTGAAAGGTGGAATAGCCAAAATCACTCGCTTGACCTTGATTTCTGATGGGAGTACCGGAGGCTCCTTGTACATCGGTCTTTGCCCAGCTGTACTTCTTAACTAATTAATTTTAAAAAGATCTAAGTCAATTAATTATAAAGTAATGGGTTGTCCCTTCTAGCTGCCAATTTATCTACATGGCAAACTGTAGCTAATTAGTTAGCTTACTCGATCTCGTTCAGGGAAACATACTCTTTGCCTCTTTCCATTAATTTCTGTACGTAAGTTCTGTGAATAACAAGTTACATGTTATTCTGTAATAAATTATGTACCTAATCCATCCACCATTAAAAAAAAAAAACGGAATGATAGAGGGAAAGCACCTCTCACTTACTGAATCAAAGTTAGTAAATAATCAAGCAAGCAAATCTGGCAGGACTTCCATAATGGCACATGATAAATGCCTTTAAAACGCTGTATAAAACTAACCCCAAATGGGGTGATTTGGTGCTATCAAGAGACTCTTGACCTTCAGGAAGATGGAATAAAAGCAGACTTAAAAGTAGAATTCCATTTATTTCATGTGACGCGCTGGATAAGCTGTAACACAGATATGACGCGATGCATTTCTCTTACAAAGAAGCTATTATTCATTCCCCTTTGTCCCTCTCTTCCTGTCTTT
This sequence comes from Mustela lutreola, assembly GCF_030435805.1. NCBI lineage: Eukaryota > Metazoa > Chordata > Mammalia > Carnivora > Mustelidae > Mustela > Mustela lutreola. The sequence goes on from NC_081297.1 coordinate 120,970,041, forward strand.
CCCTCTATCTTAGAAAAGGTGTCGGCTCCCTCCCTCAAAACTCTGAATTTCATTCCCTCCCACCTCTCCTGAGACTCTGCTGTGTAAACAGTTTCTTGTGTTTTTTTTTTTTCTTTTTTTGCATTATCAATTGTTGCCTCTCTTCACCCTTCCTCAGCTTACAAACATGCTTACATCCTTCTGCTCCTGAAAAAAGTTTCCCCAAGGCATATCTCTGGAAATTACTTTACCTCTCCTGACTTTACCCCCAGGGGAGTCTCAACTCCTGTGGCCACTTCCGAATCTGTATAAAGACTCCCTCAGAAGATAAGCTGCTATACTTTGCTTGGATGTAACACTTTGCTCATAATCCAAATAAAATCCTTTGCTTGGTTAAGTACCGCAAGAATGAGATGTTGGGGCTCTAAAATCAGAGTTGCAGGCTATAAAATCAGATGTTGCCACTCAGATCCTGGCTTCATCTTTTGTAACTGTGTGACCTAAGGCAGGTTACTTAATTTTTGAAACTTTGACTTTTTAAAATATAAAATGTAGAGGGGCACCTGGGTAGCTGTATCGGTTAGCACCAGGCTTGGGCTCAGGTCATGAACCTGGGGTCCTGGGATTGAGCTCCACGTTGGGATTGAGCTTTACCTGGGGTCCTGGGATTGAGCTTCCTGACTACCACTTCCCCAGCTTGTGTGCCTTCTCTCTCTGTCTGTCAAATAAATAAAATATTTAAAAAATATATAAAATGTAGATCATGTAATGTAACTATCTCATAAGTTGATGAAAGAAACAAATGAGGTGAAGCATATTGAGTACTTAGCACTATGTTCAGAACATAGCAAATACTTAAATATGCCTTTTACATGCCAATATAATACTGTCAGTGTGTATTTTTTTATTCATTCCTCTCCTGATAAGTACTATGAATTTCCTATGGGGAATAACTTTTCCAGTGCTCAGTCCAGGAGATCACCCTCTGCCCTTGTTAAAAAAGATGAAACATGTGACTCAGATCTGGCCAATCAGAGCACTGGATTCCCTTTCTGGGACTCTTACCCACACCTGGTTAATGGGAGCACTGAATCGTCTTTCTGGACATGTGACCCAGGCCTGACCAGTCAGAGCACTGAATTCTCTTCCTAGGTCATACGACCCAGCTTCTCCAATCATCATAATCCCACTACTATTGTCTCCTTGTTCAGTTTTTAAAAGGAACTTGCAGAGAGTTGTTTCTATCAGAAGGGATTCCCAGGTTAGGGCAGGGATTATCAGTAAGAAAAATTGTCTCTTTGGTTGGGTGGCTCAATCCCTTGAGCTGCTGCCTTTGACTCAGATCATGATCCCAAGGTCCTGGAATTCAGTTCTGAATAGGACTCCCTGCTCAGTAGGGAGCCTGCTTCTCCCTCTGCCTGCTGTTCCCCCTCCTTGTGCTCTCTCTCTCTCTAACAAATAAATAAACAAAATCTTTAAAAAAAAAAAAAAAAAGAAAGAAAAGAAAGAAAGACATTTTGTCTCTTTGCCACCCAAGAGAGCTTCTGGACCATCTTGCCATCATGTCAGTCTAGGAAGGAAGTGAAATCAACCCACAGAAAAGAGCACAACTAATTCAATAGACCTGACACTGAGGTACTAAGTCCCCCCAAGACTGATGCCAGCTCTGCCCATGTAATTTTCATTCCTTTATCAATAGATTTATTTCTAGTGTAAGCTACTTAGTATTTTTCTGCCACTTGCAACTGAAATTGGTATAAATGCTTATCATGTTTTAGTCAAGCTAGTCTGAAGGTGAGGCCCCCTCTTGCACATTATCTTGGGGCCTAATAGAGCTCAGAGGATGCTCAGTAAATAGGTGTTGCACAGAGGTGAAAATACCCTGTTGATGGTGCTAGAGGCATACACTGTGCGCCAAGCCCATTATCATGCTCGTCACTTAGGGGAAGCATGGAGTGCGTGACTGCACAGACTGATGTAAGGGTAGCCTAAAATGGTAGTGGTCAGTGGTAGAGCCACAGGAAAAGCTATTCCTTCCCTGGAAAGATTATAGCAATACAATGCAGGCCTACATCCAGAAGGAAAACAAAAACAAAAACGAAAACAAAAACCTCAATTAAACAACCTAAACTTACTTTCCATAACTTTACTACGGTCTGGAAAATTGTTTGCACTTGAAATGCCATCTCTTCCAACTACTATAAAAGGAAACAAATAGCCAGTTTAACAAAGTACTTAATCAAGGACACTAGACGACTGTGCCATTCATAATTTTCAGAGGAGGGACGCCTGGGTGGCTCAGTGGGTTAAAGCTTTTGCCTTTGGCTCAGGTCATGATCCCAGGGTCCTGGGACTGAGCCCCACATTGGGTTCTCTGCTCAGCAGGGAGCCTGCTTTCCTCCTCTCTCTCTCTCTCTCCTTCTCTGCCTACTTTTGATCTCTGTCTGTCAAATAAATAAATAAAATCTTTTAAAAAAAATAAAAACACCTTTAAAAAAAAATAATTTTTAGACGAGGTAATACTCTTGTGACAATGGAGAGTAGCATGCTTCCGGTTTTAAAAATACTTCTTCCGTGACTTCTTAAAAAGTATCTTTCAGGACTGATTATTTTCCCTAAAAGCAACATTTTCCCAAGTTTATAATGGGAACCAATGAAATGAAAGGAATAAATTTCACTTTTCAATCAACTTTTCAAATTTCACAGTTCTTGTGGAAATTGAGAGATACTTGTCAGGTGATCCTGTCTAGCTAAACTGTGCCTAAAAATAGTTTAACCATCCTATAGGTGGAAAAAAAAAAACAACAAAAACCTTCTATTTCCTCTACTGGACATCAAGATGAGAAGGGAAGGAGGCAGGCACACAGATAAGTAAAAAGAACAAAGGATTCAGAAAACATGTGGTTAGGTGAGGAATATGGGCCAGCTACGGGGAAGTGGAAAATGAGGGATATTAAACTATTTATGTGAATTGTTTGTGTGAATTGAAGGCATTCAAAGTGAATGTTAAAAAAAAAAAATGTTATTTTGATGCAGATGGCAATAGAAATACATTCCGAGAAAAAAACTCCCTGCACGCCATCAAAAACCCTGCAGGCATATTCCCATTCCTTCTGTTGCTTTGCAGTGCAGGCACACAACAAAAAGAACTGGAACCAGTTAGAATATCATGGACACTGGTACAACTGCCATGGAAGGGCCCTTCCCATGTTTGGCTCACGCTCTGGGCCTAAGAGGGTTTTTGTTCCCCAAAGGGCTACGGTCAAACAATCAGCCCGCCCCTCCAGGGTGAGAGAGGTTGTTGTCTTTTCAAATTGGCGTCTGCAGCTGCTGGGCTTTTGAGTGTTCCCTAGTTAGGGCCCCTCCTCTTTCTTGTACAAGCTGGCATCATTCTAATTATTTTTGTAAATTTCACCCTTCATTAGCTCCACCGTGCTGGGATACAAGGGGAAAAAAAAAAATCCGTAATTTGGGGATTCGTCAAACAGCTGTTGTTACTTACTTGCTGCCTTAAATGGCCCCAGTGTGCTGATTTGCTACATTGATAGAAGAAACTGGAATATCCCAGCCAGACGGCTTTTGATTTGTTTCACTTGGAGGTCAAGCCGCTAGGGAACATAGACATCCACCTGGAGAATGAGTCGATATTTGTTCTCTTCTTTGAAGGGTGTTCATTCATTCAACAAATATTATTGACTACTCTGTGAGAGAATTCTTATGATGCTCTACAACGACCATTTCATGGAGAAAACTTTGTTGTGAGGAAAAAAATTTTTTTTTCCTAGGATGAGTGAAAAAGGCTCAAAGCGGGTCCTTTTTAGGATACTGGTTTTCACTTATAATACAACTAATTACATACCCTCTCTCTCCTTTTTACTTTCAAAATCTCTCTTTCCCTTTCTCTCTTTCTGCTTTATTAAATTTTTTAAATTTCAATTTAATTTAATTAACATGCTCTTGTATTATTAGTTTCAGACGTCGAACTTCATGATCCGTCAGTCGCATATAACACCCAGTGCTCATCACATCATGTGCCCTCCTTACTGTCCATCACCCAGTTACCCCTCCCCTCTAGCAACGGTCAGTTTGTTTCCTAGTTAAGAATATCTTAAGGTTTGCCTCTTACTTTCACAATTTTAACAGGAGAGAGGGGCAAGCCAGTCTTCTGAACTGTACAGTTATAGAGTATTGGGTCCACTCTGCATATAGTGCAGGAAGTCACACATGAGCAAGGACAGAGGCTTGTGCGAAGTGTGAAATCAGCTATCTCTTCCTCAGTCCTCTACAGTTTTATGTCTAAGGTGAGTACCCAAGATCCCAACAGAGCCAACCTCCTCTCTCCCCCAACTGAGGGGCGGGAGAACTCTTCAGCCAAAACACCATCAAAAAATTAGTACCCGGGGCACCTGGGTGGCTCACTGAATTAAGCCTCTGCCTTCGGCTCAGGTCAAGATCTCAGGGTCCTGGGATTGAGCCCCACATAGGCTCTTTGCTTCCCCTTCTCTGCCTGCCTCTCTGCCTGCTTGTGATCTCTGTCTGTCAAATATATAAATAAAATCTTAAAAAAAAAATCAGTACCCTCTGCCTTTGCTTTAAAGAGTCTCTTTGGTCAATTTTTCATAGATAAATCTAAGATTTTTGTTAAAAAAGAAATAAAGTTCCTTTCTGATTTTTAAATACATATGAAAGTAGTATCTTCATATTATATGTCAGTTTTTAAAATATTACAAATTAGATTGATTTATAAAGGAAAAAATGGCATTAGGGAGCTTCCCAGGTAAGACTGACTCCCTGGGGCAAAAGATTTTCTCCAAACATCAAGTGATCATCCCTACAAAAGATGCTAAAAGGAGTATTCAACGAAGGAGCTAGAATTCTCTTCATTGGTGAGAAATTGGCAGCAGCTACTAGCTGGGAAAAAAAAAAAAAATTCTTGTACAGTTCCAGTCCCCAAAGGTCACTCTTGGCCACATTTTGTCTCTGAAGACAGAGAACTGAAATATTATTTGTTCTTGTGGATTATTTTTTGTTCCTTTATTGGAATTCAATAGAGTAAAAATAACTGCTACCCATTATCTGTTGCCTGTCGGCTCTACCTGGGCTGAGGTGGTGGGAAAGGACAGGAAGAGCTTTTACAGATGTTGAATAGAAGAAAGCCCTTTTTGGAATGTGTTTGCATGACTCATAAAGAACAGTTATTCTTAGCTTTCCTGTCACAAGAGATAAAGCTCTTTTGTCCTATAATACAGGCTCCTACTTAAAAGGAAAACCCAAGGTCCATTCAAAGCTAGAGCCCCGTAATAAGCTCCCGTAATAGTACCTGCCCTAAACCCCTGGAGTTACATTATATCACTCTTTACAAGCCTAGAATATAATGCAAAATTTTATTGTGCGTGGCGTTTTCATTTGTTAGAGTTGTACCACCTGGAACAATAGGAAATGCTTGATGTAGTAACAATAATTTTAATTCAGTTCTAAGAATCACCAGTTTAGCAGTACAACTCAATACAATTAAATATGCTATCCTATATAGAAAATCCATCACCTTTTTGGATCGCCTCTCTAGAATCGGATCTCGTAATCAAAGTTCAATCTAATATTGATCCTGTTTTGGATAAACCTGTCTTGATTTTCAGAACCAATGAACCAATAAATCAATAGTATTTGGAAGTAATTGACCAAAGGTTAGCACCACTCTTTGATGGATTAAATAGCAAGAGGTCAGGGGAGACTAAAAGGACTTTGTTCGAATTAAAACATATCTTATTTCCAGTATGCTTCTGGTTTTTGCACATTCTTAGATTTTTTTTTTTTCTTTTTGGAAAAAAGGACCACTGTACCAGCTCACTGATACACCATTTCCCCCTGATCCTTCTATCCTGTTTTTTATTCTTTCAACATTTATTAAACTTTTTTTTAACCCTTTGGGTCAAGCACTAGCTGGGCATCATAGACAAAGGAATAAAAATATTCTAGGAGCTCTCTACCTAGAAAGGAAGACAAATAAGGAGGATGTTATCATCGATGGTCATAAGAGCTATGAGTTTGGGAAGCTCACAGGACTGTGAGAAACTAAGAAAGATGCCCAGAGCTCCCCTTAGGTCATCATAAGCCTTTAGTAAAAGATTACCACTCTAATTCATAGAGAAGTAGGGCACCATACACATCTATCAGTTCCTCCTGGGGTCAGTGGAAAATAAGAGGGTGGTTCTTATGTGTGCTTCTTCATCTGATTAGAAAACTTCCTTGACTATTTTCCCTGGTCTGACTTTATCAGCTATCTTTGGAAGGACTTCTTTGAGCACCTGGTTCCCCCGTATGGATTGGGGAGTTTCCTCACCTGCTTGCAGTATCGCCTTGAACTTACTCCTGCAGTAACTTTATTTTTTTTTTTTTCTAAATTTAAATTCAATTAACCGGGCACGTGGGTGGCTCGGTGGTTTAAAGCCTCTGCCTTCAGCTCCAGTTATGGTCCCAGGGTCCTGGGATGGAGCCCTGCATCGGGCTCTCTGCTCCGCGGGGAGCCTGCTTCTCCTCTCTCTCTGCCTGCCTCTCGGCCTACTTGTGATCTCTGTCGGTCAAATAAAAAAATAAAATCTTAAAAAATAAATAAGCAAATAAATAAATAAATTCAATTAGCCAACATATAGTACGCCATTGGTTTTTGGTGTAGTGTTCAATGATTCATTAGTTGCATATAACACCCAGTGTTCATCATATCACATGCCCTCCTTAACACCCATCACCCAGTTACCCCATACCCCCACCCACCTCCCTTCCAGTAACCCTCAGTTTGTTTCCTAGAGTCAAGAGTTTTTCATGGTTTTTCTCCCTCTCTGATTTCTTTCAATTCAGTTTTCCCTCCCTTCCCCTATGATCCTCTGAGCTATTTCTTATATTCCACATATGAGTGAAACCATATCATTCTTTCTCTGCTTGACTTTTTCCACTTAGCATAATCCCCTCCAGTTCCATCCATGTCATTGTAAATGGTAAGTATGCATCCTTTCTGATGGCTGTCTAATATTCCAATGTATATATGGACCACATCTTCTTTACCCATTCATCTGTCAATGGATATCTCAGGTCGTTCCACAGTTTGGCTATTGTGACATTGCTGCTATGAACATTGGGGTGCAGGTGTCCCTTCTTTTCACTAAATCTGTATCTTTGGAGTAAACATGCAGTAGTACAATTGCTGGGTCATAAGATAGCTCTATTTTCAACTTCCTGAGGAAAATACTGTTTTCCAAAGTGGCTGCACCAGCTTCCTGCAGGACTTTGAATGAGAGTAAAATGGGGTATACTCAATGAATTTATTGCCTCAAAAATGGAATTTTGGGGGTGCCTGGGTGGCTCAGTTGGTTAAGCATATGCCTTCAGCTCAGATCATGATCCCAGGATCCTGGGATTAAGTCCTGCATCAGGCTTCTTGCTCAGCAGGGAGTCTGCTTCTCCTTCTGCCTGCTGCTCCCCCTGCTTGTGCTTGTATACTCTCTCTCTCTGTCAAATAAATAAAAGTAAAACCTTTAAAAAATAAAGTTTTATTTTAGATTACCTCTGGAGCCCCTATTCTTATTGATAATACTGAGATAGGAGGAAATTTGTCAATTGAAAATAATTCAAACTCTTTCGCTCAAAACATTTTTCTTTGTGAAAGTGATTTGTCAGTTCAAAGCTCAAATCCTACATGAGCGCTGTTCTGCCTTCTTTTAAGAAGAGTTTTCCTAGACTCCTTTTTCTCCTAGATGGCATACTAAAGTAGAAGTTTATTATGGTCAAAGTGTCAGGGCAGAGCTCTTGTCCCCATGTGGTCCTCTGGGTCTTCATCGGCCTGAAAGAAAAGTCTGTCATCTCGTTAGGTCAACATACTGGAGTCCCCTGAAGTGTGGCTAATTCTTCTGTATCATGCCTTCTTTGTCGTTGTTTCTTGATGGAATGCTGAGTGGTTACGAAATACTTACATACATGGAAGAAATGGAAAGAACTCCCATTTACCCACCACTCAATTTAATAAAAGGAACGATACCTTATTTTTGCCACTGTTGTCTTCCATTTGCCTTTCTTCTTACCCATTTTTTTTCCCTAGTCCGGGGGAGCATGATATTGAATTTTGTTTTATCATTGTCTTATTTTATTTACAGTTTTACCACATTTGCTGGTATCTCTAAAGTTGTTTTTTCATTAACATTACATTCCTGAATTCATACAAATTGTAGTGACTAATTTAGGATTTTTTTCTCAAATACATAGTGCTTTGTTACATGAAGGCATCAAAATGTGTTTATCATGTCTACTAGTAATGGGCATTTGTTTAGTTTCTAGGTTTGAATTTTTGTGGTTGTTTGCTTTATTTATTTATTTTTTTTTTTGCTTGGTTTTGTTTTTGGTATTTATAAATAGTAACTCCTAGTCAATATGTACAAACATTTTTCTAGAGTATATACCAAAGAGTAAAGTTGCTGTATTTTAGGGTACATACATATTCATCCTACTAGAAATTGTTAGTTTTTTTCCCAAATTTGTTATACCCGTTAATACTCCCACTATCAGTGCATAAATATCCTGGTTTTTCCATAGCTTCACCAATACTTGAGATAGCCAAACATTTTTTTCCTAGTTGGTTGACATGAACTTCTGTTTCATTATGGATTTAATTTTCATTTTCCACATTGCTAATGAGGCTGAATATTATTTCTTAAGTTACTGATCACTGAGAATTCCTCTCCTGTAAAGTCAATTATTTTCAAATCTTTTATCCATTTTTCATTTCTTTTGTATTATTTTTATGGGGTGGGTGGTGTGTAGGAATTCTTTTTGGTATACATCCGTTTTGCATTTTGTGTTCTGCAAATACATTTTCAAACCTATCATTTTTCTCTTTTGTGGTATTTTTCAATAAGCATAACTTCTAATTATAATATAGTAAACTTTGTGATTACTTTAGTAGGGATAAATTTAATATTTTATTTAATATATATTTCTTAAGACAAGAGTATCTTACATAGTCTTCTCAAAGTTTTATTGTTTTGACTTTTACATTTAAATCCTTAACTTGTCTAGAATTAAGTGAACTTGCCTAATCCATTTAATTCCTATTTGGAAGGAGATGATTTTTTGTAAGCTATGAGGTAAGATATCCAACTTTTTTTTCTATACCAAAAACCAGTTGTATAGCACTACTTAATAAATAACATTTTCTTTTTCTAGGATCTCTATACAATCCCTACTAAAACTCAGTGTTCTCTACTGTCAGGATATGTTTCTGGAAGCTTATTTTTCTATTTCAGTGGTTCGTTTGTCAATCTCTTCACCAATGTACACCATCTTAATTATTAAGGTGTTATCAATCTTGAAAACTGATAATGGATCTTCAATCATTGATCCTTTCCTTCAGGAGAATTATGGTATTCTCAGGATTTTCTTTCCAATATAAAATTTAAAACTAATTTTCTAACTTTTTACAAAAATATCCACTGAGATTTTGAAATTTATATAATATTGAGATTTTAAGTCATAAAAATGATAAATCTTTCTATGCAAATTTCTTTAATATCTTTCAGTAAAATCGTATTTTTTTCTATTATGGTCTGACACATCTTAAATTATACCTATGCCTAGATATTTAATATGTCTTGAGGATATTCTAAGTGGCATAGTAATATTACATTTTCTTCTTTCTTTTGCTTAAAAAAGTAAATTTTTATTTGATTTTATATCCAGAAACATTGCTAAACTCTATGTTGCAAGTAATATATTTTTTTCTTTCTTTGCAATTTTTGTACCTCTCATATATATCTCTCATTTCATTTCTTGTCTTATTGCCTTAGACGTGAAATTGAACAGCAGTGGTGCTAGAAGGCAGATTTGTCTTTCATTATCTGAAAAGGAGCATTTGTTGTTGTTGTTGTTGTTGTTTTAACTTTTTTATTTTTTATTAACACATAATGTGTTATTAGCCCCAGGGGTTCAGGTCTGTGAATCGCCAGGTTTACACACTTCACAACACTCATCATAGCACATACCTTCCCTGATGTCCATAACCCCACCACCCACCCTCTCCCTACACTCGTCCCCTGGCAACCCTCTGTTTGTTTTATGAGCTTAAGAGTCTCTTATGGTTTGTCTTCCTCTCGATCCCATCTTGTTTCATTTTTTCCTTCCCTTTCCCCCCAGAACCCCACTTTGCCTCTCAACTTCCTCATATCAGGGAGAGCATATGTTAATTGCCCTTCTCTGATTGACATATTTCGCTCAACATAATATCCTCTAGTTCCATCCATGTCATTGCAAATGGCAAGATTTCATTTCTTTTGATGGCTGCATGGTATTCCAGTGTGTGTGTGTGTGTGTGTGTATCACATCTTCTTTATCCATTCATCTGTTGATGCACATCTAGGTTCTTTCTGTAGTTTGGCTATTGTGGATATTGCTGCTATAAACATTTGGGTGCACGTGTCCCTTCGGATCACTACATTGTATCTTTAGGGTAAATACCCAGTAGTGCAATTGCTGGGTCATAGGGTAGCTCTATTTTCAACTTGTTGAGGAACCTCCATGCTGTTTTCCAGAGTGGCTGCACCAGCTTGCATTCCCACCAACAGTGTAGAAGCGTTCCCCTTCAAAAGGAGCATTTTTAATATTCTATTATAGAAATATTTTCTGAGTATTTTGTCTAGATCCTATTTACTTGGTTGAGTTCTTTTTTTATTTCTTACTAGGTGTTTTTATTAACCCATGTTCAGTTTCATCAAAGTCTTTTTATGACTCTATTGAGATAATAATATAATATTTTTAATTTAAACTTAAAACTACTATAACTGACTTACTAATTTTTAAAAAATTTTTAATGACTTGCTATGTTAAAGTTTGCATTGTGAGAATAAACCCAAATTATTCATGATATATTTACCTTTTAATATATTCCTAACTTTGTTTTACTAGTATTATGCACAGAATTTTTGAATTCATTTTCATGAATAAGATGGTTCTATATGATTTCTTTCTGTTACTGTTCTTCCCAGGTTTTGCTACCCAAGGTTAACTTAGCTTTTCTAGAATTATATGGGGAAGATACTTTCTCTTTTTCCATTTTGTATTATCTACAATTTTTTTGTGTGGAATCAAAGTCTTTGTTCCTTGAATGTTTGATAAAACTTGCATGTAAGACTATCTGGATTAGGTATTTTAACTTAGGGAAGGTTTTAATTACTAATTCCATTTCTTTATGGTGTTTACAATCTGTACAGATAGTTGTGATTAACCACATATTTCTTCAAGTTTATCTGCATTATCTAACATTTCCAATCAAATTGTTCCTATGACTCTCAGTTGTTTATAATCTTTGCTCCCTCTCTGGCTATTGCCTCCTTTTCCATTTCTGACGTCTCATTCTATTTGACCGAGCTTTCCAGAGGTTTCTCAGTTTTATAATTTTTTTAAATATTTGGTTTAGTTAATAATTTTTTGATGTTTGTTTTCTATTTAAAAATTTTTTTTCTTTGCAATTTTATGAGGGTGATTTATTCTGTGTTTTAAATCATTTAAGATGGGATTTTGTAGTAAATTTTGTTATTACTTGCAATATGAATGGCATCGTTCCCTACAAAAGGATTGTATTTCTTTGTGCACTGATTGTAGTTTAAACTCCGTAACTTGTGTGGAGAAATGAAATGTGAGCCGAAGGGACCGGGTGCCAGTTCTTTTACTCCCAATTCTGGGTGGAAGCTTTAAGAGCCATTGAGAACTGCTGGCACAGAAGCTGAGCTTCCAGTCATGGAAGACAGCAGGGCAGAGTCCATCCTGTTTAAAGCATGGAGCTGAACTATTCTGTGTAACATGAGGAAAAAATGAATTTTTGTTGGTATAAGCTCGAAGATTTTGAGTTTGTTTGTCCCTGTGTAGCAAAGTTGACTAAAACAGGTATTGGTATCTTAAGGTGACAAGCTCCTGTAACAACAACAAAAATCTATGTATTGATCTTGGGACCAAAGGACAAGTTATAAAGGAATAATCTCTGGATGATAGAAAAGTAGTGAGCCACAGTGTACAGTGGCAAAACATTTAGCAAACTGTCACCTGTAATAACGTAGCAGATAATCTACCAAACACATGAGTGACTTTGGGGAAAGAGGTTTCAAAATGGAATGTTACTAGTGTGAATTGGTTATTTTTCCCCCCAGAATTGTCAGGTGAACTCAGAAAAGCACTGGCCTCCTTTGCAAGCGGCGCGGGGGGGTGGGGGGAGCAACCAAGAATTAGAGGAATTACAAAGTTGAAAAACAGACCTGTTTCTAATTAGTAGAAGAGAAACAGAAATGCTTTGAGGAACAAAGACAACATTAAGGCTCAGATGAAGATACATGCCCAAAAAGGGGCATTGCTATTCATAACCTTTGTTAAAAACTCTGAATGTGAATGGTTTAAGGTGACCCCTAGAAAATCACATTAGTTGGAATAAAATGCCTTAGAAAAAAAAATACCCACTGTCTCCTTGAAGCCTCTTAGCTTAAGTTATTTGTAAAATCTAGAATGAACGCTGCATCTCAAAAGACCATCAGTATAGCTGTTTGCCCAGGCTGCTGATAGAAATCAACTAACTTTTTAAAAGCCCACATTTTTAAGAGATATTTTGCCAAAAGTTCCTACAGGCTTGATTAAAAGAGACTAACTATCAATCATGAAACAATTTTGGGTCCCCAAGCTTGGCAAGCTGTTCAGCCCCTAAAGATACATATTATTCAATGCCCTTATGACATGTGGTCTAGGAATATAATAGAAAAGAAGGCTCTTTCAGAGAAGCGATTTCAGCACCTAGGAGAACAATGGGCTGAGCAAAATATAGGCCTAATCAAGTAACATTTCTTTCCATTGGGAGTGTTGGCTGTAGCTGTCAGTCACTGTCCCGTGATTCTATATTTGAGGTAAGCGCATTTCATTTTAATAGATCTCCAGAGCTTCACCGAATAGGAAGACTATCATAAGACCCTAGGTTTTGAACGTTCGCTGGGATTGAATGAGATGCTCAGGATCTCTTCTTTAGAGGTGGTGATGAATATAGTTTAATTGCAAAAGGAAGGAAAACTGAATATTTTTGATCAAGATAGCAGGCAGTAGTAACACATCTTCCTTGTAATACATCGCAATCCATTGGCTTTTGGCTTGAGCATGGACTTGCTCTGTCAACGTTCCAGTTTTGAGTAAAAGCTTTGAGGTGCAAATGAGTTTCCACCAGCTCTCTGGTTCTTCATCTTTGCCATAAAAACAAGAACAGACTGTCTCCACAGAGGGTCTCTCAGCCTGGATACTGGAATGAGAAGATACACAGAGCAGAGCCACAGGCCAGATCAACACCAGGGCCAAGCAGTAGTTCACACCCAGCTACATGTAATGTGAGAAAGAAATACATTTCTATCATTGTAGAACATTGATATTCATGATTGTTTGTTACCATAGAAAAACTAAACTGAAATAGATGCTTAGTTCATTATTTTTCATAATTTCTTCTTTCCTAATTAAAGAAATTCAAGTTAAAACATTTTCTTTAAGTACGGCTATTAGTAATATTTTTAAAAGTAAATAGAAACAATTAAAATTAATTTAATGATATATTTTAACTTAACATATTCCAAATATTCTTTAAATATGTGATAGTCAACACAAAAATATTAATGACATTTTATGATCTTTTTGTTAATTCAGTGTGTATTTTACATTTACACTATGTTTCAATTCACATTAGCCATATTTCAAGTATTCACTAGTCACATATAGCTAATATCTAGCATACTGGACAGCTCAGATTGGATAATTGCAACGTAGGTGAATTGTTAAATGTTTATATTGCTTATAACACATGTAGGAAGGGAGAAAATATGGTAATCAAGAAAACAGTTTATGAAAGCTAAAGAGGTTTATACATTAAACACCTAAATAAACTTGAGAATAACAACAACAACCAAAGTAAAGGCTATATTTAAAATTCAAGTTCAGGTTCACAAATAAGCAGAGACCTCTTTAAGAAACTGATAAATTATTGTTTCTCCTATTTATATGAGATGACTTTTGTTTTTAATTTACGTCAATGTGTTTTAAATTGCCTTGTTTACAAGGTGGAGAGTTCTTAATATAATAAGGCATCACAATAGCAAGTGCAATGACTTTTTGGCCTTGCAGAGAGGAAATCCTATACTATAAGAGGCTGCATGACTTCAGGGTGGGGCCCTGTTATTCTGCAGAATAAGCCAGTCAGGTTAATCAAGGCCTAATTCAGAGCCAAAATGAAAATAATGACTGTTTGGGTTGAACTCCATGTCTTCTGAGAATGGGGCACACATTTGATCAAATCCTAAACTTTGTTAACTGAGCAACTGACATGTTCATTGCATTTTGCTATTCCCTGGGACTGGGAGTTTTATAGACCAGTTTGTCATCCACTACTAACCAAAATATTCCAGGATATTATCAGTTTGGTTTTTTTTGTTGTTGTTGTTTTTTTTAGGGAGAACTCTAGAATAAAACAAGTTTCTTTGCAGTGATGAGCATACCAGATTCAACGAATGCAGAATTATTGGAAAATACGTAGATAGGTAAACGCAAAGCAATTCTTTGATCTTTGTGCTATGAATTTTAAAGCAAAGTCAGAAAGTTAACAGAGGATATGAGAAAAGGCTGGAATGTATGACCAAGAGGTAGACCCAGCGAGATAGATTCATGTGAGCCATGTGACAAAGGAAGATTTAAGTTAAGATCGAGTTTTGAATCGATAGTCGAGCGTATCTTAAGATGCTATTTTATTCACATTCATTAATATTCAATTTATGAAACAAAACAAACAACACTGCCCAGCCTTTATCTAGGTATTTGGAAACACAACCTAAAAATCCATTTGCTAAACATCCTTCTGGGGCTAGCTTGTTCATCGATTCAAGAAGGACTTTTAGAGTTCAAAGTTTCCAATTTATTCTTGTTTTCTAATGAAAGTCATAGTCCGTGATAGAATCTTGGTATAACACCGCCAAATTCTCCCGCATCCTGAATGGAGCAGAGTGTGAGATAATCACCAGCTGGTTCTCACTGAGTCCTAATCGAATGCCAAAACACAAAGGTCATACGCTGAGTAGAGAGAAGATAAACATCATCACCCCATCCATGTAGTGACCTCCCAGGCTTCCATAACATATTAACAATGTTTGGATTATTGTCATTCAATACAAAAAAACCCTAAAAACAAAACACCAAACTTCGCACAGTACTTGGTGTCCTTCCAAGTTGCAGGCAGTATACAGTTTGCAAAGTGAGCCCAACCTTAAATGTACCCCCCAGCCCCTCTCACTAATTATTCATTAAGCTTATTTCCCAGCCGACTTCTCATTTCCATAACCTATTTTCCTCTTCACCTCTCTACCTCTCTGCTCTAGTTTTTAATTTTTTTTTCCTTTCTTACTTTCTAATGCAAAAGTACATTATGTCCCTAGATAGCACATTTTTTCTATTCAGGTTAATATTCTTAGACTAAAACATTTATCTATACCACCATTGGTCCCTGAAGCAATCCTGAAATGGCAGTCCATTTAAAGCAGAACTCCAGTCTAGATGCAAAGGCACGATCCCTCAGCTATAAAAGGGGTCCAAGTTTCATTGTATTTCCTATTCATGTTATTTATTTTAAAGGCTGTGGAGCCTCTCGCTTAGCTATTTTTAGAGTGTCAGAGAAGACGAAACCACAAAGGTCATCTCTTCCTTTACATTTTTGGTAAATTAAATGGTTGAGGAAGGTAACAGCCTTGGACAGGGGATCTTGTCCTCAGGTAGAAGCCTCCAGCTCAGTGTTGGCTGTTGGATCATGAAAACTATTCAACTTCTCTAAGCCTCTGTTTCCTCATATGTAAAATGGGAATAATAATGTACCCACATTAATGTTACTGCGAGCAACGATGAAATAATATACAGTTCCTCAGACATGAGGGGGACTCAAGAAATTACTTGTGTTATCTTACCATCAATATTATCATAATAATAATTAGTATTATCATAATGAGATCATCTACAGGGGGAGAAGAAATCTCCCTGGATTCCCTTCCATGTCCAGAATACAGATTGAAAAAGAATGACCAGAAGATGGGTGCTGTGACTGGGGGCTGGGGCCAGAGAGAGGGCTGTCCCAGTCTGAAAAGAAAACAAAATATGAATGCTTGATTCTTTCCCTTTGTTGACCACCTAGACACATTACATTTGATTGATCAATTTTTTAAGTCTATTTTAGTTGATAGGCTTCTCCATTTTAGTCTCTTGATATTTATTCTTTGGAAAAATTGAGTCATTTGGCCTTTAGAGTGGCCCTCTCTCTGGATTTTGCTAATTGTGCCCCTGTGGTATAGTTACTAGGTTCCCATGTTCTCCATCAGATTTAGACTTTTTTTTTTTTTATAAGACTTCTCTATAGGTGATGTTGAATTCTTCCATTGAGAGGTACAGAGATTTTCTTTTAATTTTATAAGCTTCCAGGGATGCTTATGTCTGGATCACCAACGGGGTGCAAAAGGCAGTGAAAAGATGCAACTGCAAAAAAAAAAAAAAAAAAAAAAAATGCTGCAATTCTATCATTCCTCCATTTATTTCCTAGAATATTTCTAAAAAGGGAAACATCTCCTCATCTACCACTTGGTTTCCCAGAGATACAAAATAGGAAAGGCACAGTAAATGCTTGATCCTTCCCTCCTCTCCTATTTTTTTAACCAGATCTAAAAATAATGAGCAGGTGTGCTAGCATTTTTGAGACCAATACATTTTGCTGATGGTTATTGACATATTTTTGTAGGTATTATTTATTAAGTATTATTAGGAGCCTGTTGATTTAAACAGATTTGGTATTAAAGTTATTGCAGTTTGCATCTTTATTAATGATCAAATCATTTCATCTTTTTTCTGGTAACATTGATTTACTGTAATGTATGGTTACTTGTACAGTAACTAAAAGAAAAAGACAAAATCAGTAAATATAAAGAAACTTTGAAAATAACAGAGTTTACATAGTTGTATGTATGAAACACTGCCCAAACAACTGTGTAACATGTTCTTTCCTAGTATTACTACGATTGTCCCATCTTTTGCCAGTGGGTCCTCTTTAAGTTGATTTGTGAAGCCTTTTAACATGACCTTCATAATGTCTGACAACTTCCTTGCTAATTAGAATGGTAAAATGTTTCAGACTCATGTGGCACATTTTATTTTGTTTCAAGCACTTTGCTTCATTTTTGTGGGAAATGGTATTTCAAGATAAAAGCCTGAGTGCAAGGGGCCTTGTTGTTCTTTGGCTAATTATGGTTTTTAGGCCTTTCCCTTAGACTAAGTAAAAGTTCTGTACCCAATACCATGATGGGGGTGAAGGGTGGGTTCTCCCACACATCTAACAAAAAACTTTTCAATTTGACTCAATTCTGATGTTTTTGATTTGACTCAATTCTGACACTGTCGACCCAGAGACGGCCTCAGATTCTACACAAGATTGTTCCTCAACAGAAATATTTCAGATGCCAGTCACAAGACTAGGTTGTCACCTGGGCTCCTGACTCACCTACTACAGAGTAGAGGTTCCAATAACACCTTCCTTGGGTTTGGTTAATTTCTTAGAGTAGCTCAGAGAACTCGGAGAAACATTGTACTTACTACACTGGTTTATTTTTATTATTTTTTTTTAAAGATTTTATTTATTCATTTGACAGAGAGAGATCACAAGTAAGCAGAGAGGCAGGTAGAGAGGAAGGGAAGCAGGCTCCCTGCTGAGCAGAGAGCCCCATGCGGGACTTGATCCCAGGACCCTGAGATCATGACCTGAGCCAAAGGCAGCGGCTTAACCCACTGAGCCACCCAGGCGCCCCACTACACTGGTTTATTATAAAGAGATATAACTCAGGTACAGCCAGATGGACAGGTCACAGAGCAAGGTACAGGGCGGAGCTTGAAGCTTCCATACCCCCTCTATGTGCACCATTCTTCCAAATCTGCAGATTCACGAACCCAGAAGCTCTTTAAATCCCTCCTTATGGGTTTTTGATAGAGACTTTATTACATAGGTGTAATTGATTAAATCATTGGTCATTGGCAATTGTTTTAACCTCCAGCCCCTCTCGCCTCCATGAAGGCTGGGGTTGGGAAGTGGAATTGAAAGTTCCAACCCTCTAGTCACAAGATTGGTTCTCCTGGCAACCAGCTCCAAAGGTGTCCAAAAGTCACCTTTGTAACAACAAATACCACCTTTCTCACTCTCATCAAATTCCAAGGGTGATAGGAGCTCTGTGCCAGGAGCAGTAGACAAAGACCAAATATATTTTTCTTATTGTAAATTATAATATCACACAAAGCTAGGATTTATTTTTGAGATAAATTACATCAAGATCCCTACTGTTATGGACTGAACTGAATGTTTGTGTTCCGCAAAATTCATATGTGGGGATCCTAACCCCCATGGTGATGGTTTTAGATGGGGCGGGTGGGGTGTCTTTGAGAGGTGATTAGGTCATAAGAATGGGATTAGTTCCCTTATAAAAGAGAGCCCCAAGAACTCTCTAGCCTGTCTTCACCATATGAGGATACAACTAAGGAGACATCCAGCTGCAAATGAAGAAGTGATCCCTCATCAGACACCAGATCTGCCAGCATCTTGATCTTGGACTTCTCGACTCCAGAACTGGGAGAGAGAGATTTGTGTTGTTTAGGCCATCCTGTCATTATTCTATTATAGCAGCCTGAGCAAACTAAAATACCTACAGTATCTTTCTACTTAAATTGGAGATTGAAGGGTTTTTATTTAATCTCTCCTATCTTATACTTTTATTTCCTGTCTCCTATTCTGAGGATGGCAGTCTGACTATCAAGGACACAGGGTTAGTTGATTTAAATCATCACCTAACTACTGACTTGTCTACATCCAGATTAACATATAATAGTCTTAGAGTAAAATGCTGACACTGTGACTAATAATTATTACTGAGAACAGCTTAACATTTTTCTTAATTTTTGATTGATTGCTTGATTAGAGTTTCTTTTGTCCTTAGGACATATACCGTTAAGTACACACACTCAAATTTCTGGGTTTAAAGTCAGGTGAAATGAAACACTTTTTCACTGTGTGGCTCTGTGACAAACTGAATATACATATATATGTGTATGTGTGTGTGTGTGTCTTTTTAGTGAATAGAGGTTTTTTAAATTCAATCAAAAGTTTTAATTATGCAAAATATTTATGTAGTTGAAATATATGAATAAGGTATATTTAAAGAAGTCTAGCTTTTTTAAAAGATTTTATTTATTTACATTAGTGAGAGCACAGAAGCACAGGGAGGGAGAGGGACAAGCAGACTCGATGCTGAGCACAGAGCTCAATGCAGGGCTCAACGCAGGACTCATTTCCATGACCCTGAGATCATGAGTGCGACTGAGGTCATGACCTGGGCTGAAATCAAGAGTCAGAAGTTCAACTGACTGAGTCACCTAGGTGCTCCAAAAAGTCTAGCTTTTTTTTTTTTTTTAATTTTTATTTATTTGACAGACAGAGATCACAATTGGGCAGAGAGGCAGGCAGAGAGAGGAAGGGAAGCAGGCTCCCTGCTCAGCAGATAGCCCAATGCAGGGCTCGATCCCAGGACCCTGGGATCATGACCTGAGCCAAAAGCAGAGGCTTTAACCCACTGAGCCACCCAGGCGCCCCCCAAAAGTCTAGCTTTTACCCCTGTCTTCTCTACCTTCTTTTCTCCTTCTCCTTAGAGGTAACCTTTTTTTTTTTTTTTAATGTTAATGGATTTCACTTCATTATCTTATTTATATAACATACTATACTTAGATAAATGGGAGTATACCATACATATTTTCTCTATCTTGCTTTTTCACTTCACAGTACATTCTAGACATGTCCATAGTAGTGCATGGAGATCTTTCCCATTCTTTTTAATAGCTGCCTAGTCTATTCAACCACTTCTCCGTTGATGTATAATTGAGGTGGTTCCAGGGTTTTGATAGGATAGACAGTCTTTCAATAGATAGTCTTGAGCAGATGCCTTTTAATTTGTGCTAGTGTAACTTTGGGATTGATTCCTAGACATGAAATTGCTAGGTCAAAGGGAAAATACATATGTAATTTCTAGATGTTTCCAAACTTCTTGCCATAAACATTGTACTGTTTTGCATTCACAGTGACAGTGTATGAGAATACCTATTTTCCCACAGTCATGCCAATAGAGCATGTTGCCAGACTTTGGGATTTTTGCCCATTAGATAGGTGAGGAATTTTATCTTGGTGAGTTTTAGTCTGCATTTCTCTTGATATGATCAAGTATGATCATCATTCCATATTTAAAAAACCATTTAAATGTTTTGACTATCCATTTTTATAGCTCATTTTTACTATAGAATTACTGGGTTTTTAAAATCTCTAGTTATTTAAGTATTAGGAGTGCTTTTAAGATAAAATGAAAGTATTTTTCTCAGTTTGTCTTTTTCTTGCATCCTGCAAAAATTCTACACATATATATGAATGTATATATAAAATATATATAGGCATGCATAGATTCATATATAATACATGTGTACAAACACACTGTTTTATCTACCCTATTGCTTTTGGGTTTAGAGTCATATTTAGGAAAGTCTTACCTACTTCTGTTTATAAACTTCTGTTTATAAAATTCTGTTTATATTTCTTTGAGTATATATATGGTTTCATAATTTTGTATTTAAATCTCATAAATGTGGAATTTATCCTAGGATCTGGTTTGAGGAATTAATCCAGATTTATCTCTTTTCCATAAACTATTAGCCTTGATACCTTTTATTTTACAAATTTATTTTCTTCCATTATTTGAAATGCCATCTGTACTAGGTTGAATAATGCCCTCTCTCACAAAGACTTCCATTGAACATTCTTTCCTGCTTTGTCGAAGATGAGTTGACCATAGAGTTGAGGATTTATTTCTGGGCTCTCTATTCTGTTCCATTGATCTATGTGTCTGTTTTTGTGCCAGTACCATGCTGTCTTGATGATGACAGTTTTGTAATAGAACTTGAAGTCTGGAATTGTGATGCCACCAACTTTGGCTTTCTTTTTCAATATTCCTTTGGCTATTCGAGGTCTTTTCTGGTTCCATGTAGATTTTAGTATTGGGCTCTCTATTCTGTTCCATTGATCTATGTGTCTGTTTTTGTGCCAGTACCATGCTGTCTTGATGATGACAACTTTGTAATAGAACTTGAAGTCTGGAATTGTGATGCCACCAACTTTGGCTTTCTTTTTCAATATTCCTTTGGCTATTCGAGGTCTTTTCTGGTTCCATATACATTTTAGTATTATTTGTTCCATTTCTTTGAAAAAATGGATGGTATTTTGATAGGGATTGCATTAAATGTGTAGATTGCTTTAGGTAGCATATTTTCACAATATTTGTTCTTCCAATCCAGGAGCATGGAACATTTTTTCATTTCTTTGTGTCTTCCTTAATTTCTTTCATGAGTACTTTATAGTTTTCTGAGTATAGATTTTTAGCCTCTTTGGTTAGGTTTATTCCTAGGTATCTTCCAGTTTGGGGTGCAATTGTAAATGGGATTGATCCTTAATTTCTCTTTCTTCTGTCTTGTTGTTGGTGTAGAGAAATGCAACTGATTTGTGTGTATTGATTTTATATCCTGATACTTTACTGAATTCCTGTACAAGTTCTAGCAGTTTTGGAATGGAGTCTTTTGGGTTTTCTACATATAGTATCATATCATCTGCGAAGAGTGATAGTTTGGACTTCTTCTTTGCCGATTTGGATGCCTTTAATTTCCTTTTGTTGTCTGATTGCTGAGGCTAGGACTTCTAGTACTATGTTGAATAGCAGTGGTGATAATGGACATCCCTGCCATGTTCCTGACCTTAGTGGAAAAGCTTTCAGTTTTTCTCCATTGAGAATGATATTTGCGGTGGATTTTTCATAGATGGCTTTGATGATATTGAGGTATGTGCCCTTTATCCCTATACTTTGAAGAGTTTTGATCAGGAAGGGATGCTGTACTTTTGTCAAATGCTTTTTCAGCATCTATTGAGAGTATCATATGGTTCTTGTTCTTTCTTTTATTAATGTGTTGTATCACATTGATTGATTTGTGGATGTTGAACCAACCTTGCAGCCCTGGAATAAATCCCACTTGGTCGTGGTGAATAATCCTTTTAATGTACTGTTGAATCCTATTGGCTAGTGTTTTGGTGAGAATTTTCGCATGTGTGTTCATCAAGGATATTGGTCTATAGCTCTCTTTTTTGATGGGATCCTTGTCTGGTTTTGGGATCAAGGTGATGCTGGCCTCATAAAATGAGTTTGGAAGTTTTCCTTCCATTTCTAATTTTTGGAACAGTTTCAGGAGAATAGGAATTAGTTCTTCTTTAATGTTTGGTAGAATTCCCCTAGGAAGCCGTCTCGCCCTGGGCTGTTGTTTGTTGGAGATATATATATATATATATATGTATACATATATATCTCCAGGAGCTTTGGTTGGAAAAAAAAGTGTTATTAAAAATTACTTGGAAATCAGATATGTAAAAAAATTCTTTTATTATTGAGATTTTTTTAAAATGCCAACTGAACAGAAAACACATTCAAACTAATTTAAGGCCAAAAAATATTAATTGGCTCATATGACTGAAAATCCCAAGGGTGGGAGTAGGTATTCAAATGACCTCATAAGAAGGTATAACACCTTCCTTTCTCACTGTTGTCTTCACACACACACACACACACACACATGCACCATCTTCAAATACTGCCTCCCTGTAGCTACAGATGTGTCCTTTACCAACTTAGCAACTCTTGGGGGGAAAAAAACGTGCCTCTTAGTAGTTTCAGCAAAAGTAGAAAAATTGAATCTCTCTGGTGAGGGAGTGCCAAAAGATTTCGGATAACGATATAAGCATGCTAAAGGCTAATAATCTTTCCAAGTAAAGAGAAGAGGAAAAGACTTTTCAGGAGAAAAAAAATCATGGAAGGGTGAAAGAATATATTATGTCTGAGAGGCTCTGGGAACTTCATGCAGCTGCTACAGAGTTTGTGTAAGGAGATGTCAGCCTTCGAGCCCAGAGAAGCAACAGATGGATCTTTCATGCTAGGTTAAAGAATTTGCCCCTGATCCTGAGTGTTACAGATGGTTTTAAAGAGGAGAGAGTGAGAACAGCCATGTTGATTATTTAAAACTGGATTGGGCAAGAGGATAAAGGCAGGATGAGCCATGGGAAGGCGACTGTGGAGATAAAGCAACATAATGAGAATAAGAGTTAAGGAAGAGTCACTGTTGTACACCTGAAACTAAAGTAACACTGTGGGTCAACCACACTCCAATTAAAGAAAAAAGAAAAGTTGAGGAAGAGAGAAGGATTGGGTCATTTTTTTTTCCTGAAAGTTTTCCAAGGAACACTAATTCAGCTAATTATCAAGGTATTATGTTAAAAAAAACTTGGAGCCAAATAAACTGAGGTCACTTTTCAGAAACATTTAATACACTAATTAAATGTTTCAGGACTTTCAGACCATTTAATACACTAATGTGTATGTTCAGCCATCCACATACAGTAACTTTGTCATTTCCATTCATTTTGGTCATCATGCTAACCAGATGCCTTTTCTGGCCACTCTTTGACACTATTGGATAAGATAGTAGAAAAAAGATGATAAGATATAAGATACATGTGAAAAATAATATAAGAAATAATATTAAAGTAGAAGATAATAGAAATAGAATATGTAATTTATAATGTAGTAGATATAACAAAATATTTCAGCATGGCTCTTCTCACTCAAATGTTTGATTGGATAACATCTGGCAAGTGTGTCTCAAAGCCAGATTGCAATAATGTTAAGCTGTAGCTCTCCTCGGGGTATTAGGTAATAGAACGTTTTGTTTAGAAAAACTCATCTGTTTTTGTCAGACTTCTTTCTATCCTTCAGACACTAATGCCCTGATGCTTCACCAAAAGCTATGGTTTTTAAAAGCATTTACAACAGATATTTTTAAGAAAAACCGTGTGATATATTACCACAGCCTACCTTAGCACCCCAAATAGGTGAGTATGATTTCTTCATTTGCACTTCCACATACCCAGTGATAGCCACCCTCCAAGAGGGGCCTCCTGGCAATGATACTCCAAGCAAGAGCCATTGAGGAGTGGAAGCCCCCTGCCAATAACCACAAGGGAGCCCTAGAAGTCTCAGGCAAGCTTTCAGAGCCTGTAGCCATACCTGGCATCTGGATGGCAACCTCATGAGAGACCCTGAGCCCAATCTGCATTGCCTCATGTGATTCCATATCTGTTACTCATTCTATCAAACTTCTAGTCACTGAGTTTCAAAATGTTAGAATTGACTTTGTTCCACTCCTTCATGCCCATGTCAGTCATAAGGTACAGCTTCCTACTGTCTCTTCCTTTGTATTCTGGTGGTCCCTGCACTAGCTCTTAATACCTCTTAGTCTACCACAGGAAATCCCCAGATCGCCTCCCTATGCCTCATGACCCTTCATTATCCTTCCGTCCTGATTTCTTCTGCACACAAATCCCAGATTAGTCATATTTACTTTAGCTGGGTCAACACTGAAGGCCATGCATGCTCTTGCGCCAGCTAAATTCTCCAGAATTGCCAATGACAAGAGCTAACGTCACAGGGCCTCTACCCATGTCCATTCATTGACCCTTGCCTGCTGCCATCACTGCCACCACTGCCACCATGCTACCTCAGATTTCAGATACTAAGTTAAATGTAATAAAACACTGAGATGAGATCTGAGCAACGACTTAAAAGATTTCCACCCAACTTGTTTCTTTGTGTAGAAATTCTGCAGTTATCCTTTTTTTCCCTTTTTATTACTTTTCATCCTCTATACTATGTCTTAAGTAATTGGGACTCTTGAGGGTACAATGAATTGAGCTCCCTTTTGCCCATACCTAGACTCATTTCCTCACATTAGATTCCACATGCAGTGCTGTGGTTAAAGAGCGTGGGTGTGTTATTCATGCTGCCTGGGATCAAAGACCAGTTCTACCATTACTTATTTTATGGCCTGAGGCAAGTTAATTAACATCTCTGCACCTCTGTTTCCTCATTTGTAAAAAGAAGATAAGAAAAAAACCTAATTTACAGAATTTTTTTAAAGATAAGCAGTTAATTTCCAAAATATTTAAGGAACTGATACACTTCAAGAGGAAAAAAACAATTCAATAAAAAGTGGGCTGACATCATATGATCTCCCTGATATGAGGAAGTGGTGATGCAACATGGAGGCTTAAGTGGGTAGAAGAATAAATGAAACAAGATGGGATTGGGAGGGAGACAAACCATAAGTGACTCTTAATCTCACAAAACAAACTGAGGGTTGCCGAGGGGAGGGGGTTTGGGAGAAGGGGTTGGGATTATGGACATTGGGGAGGGCATGTGATTTGGTGAGTGCTGTGAAGTGTGTAAACCTGGTGATTCACAGACCTGTACCCCTGGGAATAAAAATATATGTTTATAAAAAATAAAAAATTAAAAAAAAAAAATTAAAAAAAAAAAAAAAGTGGGCTGAGGACCTGAATAGACATTTTTCGAAGAAAGACCTATAGATGGCCAACAGGTACATCAAGATCACTAATCTTCCAGGAAATGCTTATCAAAACACGAGGAGATAGCACCTCACACTTGTCAGAATGGCTGTTATCAAAAAGATAAGAATTAACGAGTGTTGGCAAGGAAATGCAGGAGAGGGAACAGGTACATTTTTGGTGGGATTTTAAGCTGGTCTAGCCATTATGGAAAACAGTATGGAGGTTCCTCAAAAAATTAAAAATAGAACTACTCTACACCCAGCAATTCTACCTCTGGACATATAGCTGAAGGAAATGAAATCAGGAGAAATCTACACTCATATTCATTGTAGCATTGTTCACAATAGCAAAGATATGGCAACAGTTTAAATGTAGATAAATGGATAAAGAAGAGGTGATACACACACACACACACACACACCCTGGACTATTACTCAGACATTAGAAAGAAGGAAATCCTGCCATGTGCAACAACGTGGATGGACCATGAGGGCATTGTGCTAAGCAAAATGAGTCAGAAAATGCGAATAGTGTATGATATCACTATGTGCAATCTAAAAACGCTGAATTCATAGAAACAGCACAGAATGGGTATTGCCAGGTGCTGGCAGTGAGGAGAAGGGATGGGGAGATGTTGGTCAGAGAGTAAGTTTTGGGGAATCTAAAGCACAGCATGGTGATGGTAGTTACAATGTTGTGTTACATACTTGAAAGGTAACAGAGAATAGATCTTAAAAATGTTCTCACCACAGTAAACACGTGGTAATTATGATAGGGTAGGGGATGGAGGTGTTAACTAACCCTACTGTGATAATCATTTTGCAATATACATATATCAAAACAACAGCTGTATATCTTAAACCTATACAATCTTGTATGTCAGTTATATCTCAGTAAAGTTGGAAAATTAATGAAAAATCTATAGTGACTAAAACAATATCTGGGAAAAAAAAAAAAAAAGACATAGAGTGAACAGAGTGAGGAATAACAGTAGCAATAAAGGAACATGAACCAGGAGATCACAATTTAAATCAAGGGCAGACACATTACATGGTCCTTGAACTAGTGACACAGAGGGTACAGAAGTGTGCCTGTAGTCAAAGTCTGGAGAAGGATATAGAGCCCGGAGAACTGAGCAGGGATATATATGGGTTGTTGTAAAATTTCCCTATTGGCTACATGCAGAATCTGCTTCTGCGTAGGGAAGCAATGGAGTATTGCGGAAGGGGCTCTGGAATTGGAGCAAATTCAGTGAGATAGGGCCTAGACTCTGCCACACGCTAGCTTTGTGATCTCTGAGGACCCCTTTCCTGATCCAAGAGGGGGTAGTATTACTGTCTTCAAAAGATGGTCATAAATATTAAATAATTCTTTCATGGAGAGGGAGGATAACTAGGTGGCTCAATGGGTTGAGCGCCCGACTCTTGGTTTCAGCTCAGGTCATTATCTCCAGGCCATGGGTTTGAGCCCCAGGTGAGGCTCTGCCCTCAATGCAGAGTCTATTGTCTCCCTCTACGTCTCCCCCACTACCTCTTTTTAAATAAAGAAATCTTTAAAAAAATAGTCAATCGGAGAAAGACAACTATCATATGATCTCACTTGTGTGTGGAATTTGGGAAAAAAAAAAGTTCAGGGGAAGAGAGAGAAAAATAAAACAAGACAAAGTCACAGAGGGAGACAAACCATAAGAGATTCCTACTCATAGGAAACAAACTGAGGGGCGCTGGAGGGGAGCGCGGTGGAGGGTGAGGTAACTGGGTGATAGACATTAGGGAGGGCACGTGATATAATGAGCACTGGGTAGTATATAAGACTGATGAATCACAGACCTGCACCTCTGAAACTAATAATATATCATATGTTAATTACTTGAATTTAAGTAAAAAAACAAAAAAAAAGAAATAAAACAAAAAAAAAAAGAGAGGGAGAATGGCTAGTCTCTAACTTCCTTTCTAAGACTCAGATTATATATCTATAATTAACCGTAACACTATTTTTTTTAAAGATTATTTATTTATTTATTTGACAGACAGAGATCACAAGTAGGCAAAGAGGCAGGCAGAGAGAGAGGAGAAGCAGGCTCCCCGCGGAGCAGAGAGCCCGATGCAGGGCTCCATCCCAGGACCCTGGGACCATAACCGGAGCTGAAGGCAGAGGCTTTAACCCGCTGAGCCTCCCAGGCACCCCTGTAACACTATTTTTTTAATGACAATCTCCCTACCTATTAGAGAACTTAAAGGTCTTGGAGTGCCTGGGTGGCTCAGTGGGTTGAAGCCTCTGCCTTCCGCTCAGGTCATGATCCCAGGGTCCTGGAATCGAGCCCCACATCGGGTTCTCTGCTCTGCGGGGAGCCTGCTTCCTCCCTCTCTCTCTCTGTCTGCCTCTCTGCCTACTTGTGATCTCTGTCTGTCAAATAAATAAATAAAATTTTTATTAAAAAAAAAAAAGAAAGAAAGAAAACTCAAGGGTCTTGCCTCAGTTGCGAGGCACACAAGGCTTTCAGTGAATCCATTATTTTGTAAGCGAGGACGGCAACCTAATAATTAGAGGAGGCAAAGGGTAGGCAGGTAACCTCCAAGGATGCACTGAATTAAGCAGGGTTGCCCTTCCACAACACTGTCACTAAGGGAGAAAATCAGCCTGATTCCGACACAAAAAGAGAGATTTACTTGAAAACCTCTTAATGTTTAATGTTGGCAACAACTCAAGT
The DNA here is from genome assembly GCF_030435805.1 of Mustela lutreola. Taxonomy (NCBI): domain Eukaryota; kingdom Metazoa; phylum Chordata; class Mammalia; order Carnivora; family Mustelidae; genus Mustela; species Mustela lutreola. The sequence continues at coordinate 120,998,327 of NC_081297.1, forward strand.
ATTTAAACACTTGTTTAGACTACAAGAAGCCTATCGGCAGGTTCAGGTGCTGCCCCCAGCCATGAGTCTTTCCCCTCCCATTTTCACCTTAATCCTTCTAGGAATTCACATATTTCAAAAGAGGACAAAAGTATCCTTAAAAAGACTGAATGGTAGACTTCCAGGTAATCCTATAGGAAAGAACATAAGACACGTCTAGTATAGCACATTTTCAGCGCCCTTAAGCCAAGCCATGTAGATTTTCTTTTACTCTGCCTGTTGGTGTGTACGGAGGGTCTATTTTGAACCAGGTGGTCAAGGAGGCCTCTCTGAGGAGGTGACATTTAAACTGAGAAGCCATCATGTGAAATCTGGAGGGAGACCATTGCAGGAAGAAAAACCCTAAGACGGAGGAAGCCCAGAGCATTGTACGAAGAGGAAGAAGGTGGCGAGGCTAGAGGATAGGCAGTGACAAGGAGGGACGGACGCAGGGCACCTCATGCGGGACTTGGCAGGAAGGAAGCCTGGATTTTTAGTTGGAGTGCTGTGGGAAGCCAGTGGAAAGCTTTTTAAAAAGGTAAAAACATGAGAGAATTTTATTTTTCAAAGCTCTCTTAGGCTCCTGTATGAGGAACGTGCTGGAGAGCCACAGGCGTTAAAGCACAGACCTTGTTTCCAGAAACAGGCCAGAGAACATTTTGACTTCAAGGAGGTGCGTTATCAGAGCTGGAGAGAGTTGGATCAATGCGGCCGCATTCTGGAGGAAAAGTCAGTAAGATGTGACATGCATGGAGAGAGGAGGAAAAAAAGGGGGGGGAAAAGAAAGAAAGGAGAGGGTTGCCAAGGTCAAGTACCTTTAGGAAATGCAGGTGTGTGTGTGTGTGTGTGTGTGTGTGTGTCTGTGTGTGTGTGTGTCTGTGTGTGTGTCTGTGTGTCTGTGTGTGTGTGTGAGTGTGTGTGTGTGTGTCTGTGTGTCTGTGTGTCTGTGTGTGTGTGTCTGTGTGTGTGTGTGTCTGTGTGTCTGTGTGTGTGAGTGTGTGTGTGTGTGTGTCTGTGTGTCTGTGTGTCTAAGAGAGAGAGAGAGAGAGAGAGAGAGAGAGAGAAATGTCTTCAGAAGCTGATGACCAGAAGGTTGAATGTGGAACCATTTTCCCCAGAAAACATCTCTTGGGATTTGTATACCCCGCGACACACCTTGTAAAACATCTGTCTAAGTATAATTTCAAAAAGTTAAAAAACATGATGTTTATATATGCAACTCATTAATTAAGGAAACAGCAGATGGTAAAATTGGTTCTAAGGGCATTTGAAGTGGGTATTTTATTCATTTAAATACAGTTGCTGGGGCGCCTGGGTGGTGCAGTCGGTTAAGCATCCGACTCCTGGTTTTGGCTCAAGTCCTGATCTCAGTATCTGAGATCCAGCACTGGAATGGGCTCCCGGCTCAGCAAGGGGTCTGCCTGAGATTCTCTCTCCCTCTCCCTCTGTCCTCCCCCACCCACATGCTCTCTCTTCCTCAAATACATACATACATATACACATAGACACATATATACATCCATACATGTATACATACATACGTACATAAAATTGCTAAGTTATATACAAAACCAATTAATGTCCTCCAGGATGATAATCTTTGGAATCTTCTATTCTGTGACTCAGAAATCATTTCCTTTTTTTCTATTTACTAAGTGAACATGTAAATTCACAAAATCTGGGGATTTAATCAAAAGTGAATAGTGCGGTACTTGGGTGGCTCAGTCGATAAGTGTCTGCCTTGGCTTAGGTCATGATCCCAGGGTCCTGGAATTAAGCCCCACATTGGGTTCCCTGCTCGTCTGGAGGTCTGCTTCTCCCTCTCCCACTATGCTTGTGTTTCCTGTCTTGCATTCTTTCTTTCTGTCAAATAAATAAAATAAAATCTTTAAAAAAAATTTTTTTTAAAGAAAGTGAATAACAAGTCCAACAAAGGTGCATTCCCCTAAATATTAGCTAAATAATTCTTGGGTAGGCCTGTTAAAGAATGTTCTCTTACAACATTGAAAGGAATGCTGCTCTCTATTTTTCTTACTTCCAAGTTTGGGGTCATTTTTCTTAACAGATGCCTTTATTATCATGAACAGTCTCCAACAATTATCCATAATTAGCCACAAATAGAACACATACCACACATACATACGCACACAAATGATGGTCTTACAGAACACACAAATGTGTTCTGGCTATCTTGTTTACATAGATGCAACACCAAACATTAGCCTCCATGAATATATAAAGCCATATGGTGTTAAGAAATTACTGAATTGTCAAGTCACTATGACATACACCTGAAACCAATGTAATACTGTGTATCAACTATACTTCAATAATAAAAATTAAAAAAATAAAACTAAAAATTACTCATGCCAGAGAATTAACTTTCATGTGGAAATATGTGTGAGGAATCTGGGATTGCACTTTTAAAAGCCACTGTGTTGTTTGCTCTTGGTCCAGAGTCTGCAAAACCAAGCCTGAGAACTTTATCTCCCTAAGTTTCACGAGCAGCATCTCTCAATGGGGACAAACTCCTCTCTTGTCAAGGTCCCAGTATCAGTTGACTCTCCTGGCCTGACAAAGACCCAGGGAAACAAGGGCTTGGGCTTCTCCTTTCTGTTGATAATTCTTCCCTTTTAAGATGGCTGTAGCTCTTACTGTGGTGTTGAGCTATTTAAGAAATAGTGAACGTACTAAACAAACCTAATGGTTTCGAGCATCCCTCTTTATAAAAGGTGAAAGAACAAATTTTGTAATTGCACTTGTCCTCCCTGGAAGGACTCAACAGTAATTTCAAGTGTACAAGAATGCTTGTACAATTCAATCTATTGAATGCTCCCTTCCGACCCTGAATTTAGGGTCTTGTCTTAGAAGACAAAATGAAGGAATTATGAAAATACATTTGGTCACCTGATTAAGATAGGATCATGGACACCTAAAAAGAATAAATCATGAAACACTGACTATGAACAAGAATGACAATAATATATTTTAAGTACAAAATTGTAAGCAACATTAGCTCTTTTAAGTAAGGGTTCTTAGTTTTTTAATGATAACAGATACAGAATATCTACTGAAGAGATTGCATAAAAGGTAAAGGATAAAGTTCTATTACATCTGCAAAGAGTAAAATATGCCAAGTCACATTCATCATTTTCAGAGAGAAAACCACATTTTAATATTGCATGAATATACAATTTAGCAGTAAAAGATACACAAGCTCCTTTATTATAAATTATCTTCTGAATAACTCCCTCAGTACTGAATAAAGTTTGCTGAAATTTAACATGTTCTATTACTTCTTTTCAGACTCATTATTTTTAGAGATTATAAACTGAGGAAGTAAGATTTACTTTCTACAAGCCTTCTGTAACTTCCCATGTCCATACAAGTTTTGTCTCAGTATCACTATCCTCTTTCTTTTCTGAGTAACCTGACACTTTACTTGGGGTCAAAGCTATACTCTTTTACCATTCATAAACCCAGGCACATCTATTACATTGATACAAAGTTGTAGTCCTTTGTCATTATTGTTCCTAACATCATTTCAACCACTGTGAAATAATAGAAAAATATATATTGGTCTCTGCCACTGGCTCCTGGCATAGAACTTCTAGAACCCCTGTAGTCTCCTAAATGATAAGAGCACTAAAGCATCTTTTGTTCTAATATTTGGTCTTCGACCCTGGTTCCTGACACAGAGCTCCTAAATCCCTTGGAATATTCAGGATGATAGGATTTTTGCTCTAATAAGATGACTGTCAGTGGGCTTCTGAAGGAGAGCTGGTTACCAGAAAGACCAAGCCATGATTATAAGCTTGACATTTTCAGCTCTACCCCCTATTCTCCAGACAGGGGCTAGAAGTTAATAATCCATGATGCCTGTATGATGAAACCTCCATAAAAATACCCAGAGTATGGGGTTTGGAGAACTTCTAAGTTGGTGTACACATCTACACCCCAGAAAGTTCCCACCTCCCTGGGAACAGAATTTTCTGTGCTTGGGACCCCTCCAGACCTCACCCTGTGTATCTTTTCATTCAGATGCTCATCTGTATCTTTTACCATGTCCTTTATTATATAATAAACTGGTAAACGCAAGTGTTTTCCTGAGTTCTGTGAGCTGTTCTAGCAAGTAATCTAATCCAGGGAGAAGGAGGTCATGGGAAACTCAGATTTGCAACAAAGTCTGACAGAAATTCTAGGTAACCTAGGGACCTGCTGCTTGGACCAGTGAAGCAGTCTTGTGGGGAAGAGCCAATGCCAGCGGCATGTGTCTCTACTCCAGTTAGTCAGAATGAATCGAGCTGTTGGCTGCCCAGCTGATATCACAGAGAATTGCTACCGTGTAGGGAAAAATCCCCATTAACCTGAAGCCGGACATGCTGTGAGTGTGGTAGGAGATGTGAGAGCAAAGGAGAAACACAAGACAAAGAGTGACCTTTTCCTTTACAACTGCTCATAATAATTATAATTTGGCCAGATTAACGGTTTTTCCGCAGAAAGACCTGGGAGATAGGTAATTATTCGCATAGTAACAAGCCTTATGAAAGGAGAGGAGTAAAAATTTCTGTCGGACTATGGGGCACCTGGGTGGCTCAGTTCATTAAGCATCCACTCTTGATTTCTACTCAGGTCATGATCCCAGGGTTGGTGAGCCCGGCATCAGGCTCCAAGCTGGGTGTGGAGCCTGCTTAAGATTCTCTCTCCCTCTTCCTTTGCCTCTCTTCCCACCTCTCTCTTAAAAAAAAAAAAAAAAATTCTGTTGGAACTGTATCTAATGACAAATATTTTAGTATTATGTGTTACTTAAAAATTATCTACGTATCTGTGATTATCCATCAATTACATTGACTTAATTGTGTTGATTTAATTATGTTGATTCTTCAAGAATTTTTGAAAAAAATATTCAACTACAGATTTTGGAAATTTTGTTTAAACTGACACATTACAAAACACAATTACTGTTTATATAAAACATTCGTCAAAAGTGTAATTCAGTGTAGTTGAACACATGATTTTACATCTTTTCCTTAATTTTCAATGTAGTAGTAAGAAGTAATGTGGGCTTATCTGATTGGTGAAACAGGATTGGAATGTTAGAGAGTTCAGATTAATTTCTTCAATTAAAAAAAGCCTGCAAATGTTATATGAAATAAAATATATGCTTGTATTCTACTCTGCATTAGTATATGTGCTGCCGAAGCGAGCACTCTACTCTGCATTAATAGAGTCCAGAAAAGACATTACCTTTTATAAAGAAAAATGATTAAATCATCACGTTTTATCCTGATATTCACTTTATTTATATGAACTTGGATTATTTAAAATGTAAGATAAAAGGCTACAAAAATTTGGAATTTAAGTAATATTAGATTTATGTAAACATTCATGAATCTGTATTAATCAATCAGAACAGAGCTCTTTTATTTTGAGATATTATAATTTATTACTGCCCTCCAGAGACAGGAGGATACCTGATACTTCCCATTGAGATGATGGAAAGTGATTTCTGTTATTTATTGTTGCTTAACAACCCAATATAAAACATGTAGCTACTGACAATAGCTATGGATCTCAGATCACAAATCTACCGTTTGGGCAGAACATGGCGTGCAGTGTTGTTTGGGGTAGGTCGGCTGAGGCTTGGAGGACGCACTTCCAGCAGGTCTCACTCACACGGCTGCCAAGTGGGTGTTGGCTGTTGGCTGTGAACTTAACAAGGGTTGGGAGCTGGGGCCTCTTTTCCTGTCATGTGTGTCTTTCTACATGAATGGCTTGGGCTTTCTCACAGCATGGTTGTGGGCCCCCATCCTAAGAACAAATTATGTCACCTTTTGCGACCTAGCTTTAGAAGCCATATAGTGTCATACCCTAGTGCAAAATCTGCTCAAATTCAGAGCATAGAACCAGCTTCTCAGTAGGAGTACCAGTCATAGAACCTATGGCAGAGACTATGGTGGCCATCTGGGGAGTAAGCAGTCTGTCAAAAAAAAAAAAAAAGTTCAGGCTTTTCTCAAATACAGTTACATAGAAACATAGAGAACACATTGTAAGACCTCAAAAATAAAAACAGAACACAAAACACACTTGTCCAGATCTCAGTGTATTCTTCCCCTGTCCAAGGGGACTGAAATATTTTCTTAAATAACTTGAGTTCACAAATAAACAGACAACCAAACAAACACATTTTTTAAAGATTAACAAACCAGATTCCCTGCTTTTCTTGCCACCTGCCTGAGACCTCTGAATGATCAGATTGTAAAACCGGATTTCCCATCATTGCTGCTACCAGTAGAGAGTGACATATTAACGGTGTGCCTCTGACCTAGTCAGAGGGATTGTCAGCTTGCACGAGTAAAAGTTGCCTTAACTGCAACCCTGGGGAAAATAGAGTGTGTTTGAATTTCACAATTAAGCCTCACTTTCACAACGATGTTTTCTAACAAGAATCCAATCTCAGCAAATACGATCTGTAAGCCCAAACTTCTAATTAACACAAGCTATACCTGGTCAATAAAAAGCTGAACAGAAATAATATTAATTTTTAAGTTATTTTTCCATCTTTGTGGCCACTTTTGATCATTAGCAGTAAAGTGCTGGAGTTAGAGTTTGGGTATGGATACAAGTACTCGGTATACTGCATACCAGCTATGTGTTCTTGGGTTCCTCAGTAATCCTTTCCATCTTCTGGCAGTCAAAAAGGGTGTAATAACTATATCTCGAAGACTCACATGAGTATTAAGTAAATCAATTTAGGTAAAACACTTAGATGATATCTGGCACACAATAATCCCGGGAAATGCTAAAGATTAGTACTATAACAATTACTAGATGATAGTAATATAATGTAATATATATTACACACATAATACTGCATATAGTATACTATATACTATGTACACAACCATATGTTCTATGTACATATATAGTGTATATTCATAGCTATATTAAAATGTCTAGAGTATAAGTATTACTATTACTCCTCCTTATTCATACTCCTACATATAAGCTAGTAGGACATCAAGAGAGCTGTTAATTTGAGCCTTGAATAGTCCAAAAGTTAAAGAGGTAATAAGTCTCCACAAACATTCAGTATCTCAACCATAAAGCTAGAGAAGAAGACATTGTCATTCGATACCTTTCACCTCAATTTACAAATTTATGCACTTTTGCATAAATCTGAATCTCTTTTGGTTTGAAACTGCTTCAGAAAGAACAAGTCATTTTTGCTGCCGAGAGTTGAAGAATCCTCACTGTCTGAAAACAGAAACCTAGCTCCAGCCCCTTATTAGACATGTCATTCATTCACCCCAAAAGCCATTTTGAAGCATTGAGTCTGCAGTCCCATCAATGGGAGGCTGATGCCCTGCTCCTACAGGCAGCTACTTGTACCAGCAGAATTCTAGCCCTTTCTCCTTGTCGTTTTCTCTCGTGCCTGTTCCCAGAAAGGGGGAAAACAGAGGCAGCATTTTATAAAAATTTCTCTCTTTGGAAACTGCAGACTCGCACAGGTCAAAATCCTGATCGAGGATCCCGTGGTCCTTCACCAGGAGACTAATGGCAACGCCCCTGGGAGGAAGCTGGTGACTCTCCTGCCACCACTAGCTTATCCCCAATAGCACCTTCTTTATGACACAGAGCTCTGGATCTGTAGACAAAGAAGCCCTAGAAGAAACAGAACGATAAGAGGAAAACAAAACTCCAGGCTTTTGAAAGCATGATGTCTTCTGTCTTTGATAAATGACCGGTAAAATTAAAGCACGGCAACCCGGCAGCCTCATTTTCTGCACAAGAAGGACGACTAGTGGTGAGAAGATGTACTCATCACTTATTTTTCTCAGGCCTTGAATTCATAGAATCAAATATTTTGAAATTAAATTCACAGATCATTTAGTTTAGGTTTATCGTAGAGGAAACATGAGGCCATGAAATGAAGAAGTGGAATGACTTATTCAGTGTGTCCTGACTATGTAGGGCCGGATCCAGGTCTCTATCTAATATTTAAAAAAAAAAAAAAATTATTCATTTAGTTGAGAAAACACAAACAGGAGAGAGATGCTGAGTGCAGAGCTGGGGTGGGGCAGTGGGGGAGGGGCTCAACCTCATGACCTGGAGATCACCACTGAGTTGAAACCAAGAGTCAGTCGGATGCTTAACCAACTGCATCACCCAGGCGCCCCAGCTCCCTGTCCTTCTATCCACATACCTAAACACCTCAAGAACGCGGCCACCAGAGTCCTGCATTCCTCAACCCTTGACTGAATGTTGATACTCTTGCCTGAGGGTGTGTGTCTGTGTACCACAAGTCCATAATTTCTAGCTAAATTTAATTGTGTTTCGGAAACTTGGAACAGTAAGTAGGTAATTGAATGTGTCTAAAGGTAATTGTTTGCAATTCAGAACTTAAACAAAGATCTCTGCAAATTATCTAGGCATTTGCTTCTCATTGTTCAACCAAGGTATTTCTTAATTTTAACACTGTGGGCAGAAAACTCCCACACGAAAGGCAAACATCTTAGTGGGAGAAAATATGAAAACAATGCGGAAAGAAAAAATGGAAGGAGAACTAAGAAATTTTCTTTTGAAAGTAGAGTGGCCTTTCTGATTTCCTGCTCAGAGATGTTCCACCTTTCACACTTTCTTGTGTATACAGTTTCTTTCAACACCTCTCTACACAGTGATGACATTCTCTGGCACAACTAACAAACACAGAGGTTCTGGGGGATGAAATACAGTTGACCCTTGAACGACACTGGTTTGAACTGTGCAGGCCTACCTACATGTCATTTTTTAAAATAAACACTGTACAGTACTCTAAGTGTATGTTCTCTTCTTTACAATTTTCTCAGTACCGTTTTCTTTTCTCCAGCTTTCTGAAAGAATACAGTATCTAACACATATAACCTACAAGTATGTGTTAATTGACTGTTATCACTAAGGCTCCTGGTCAATAAAGGCTCTTTATTAGTAGTTGCGTTTGGAGGGAGTCAAAAGTTATACATGGATTTTTTAACTGCATTGGAGGGTCAGGACCCCAACCCCCATCTTATTCAAGGGTCAGCTGTATTTCTGTTGCAAGACTGTAGGATATCACAGAGGTTTAAGTAGGTAAGAGGAAAAAGAACCCTTCTCAGGAAAGACAATCATGTGAAGAAAGGTTAGTGATACATCATGATTCATATGACCTCTTTCTTCTATGAAAGGATTTTCTTTTACATGCCACCGAAATTGCTCTTTTTCTTATTGGAATCATCAGTCTCTACCAATCTCTCTAGTACAAAAAGGGTAAATGCTTTGTCCGAGGTGGTAGGTGGTAACATGTCCCGATCGATTTACTCTGAAGCAGTGACCAGGTGCTATGAACTATTCTGGGTACTGGAGTCATAAAGTAACTGAAAGTCTGGTAAGGGAGCCACATTTTTAAAAGTTCTGATGCAATGGTGTATATACTCTGACAATGTATACATACCAACCCAGTGGGGTGTGTATATTAAGCAAATGTTTATTGATAGAAAGATCATATGTTCCAGTTTGCCCATCTTACATCTGTTGTCCCAATAGAATGATTCATAGTGTTCCACTTTGGAAGGCAAATTACATAATTACTCTATTTATTAAGCAACTCATGCATGGCTAAGCCCTAGAGACACATGAAAATCTCTGCTCCTTGAGTTAAGCATCTATTAGAAGAGATAGATGATTAAATAAGCAATTTTAATAAATGTGATAAGTATTATGTATTATGTATCTATACATAGAATTGTCTTCGGAGTTTATTCATACCGTGCATGGTTCAGACCCAAGTCAGGACTACTTTACAGATTCAAGGGGCATATGGTAGGTAGTCTTAAAGGAAAAAAATAAGAGTTAGCTAAGTGAGGAAAGAATGCTCCAAACAGAAGGAGGTATAGTTTCCAAGGCAGAGTAACAAAAGAATACCAGCAATTTTCAGGAGCTAAAAGCATGTGATTGGCCCAGAGCATCCACAAGCAGGGCAGGAGCTAGAGCTGGATAGGACCATGAAATAACCCACATGCCGATTTAAGGTCTGAACTAAGTCCCAAGGGTTGGGAAGTGATTGTTACATCAAATATAGGATTATTCCAGTTATAGCATGGAGCCTAAAATAGAGGGTGCCAGACCACAGGGAGAACTAAGCAGGTATTTTGGGGGTGGGACTTACCCAAAGTCCCATTACTTGAGCTTGAATTTTTTTTTTTTTTTAAAGATTTTATTTATTTATTTGACAGAGAGAAATCACAAGTAGGTAGAAAGGCAGGCAGAGAGAGAGAGGAGGAGGAAACAGGCTCCCTGCCGAGCAGAGAGCCCGATGTGGGACTCGATCCCAGGACCCTGAGATCATGACCTGAGCCGAAGGCAGCGGCTTAACCCACTGAGCCACCCAGGCGCCCCTTGAGCTTGAATTTGTCAGGGGCCTCTCTTCCTTTCCCCTTTTCTGCTGCTTTCTGTTAGGAATAAGAATGTGACGGCTGAATTCCAGCAAGCATCTTGAGACCTTGAGGAAGGAAGGGACACATAGGGAGTGAGCAAAGCAAGAATAATGAGCCCAGACTCCTATGACCTTGTGGATTCATCTTACTAATTATAGATCACCTCTGTTGCACCACAGCAGCCTTCCTCACAGTTAACCGCCATCCCATGTGTATCACTTCGCAAATATTTCGTATTTTACTGCATAAATATTTAAAGATAAATCTATCACTTTGTGTTGTAATAATTAGGATACCTATTAAGATGCTATCACAAAAGAAATGGAAAAATTGAACAGCTCAAAAATGCCACGGCTCAAGTGAGGAATCCAGCAGTAGACTTAGCAACCGAGGCCAAATGGCCTTACCCATGGGGTTATCTAGAACCTAGGTTCCTGCTTTTGGTGCTGAGTCATCATCTTAGGTGTCTATGTAGTTGAAGCTGGTATTTCTGCATTTCAGACATCAAAAGGAAAAGAGAGGTAGTGGTGGGTGTGCAGGAACCTTATACATTTAAGGATGTAACCATGAAATGGCACACATATTTCTGTTCATTACATTGGGCAGAATTTGGCTCATGGCTATACCTAGCTTTAAGGGAGCCCATAAAATATCTAGTAGCCTGACCATATACTCACATACTGTGCTGAATCTTGGGTGAGGGGCTGTTCTTCTATTAGAAGAAAGAAGGATAAACTGGATCATGAGGAACAATGAGTCACTTGTATGTTTTAACATTTACCTAAGTTGGTCTTGTTGTATGTATCCTAATGAAATTTTTTTTTTGCATTCAAGGTCATATTTTTTAGATTTATCCCTATCGTTACATATAAATACATTTTGGTCATTTTAATAACTATATGAGTCCCATTATAGATATAAATTACACTTCAATGAATTTCCTGATGGATGTTTTCATGTAAAAGTCTAGGAAATAACACCCATTCTCTAATTGATTGAACCAATCAAGAATTGATTTTATACTGTGGGAAATTATCTTAATACAATGGAAGATTCCAAGTATACCACCAGGAGGCCTGTCCCAGACGCCATGAAATAAAACAGTTTACAGACCAAGTTAGGTTGTTCAAATCATATGGTTTATGAAATCAATGTAAAACACACCATGAGGAGCAAAGGCAAATTTTTTTCTTAAAAGGATGGATTTCAGGGGAGCCTGGGTGGCTCAGTGGGTTAAAGCCTCTGCCTTCGGCTCAGGTCATGATCCCAGGGTCCTGGGATCGAGCCCCACATCGGGCTCTCTGCTCCGCAGGGAGCCTGCTTCCTCCTGCCTCTCAGCCTAGTTGTGATTTCTCTCTGTCAAATAAATAAAATATTAAAAAAAAAAAAAAAAGGATGGATTTCAGGTACTCTCAACACACACACACACACACACACACACAGGTAACTTTGTGAAAAAGAAAAAGACTGCCTGGTCTCACCTGGAGAATCTAAAAGAGCTGAATATATAGAAGCAGAGAAGAGAATGGTGTGAAGTGGGGAAAATGATGTTGGTCAAAGGGTACAAAGTTGCAGTTAGGAATGATTCTAGAGATCTAATGTACAGTATTATGACTGTAGTTGATAATATTGTATTGAATAAGTTGGTTTTTCTGAAATCTGCACTTCTAGTCACATAGCAATGCTCAGTAACTCATCTGTTCAAGAAACTGTCTACTCTGTTTAAATGTCTTAGCCTTGGGTACCATTTCTTTCTGCTCTGTGCATGTGTGCGTATGTGTGTGTGTGTGTACGGAAGTGTTGCAATAATGGGTTATCCTATAATGCTTAATTTCACTCCACTCTTCTCGTACATCTTTGTGGAAGATTCTACAGGGTGGGTAAGTAGTTTATTTGGCTTCTTAATTATTCCCTTTCTTTGTCTACCCATTGAAGGACTATGATTTTGCGAACCCTCAATGTCTTCTTTCATACATTTACAATTTAATTTCTGACCCGGATGGTCAGTTTTCTAACATATTCCTCCAGGTTTGGTTTTGCAATTTTTTCTTAGTAAGAGATATGAAATCAGTTTGTTCAGAACCTGCCAAAATAATCCACAGCTCAAAACTTTGTTCACTTTCACTTTTCCTTGTTGAATAATTTCAGCTGGAGGACACCTTTGGCTTGACCTTTAACCAGGGCTGGACTCAATCTATCTTTGCACTGCCTCTTGCCTCTTTATCCTTTGACTTTTGCAGCACCTTCCTCTCGAGTTTTAAATCCTTAATTTTCTCAGACACGTTTCTTCATAGAACAAGCGATTCCTAGATTTCCACATCCAGAAATTGGCACCCGGAAATGCTCCCAATAATTATTTGAAAATCATCCTGATCTTTATCATTTTCTTCTTTGAAATCTGTCCAGATTTTTCTGCCACCACTAAGGAGAGCTGTTTCAGCCTTAAAGGGGATCTAATCTTTAAATTTTCCAAAGATGTATTCCAAATGACTTCATTGAAGGGACAAGATCATAGCAAGTTGCTTTGCCTATACAACATTAAAAATTTGCCTCTGGACAGTGACCTAAATCCTGGCTTTCCCTGGGGCAACCATTCCTTTGTTCCCTAAGACTTGACTTTTCTTCCCGGGGTCCCAGTAAACGCTTCTGACAGGGCAACTCCCTTCCCCCCCACTCCTAATGGCCTCCAGAAGACTGGGTTTGAGATGCATCTCTGTTTTAATATTTTCTGTACCCTCCACCCTTAAAATCTTAATGCCCCTTTTATAAAAGTTTGCCTACTCTCTAAAGTCTCCACTGTTTGCCTAAAGAAATTTTTCTCCTCGGAGTTCAATCAGGCTGTCTATTTATTGTTGTGTTTTCATTTTTTTACTACACTGTGTGTTTCAACCTTCTCCCTTTTCTTGAATTCGTAAGATCAGTCAATGAGAGACAGATTACTCCAGCATGGGATTCTTCTGTTGTCTCCCTCATTATAGCATCTGCGATAATTTCTCTGAGTTCTCTACTTCAATCTCGCCACCCCCCCACCCAGGGGAATATCTTTTTATAACTGGTGCCCTAATCCTTCTTTTGGTTAAAAATAATACCCTTTGCCACAGACTGGGTCTCAATTCAGGTCGAAACTCCAGTAATCTCCAGACCCAGAATGAATATGAAAACACATGGTGGAAAAATTAACAATCGGCGGGAGGTAGGGATGAGGAAGAACCTTAGTGTGTTGGGATCACTGACCTCAGAAGCATAAATGCTCCCACCATAGCCAATTTCAAGCTACCATTGTGACATCAGCTGCTGGGGAAAATAACTGGAAATTTAACTATCAACTCTTCTGAGTCATAAAAGCTGGCTTTTTTTTTTTAGTGCATCACTGGGTGGCCCCTTTGCCTCTGACCACTCCAGATAAATCCAGGATAATCTAGTATTAGCTCCTCTGAAGTTCTCTACAGTCCTGGAAGCAAAATGGAATTTGAAACCGTGATCTAGTAGGGCTACCGAGCCAGGTCTAGCTCTAAAAGTTTAAAGCTAGAATCTCCATAATATATGTTCCATAATTCATGTGGAGTTCAGTCTGCTTTGCAATTTAAAATCAGCAAATGCGGGTGCCTGGGTGGCTCAGTGGGTTAAGCCGCTGCCTTCGGCTCAGGTCATGATCTCAGGGTCCTGGGATCAAGTCCCGAATCGGGCTCTCTGCTCAGCAGGGAGCCTGCTTCCTCCTCTCTCTCTCTCTGCCTGCCTCTCTGCCTACTTGTGATCTCTCTGTGTCAAATAAATAAATAAATAAAATCTTTAAAAAAAAAATAAATAAGTAAAATCAGCAAATGCTATTCTGTTTAAGAATGGCTTAGGAAAAAAAAAGAAAAAAGAATGGCTTAGAAGATTTAATCCTGCCCCAGCCTGCCCTCTGATAAGTGGTCCAGGTGTAGGCCCAGGTCAAGCTAGCAATTTGCATTTTCACATCTCCATGGTTTGATTAAAGTGTCCCTCTGGCCTGCGCTTTGCTGAAGCTTACCGTCTGTGCAACAGTTTTTTGCTCAGTGGAGGTCAGGGCTAGATGATGTTTGCTTCAAGCCTCATGGGTGTGGTCCTTTCTTTCTAAAAATAGTCATATGCATGGGATGTACAAAGCCACTGTAAGCTGAAGAAACCTATAAGGTAAAAAATCCTCCATGGCCACCGCCTGGCCATCTCCCCAGAGCATAGATCCATCTGCCATCATCACCTAAGAGCCTCTTTATTCGTATGCCCTTCGCTCCCAAATTATATGTCTTGCTTGTTTCTCAATGTTGAGCTTCAAGGGGCCCTATAAATAGCTTACATCTCTATGGACCCATTCAAGAATGGAATCAAGGAGGATGCCCAGTGGAGATCAGAATATCATCTTTTTTACCGATAAAATGAACTGAAGAATATGGCTTATATCTGTGGGCAAATGGGCTTCCTAACTGCCAAGTTACATGACAGTATTATGTGATATATACTGCTAAGTTTTTCTCCACAACATTTGAACCCGTTTATATTTCCCCTCTCAGAATATAAGTTCCCATTGATCTATATCTTTGCCAAAGGTTAATACTGTGAAAGAACAACACAACAAAAAAAACAAACCGACAAACAATCCCTCTCCCACGCCCACAGACACACAAAAGCCAATCAATGGGGTCTAAATGGTATCGCAATATAAAAATGGTATCGCAAGATGACTTGAATTCATATTTCCAATTTTCCTGTGAAGTTGAATTATGCTTGTGTTTACTTGCCGTCCACCTTTCCTTTCATATAATTTCCCCATTGATAGTTTTCGTCATACTTCCATTATTTTGCTTGACTTCTTACTGATTTATAAAGGACTTAAAAAAAAAATCTGAATACAAATCTAAGGTCCCTTATACCTGTGGTAAATCTCCTTCTTTTGTATTTTTTAGCTGTTTGTCTCCTTGTACTGCATTTTAAGGTAGGTTTTGGGGGGGGGGGGGGCGGGGTGAGAGGAGGTGGCAGGGCTCTATTTTCCTGTTGACTCATTCTCTTTTCCTGTATCTAATCTCTGTTTAGCTCATCAATCAGATTTAAACATCAGCCGGAATGGGAAGGAGAAAGGCAAACTTCAAATCAAAAGCATGTCATAGCAAACAACTTTGTAAACATCACTCTTTGGAGCAAGTCCTTCAACTTTGGCCACAAGCCTCTGAGTCTACTCCTTTTTAAAAATCCTTTCCTCATTTAGCCTCTCCTAATTGCTTTGAATTCCCCCAAGGAATGCTTCTCTGCCCTGACCTTTTATTGTTCTTTCTGAAAAGCAAAAGTCTTGGAGTTAACTAAACCCAATGCCTTAGAAGGCAATTTGATGATATTTTCTCTAATTTCAAGTAGCATCTCAACATATTCACTCAGCAAAAGAAGGGTTCTGCTGTAGGGTGGTCAGGACTTGCCCAGCCCGGAGGGAATTACAGGGCTAAAAAAGGGAAAAGTCCCCAGCAAGTCAGGACAGGTAAGTCACCCTATTTTCTGTCAAGAAAAACTACAGGTATTTTCTCCATAACAATGCCACTGTTGTTTTTCTAGAATAAAGTTCCCCATATGGAATGACTGGGTCAAAGAGCATTCATTGCTTAAGGATTTTCACAAGTGTTGAAAAAAGTAGCCTTCTAATAGAATTGAACCTATTTTCAATGCCATTGGCAGGAGCAAGGATTTCTAGAGTTTTTTTATGGGCCCGAAGAGAATTTTCGGTATTGGAGAGCCACAGTATATTAAACACTATGCAACTGAAGGGATAAGACAATTCTACAAGACTGTCCCCCACATTCTGATCCAGAAGCAGAACCTCCACTCACACATATACACATCACTGAGACCATTCCACAAGTATCTCCAGGGTGTTGAAGAGACAAAACTTGCCTTGAAAAATACCATGTTTATAGTAGTACCATCTCCAAAGCCATTAACTTAACAGTTATTCTGTGCTAGGTGTTCTGTACCAGGTACTGTGTTAGATACTATAGATCTCATATGAATCAGAAAAAATCACTGTCTTCAAACATCAACTGTTCGGGGGAGATGAGCATATAAAAAATACTTAAAATATTTATAGGCTAAACTTTGACTTCCCAGAAACAAGTATATACTTTTAGGACACTGAAAATATAAGTAATAATAGATATTTTTCCTTAGTAATTGTAATAGAACATGATGTATATATTTCTATTCCAACCCTAACTCTCAAATTTCTTAATTTCCAGGCTTGCATTTCTAGCACTTATATCCATTGTGAATCCATTTTCCAATAAACTCAAATTCAAAAGACGAACCACGAGCGACTGTGCACTCTGAAAAACAATCTGAGGGTTTTGAAGGGGAGGGAGGTATGAGGTTGGGGCAGCCTGGTGGTGGGTATTATGGAGGGCATGTATGGCATGGAGCACTGGGTGTGATGCATATATAGTGAATTCTGGAACACTGAAAATAAATTTTAAAAATAAATAAAAATTTTAAAAGAGAAACACATTTTAAAATGTAACACATTTTATAAAAAATCTTTTCTATGGTGATACTGATAGTGATCCTAATTGTAGGATATAGACTTTTTATTAAATAAGTAGCTTTTATAGTTAAATTATGAAGGCTTGATGTAAACCAGGGAAAGCAGGTCTGAGTATATCTCACCTTTGAAACTGGTCAGAGAAAAGGCTCATGATAAGCAACTCTAGAAGTTTCATACATTTACGCAGAAGTTACAAAATAGATTAAAAGTTTTTTAAAACAAGAGGTAGCCCCACAAAGGAGTAATAACACAAACAAACTCAGTGGTTAAATTGGAAAAACAACAACAACAACAACAAAAGGACGGTGTGTAAGTGAGGCACCTCTTTCCACTATTTGAGCATTTGGGTTTTATCTATTTTCTACCACTATTGGTCCTTTCTTATCACTTAGACGGAATCCTCCTCGAAGGCATGGTTTTCTCAATTGTGCCTGAGCACAGTTGAGCTTCTAACACCCAAATCTGTCATCACTTCAGGGGTGGATATCAGTCAAATACTGTAAATAGGAGTCCTGATATTTTCGTCTCAATTCTTATAGTTGGCAATAATTCTAAAACGTACTACTCCTTTTCCTGTGAGGAAAAGCAGCCTTTCTGAGCACAATTGAACCTTTCTTTGGTGATTATGAGGATCGGTGCCTCAGGGACATCCTCTGGAACAACAGTTTCCTTTGGCCAAAACCATAACTGTCAAAGGTTTGGGAGGTTGACCTTCTTAAATTTAATTATTTATACCAGATGGTTTTCTTATCTTCCAAAAGAGGGGGCACAAAACACCCCCAAACCTTCCAGAAGCATTAAACCATGGTCAATTTACACTAAACATTTTATAGGACCCCAAATTGTAAATGGTTATATTCTTCTCGTTCTGGGTTCTTTTTTTTCAGCCTACATTTGGGGATTAGAGTCACAGGCATCACCTTTGTTAAGGGATTAACATGTCTATTCTAGGCAACCAACTTCTTTCCTAATATGGCCAGTTGCTTTGCAAAAGCAGGAACTAGACTCAGCTATGGATGGATTCACACACATCCATCTTTGCTGAAAAAAAATTAACAGCTTAATGAGCGTGTACTTCCATTGCTTTTTCAACATGTGAAAGTTTCTACTAAATATTTGGCCATCTACCTGGCTCTGGGCCATTAGGTAAATAATTCAATTCAACCAGCATTTATCAAGTACTAACCTACCGCAGCACGTACCTACCATTTGCTCTCAGTATGTTTGAGAGAACTGAGAAATTATATCAAAAACAAGTTCTGCAACCCTAAATAGCTGTACACCTTGGGCAGGAGCAAGGAGAGGGAGCTAGTGCTATTGTCAGAGACCAGGGACTGCCTCCATTGTGTGTTCTGAGGGATGCCCCAAGGTCTCTCCAGAATCATCTTCTTCCTTAGTATGAAATTTCTACTAATAAACTCTACTGTGGTGGGACAGTGAATAAGCATGCATTCATGTCCCTATTCAATTTTTTTTATTTATCTGTCTTCCTCCAGAGAGATTATAAGCTGCTTAATAGCTGCAATGAAAGGTATTCATTAATGTTTGCTTACTTAATTAATTGAAGATGAGGAAATGGAGAGTAAAGGAAATGTTAAAGTTCATGGTCTCTTTTTGTTTCTCCCACTGTGCCTCTTGAACTTTTGACACTTCGTAGCCTGAGAGTCTGTTGTTTGCATCCACATGTTCCCTGAGCCTCCGGAATTGACAGATAAACTATTTCCAAAAGCAGGAATAGTCATAGGCACAAATCATAATGTATGTAATGTGTGTCTAGGACAATAATTTGCTTCTTTTCTCTTTCATCACTAAAGGTATCCAGAATTCATCATAATTATGAATAGTCAGACTTGCTGAGCAAAAAGTGATTAGCTGAGTAGCTACTATGTATAAGGCTCGGAGGCAAGCCTTCTGTTTATGTTATCATGAATCTTAATGACAATTTAGGAAGGAAGATGTTGTTAATCTTGTCCTGCGCATGAGAAATGTGGGGGCTCAGAGCAAGGTCGACTCAGTCTCCCAAGGCCATAGAACAGGAAAGTGACAGAGCCGGGCTTTGAATCTAAGACTTCTGACTGCAGAGTTCTTTGCACCTTTCATTGTTGTAGCCAAGGCACCTTGCCCGGGCCTCCGTGTCACCTGCACCTTGAGGATTTTATGTTGGATGACCTTGAGTTTTCCTTCTGGGTTGAACCTTCAGGATCTGCAGTCCATGATCTCATTTGTCAACAACTGAATATGTACTTGGCCCATGAATAGTAAACTGAGATTCAGAGAGGTGAAGTAACTTGCCCAAGGCTAGCAGGCTACTCAGTGTAGTGCTAGGATGAGAACCTAGGTTTCTGATATCCATCCGCAATATGTTTAAAATCAGATATAGTTAACCTAGTCCCTGATTTTTCTAGCTTGTTGTCTCTATATAGCATCTCTATAGAGCATCAACAAATGTCATTTCTCCCTCTGCTAATTATGTTTCCTCACAGTGACTAAAATGACCAGATCTTTCCTAAATTTCATATATTTGATATAATTTCTCAGTTCTCTCAAACATACTATTCCTTTTGTCTATCTAGTATACCCTTGCCCTGTATTTTCTTCCCCATACCTCAGAAGCTAGATAATATCAATGACCCTCTAGGTCTAAGCTCAGATCACTTCCTAAAAATAGCGTTCCTTAATTACTCCCTTCCCTCCCTTCTCTTGTCAAATAAAATATAGAAACCCAGTCAAAGTCACATTTCAGAAAATCAACAAATAAGCTTTTAGTATAAGTATATCCCAGATACGCTATGAGGCATATTTATACTGAAACATGTTATCTATCTGAATTTCAAATGTAACTGGATATCCTATATTATTTTCTCAGTATTGCAACAATACGTACACTTCTGGATGACATCTGTCCCTCTTGTTATATGCCCTTAATAGCATAATTGAAAAAAAATAGGCAAAGAACTTGAATAAACATTCTCTGAAGAAGATGCAAATAGCCAGTGGATATATGAAACAATGCTCAACCTCACTAATTATGAGGGAAATACAAATCAAAACCACAGTGAGCTATACCTCCCACCTATTAGGATGTCTACTATCAAAAGAACAGAAGTATTGGTGAGGTTGTAAAGAAAAGAGAACCCTTTTGTTCACTGTTGGTAAGAATATAAGATGATGTAGCTACTATGTGAAACAGTATGGAGGTCTCTCAAAAATTAAAAACAGAACCACCATATGATCTAGTAATCCCACTTCTGGGTATATGATATGCAACTGAAGGAACTGAAATTGGGATCTCAAAGAGATGTCTGCACTGTCATATTGATTGAAGCATTATTCCCAATGGCTTAGATATGTAAAAATCCTAAATGTCCATGATGAATGAATAAAGAAAATATGCTATGTATATAAAATAAAATAAAATATTTATTTAATCTTAAAAAAAAAAAAAGAGGGGCACCTGGGTGGCTCAGTTGGTTAAACACTCAACTCTTGATTTGGCTCAGGTCATGATCTCAGCTTTGTGGGATTGAGCCCTGCATCAGGCTCCGCATTGGGTGCAGAGCCTGCTTGAGATTCTCTCTCTGTCCCTCCCCACCTTCTAAAAACAACAATAACAACAACGACAACAAAAATTCTGCCATTTGCAACAACAGGGAATAACCTGGAGGACATTATGCCAAGTGAAATAAGCCAGGCATGAGACAAGTGTTGGGTAGTTGTACTTACATGTGCTTTCTAAAACAGTCAAACTCGTAGAATGGAAAGTTGTTCTCCAGGGTTTAGAGGAGGTAAATGGGGAGTTGCTGTTCAACGAGTATGCAGTTTCAGTTATACAAGAGGAATTAGTTCTAGAGATCTGCTGTAGGACATTTTGCCTATAGTCAACAATACTGTGTTGTGTTAAAAATGTGTCACAGCGGTACATCTTATGTTAAATGTCCCTACCACATTAATAATAACAAAAGAAGACCATCAGCATCTTCTTCATGATACTTAAAATTGCACTTAATAATTTTTTTTTTAGGATTCTCTCTTTCCAAATGGTTTCTATGCCACTCTAGACTCTAGGTCTCATGAGAGTCAAGACTGTCTATTTTATTAATTAATTACTATCTCCCCTGCATTTAGCACAAGTGCCTGCCACATATTCAGTATTCAGTAAATACCTGTTGTGTAAAAGAGCACAGGAAAGAAGGAAGGGAGCAAATGCAGGGGAAAGGAAAGAACGAAAGAAGAAAAAGAAAGCAGCGTTATCTCAGTTTTCTCCTTGGACCGGAAGACTTCACGTTAATATGTGTGTAACGT
Source organism: Mustela lutreola (assembly GCF_030435805.1). Taxonomy (NCBI): domain Eukaryota; kingdom Metazoa; phylum Chordata; class Mammalia; order Carnivora; family Mustelidae; genus Mustela; species Mustela lutreola. Next base: position 121,019,639 of record NC_081297.1, read on the forward strand.
CATGATTGCAATAAATTTTTACAATGATCATTCAGAACCCACTGCGCTAGGCCCAGGCACAGTGCAGATCTACAATCTCCTCATTTCTTCGTCACTCTTTCTTTCCCTGCCTTCCTTACCTTACTCCAGGGCCTATCTGCCTGTGTTGATGTGCTCAGAAACTACTCTCAAACCGAAATATTTTGGCACATCAAGATATAGCAAGTTTTTAAAAGCTATCGCCATGCTTCATGGGCAGATGTGGACAAGTGGGAGCCGGATCAGAAAAGAAGTTTAAAAAAGGCAAACGAGGTGGCTACAGGCGACCAACCTACTTGTGGCAAATGAGAGGCAGCCCTCTGGGACACACGGAAGTAACAGCGGACTCCTTATGAGTGGTGCTAATGTAAGGCAAGCAATCTTGAAATCTTTAAGAGGGGCTCGAAACAACGTCATTTTATTTTATTTTATTACTTTTTAGAGGTCTTATTTCCTTGACACAGAAATAGTACAAGTAGGCAGAGAGAGAGAGAGGGAGAAGCAGACTCCCAGCTGAGCAGGGAGCCTGATGTGGGGCTTGATCCCAGGACCCTGGGATCATGACCTGAACTGAAGGCAGCCACTTAACAACTGAGCCACCCAGGTGCCCCCATCATTGATTTTAAAAGGAAAAATAACCTTTCATAGACACACACTAATAAAGAATCCTTCCAGTTGTGTAGAAATAACATTTCTAGCATTTTCTGAGTATTTCTTCTTCCCATGCTCAGCCTTATTCTGTTAAAGTTGCCTAATTATGAAGAATAGTTTTCTCTAAATCTAAATCTAAAGATTTCCAGGAGGTTGGATCCTATAATGTGTTCCCTGTATATCCTTTAAAGTTTGCAAAACATATTAAACCCCACTAAATCCTGCAAATCTATTCACTTCTCTCACACTTTCATATTTTCAACACTTTCCCCTACCCTCTGCTCCAGAATTTATTGGCCAAGTTTATTCTATGTGATGCCTAATCCTTTGGCTTCCTGATTTTCCCTGACCCTGCCTCAAGCATAAAGGATTACAGGTTTGCCTGGACAAATACAGTCATTACTATTTTCTTACACAACCAAACCAAACCAAGCTGCACCACGAGACACTGGGCTCTGACTTCTCCTGGGAAAGAGGGATTCCAAGAGGTTAGAGCTGAGAGAGTAACAGCAGAGGGAGGAGGAAGTACACCGAAAACAAACTTTAACGTTCCAAATTACCAGTCGGGCTGGCTGTCCGCCTCTGTCCACCTGGAGACCAAGCACAGTCAGTTAATCCCTCAATTGTTTCCATTAGAAGTGAATTGGCTCCATGGCAACCAGGAAAACACAGCCGGGGGCGGATTTTGCAAAGCTAAACCCAGGAGAAGCTGTGCCAAGCAAACACCAGATATTTGCAGAAGCATTTTATTCTGCCCATGGCAGTTTCCTGTGTACATATTGGAAGAACAACGCCCTCGGCACCTCTTCCAGATATCCTTGTTGTGTTCCATTACAGAAGAGCCTTTAGTCTGATGGACCCCAAACTGTCTTCCATAGAACACTGACATCCACAGAAAGGTGTATGTGTGTATATAAATTATATATAAATATATATATATAAAATACATCTTTTTATATCTATCTCTATACCTATGTATTATCTATATCATTTCTGATTTTATTTATTTATTTATTTACTTGAGAGAGAGAAAGAGCACGAGCAGGGGGAGCAGCAGGCAGAGGGAGAAGCAGGCTCCCCACTGAGCAAGAGCCCAATGTGGGACTCGATCCCAGAACCCCAGGATCATGACCTGAGCCAAAGGCAGCCACCTCACTGACTGAGCCACCCAGGTGTCCCGACCTCATTTCAATTCAATTCTACCCAGTAGTCATTTAACGAACCTCTGGTGCATAGCAGGCACTGTCCTAGGCCTAATTATAAAAGGACTCAAGGGGCGCCTGGGTGGCTCAGTGTGTTAAAGCCACTGCCTTCAGCTCAAGTCATGATTCCAGGGTCCTGGGATCAAGCCCCACATCGGGCGCTCTGCTCGGCGGGGAGCCTGCTTTCCTGACCCCTCTCTCCCTCTGCCTGCCTCTCTGCCTACTTGTGATCTCTGTCAAATAAATAAAAAAATAAATAAAATCTTAAAAAAAAAAAAATAGAAGGACTGGAGTCCTGGTCGGCACCCTTAATCAATTCACAGCTCTGGGGGAAGATAGACATAAACATGGAAGAAAACGATGCAGAGTGAGAGTGCTGTGATCAACACAGCAGAACCAAGGAAGTGATTAGCTCTTTCTAGGGAAGTAAAGGGAGCTTCTCAGAAGAGGGAATCTTCAGCAAAGATTCTAGGATGAAAAGCAGTTTACCAGGCAAAAGAATGAAGGGAATTCCAGGTGGAGAGAATATTTGGTCAAACACATGTTAGTATGAAATATGGTGAAAATGGTTTTAAAGAGTGAGGAAAAGCATATAAATCTCGTCACACAGCACGTGATACTCAGTCATGTGACTTTGTCCTGGCGTGAGTAGGGTTGACTCGGCGGGAGAGAGGCAGAGAGCAGATTGCACTGGACTTAATGTGCCATTCTGATCAGGAGAAGGAAGCAGGCTCCCCGTCGAGCAGAGAGCCCAATGCGGGGCTCAATCCCAGGACCCTGGGATCATAACCTGAGCTGAAGGCAGTGGCTTTAACCCACTGAGCCACCCAGGCGCTCCATGTGATCTGATTTTTGTAGGAATTCTCCTGCTTTACTAGATACAAAGGGAAAGCCTTGAAATTTACATTGTAAAAATATATCTAAAATTCATGTTTTAAAGGCAAGACTTAAGATTGCAGAATGAAAAGGAACAAGAGAAAAAGAATATTGCAGAACATCCCCCACGAAGACAGCCTTTCACGTTGCTACTTAGAAAAATTGCCCTGATTTGGAGTATTCCCCAGCGTCTGGGGCTGTGGTCACCTCCCACCATAATTTCTTCCCAAAAACCCCAGGCCCACCTTTCCCTCAGGTCCCTCAGCCTTAGATGAGAGCCCAGCCAGCCTTGCCCCTGCAGAAACACTAACAGATAGATACACTGGAATTACATGTGTGCTAGCAGACAATTCTCATGAACTCAACTACTCCTCTTTTCAAGGCCACGTGTGTTTCCGTCGGAACGTGGGGCCGGGCTAGCCTAAGAGGAAACTCAAGAAGGTTTATCAGAATGGTCTTCTGGACATTATAGACACAAACGGATAGAACTAATTTCAGCTAATTTCATCCAGATAGTTATTTTGGAAGAAAAAAGAATAAATGTGCTTACTCAATAGCCAGCCTGTGGGCTAGCAGCATTTGTTTATTAAAACGAACAAACTAGGGGGGTGCTTGGGTGGGTCAGCGGGTTAAGCCTCTGCCTTTGGCTCAGGTCATGATCTCAGGGTCCTGGGGTCGAGCCCCGCATTGGGCTCATTGCTCAGCAGGGAGCCTGCTTCCCCACCTCTCCCTCTGCCTGCCTCTCTGCCTACTTGTGATCTCTTTCACATAAATAAATAAATCTTTTAAAACAAACAAACAAAAAACCGAACAAACATATCCACCTTAATTAATCTGCAGATGCGCCTGTAATAATTGGAAAAGGCTGCACCACTTAAATGGAACTTAATTTTTTGGTGGTCACGCATCAACACGTGCCTTCAAACCTCACTGAACCGTGGGATTCCCAGATCTGAAAGGCTGGCGCTTGAAATAATACTGTAGAACATTTGTTTGTTGCCACAGCTTCCTCCCTGGTGAATGGCCTCGTTTTAATGATATCGGCACGTGGGCGGGAGCTGAACTGGGGCTTGGCTTGCCTGCCTCGGCCCCTGGTGAAACACCTCTCCCGTGGTAAGTGAAACACCTCTCCCGTGGTAACCTCCATCTGCAAGGGCTTGGAGCTCACAAAGCTGACTGTTGATGGAAGCGGTTGCATTTCCATACAGCTCCAGGGTTTACCTTTTAGACCTCAGCGATATCTTTTATTTCCTGAGAGGCGTTCCCTGACCCCCGCCCCCATCACTCCAGGCCGTCCTCATTGTCCCACGATATGCTTCGCCCAAACAACACTAGCAGCTTGTTCATTTACAGCTGTGCCTCCGTTCCCTGAGTCTGGACCTCCTCGGTCTCAAGTCAACTCTGTATTCACAACACATAGTTGTTGATCAATAAATATTTCCTAAATGAATGAATGAAAGGTGGAGTGAAGGGAGGAGTAGGCTGGTAACGGGACCAGAATTGATGCTAGTTGGAAATAAAAGGTAGAGAAATATTCCCTTTTGGGAAAGGGATCAATCAGTTCAGAATAAGTAACTTACCACAGGCAAATATCAGGCCTAAATGGGCATTTGCAGCATGAGGTCTCATTTGGACTTTCTGAAGGAGTTCCCTCAATAAATTTTACCTTGACATTGAACAAATGCCCATATACTGGTCATTACGCATGTTTTGTGCAAGGAAGAAGCAGGTTGGGTCTCCCAAGATGTGATCTTCACAATGCAAATGAACCTTTTGGGGAACACTTTTCTAAAGAAAAGAAAGGTTCTCTTACTTGCAAATAAAAGAGATTAAACAGATTGCTTAGCCCCCCTCAACCAATCCTTTTCATACTTAGTTCTTGAAACTAGCAAAGAGTGAATCTTAACTTGAGAGGACTAATAAAATAATAAAACAGCCTTAAGCTCTTCAAACTGTGTCCCAATTTCTGACCCAGAGAAATGAGGCTCTTAAGAGGCTGACATTTTGACCACTTGGGTGGTTCAGTTGGTTACATATCTGCCTTCAGCTCAGGTCCTGATCTCAGGGTCCTAGGATCAAGTCCCATGCTGGGATCCCTGCTTAGTGGGGAGTCTCCCTCTCTCCCTGCCCCTGCTTGTGCTCGCTCTCTCTCAAATAAATAAAATCTTTAAAAAAAAAAAAAAGGCTGACATTTTATGAAACTACAATTAAGGATCAGGGAGCTGCACAGAGGGAGAAGAGAAGAAATGGTAAAACTTGCCCTGGGGAAAGTAATTTATTGCTAGGACACTTCTAGATTATGGCCAAAATATGGTTTGTGGATATTCCAAATATGAAATGGTGGAGAGGTGAAGGTAGTATATAGATCGAGCAAAAGCCTTGGGAGTTGGACTTCATTTGAAGAGGGCTAATTGTATCTCTCCTGATACGGTACCTTTTAGCCATTGAACTGGACCCTATCTCTTTGGCTTAGGCCTAATGACTGGATCCTTGGCCAACAAGAAATTCCTGAGGCTATCACAACAGAAGGTCAGGTCTCTTCTTCAAAGGAATTTCAGCAAGGCCTTTAGCCACTTCTCAGAAATAGCTGTAGGCTGAATTAAGACATGTGGACTAGGGATTCACATTTGGTCCTGTTTCTCTTGAATAAACTCACCCCCAAAAGCATTAAGTAATACATGAGGTACCAAAACACAGGGAAATTTCTAGTAGGGAGCCTCAGCATTTTGACTCGACCTTCTTCTAGCCAGTATTTTTTTTTTTTTAAGATTTTATTTATTTATTTGACAGAGATCACAAGTAGGCAGAGAGGCAGGCAGAGAGGGAGGAGTAAGCAGGCTCCCTGCCAAGCAGAGAGCCCGATGTGGGACTCGATCCCAGGACCCTGAGATCATGACCTGAGCCAAAGGCAGCGGCTTAACCCACTGAGCCACCCAGGCACCCCCAGTATTTTTAATGAATACTCAAACTAAGACACAGAATGAATGTATAGCAATCTTTCAGATACCAGAAAATTAGAATGATTTCTTTGGTGATAATCCAAATTTAAAAGTTGAGAAAAGGTCAAAACTAAAAAACCCAATGCTTTAGCTCAAGGGAAAAGTTGAAATCTGGGGTTAAAGAATGTAAGACACCTCACAGCAATTATGATTGTAGAAATAGATTTTTTTTCCTTCAAAGTTAGTGTAATGTATTACTATTCTTCATTATAAGACTGCAGAAAGTACCCCAAATAATCAGATCTTTTCACTGCAATGAGAACACATTTTTAATTAAGTCATCATTTTCTTTAAAAAAAAAACAACAAACAACTTTTGTTTATATAATGTTGCTTATATCTGGAGAGAACAGGTTGTGCTGAGCCACGGAAGTTCCTTCTAGAGTTATGTCAAACACTCCTATACTTCAAAATGATGTAAAAGTGAATTTGCCCAGCGTTTTGGGGACTCTCTGTTCAATTTCAAGCAATCTGATGAGACACATACAAATGAAACAATTTTGAAATGATTGCATTCGGGGGGGGGGGTTCTTAGGGGATGGAGTTCGTCTTTTCTTCTATCTCTTTCAGATCAAAGTTCAGAAGATTAAATCCAATCTTCACATTCATAAAAGTTCTCTTTGGGCTCAGGAAGGCAAAGAAAGCCCTACAAATGTCCTCGTCCACCGTAGCGAAGGGAACATCATGTTTCTCCCTTAACTCTTTCTTAAATTGAATTAATTAGTTTGAATGGAGGCAAGTTTCAGTGACTTTTAACATACTGAAAATTTGGATTCTGTTTATTTCTGAGGAACCCAGAGGGTCCCTTTTCCAGACCAGAAGGGAAACTGGTGAGTTGTTTCCTCCTCCGGAGCATGAAAAGAGAGAGCACATTGGTCAAAAGTCAAAAGTCAAAACGACTCTGCTAATATGACAGCTTTTCCCCCTGTAGACTTCAGGCACTCAGGTTAATCTCTCTAAGGCCCAGGCTCCTCCTCTGTGAATGAAGGATAATATTACCTACTTGACCAGGTGGTGTCCTGACTAAAGAAGATCAAGCATGTGGTGACTAATTTAAACTAAATGTGCAATACACTGGGGCTAGTGTCCATGGTAGAACACAGGAGTTCACCCCTACGCCAAGGCTGCATCCCTGTGGGCAGCCACAGCCCCTTGTCTCTTGCCCTGCCCTTCTAGAAAATACATCACATTTCCTTTAATTATTCTGTGTTCTTTACAGCCTCTTGCATATACTTCTTTCTGTCTAAACTAATGGTTTAGCTTTTCTCATGTGCTACTTGTAAAGGCACTGATCTTTAAGACACAAATACAGACAACTACACACACACACACACACACACAGATATTTTTATGGAACTCTGAAGTTAATTCTGTTTGGAAATAACTGTGTTTACCAAGTCAGTTCAGTCACAGATAAGCGTTTCCCTAAATCACTTACGACTATAATTTTTCTCAAACTGGAAGTCAGACCAGATTTGCTAAGCTGTGATAACATGATTTCTTTTAGGCACACGGATATTCTAATACAGCAAGAATTCACAGGAGTATTTAAAAGTTCAAAACACCTGGAGTGCAATTTTGCATTTCCTTTACAGGAACATTACATTTTTGAAAACCGGTCCACAAGTTTGATGTGTAAAAGACAAAAATGATTTGCATCTTTTAAAAGCTTCTATCAAGGGGCACCTGGGTGGCTCAGTGGGTTACGCCCCTGCCTTCGGCTCAGGTCATGGTCCCAGAGCCCTGGGATCGAGCCCCGAGTTGGGCTCTCTACTCAGGAGGGAGCCTGCTTCCCTTTCTCTCTCTCTGCCTGCCTCTCTGCCTACTTATGATCTCTCTCTGTGTCAAATAAATAAATAAAATCTTAAAAAAAAAAAAAAAGCTTCTATCAAGCCTCTCAGGAGAACTTGTGAGATCCCTTTCAGAGTGATAGTGCTTCCTGAGGCAGAAAAGATAGTCATCTTTCGGTGGCCAGGAGGGGACACTAAATACTCATTCCCTGCAGAGAGCCACAGAGGAGAAAATATACAATGTCACCATCACACTCTTTAGCACACACACTAAGCAACTGCACAGGTCAACACTCTCTCCATCCCCACTCTCTTACTCAGGGACTGTTTCTCAAGATGAAAGCACACACAGTTCTTCCAAAACACCAGGTGAATAGAATCAGCTCTCCTGATAGGAACAAAGGAGAAGATTGACATTTATCAATCAACTTGACATTAGATGGCACCACTCAAAGCACGGCTTTCTAATTTAAGACAAATCTGTAAGGTGATTTCTATTGTCCTCCTACTAAAAATAAATTACTTGAGGTTTACTGAGGTCCCCTGACTTGCCTAAGCCCAGCAGCTAGTGAGTGGTGAACCAGTGTTGTTAAGAGTGTAGTCCCCAGGACCCTCAGACTAGCTCACAGAGAGCATCTTCAAACAACAGATCCCTCCCACACCCAAACCTGCTAAATCAGAAGGAAGGCCGGCAAAGGAGCAAAAGCTGCATTTTATTTTTATTTTTTTAAAGATTTTATTTATTTATTTGAGAGAGAGACAGTGAGAGAGAGCATGAGCAAGGAGAAAGAGGGAGAAGCAGACTCCCCGTGGAGCTGGGAGCCCGATCCTGGGACTCCAGGATCATGACCTGAGCCGAAGGCTGTCGTCCAACCAACTGAGCCACCCAGGGGTCCCAGAAGCTGCATTTTAAAACAAGCACAATCAGGTAATTCTGATCCTTTTTAGTCAATCACTGTGGTGGACAGGGTCTCTAAAAAACAAACGTAGGAAAAATGACCATTCTTAGATCCATAGGTAATTTTCTTTTCTTCTGTTGAAATTTGTTTTACTTTGCATTAAACACGAGATTTAGCCCCATTTGTCAGATAGTCTCATACAGGTCTTCATCTTAAAATCAAGGCTAATGCTATACCATTCCTAGGTATTTACCCGAAAGAATTAAAAGCGGTACCTAAACAAGTACATGGACACTCATGTTCACAGCAGCGAGATTCACAGTTGCCAAAAGGTGGAAATAGCCCAGATGTCCATCAATAGATGAATGGATAAACAAACAGTGATATATATATATATATATATATATATATATATATAGGAATAAAGTACCGAAAGACACCATGATGTTGATGAACCTCGAAAACATTAAGAAGACAAACAAAAGAAGCAAAACACGAAATGTCACATGCTCGATGAGTCCATATGTTGGAAATAGCCAAAATAGACAAATTCATAAAGACAGAATTCAGGTTGGTGGCTTCCACGGGTTCTAAGGGAAGGGGTAACAGGGAAAAACTGCTTAATGAGTAATGGGTTTTGCTTATGAGAGATGAAAATGTTTGGGGACTAAATAGAGGGGTGGTTGCACAGCATGGAGAATGTACAAAATGCCCCTGAATTGCTCACTTTAAAATGGTTCATGTTATGTTATGTGAATTTCACCTCAAATTATTTTTTTAAAAATCTGAGATAATCAGGTTAGCTCCTAATTTCTTCTCATATTGGTCCAAGTTTGCCGCTAAGAGCATTGTCTTTTTTGGAGAAAGCCATAGTGATGATAAACTTTGTAATACTACTCCTGTTTTACATGCCTAGAACTCTACGGCCAACAGATGGCGCTCCAGCTTCAGTCGTGACAAAAGCTCTCTCCAGCTCACACAAAAGGCCCCTTCCCTTAATGACAAGGAAATAACCGCATGTGCTCAAACTCTAATGTAGCTAGAAAAACTGTTTCCTAATTTCCTTTAGAAATTACTTTCAACCTAATCATAAAGTGCATATACCAAGGAAAGAAGAAGAAGAAGAAGAAGAAGATAAAACAACAACTTTGAGTACAGAATGAGAAATTTTTAAAACCAAAAGCAGTGATGGGTAGAAACCAGCAGTTTTCCAAGCAGATAGATCTAAATTCTAACTCAGATCCCGCCATTTGCCAATCATGTACCCTTGTTTAAACACATTGCTTAGTCTCTTAGAATCTCAGTTCTCTCCTGCAAAATATTGATAACACATACTTCCAAAGTTAGTTGTAACAATTAGGAATAATGTATTTGTCAAGGGATTTGCAAAACATTTAGTATATAGTAGTATTCAGTAAGATTTAGCTATTCTGATTAGTGACAGAGTGTGTGTGTGTGTGTGTGTACAGGATTTCTCTGCCTTGGATCATATGTATTTAAATTAAATGCAGTCCAATACTATTACTTTCATATTAAGAGCAGGGAGTTAGACACACCAGAGATCTATTTGTAAATTGTCAGAGTCCACTGAAAGTCTTAAATACTTGTGCTTTCTCTAAATCAAACATGGAAGTGACATTAAGAACAGAAAGTTCTTAATATATTTTTAGGTGAAGAGAGAAAACAGATTGCAAAGTGTTACTAGAGTGTAGTCTCAATTTTGTTTAAAAACTGTATATATCCAGGGCACTTGGGTGGCTCAGGTGTTAAGCATCTACCTTTGGCTCAGGTCAAGATCCCAGGGTCCTAGGGTAGAACCCTGTGTCCAGCTCACTGCCCAGTGGGAAACCTGCTTCTCTCTCTCCCACTTCCTCCTGCTCCTGTTCCTTCTCTCGCTGTGTTTCTGTCAAATAAATAAGTAAAATCTTAAAAAAACAAAAAACAAAAAAACACACTGTATATATCTGGTAAGATATACATCACATATTAATGTTGGTTATCTCTGGGTCATAAAATTAGCTATTTCAATGTTCTTAATAACTTTATGTACATTTTTAATATTTTCGATAATGGGTATGTATTAATTTCTAGTTACAGAAAAAAAAACCCTTTTCCACGTACTACTATCAAGCTAGAAATATATCAGATATGGACACTGCAAGGTTTCCTTCAAGAACCAGCTGGGTCCATAGAGGAGCCACTCTCAGAGCTCGGATATAGTGCCCTGGGACCTCCCTCCGACTCAGAATTCTCTGTAGGGGAAGAAAGAAATGGAAAAAAACAAACCCAGCTGTGTTTCTCTTTGCCAGTTTTTCAGCCAGCATACATAAACAGTATCTGTGAGATGTTCAAACAACTGATTGGAAAGTAGAAAATTCAGCTGGCCTCATAATTTGGAATAAGGTCAAACACCCTCATAAATGTAAACAGATATACCAATGTCAAAATTTCTTACTAACTTTAACTCATAAGATAAAGATTTTGTATTCATAATAATTTGGGAATATTCATCAAAAATTTTAAGTACACATATATTTTTGACTCGACATATGCCTTTTCTGGGATTCTGTCCTGTAGAAAGGCATATACATGGACCAAGATTCATGGTCAAGGATTATACAGGAAAGCATTGCTTATCAGAACAAAAATTTCCACTAATGGAATGATTTTTACATTATGAGGCGTTCATATTACAGAATGCTTTGCAGCTATTAAATAGAATGCTATAAATATCTAAATATGGTCAGGAATGATCTCCCACACACATTAAGTGGAAGGAGAAAGAGTCAGAGAGCTATAACAAAAATAAGATATCATTTATGTTAAAAAAAAAAACACTCTGTGTGTGTATGTGCTTAATGTTTATGTATGCATATTTAAACATGTAAATACATAGAAATATTGAAAAGGCCTAGAAAGGTAAATAACTGATTATTAACAATGATTACGTCTAAGGACGGTGTTTGTTTTTTTTTTTTTTAATTTTGTTTTTTCTAAGTTGTTTTAATTCCTCTCTCTCTCTCTCTGTCTGTCATCCCCCCCCACCACACACACAGGCACTATACATACACAAGGGCTAGGTTCTGATAAATGTCAAGGATATAGTAGCAATGCACAGCAGAAAGAACCCATTCGTCTGAGAGCTCTCAATGTAGAGGTTTATCCCTGGGGCTTTTCACAGACTACTGGTTCTATGGTCCAGTCAGACAATGAGTAATTGTTTCTGCAGGCCAATCAGACAACTTGTGCTCTAGGGCCCTCTCTCTCTCTTCTCAATAAGGGAAAAAGACAATGAAAAATATAAGAAATAAAACTTCGAAATGTTTGGAAGAAAATATAAAAGATTATATTCTTGAAGTTTTCTTTTTAAAAAAAAAAAAACCCAAATCATGAATCATAAAGGAAAGCATTGATTAATTTGACCATATTAAAATTCAAAATATATCAAAAGTATTGGGGGGACAAAAGGAAATGTCATAAACTTGAAGTAGGTATTTTAAATATACATAATCAATGAGAGAATAGAAGCCAGAATGCGTTTTAAAACGCCTGTAAGAAATACGAAAAAAGACTATGAGGAAAAAAATGGAGAAAAGTCATAAAGACGTTGTTTATGGATGGGAATCACAAATGCCAAATACACATGAGAAAAAAACGTTCAACTCTATTAGTAATCACAGTAATGAAAATTAAGACCACAACGAGATGCATTTTATAACCACGAAGTGTACAAACATACAGGTCTGACATTGACAAATATAGGTAAGGATTTGAATCAAGGGATATTCATATACTGCTGGTAAAAATGTAAACTGATTTCATCACTTTGGAAACAGATTTGACACCTCCGTATTAAGTTAAATATTCTATCCTCCCAAACCAAGCACTTCCTCTTTTGTTTATTTATTTTTAAAGATTTTATTTATTTATTTGAAAGACAGAGATCACAAGTAGGCAGAGAGGCAGGCAGAGAGGCAGGAGGAAGCAGGCTCCCCGCTGAGCAGAGAGCCCGATGCGGGGCTCAATCCCAGGACCCTTGCATCATGACCCAAGCTGAAGGCAGAGGCTTTAACCCACTGAGCCACCCAGGCGCCCCAAGCACTTCCTCTTTTAAATATCCTCCCTAGAAAAATTCTTATACATGTACACAAGAGAAAGGAGTAAGAATGTTTATGACATTATTATTCACATGTGCAAAAACATGGGGGAAAAAATCCTCAAAGTTGCAAGGACAAGAGTGACTAACTGATTACAGAAGTCACAGGATGGAATATGAAACGGACTAAAAGTGAATGAACTGTATGTAGCTCCTTGGAAACATATGAATACATTGTAGAAATGTAATGTGAAATGAAATAAGCAAGTCATAGGAGATTACCTGTAATTCATAATGTTCAAATTCAAGAAGTATCAAACCATGTATTGCTAGGGAAATTAAAAATTTTAAAAATTAGACTACTTTTTAAAGAAATGTAATGGAATGATTTCAGGAAAGTAGTAATCTCTAAGGAGGAGGATGTCTCTGCTATATGTGGTCTGCTACAAGCATTAATCAAATTCTAGTTCTTAAGGTCAGTGGCAGATTCACAAGTATTCAGTTTATTACAATGCTATTACCTTATATAAATGTTACTGTGACATTTCATGTTTCAATTGTTACATCTTTTAAATAATTTAAACAGGGTGCCTGGGTGGCTCAGTCGGTTAAGTGTCTGCCTTCAGCTCAGGTCATGATCCCAGGGTCCTGGGATGAAGTCCCACATTGGGCACCCTGCTCGGTGGGGAGTCTGCTTCTCCCTCTCCCCCTGCCCCTCCACCTGTTCATGCTCTCTCCCTCTCACTCTCTTTCTCAGATAAATAAACAAAATCTTTTAAACAATTTTATTTATTTATTTTTAGATTTTATTTATTTGTTAGAGAGAGAGAAAGCAAGAGAGTGAGCACAAGCAGGGAGAACAGCAGGCAGAGGGCAGAAGCAGGCTCCCTGTTGAGTGAGGAGTCTGATGTGGGACTCAATCCCAGGACCGTGGGATCATGACCTGAGCCAAAGGCAGATGCCCAACCTACTGAGCCACCCAGGTGTCCCTCTTCTAAACAATTTTTAAAATATCTTTTTAAAAATTAACCTGGTGATTCACAGACCTGGGGATAAAAATATATGTATATAAAAAATATATGTTTATAAAAAATAAAAAAAAAAAAAAAAAAAAAAAAAATTTAGACAGCTCTAATTTTATTTAATGAAATCCAGGGTGCCTAGTTGGTGAAGTTGGTTAAGTACTGGCCTCTTGGTAGAGCCCCGCATGGGGTTCTACGCTCAGCACAGACTCTGCTTAAGTTTTTACTTCCTGCTTCCTCTGCCCCTCCCCTCTCGTGCACAGGCACGTGTTCTCTCTCTCTTTCTCTCCTCCAAATAAATAAGAAAATTCAAAGATTAATTAGAGTATGTATTCAGGCATATTTCACAGTTTTTCACCTATATTCAATGTTCTTTGCTTAAGTACTTTTTTTTTTTTTTAAAGATTTTATTTATTTATTTGACAGAGAGAGAGAGCACAGGTAGGAAGAGTGGCAGGCAGAGGGAGAGGAAAACAGACTTCCCTCTGAGCAGGGGAGCCCCATGAGGGACTGGATCCCAGGACCCTGGGATCATGACCTGAGCCAAAGACAGATGCTTAACCAACTGAACCACCCAGGCGCCCAGTACTGTCTTAAATATATGCATTTTAGACCTCATGCTCTTCAGATTATTTTTCGTAGAACAGCATTTTGTCAAGAAGGACAGGAGTAGAATAGGAAAAGAAGAGAAAAACCAAAGAACACTTCCAAGCATAATGGACCCAAAGGACAACTTTTAATCTGTTACTAGATGGTAAATTAATTTTACTTTGATTGGAAAACAGTCATAGGTTCTAGTGGTTCAATCTAGCCTGCTATTATGAGGTTAAGCTATCAGGTCCTGTCGGTTCTGAAATTTTAACTTGAAACAGGAGATCTTGGCTAGCCTTCAGAAGATTATGGTAGATTTAAACATTATGAGGGAGTTTGCATCTGAATTTTCTACTCCTGGGGATTAACAACACTCACTTAAAATGATTAAAGATTCAAACAAAATGTGTTTATATCTTTGCATAATACAAGGTTTAAATGCCAATTTTATTTTTGGTGCTTAGCAGAGTCACTTTTCATATCTGACACTTTGGGCTCTTCCAATTTATGCAAAGACCTCTGTAAATTTGGATCAAGAGCAATTCAGCTAACTTTGTGCTTTGGTATAATATCCTTCTCAGCCAGCCATATTTGATCTATTTCTTACATCACCTTTACCCTGCATGTCAGACATCTTCAGTAGATGCCGAAGAGTAACAGTTTGGGAGAAAGAACACAGAATTTAGAGTATTAGTACATGAGTTCAAGTCTGATTTACTTAGTAGCTAGGTCAAGTTACATAACTTTTCTAAGCTTCACTTTACTCATCTGGACAATGGAGAAAATGATTGCATTTAGTCAGGCTGCTTTGTCCGCAATTCACATTTTCAAGCTCAACTCAAGATAGCTCAAAGAGCAAATTCAGGCACTTCACATTCTGAAAATTCTGGATTCAACACAATGGGATTCAGAATGTCATAAGCCTCTTTCCCTATCCTTTTCTATTTCTTTCCAAAGACTCACTCTCTTACACAAACAAAGCATCATTTGATAGGAAAAACTATTTCCAATTAACCCAGAGCCACATTTCTCTGGTTTAGCTAGCACAGAAGGCAAAAAAGGGGGAAGGAGGCAAGTCTATCACCCAACACCAGATTTGTCGTTCTTAGGGCATATGATCACTCCTAAGCCAGTCACTGCTCCTGGAAGCACGGGCTGTTATCATTAGTTCACCTGGGGTCACGTGTTCACCCCTGAGAACAAAGGAGAAGATCTAGTGATTGGCAGACTCCCCAGGACCACTGTCACTGGATAATAGCAGTTTTCTGTGGCACACGGGGTGGGGGTGTCTGGACAAAAATGGCAACTCTCCACTGCCATAATAATTCTAGATAGGATCTTATGAAAACTGAAAATTGAGGACAGAGGGCTTTGTATATTGTAAAATACATTAACTCTTGGGTTAAAAGGATTTTTTTGTAAAAAAAATTTTTTTGTAAAAAAAAAAATCACTTTGAAGATTTTCAACAAAACGTATTTTCAACAAATACGTTTGAGAGTACCATAAGATTGGACTAGAATGAGGCATCTGTTCAAAAGAAGTTATTTCTTGTGTAGAACTGGGAAAATTGTTACACGTTTTTACAAAGCAAATTACCTACAAGGAAGGAAATAAATATTAGTTTTATGTTTAATATAGATTTTTTTGAGAAATGAAAGCCACAATAAAATCTCCAATGTCTTTATGTGCCCACAATAAATGTCTCATTTTCTAGCAAGAACTAAATGTGCTCAGGGGTGTGAACATGTCATGATCGCTTAGCTTAATGGGTGTGAAGTAAATGCACTCTTTTCTGGAGGGAAAATCTTTTCTAAAGATCATTGCAACATTTACAAAACTAAGCACATTTTTATAAAATTGGACAGTTGGAAGTGACCTGCAAAGTTCATCGAATCTCTGCTGTGACTTTAGAATGACAATCAAAACACCCCAGGGAAATAACTATCCTGAAATAGATTTTTTAAATGTCTTCCAGGGAGAGTATCTCCGGAGAAATGATGTTCCTCGCAATAAATCAACATCTACCTTCACCTCTTTCTTCAGGCTGCCAGAAAATAATTGGATTACACCCCAGCTCCCCCAGGCAGTGGTTCCCAAACCTGGTTATTCATCAGAACCTCTTAGGAAACCGTAAAATACAGATTTCAGGGCCCCACTCTAGATGTCACTGAATCAGGGCCCCAGAATCAGTTTTTTGCTTGCCTGTTTTGTTTTGTTTTAAAGCTTCTCTGACATATCTTTATTCAGCCACTTTGATCAATGCACTAGCTTTAGGAAATCACAGAGTTCAGGACTAAGATGATATTTAATCATGACTCGAATGCCATTGCCAAGAGAAATGTGTCTCGCTACTGTTATCAAGCTCCAGAGGAGAAACAGGCGAGGTGTTTTGAGCTTTTGAAGCTCTAACTGTGTGAAGGAAGTTTATGAATCTCTTCCTAATTCTCCTTCTGGAAAACTGATGCTTATCCTCTGAATATTGACAATTAGATCCACTTTGGGAAAACCTCTGGGCAGTAGGTTCCCTAGTGCTAGAAAAAGAAATGACATTATGATAAGGAGAAGAATGAATAAGTAGACAAGCTTCCATCATTTTGTATTAGAGAGTATTTTCTGAATTTATTAATCCATTTTTCCTGAAAAGGTTATCAGTTCACATCCAAATGATGAACTATCATGCAGTTATTAAGTCGTGCTTGTACAGAATTTTAATGAGATCAGACTGTAACAAAGGTTTTGCATCCTGACCTTTTCTTTCTGCATTACATCAAACGCATTTTTCCATGCGGTTGTAATTCTTCACATATATGTTGGCAATCACGAGTTAAGTATGAACATGCACATACGTCATCTGTTTATAAATGCTTTCCAGTGGCCTTCACTAATTTTTTCAAAAAATACGTTTTAAATGCTTCTGCTAGCACTTACTCGTTAACAGGGGAGAGAAAAGGGGACATCAGGATAAAGATGAGTAACCGTGACAGGCAGATTGGGATGAGAGAGTAGGCCAGCTCAGAGATAGCTCAGCTGTTTAGAAGAGGAAGTAATTAAATGAGGCATATGGATATCTGACAGGAATTTCTGTAGGAGAGGAAATTTAAATTCATCAAAAAGGGGTGGAATTCAGACAGGAAGAAAAGGAAAAGAAACTTTCATGCAGGGGGAAGGATTAAGTTAAGATTTGAAATCAGAAATCTGCACACTGTGTTCAGAAAATGAGGAGCGAAGTGTAAGGAGAAAAGTTTGGATTCTCCAGGAGCGGTCAGACGGACTTCACTTTAATTCTCACTCCATTCTGTTTGTGTTTCATAAATATGAAAGATTTCACACTTATAAAAAAAAAAAAAAAAAGAATGGACTGTTATATAATAGACCTCTGTGTGTGCACCGCAAACCTTGAGCAGCTGTTAAGTTTGAAATATGTGCTTGATTCTTGGGCATTTTTTAATGGCATGAGTTTGAGTTTAGTTGGCATAGGCTTAGCTTGGGCACCGCAAGCTGGAGGTACTCAACAAGTCGAAGGGGACCAACATGTGATGTTTCTTTAACTCTTTAGAGATTGGGGAGGTAGGAAAAAGAGAAGTATAGTGATTTTCCCAGTAAATAATTTTAAACATTTTAACATTCCTTAATACTGGTATGTTCTGGAGGTAAATAAAAGACCGATGTAAATGTTTAATTAAAATTAAGAAATCAAAGAAAATTTCAGCTGCTGTGTGTACCCAAGGGCCACGTCCCCAGAGCCCATGCCATGGGTAAGATTCTACTCCCCATGGGGAGACCCATTTCCTCAGCTTTGGCTGTTAGGAATGCTTCTCTAATGAACGTGTCAGATGTTCTCTTCTAGATTATAGAGATCCACTGAAGTTTTGTCTATTATGGGGCTTGACATTCTAAATAATGAAATTATACTGTTTGTAACTTCAATGGACCGTTGTCAATTAGTTCATTAAGTAAAAATGAACAGAAACCATGGGACCTTCTGGAGTTTTTATCCATAAGCAAAGAAAGATTGCTTCCATTGCATAAAGTCTAAAAGAATGGGGGAGGATAAAGATTCAAGTTTCTCATGAGTCCTACGTGGTCAGTTTACTAGTTCGTAAAATTTCAAGACAGCAATTGTGACCCCCAGTCTTCTCCCTCCCATAGGTGGGCCCAGTTCTGCAGGGTGACGTGAGGGACACAGACGGCAAGCTAAGCAAAAAATTGTCCGCATGACTCCAATACTGAGTTAGCTTGCTCATGGCATCAGATAGACGAGCCTGAGTTTCTAACTTCCCCCTCTTCTGAATATCCTTCAGACCCTACTGTCAACCATGCAAAATAGATTATACAATGAGAAATTAAGTCACATAATTTATTAATGATGGTGCCCTGACCAGAATCAGCAGGAGAAGAATCCCAGAAGTTATCCAACTCTCATACTTTGATTTATAGGGATCATAATGTTATGCTTCGGATTATAGATCTGGAGACTGAGTTCAGGGACCCATTTCTGCCACTTACTCTGTGCCTCAACATCTCCTTTGTTAAATGGAACTATTTCATCCTGTAAAGGATTGCTATGAGGATTAGATAACTAAATACACAGAATGTAGTTAGAACAGTGCTTGACATGATGTGCTTAATTCATGCTAATTTTATTATATATTTATATAAAACCAAGACCTCTTCCAGTCTGTCTTTGTTATTTTGAATCCTTTCGTATTCCTGCCCACTATCGCCACCCCCTGGGATAGTCTTACTACATCGCCTTCTGCCATACCCAAACTCGGTCTGTTCCTCCACCTTCCAGTACTCCCAAGTCTTTGTAACATGTCGGGGTGGTCCAATGGTCTAGGCTGCTTGTTTGATGCCCTTGATTTTCCTTGGTGATAACTCTGATAGTAACTGGTTTTCTCTCAAGTGTGTATAAAATGTATGTGGAAGGTTTATACCTTGAAATATTAGCCTTGCTTCTCTGTGCCTTTTCTCTTACTCTAACACCCCTAGTCAACACTGAGACAGATTTAAATAAGATTTATATAAATTGCCAACCTCAGCACCAGATGCAGTGTTCCTTCTAAGACATGTTGTTTCAGAGCTGGATTTTTACCTGTGGGATGACATTAGGGAGAAGAGAGCAAAGGTGGAGAAGCAACTTTATTTTATTTTTTATTTTGGATTTTATTTTATTATTTTTACATTTTTACTTATTTTTAATCCCAGTATACCTAATATACAGTGTTATATTACTTACAGGTGTACAAAATAATAATTCAACAATTCTATTCATTACTCAGTGCCCATCATGATAAGTGTACTCTTAATCCCATTCATCAATTTCACCCATCCCCCCACCAACCTCCCGTCTGGCAACCACCAGTTTGTTCTCTGTATCTACGACTCTGGTTTTTTGAGGCACCTGGGTAGCTCAGCTGGTTAAGCTTTGACTTCGGTTCAGGTCATGATCATGGAGTCGGGATCGAGCCCTGCATTCGGCTTCCACTCAGTGGGGAGTCTGCTTGTCCCTCTCCCTCCACCCCTCCCCTGCTCATTCTCTCTTTCTCTCTCTCAAGTAAATAAAACCTCTTAAAAAAATAAAAGATTCTGTTTGTTTTTGTTTGTTTATCTCTTTTTCTTTCTTTCTTTCTTTCTTTGTTTTGCTGTTGTTTGGTTTCTCACATTCCACATATAAGTGTTCATATGGTCTTTATCTTTCTCTGACTGACTTATTTGACTTAGCATTGGGTCTTCTAGATCCATCATGTTGTTGCAAAGGGCGAGAGTTCATTCATTTTTATGGCTCATATATGGCCGCATCTTCTTTATTCATTCATCTCTGGATGGACACTTGGGTTGCTTCCATATCTTGGCTATTACATATAACGCTGCAGCAAATGTAGGGTGCATATAGCTTTTCGAATTCGTGTTTTCATTTTCTTTGGGTAAATACCCAGTCGTGGAATTATTGGATCATATGGTAATTTTTTAAGGAACCTCCACACTGTTTTCTAGAGAAGGAGGGTGGCTTGGACAGATGAGGGGGAAAGACCCGCTGCTACACTGTACAGGGAGCACAGAGGATGCCTTGTCTTATTAGAGCATGGCTCATACTCGTGTCCTGTAGCTCTGTCATGTAACTGTCCTAAATACTTTATAAATACCTCCTGACCCTTAACAGAGTAAACCAAAGATAGGGGGATAGCCTAAAGGGAAACTTTTGCCTCCTGGTAAAAGTAACACAAACCGTAGTAGTGGGGATATTTGCAGTGAGAAGACACACTATGCTTCTGAGATTAAATGTATTTTATTTTATTTTCCTTTAAAGATTTTATTTATTTATTTGATAGAGATCACAAGTAGGCAGGGAGGCAGGCAGAGGGAGAGGAGGAAGCAGGCTCTTTGCAGAGCAGAAAGCCTGATGTGGGGCTCGATCCCAGGACCTTGGGATCATGACTGGAGCCGAAGGCAGAGGCTTTAACCCACTGAGCCACACAGGCACCCCTCAAATGTATTTTAAAATGGAAAATCCCAGAGGTTTATCTTCCAGTATATCTTAAGGAATCCAGTTAGTGTTGAACTGATCTCTTTGTAAATTTCATCATTGTGTCTATTTTAAAATAGAACAATTTTTCCCAGAGATCAGGTCTTCTTGTTCAAATCTGAACATACCAATTCCATTGTATTTTACATATCATTATTTTGCTCCCAAATAGAAAGTTCCTATATGTGGCAGAAGGAACAGAAAAGTCAAGGCTGGTGATACAGATTTTGGAATCATCCACATAGAACAAACAACTTGAAGCCATGAAAATAATTGAAATCATGGAAGAAGTAGTAAAAGAGGAAAAGAGCAGGTGGTCAGGGACAGCCTTGGGTACTACCAAATTTACTTGCATGAGAACAAGAAAGAGGAGCTCTCCTGGAAGAGAGAGTAATTAACCGAAGATGTAAAGAACAAGAAAGCACTGAAAGAGGGATATCAAATAAGGAGATTCGTTGACGGAGTTAATTGTTTAAAGCAGGAGGAAAAGTGGGAACTGAGAAAAATCTTCTGGATTTGCCTATTAGGAATCTGCTAGTGATCGACAAAGCATTTTCAACTAAGTGCTGGCAGGAGATGCCGGAATGATGTAGAGAAGTTGAGGAGGGTGAACGTATTGCGGTTCCAGAGAGTAATGAGATCGCTCTGGGCGTGGACACACAGGCCCCACTCATGGAGCTTGCCTCCCCCGTTTGCCAAATGTGAGGTACTGAGGTCCTACACCCAGTTCTATTTAGTCCAGCTTTTCCCTTGAGGTAGGCTTCCCTGGGAAATAAGTAAATTGGGATTTTCTGGAGAGGACTTTGCCATTAGTTATGGGGCCGTAAAGCCAGGTATCTGGGCCTCGGCAGCATGTTTGCACCAAGCTACGGCCTCCCCAAACTCCCACCCTTTGGCTCTGAGTGTCCTTCGGCTTGAGCTTTGACTTTAGGATTGGTATCCCCATTGTTCCCACTGATGTTAAACCTGCACTGAGTGCCAGCGCCACCTGTCTGGGGATCTGGCCATCAGACTGACAATCGCAGCACCTTCCTCAAGAGTCTGGCTTCTATTCCAAAACTGGTGGGAGTCATGATCCAGACACCATCATCATTAATCATCCTGTTGTATACCATATATTAACATAAAAGAAACCTCTCTGCTCCCCCACCCCACCCTTACTAACACGATCTCTCACTTGTTGTCTTGTTATTCTGATGGACTTCAACCGCTTGGCCTGTGTTCTAGGTTGGCACGTATGCTTCTGAAGGTTTTCCTTTTTTGGAGGTTATTTGGATACTCTGGCTTATAAACTTCACCTTACTTCTGAGGCACATAAAACATACAGATGCACAGATATACACATGTACACACACACAGCCTCTGATTTCTGATGAGCCTTTCATTCCTGTGGTTCCTACAGCTTGGGACAGTCATGAATTTACCAAAATTCTGCCTACTATGCTAAACCAATGATAATCTCCCAACCCTCCTGAAGTTGTGCAGAGGCAATCACACCTAGGTTTAACCTCTACTAATAGAAATCTATGGTCCAGATAAAAGAAATTAAATATTTCACTGAAATTGGTACTGGGAAAAGACACAACTGGGCAATGAATTCAATTTGAGTACATTTTAACGTTGGTGTTCTCACAAAGTTTTGGTAAAAAAAAAAATTACTAAAGATGAAATAAGACAAGCCTGATGTCTTAATTAGAAAAAAAATCACAAATATCTATTCCATAATAAGATTATTTTTTTAACTGTGAAGTCTGATTGAGAAGGGGTCGTGGCTAGACATCTTTAAATAGCAATTAGAAAAAACACACTTGAGTAAAT
Source organism: Mustela lutreola (assembly GCF_030435805.1). Classification (NCBI taxonomy): domain Eukaryota; kingdom Metazoa; phylum Chordata; class Mammalia; order Carnivora; family Mustelidae; genus Mustela; species Mustela lutreola. Next base: position 121,042,127 of record NC_081297.1, read on the forward strand.
TGATCTCTAATGTTCCTTTAAGGTCTTAAATTCTGAGACACGGAAAACATCAAATACTCCTTCCACATCTCTCAAGACTTAATCTTGTTTTAAATCTCCCATATACATTTATTTTTAAAAATATGTAAACCATTCCATTTTCCAAACTCAGGAGTTTGGGATCTAATATTTGGCCTTGCTTCTCCAGAACACTCTGTACCAACTTGATAGTTGTTTATTAAATTTATTCAGATCTCACTTTTGAGAATCAAGAGCTTTGGATTCTGGCAAGTCTTTCCTCAAATCATTGCTCTGTCTTTTACTGACTGTGTACTCTGGGCAAATTAATAAACCTTTCTGAGTCTCAACTTCCTCATCTATAAAACAAACATGCTAACATCAACCTACCTTCATTCATCCAACAAGTATCTTTGTTTGGAGAAAGACTGAAGGAAGTAAGATATTTTATAAAATAAGAAAAAAGGTATGGAGGAGACTCCCTTTTTGGTTTTCCAAAGGGTAGCAGGAGGACCAAACAGAAATGTTTGGAAGACTGATTCCAGGGCAAGGAAACTGTGCACCATCTAAAGCCACCTTGCGGTGAGCATGATGTCCTGTCCTAGAAAATATTCCAAAAAGAATCATTGGACCTCAGGTGAGAATATGTGCCAGACAGATTCCTCCACTAGCAACTATTGGAAGGAAAGGAAACTTCCAACTCCTGGGTGATTGCATAAGGTATAAATCTACCCAAAATAC